>NC_089254.1:112730172-113330172 GCF_963930625.1 Muntiacus reevesi
TGGTTGTCTGAGGAGGCCTTACAAATAGCTGAGAAAAGAAGAGAAGTGAAAGGCAAAGGAGAAAAGGAAAGATACACTCAACTGAATGCAGAGTTCCAGAGAATATCAAGGAGAGATAAGAAAGTCTTCTTAAGTGAACAATGCAAAGAAATAGAAAATAATAGAATGGAAAAGACTAGAGATCTCTTCAAGAAAAGATACCAAGGGAACATTTCATGCAAAGATGGGCACAATAAAGGACAGAAATGGTACGAACCTAACAGAAGTAGAAAATATTAAGAAGAGGTGGCAAGAATACACATAAAAACTATACAAAAAAGATCTTCATGACCCAGATAATCACGATGATGTGATCACTCACCTAGAGCCAGACACCCTGGAATGCGAAGTCAAGTGGGCCTTAGGAAGCATCACTACAAACAAAGCTAGTTGAAGTGATGGAATTCTACTGAGCTATTCCAAATCCTAAAAGATGATGCTGTGAAAGTGCTGCACTCAATACGCCAGCAAATTTGGAAACCTCAGCAGTAGCCACAGGAATGGAAAAAGTCATTTAATCCCAAAGAAACAATGCCAAAGAATGTTCAAACTACCGCACAATTGCACTCCTCTCACACGCTAGCAAAGTAATGCTCAAAATTCTCCAAGCGAGGCTTCAACGGTACGTAAACCAAGAACTTCCAGACATTCAATCTGGATTTAGAAAAGGCAGAGGAACCAGAGATCAAATTGCCAACATCCATTGGATCGTAGAAAAATCAAGGGAATTCCAAAAAAGCATCTACTTCGGCTTCATTGACTATGGTAAATCATTTGACTGTGTGGATCACAACAAACTGAAAAATGTTTAAAGAGCTGGGAATATCAGGCCACCTGACCTGCTTCCTAAGAAATCTGTATGTAGGTCAAGAAGCAGCAGTTAGAATCAGACATGGAACAACAGACTGGTTCATAACTGGCAAAGGAGTGTGACGAGGCTGTGGGCTTCCCCAGTGGCTCAGCAGTAAAGAACCTGCCTACAACGCAGAAGCTGCAGGAGACCTGGGTTCGATCCCTGGGTCAGGAAGATCACTTGGAGGAGAGCACAGCAAACCACTCCAGTATTCTTGCCTGGAGAATTCCATGGACAGAGGAGCCTGGCGGGCTACACGCAAACGGTCACAGAGGTGAACACGACTGAAGCAACTTGGCACAGCAAGATAAGGCTGTATATTGTCACCCTGCTTACTTAACTCACATGCAGAGTACATCATGCAAAATGCTGGCCTGGATGAACCACAAGCTGGAATCAAGATTGCTGGGAGAAATATCAACAACCTCAGATATGCAGATGATACCACACTAACGGCACAAAGTGAAGAGGAATTAAAGAGCCTCTTGAAGAGGGTGAAAAAGGAGAGTGAGAAAGCTGGCTTAAAACTCAACATTCAAAAAACTAAGATCATGGCATCCAGTCCCATCATTTCATGGCAAATAGATTGGGAAACAATGGAAACAGTGACAGATTTTCTTTTCTTGGGCTCCAAAATCACTGCGGATGGTGACTGCAGCCATGAAATTAAAAGATGCTTGCTCCTTGGAAGGAAAGCTATGACAAACATAGACAGCGTGTTAAAAAGCAGAGACGTTATTTTGCCAACAAATGTCCATAGAGTCAAAGCTATGGTTTTTCCAGTAGTCATGTATGGACATGAGAGTTGGACCATAAAGAAGGTTGAGTGCTGAAGACCTGATGCTTTTGATTTGTGGTATTGGAGAAGACTCTTGAGAGTCCCTTGAACTGCAAGGAGGTCCAACCAGTCCATCCTAAAAGACATCAACCGTGAATGTTCATTGGAAGGGCTGATGCTGAAGCTGAAACTCCAATACTTTGGCCATCTGATGCAAAGAGCTGACTCCTTGGAAAAGACCCTGAAGCTGGGAAAGATTGAGGGCAGGACGAGAAGGGGACAACAGAAGATAAGATGGTTGGATGGCATCACTGACTCAATGGACATGAGTTTGAGCAAAATCTGGGAGATAGTGAAGGACAGGGAAGCCTGGTGAGCTGCAGTCCATGGGTCGCAAAGAGTCGGACATGACTTGGTGTCTGAACAACAGTGAAGGCTTGCTCGATCACCCAGAGGGAGAACCACTCAGCTGACAACCAGGCGCAGCTGCCAAGGGCCTTGTGAGTTTCCTGGGGCTTGGGCCGCTGTGCCCACTGCCCAGCCCTTGGGGTAGACCCTCCTTGTTACTGACTGGGATGATGGCAGTGCGTTTCCTGTGCCCACAGAAGACCTCAAGAAAGTCAGGATGCAGGGGCGAGGGCAGACGCCCGCTTGGGCCACGGAGTCGCTCACAGCGAGAACTCAGTGTGTGTCACGTGTGAGTGGCAGGTGAGGCTGCTGGAAAAGACAGCAGGGAGACGCTTTATTCACCCCCCTCCTGCTGGGCTCCTGCTGACCGCCAGGTGCGCCCTGAATAGGACGCGGCTCGCAGTTCACTGCTGATCGCCAGCCCCGGAAGGAAGACCTGCTCAGTGTTCCCCTGGCTGGGTGCATCCCAGGGGGCTGGAGAGAACGCGCGGCAGAGAGCTCAGCGCTTCCTGGTTTCCACAGCAGAGCACATGTTTCCCGGCCAGGACACTCGTTGATTGGACCGCTAACTCGCCTGTGCTGTTACCTGGGCTGAAATCAGGGAAGACCAAGCTTCATTTTAAATATAAGCCATAGATCGTCAGGAGAGAAAGAGATGTTTGTCTGCCGGAGCTTGGCTCAGACCCACTCCTGGCCCAGGCCCACACACCCCCCGGCCCCCCACTCACCACTGTTCAAGCCGCAGCCTCGGGTCCAGTGCAAGGATGGCCTTGGGGCCGGGGCTCACCCTGAAGGCAGAGTTAAATCTGGGAAGAAAGCCCGGGCTGGCTCACTGGAAGGGTGTGGGCCACCTTGTCCCTGAAGGCCGGTGGTGTGTGCACAGCCCCCTGACCCCCGACATCCGCAGGTCTCCCTTGGCTTCAGAGCACACACGCAGATGCGGATGCAGGAGCCACACTCACAAACACAACAGACACGCGCACACACGCTGACCTTCGGTGTAACGTCTTCCCTTCGCTCCCTCTGAACTCTGAGCAGGGTCTCGTGACCATCCTGCTGTGCCTTCTCCTGCTCTCGTCAGAACTGCAGTCAACCTGCTCTCCCGGGCGGGGCCCACCCGGCCCTGCCTCTCACAGCCCCTCACTCCCACAAGGCATTTGGGAAGGGTTTTGTCCTGTGTGTGGTGGCAACAGTCCGTGTGAGCTGGACCCCATCGCCCGGCTGGCTGGGGACTCGGCCCCATCCGACCCGACCTGTCCTCTCCACTGCAGTGCCCCCACCCCAGCGGGCCCCGCTAGGGGAGCCTGTGGGCCCGGCCCCCAACCCAGCACCTCTGCTCCAGCCCGTCACCTCCAGACCTGGCCTTCTCGCACAGCCCAAATCACTCACCTCACCCAGAGCTTCTAAAAGTGCCGAGATGGGCAGAAACACACACTGACACAACACAGAGGCTTTACGACCGAAAAATATAAGAAGAAATGAATGTAAAGCAAATCATCTCACCAGAAGGAAAACAGCTTCCCTCTCACACGGAACAAGAATGGAAGCAGTGATAATGGATCGTCTACCGGGCAACAGGAAGAGGCTCAGAAACCAAGATATTCGCACCCAATTTTGTTAAGCTGAGAACTGATCACGCTCCTCAGCCAAGAACGGTTTCTATCGGAGCCAAAGAAAACTACAGTGACATCACCTGGCACAGGGCAACGCGGTGCGTGCTGACAACAAGTATGTCATGGTTTCCCAGCGGCAGTTTTCCTCAGAACATCTCCTCACACGTGGGTCTTTCATTTCTCCTTCCCCTGTCCCTTCTCCTGGGTGAACGATATATTATGTGGCCCTCCCGATACCTTGTACAGCTTATTCCCAAGCTGCTGTCCGACGAGTGCCATGACCCGGCCCCGCGTCGGATGAGCGCTGTGACCCAGCCCGTCGGATGAGCACTGTGACCTAGTCCCACATCAGATAAACACTGATGACCTGGTCCTACAATAACCCTGCACTGCGCCGTTCCTGTTTTACAGATGAGGAAGCCAGGACTCAAAAAGAATAATCACCCACGTCCAGAAGCCCAGTTTGTCTCTGCCCCAAACATGCTGTTCCCCATGACCCCACGCCATTCCAGGGAAGAGGGTGTGTGCTCACCACAGCTCCCGGAGCAAGCGAGGCCATGGGACTTTCACTGGTGTAGGCAGGTCCAGACCTCAGCCGGACTCCTCAAGCCACCCCCACCCTGCGGCCCTTCTCTCCCGTGTGCAGGGGGCAGACCTGGGGGAGGAGAGCAGCCTGCATGTTATTCCACCGGTGACCGGCCACCTGAGGGGGTAGAGGGCCGGAGGGTGGGCAGGAGGGATGCAGAAGGCGGGCGGGCAGACACCCTGGGGTCCCTCTGCCGCACCCCCATGGTGATGCCCCTGCAGCGGCTCCGCCCCCAGCCCAGGGCCCCGGGAGCAGCTCCCAATCTGGCAGGGGGGAGGCAGGTCACTTGGAGAGGGCCGCTGGTGTGCCTGGATTCGGGGCCACCAGCACCCTGGAGACCAGGGAAGGCACGGCAAAGCCCACCCGTGCACCGTGAAGGCCTGGCTGAGGGACGTCTCAGAGCAGACGCGAGGAAACCACAGGGAACAAGAGGATGCCAGCTGGGAGCAGGGCCACCCGGGGCACCAGGATGCCCAGCCGGTGGGCAGACAGCTGCTTGGGCTGGGGGTTTGGTCGGTGTTTTTTAGGTTTTGGTGTTGATGTTGACTGGCAAGTCCTTCACTTGTTCTCTGCTCGTCTGGGCCATTTCTCTTTTCCAGGAGCTGCTCCTTGACTGTAAACATCTAAACAGCAGCAACCTAGAAGCGGAACATGTGTGCGGCCTCTGTATACGACGTTTCGTGCCTAAATCAAACTGAGCAACTGAACCCCAGTGGCGAGCAGGCGGGTGCCCCCAGCACAGTGCTCGCAGGCTGGGGGACCCTCAGGATGGGTGCTGAGGGCTCCCCTGGAGCCCCTGGGGCAGAGCTGGGCACAGGTCCCCAGACTGTCATGATGCCCACACAGGTGGCCTGTGGTCCAGGCCTTCCCAGGGGCAGGGCAGGCGCTGGGTAAACCAGCCGAGCTGGTGTGTGAGGAGCGTTCCCCAGCTCATGAAGGAGCTGGACAAGAACTCTCCAAGGCCTCCTCCTGGACCCGAGGTGTCCACACTCGGCCGAGGCTCAGCGGCCCGGTGACTCCCTTTATTCAGAGACGGGGCACCGACACAGCGGCACAAGAGATTCAGTGCAGCACGTCCCCCCTCCTTCCATGAGCGTCCACCCTGCTCCAGAGGCAGGACGCCCCGGTGCCTGACCAGCCACTGGGCAGTGGGAGGGGCCCTTCCTGAGGGGCAGAGGTCCAGGGCAGGGCCTGGTGGGCTGGGCGTCGACGGTCCCCCTCTCTCTGTGGCTGCTGGGCTCGCGGTGCAGGGGCTGCCCCTGGAGAGCCGAGGGGCGGATGCGCTGGGCCTGTGTGGTGGGCGCGTCCTTCACCGCCGCAGGGGAGGTCCAGCCTCACTCCCGGCCCGAGAGACAGCCTCAGGGACCACAGGCGGCTGTGGACCAGTGGTAACTCACCTTGTAGACGCCTGTCAAGCCTGGCGGAATGGAGCTCACGGCTGACACAGGAAGCGGCCGTCAGCCAGGGGGCAGCAGAGCTGTCACCTGAACACCGGCCCCAGGCCTGCCTTCCTCAAGGCCCGCAGCAGCTGCCTGCACTCACGCTCGCGCCCTCCGCTGAGCAGTTACCCCCGGCCCCCAGGTGGAGGACGGGACCCGGTGCAGCCCTGGTGCTCACACGGGGCCCAAGAGCTGAGTCCTGTGAGCGCGGACGCCGGCCTCTCGGGACAGACACCCAACCCCTCTCAGTCACAGCATCTAAGGAGGTGTTCTCACCACGGCTATAGCGGCCCTGGCGGGGGAATGTGGCAGACACGACAGCCTACACACTCTAGGACTGCAGGATAGAAACCTATCTGTCCCTCACTTGCAGAGGCCCCGGCACGGTGACCCTGCTCCGACTCGGTCCCAGCCCCCTGCCCACAGCCCCGCCCTCAGGGCACGGCCACGCCCCCGGCAAAGCCCCGCCCCCAGGGCACAGCCCCGCCCCCAGGGTACAGCCACGCCCCCGGGCACACGGCCACGCCCCGGCACATCACCACTCCCCCTGCCCACAGCCATGCCCCCGGCACAGCCACGCCCCCATGGGCAAGCCACGCCCCCAGCACAGCCACGCCCCCGGGCACACGGCCACGCCCCGGCACATCACCATACCCCCTGCCCACAGCCCCGCCCTCAGGGCACAGCCACGCCCCCGGGCACACGGCCACGCCCTGGCACATCACCACTCCCCCCTGCCCACAGCCATGCCCCCGGCACAGCCACGCCCCCATGGGCAAGCCACGCCCCCAGCACAGCCACGCCCCCGGGCACACGGCCACGCCCCGGCACATCACCACACCCCCTGCCCACAGCCCCGCCCCCAGGGCACAGCCACGCCCCCGGGCACACGGCCACGCCCCGGCACATCACCATACCCCCTGCCCACAGCCCCGCCCCCAGGGCACAGCCACGCCCCCGGGCACACGGCCACGCCCCGGCAGCGATGCTGCGGCCGCCGGGTCCCCCTAACCCTCAGGAGTCCACGCACCCTGGGTAGCAGCCTCCTTATCAACGTGGCTTCAACGCCAGAGCCTAAACGCCACTTTCTCGCCGTGCCTCTCGTGGAAACACTAAGGGCTTGAAGCCCTGAAGTTCTGTGAATCACCCTGCATTCTTTTCTAGGAACCCCATCGACAGAGAAGGTGTGAGGATGAAGAGACGCCCTCTCGGAAGCAGTCTTCATCCGCAATATTTCAAGGGGAAGCGCGAGGCCAGCTCCGCCCCATCTCCTCCCCTCCCTCAACCCCAGGCACAGACCCCACACAGGCGCCCCCGCACCCACTGCGCTGCTTCTGGATGCTTCCGTCAGATCAAAAGCAAAAGTGTGTTTCAGGGCAGGGTATCCAGGCAGGAAAAACCGCTTCCATGTAAGAACCCTCTTGTCTTGGAACAAGACTCTGAAAAGCAAGCAAGAGATTAAAGAGCTGCAGCCCAGAGCGCACAGCCCCCAAATGGTGTTCACCTGGGCGGCAAGGGCACCCAGACCTCAGATCAAAGCCAGAGCGGAAGCTTCAGAGACCAGGGGGAGGGTGGGAGGGGAAGGGGAGACCAAAGGAGGAGTGGGAGGGGAAGGGGAGATGGGGGGCCGGGCTGCTGCCCACGACAGTCCAGGAGTGGTGGCGACAGGCCTGCTCCCACGGCCTGCACGCCCTTGCCCCTCACCTGTGCACCCGCTCCTTCCCCTCTGGGGCTTCAGGCCAGGCTCTGTGGCTCCACACGGGCCTCTCTCTGCGGCAGACCTGGGTGGCTGGCTGCATGGCGGGCAAAGCACACCTGGGGCACTAAGGTCAGCCCCACACGCCCGCTTCCCTGGGAGGAGGCGGGTTCTGAGTGGCACTGTGAGTGTCTCCTAGCTCTCTGTCCTCAGACAGGCTCTCTGGAACACAGTAGTACCTTCCAACAAATGGATATTTGCTGAGTTGTTCTTTTGGATTTAGAGAGCATTTCTAGGCTTGTTTCCATAGATACAAAAGTAAAGCAAAACTTTGAAAAAAAATATTTAAGAAGGAGCCTTGAATGTCAGATGCTGAGGGTACAAATAGCTGCTGCGTTAGGAGAAAGAACTGGAACCCAGAGACCCCCGGCTCGCAGTCATGAGCCAGGCCAAGTGTAGCAGCTCCACGTGAAGCAGCAGCGTGGAAGCGAGAGCAGCTGACAGGGACAGATAGCAGGCGGAGCGTCACAGGGCGCGGGGCCGGCCCTGCAGGGCCGCGGGGTGCAGGCCGGTCATGCTTCAGCTCTGGTGAGAGGGGAAAGACCAGGCCATCGATTCAGCGCTTCCTCACGTTCGGGACCCAGTGCAGTCCTGTAAAACCCCAGGACCCTCCCTAGGAAATCTATCTTATTTTGTCATTGTCGCATAATAGAACACATGGTCTCAACCTCGGTGCCTGCGAATCATCCAGGGTCCTGGTAAAATGTCATGCTGACTCCAGAGGCCACGGGCGGATCCCAAGTTTCTTCATTTCCAACAAGAAGCAATGGCATCGCATGTACAAATGATTTTATTTTAAAATTTTGAATCAGGATACTATTTTTTTAAACTTATCTATTTTTAATCCGAGGATAATGGTGTTACAGTGTTGTGTTGGTCTCTGCCATACGTCAACATGAATCAGCCACAGGCATTACATGTCCCCACACCCTGAACCTCCCCCGGCACCCCACCCCACCTTCCAGAGCCCCAGGCTTCTCACAGAGCTCCCTGGACCACACAGCGACTTCCCATCAGCTACCTACACTACAGGTGGTGATGGATGTTTTTATGATAAGGAGCACCTCGTGTTGGGCCACCTCCAACTATTTCGGCATTCTATCCTGCGGAGTGTAATTTTATCTGCTGGGTGCTTCCCTTACTGACGTTGCGATTCTGAGCATTACACAGAGCAAAGCTTCTCTCTTAAAACAAGACAACTGTGCAACTGGCCCCTCCTGTCGACCACACCGGTCAGGGCCCGGGGTCAGAGAGGAGCGCTGCAGGCTCCCCGGTGCGCGCAGGCCATGGCCACGGGCCACTGCAGGCCAGATGCTCTTGGGACTGGCCCACCCGCCTGCTCCCGCCTCCTGTGGCCGCGCCACCCACAGCAGCTAAGAGCAACACCTGTGACAGACGCTGCAGCCTGAACGTGTAAAAGCCGCTCAGTTGGGTCCGACTCTGCGACCCCATGGACTATACAGTCCATGGAGTTCTCCAGCCCAGAATATTGGGTGGGTAGCTGTTCCCTTCTTCAGGGGATCTTCCCAACCCAGGGATCGAACTCAGGTCTCCTGCATTGCAGGCGGATTCTTTACCAGCTGAGCCACAAGAGAAGCCCAAGAATACTGGAGTGGGTAGTCTATCCCTTTTCCAGTAGATCTTCCCAACCCAAGGATTGATCCAGGGTCTCCTGCATTGCAGGCGGATTCTTTACCAACTGAGCTATGCAGTTATTTACAGAAAACTCAGGTGGCCCGGTCCCTTAGAAGGGAAGTAGGCTGCTCTAGGACCAAAAGGAGCTTAGAAGTTGGGCTTAAAAGAATGGGCAGGAACCAGGATAAGACACCTCCAGGACCCACCCAGGGATGCAACCAACCAAGGGGGCTCCTTGGGGCCTCCCTTCCCACCGCCCTGCTCAGGGTGGGAGGGGGCACCGGCTGGCCTTGTGTCCCCAGCACAGTCCACACCGGGCAGCCCCACGCCCCCAAACCTGGACACCGTCGCCCAGGAACGCTGGGCCGTTCTGGGGGCGCTGACACTGTGGGCTCCCAGCTCGCTGAGAACACGAGCCGTTTTCTTTTCACGTTCGCAGCTGAGCCAGCCAGCCTGGCCCATCCTGTACCGTTCCCACCACTGGCCTTGGACCCAGGAACCAACTCTGTCCCCATTCGCGTGGAAATTCAGTCTTGCCGAAGCTGCAGCCTAAGTCTGGAGTCTACCTGTGCAATTCCAGCCTTTCTCCAGCCCTCCCAGCTGGGAATCCTATACAGATTTAGTAAGGGCTGGTCCTCCCCAGCTGTATCTACGCCTTAGACAGGCAGGGTGAAGCCACGCCCTGCATGGGCCGTGGGGCCGTGTCCAGAGCGGGCCAACCACCAGCGCCTTTGGTGAAAAGCTGCCCCAAATACCCCCCCAAGTCTTCTGCACTTGCCGCAGCTCTTTGACCCCGGGAGCAGGACCACAGACTCTTCCTCCAGAGGAGGGGGAAGACCATAGGCAACAGCCACCGTGCCCCAAGCTCCACCCCATGGGAGACGCAGGAACCGAGAGTCAGTGCTGTGATTCAGGTCAAGAACCCGGCATCCTCGCCATTTCCCCCTTCTACCGACCGGAGTTAACAGATCAAGGGGGGCTTCCCTGGCAGTGCAGCGGTTAAACCTCCACGCTCCCAACGCGGGGGACACAGGTTTGATCCCTCATCAGGGAAGAATCCGCATGCTGCGTGGCACGGCCAAAAAAACGTCGAGGTGACACAGAACCAGAGTTGAGCGTCACCGCAGAGAGCAGGATCAGAGCTGTGCGCCTTCCCGCACGGAATCAGGAGGAATCGACTCTCAAGACTTCTCTGCCCCACGTCGGTCCCCACAGCCTCGCTGACATCTCTGTTACGGGTTCTGCTAACAACACTCCAGGAGAGGGCAAGCCACCAGCCGGCATCCCCCAGGCAGGAGCTCACGGGCAGCGCGCGGGCCCTGCCTCTGTCCGGCGCCGGCAGGCTGGCCGGAGGCCGCGGCGGGCACAGGCGGTGAGAACACCTCTGCCTGCAGGTCTGCAGGGGGGAAGCGCGGGCTGACGGAACAACCGCTTTGCTCCACGCCTCGCAGAGGGCCGTGAGCAGCTCGGGCCGTCTCGAACTGCAGTTCTACTCAGCAAGCACTCATTCAAGGTCCTTTATGGGCCTTAAATTAAAAAGCACAGACAAACACGAGTGAAATACAGAGGCTCGCCCCCAGGAGCCACTGGGGGAAGCGTGCTGCAAACCTCGCTTCGGGGATGGTGACCCCCCGGGGAATGTTTCAGGGCCTCTGTACCGCAAAGTGTCAAGGACAGGCTGGAAAATGCACCGTGTCTTGTGAACACTCGGGGACACCCCTCTGGGCCTGGCTCTCAGAGGGAACACTTGATGCTCCCAGCGTTATGGCCCTGCAGCTCCTGGCCTCTCCCTCTCAGGTCCCTCGTGGCCCAAAGACAGAGAGTAGCCTCGACGTCCCGGGGCGCACTTAACCCGCAGCAGAGGCTCAGCAGCGAGTAACTAAACGCCCGTGTGAGTGAGGGGGCCACTTCTCAAATTCTCACCCGGAGAAAACCTCACTCCCTCAACCCCGCTTCTCATTCTCGCAAGTGCAGAAGAAGCCTATTTTATCTTTTCAAAGATTTCATCACAGAAAGAAAGCTCTGCCCTTCTTCACATTCACTGCCCCCCCTGCTAACCCGGGCTCTCTCTTTCCTACTGTGACAGTAAAGCAGCTCACGGACTTCAGAAATTCTCCCATTTGACAAAAAACTAGAATTCCCTGTGGGAGAAGCAACCATGTTCTCAGGAAAATGAGGACAGAGGAGAAGGAGAGGCAGCTGTGAGGAGGTCAGAGGTGAGTGAGAGGGGCCGCCAGAAAAGGCAGGAAGAAGGCTCGGAGCGGGCAAGCGCAACCCCAGAGGCGCCGACCTGACGAGGGGGCCGGTCCGCTCCGGGCGCAAGGCGGCCTTGAGGCCTAGAACCCGGCTCTGCCGTCTGACAGCCCCTCCCACAGCCTTCCGCTCTCAGATGCGCGACCATCTGTGGCTCGGAGAGAATCTCACCAGTGCAGCGTCTGCAACTGATGCACTATTTTCAATGTTTTTTTTTTTTTTTCTGGAATCAAAAGGCTGAGAAGAGTTGGCTGGGACTCGGGGCCAGGAAAAATGCCAGGTTAACGTTCCTCCTGACAGTTACAACTCTCCACCCTCTTCCGCGGGGCAAATCGCCGTGGAACCCCCTCCCTCATCAGAGAGGCGGTGGGGAGAACGATGTGTCTGGAGAGGACTGGCAAGACGATGGCGGGACCCGTCCCCAGGCTGGCGTCCCCAACCTCGCCCTGTCCCTAGAGAGCAGCACTGGGTTTGCGATTCCACTTGAGCGACTGGACGCAGGCGACCCGCCGAGGCATGTGCGTGGCGATTACAGCAACTGACGCAGCACTCAGAAGGTAAGGGATCCACCGACCGCAGAGCTGTTGCTCCCTCCAGTTCTTCCAGACTGTGCGCACCGTGGGGCCGCAGGAAAGACCCTCCAGACGGGCGGGCGCCCCTGTCCCCTGGACACAGCCCAGCAGACAGTCCACAGGCCTTGCTGAAGAGAAGGGAAAACTCCTACAGCTCTGCCCTGCGGGTAACACACGGATTCCGCTGCACGTTTCCGCTCAGGCATCCCGTCCCTGTGGCCCCAGAGGGCCAGCACAAGCGTGTGGGCCGGAGCCCCTGCACTGCGCCCCCGAGTGGCCCAGGGTTGTCACTGCAGCAGTGAAAGAGAAATCACCCGTGAGTGAGAGTCTGGGACGTCTGGAAAAGGCAAGACTATAGAGACAGGGAAAAAACCAGTGGTTGCCAGGGGTCCAGGGAGGAAGGGCTGAGTAGCTGCAGCACAGAGTAATTTTAGAGCACTGAGACTTCTCTGTACACTGTGAAATTGTGCACGCCTGACTCTCCATGGCCTGAGGTCCACCGGATAAGAATTGCCCTGCCAACGCAGGAGACACAGGTTTGCTCCCCGGTCTGAGATGACCCCACATGGCTCGGGGAGACTAAGCCTATGTGCCACACCTGCGGAGCCCACACACAGCAGCGGCCGAGGCGTGAGTCCAGGGCCCTGACCCGCAGCAGGAGCCGCCTGCACCCCGCAAGAGAGCAGCCCCGCCCGCCCAGCACAGCAACAGAGACCCACCACGGCCAGAAATTAATACATAAATAAGTACATTTATTTTTAAAAGCCATGTAGATGGGAGTATTCAGATAGAGCCAACGGAAAGAGCTCCCAATGACCAAAGCTAGAAATTTTTAGCAGAAAAAATATAATACAAGATTATTAACCAAACTATAAAAGGAATTAGTGAGTAAATAAACAATGAAAAGAGATAAATCTCCTGTGCAAAATTCCAAATAAAGTGCAACATAACCCCAGCCATTAGATATGAACCGTACATAGTGACTTCCTTCCAAAGGGAACAGTGAAGAAGCCGAGGAAAGAGTCACCTTACACGCAGACGCCTAGCAGACACAGCTCAGCCAGGAGAGCAAGGTCAGCATCAACAGGGAAAAGTCATCTCGCTCATGTGCACCCTTGATGCGATGTGACGAGACAAGAACAGTGTGGTCCTCCTTCCAGAAACTCATAACCCAGTGTAATCATGAAGAAAATATCAGCAAAGCCAAACTGAGGGATCTTCTACAAAATACCTGACCAGCACTCCTCAAAACTGTCAAGGTCACCAAAAACCAAGGAGTTCTCAGGAAAGGTCATGGCCAAGACACCCTCAGGAGCCATGATGACTGAGGTACCTGGAGCCTGGACGGCCTCCCGGAGCACAAAGAGGACACAAGAAAAACTAAGGACATCTAAATAAAATGTGAAGTTCCCCTAACAGTAATGTATCAATATCGGGCTTCCCAGGGGGCCCTACTGGTGAACAACCCACCTGCCAATGGAGGAGACACAAGAGACGCAGGTTTGATCCCTGGGTCAGGAAGATCCGCTGGAGGAGGGCGTGGCTACCCACTCCAGTATTCTTGCCTGGAGAATCCCATGCACAGAGGAGCCTGGAGGGCTACAGTCCACGGGGTCACAGAGTCAGACAGGACTGAAGCGACCACACATGCCCGCACGTACGTACCAACACTGGTTCATTAATTACAACAAATATGTGTACTCATATAAGATGTTAATAAGAGAAGAAGCCAGGCGTGGCTTATATGGGAATTCTCTGTATTATCGTCACCATTTTTTGCAAATCTTAAATTGTTCCTTTAAAAAGTTGTTTTAAAATAAATAAATATATATGCATTTATATGGGCTTCCCCTGTGGCTCAGTGGTAAAGAATCCACCTACAATGCAGGAGATGGGTTTGATCCCTGGGTTGGGAAGATGCCCTGGACGAAGAAATGGCAACCCACTCCAGTGTTCTTGCCTGGAGAATCCCATGGACAGAGGAGCCTGGTGGGCTGCAGCCCACAGGGTCACACAGAGTCAGACACAGCTGAAGCGACTGAGCACACGTGCACACACATATATGACATTATGGACCATCCTGAGTGAACTCTGGCCAACCCAGTGTGTATACTCATATGTAGTATAGTCACACAATGGAATACATGAAACCAAACATTCCCTAAGTCAGTGCTTCTATAATACAGTAATAAGCCTATGCTACATTAAGTTCTGAAAAGCTTGCTAAAAATACCAAGAATATAAAAAGCAGCACTGAAATCTGCAGTGGCCTTCTATATCGAGCAGGAGGAATATATTGCCATTTTATTTTCTTCCTCTTTTGTGAATCTGTGTTTTTAAACATGCTATTGTCTTTGTAGTATGAAAAATTCTACAGGTTACCAGTTACTGGATTTATAACTCATTGGATAAGAGAAGCTGAGGACAGGGTCTTGATTTCTTCAGTTTGAAAGTGGTTTTGGCTGTTCACTTGCTCAGCCCATCACCCCAAGAAAACCACGAGGTCTGCTTGATGTTTAAATGCCCAGCAGCTGGTATCGACAGATCCCAAACTGAGAAGCTGTAACCACATGACCTTCCCGATGCTCTGTCCAAGACTGATTCCAAGAAGGGTGACTCAGCAGGTCTCAGCCTTGTCTTTTGTCTTTGAGGGCTTCCTGTTCACACCCAGGAATATCAGGGGTTCTGGGCTGAGGTCTCCTGACCACCCGCCAATGGTCTGGGACGAAGGCACACACACAGTTGGCGGGGACGAGCCTGTGATAACAGGCAGGAGCCGATCAGAAGCAATGCTCACAGCTAGTGAAATAATTTAGCCCACATGACCCAAAACAGGACAATCTCAGCTTTGGGTGTGCTGGAAGTGGACACCCCTAGCTTTGGGTGTGCCTGAGGGCATAACATACCCCACAGTCCAGGACGAGAAGACGGCTCCCACTGGCAGAAGAGGCGTCATTTCAGCGGCAAGAGCTCACACGTGCATGTCAGCAACCCCTCCTCTGTGCCCAGAGCACAGTCAACGGAACCGGTAAGAAGCAGGCACGCTTTCCCGACATATCATCCTCCAACATGCAAACACATCGCCAGATGAACTGCATTCAACAGGAACCCCCGACCATGGGCTAGTCTCTTGTATAAAAGCCACAGGGCTCTTCTGTGGGTCCCAGCCCTTGCCTGAGCTCTAGGCAGCTGCCTCCACCCTGCTTTTGCACGCACTATTCCGGGGGTCTGGGAAGCTCCTCTTCCGAGTGGACCCCAAGGAAAGCTCCCACTCTAGACCTCAGCTCACTCACCCTCTCCCAGTGAGCTTGGCCCCTGAGCCCCTTGTGGGTTTGGAAAAGAAAGAGGAAAAGGAATCTCAGACACGCAGGCTGAACCTCCTCCTGACCGAGCTCTGCTGCCCTGCAGCCACTGGGCCAGGGGTGGGGGCATCTCTGCAGAAGCAGCCGCGGGCCACCTCCCGGCCACCCTGGGCCCAGGCTGAGGTTCTCTGGAAGTGACGCTTCCCGCTCCCCTGTCCCTCCTGAGAGAAGCCTCAGCTACAGCTCCCCAGGGACATGAGGGTAACAGGTGAATTGCTTAATTATTATTAGGTGTAATTAAATGTATGACAGGAATTTCAGCGCTCCCCTTGCTCATGAGCTCAGATTCGCCTGAGGCGCCCCGGGAGCAGGCTGGCCCTCCCTCTCCCGTGGTCTCAGGGGACCCCTGCTGACCGCTCCCGCCAGGCCCGAGCGCCAGCTGCTGCCTCCCTGTCTGGAGAGGGAGAGGCCACGGCTCATCGAAGGCCTCACGGGCCAACACCCAGGCTCACGCCAGGGCACACCCCTCCACCGTGAAAGCCACAGCCTCAGGGCCTAGCAGGAGGAGCCCCCCAAGGCTCCCGTGTGAACCGCAGGCCCCCAGCCCAGCCCACTCAGGACCCACCGCCCTGCAAACGCACAGGGCCGCCCCTGGCACCCAGCTGCCATGGGATTCTGCAGAAACGAGCATGCCCTTGAACCCCTGAGGGGGTCACAACTTCCGGAAACTTCTGAAAGGGGCCCCAGACACACAGTGCAGAGACATGACTTCCCTGAACAGAAGTCGGCACGGCCCTGCTGGCACAGGCGCACAGCATCCGCTGTGTTTCGGGGGTTAGGGTGGGGGGTCCCGGGCAGCATTCACGGGACCCAGAGGGGCTTTCGCGAGAGACACTCGGGTGTGAACCGTGAGACCTGTGCTCCTGAGCCCACCTGCGGGGCCCGGACAGAGTCCCCGTCCTGCTGCAGCTGACAGGCTGTGAACCCCGGCTCTGGCCTCACCTCTCCTCTGCCTCCCAGCTCTCCACCTCCAGAGGGTCCGCCAGGGCTCAGAAAGCCCTCGTTACCTGGGTGTGGGTGCGCTGGGCTGAGCTGGGTCACCCCAAATTCATACAGAAGCCCTGGCCCAGGACCTTGGGGTGGCTGCATTTGGAGACGGGGAGCTGTGAAGACGTGGTCGAGTCAGAGCCCCCAGTCACGAGCAGGTCCTGATCCCGTGTGACCCGCGTCCTCACGCGGAGACCAGGACACAGACACACAGGGGAGCCGGCCCTGCGCCCACCTTGACCCGCCCACAGCAGGCAAGCAGGACAAGGGAAGAGGCCCCGGGGAAGCCCGGTCCGAACACGGCCCCCGCTTGGATAATGCACAGACGATCAGAGATGACGCTGGGGTAGGCATGGTGTTCCCAGGACCGCACTCGGACACAACTGCAAATTCACATCTCCTAAGGGACAACGGTCTTCTGCACCTCTGAGTCCTCCTGGTCAGGCTTGTGTGTGTTTTGGATGAAAGAAGACAGACGGGCGGAAGGAGAGTGGGAAGCCGCACAGCGGGCAGTGTGAGGAGACAGGGACATGGGGGGCCCCCGATTCAGCCCCCCACCCACTCAGGGTGCACAGTGAACAGTGTGAGGAGATGGGGCCATGGGGGGCCCCCGCCTCACCCCCCTGCTCACTTGGGGTGCATGGTGAACAGTGTGAGGAGGTAGGGCCGTGGGGGGCCCCCGGCTCACCCCCCCACCCACTCAGGGTGCTCAGTGAACAGTGTGAGGAAACGGGGCCATGGGGGGCCCCCGACTCACCCCCCTGCTCACTCGGGGTGCACGGTGAACAGTGTGAGGAGACGGGGCCGTGGGGGGGCCCCGGCTCACCCCCCCGCCCACTCGGGGTGTCCATGGAAGCCAGACCATTTGGCATGAGGGGACCAAGGGGGCAGGTAAGCAGTTGAGCAGAAACGTGGCATGAGCTCTCTCACACCTCCACCCCTGCACAGACATGTGCTCACACGTATGCACACACACACACACGCACACACATGCACGCACACCCCTGGCTCACACTCCAGCCCTGGGTTTCTGCTGCAACCAAGACAGAAGCAGAACACAGAGACATACTGAGTCTGAGAACAGACTCCCCATTCAAGTTGGGTCAGATATTTGGAACTCGGAATTAGTGGTTTGAATTAGTCAGCCCACAAAGCCTATTTAATACAAAATACACTTTAAGTATTACATATCTGCAATAAAAAGTAATCGAGAACACACTCTATGCAACGATAATTAACCAAAAATAATCGAACTGAAGTCCCAGTAAATTTTTATCCTGAGTGCTAACTCAATGACCTCCGGGAGCCAGCCGAGCGAGCACGGGCCGCAGACCTGGAAGCGATTCAGAGGTCCCAGGACCCTGCCAGGCGAGGCCGGGTCCTCCAGCGCGGCCCTGGCTCATCCCCTGCCCGCATCCCTCCTGTCTGACTGCTTCCCCTCAGGACTGCTCACACGGTTCCCTGCGCAGTGAGGAGGGTGTGAGATACGGGTGTGAGCCGAGGGCACAGGGCCACCCTGGGCCAGCAGGAGAGAAAGACGGGGACACAGCCACAGGCGCGTGTGCAGTGAGTATGCATGGCTGTGTGAACATGCGCGTGCACTGTGCAGGGAGGGTGTGCGCGCAGGCTTACACAAGTGCATGGAAAAGCAGAGCGGGGCTGGAACTTCCCACCATGCTGGGGGACGGGAAGTGCACAAGGAGCATGCCTTCAGGTGCACACGCGCGTCTCTGTGGCTTAAGCACCGCTGTTTCCTTGAGGGACACAAGCAGAACCCAGGAGTGGAAGAACGTTCTATATTTCAGGACATTTTTTATTTAAAAAGGGGGAAAAGTCAAGGAAAAACGTACAAGCAACTTTAGAGTTACAGACAGAGCCCATTTTTCCTCAAAGAAAAGTCAGCATTACCGCCTGGTGAAAGTCCACTGTGGAACTCACGCGAACGTGAGTCACCACCAAAAGGCCAACAACAAAGTAAAACAAAACCAAAACCAAGGCTGTTCCGAGCCAGAGACGCCGGGCAGCGGCGTGGCCAGGGACAGGGCGGCGCGGGCCCCTGTGGAGCCTCAGGGCCCCTGGTGGGAGCGAGCAAGTCAGCAGCCCTGGGTCCCGCCCCAGGCTGCCTGCTGCCCAGCCCGGTTGCCTTCCCCATGTCACCCCGTGGAGTGGCCGCGTCGCACCCACTGGCTGTGACCACCCCATGAACGGTCGTGGGAGCCAGGAGCAGGCATGAAGCCATCCAGACGCAGGTCGTGAGCCGAGGCCGAAGCTCGGCCCAGGGACAGTGACGAGCCTGCCCGCAGCTCTCACCGAGGCCCGGGGCGCTGCAGTGGTGAGTGAACACGCGCTTCACAGACAGCCTCCTGGAAAGGGCAGGTGAAAGTGACCTGTCCTGGCCAAGAGGGGCACAGCCTTCAGGGAGTTCAGCAAAGAATAAAACCAAAGAGCTGTTTAAGCACCACCCGTGGAGAAATAACGTAAAGACGCATATCCCACGAAAACGATGCTCTGACCCCCGCCCCAGGCCCCCCACTCTAGCGCCCAGCCCTGGGGTAGAGAGGAGACGAGACCGTCCGTCCAGCTTTCTACAACACACGCCCACTCACACACAGGCACCGAGCAACGCCAGCCCCACCCCTGCAGAGCCACCTGGAAGCCTGAGCTCCATGCAAACTGCCGCGCGTCCTCTCACCTGGGGCTGAGGGCCCAGGTGCCCGGGCCAGCTGTCCACAGGAGCACGGGCGCAAACAGCCCGTCTGCGTGCTCCTCTACCGATAATAAATCATGCTTACTTTGTTTTTAGAACAGGGTTTTGCTGCATTAAAACTACAAACAGAAGCAGAGAGAAAAAGGGATGCGCTCACCCCAGCCCAGCTGCTCCCCACCCTGCAGGCACACAGGGGCAGTGAGGTTCACAGGCCTTTGAGCCATGGGGAACCAGCCAATGCCCATGGGCCACAAATGCTCCCAGCTCCAGCGGGGGCTGTTTTCCCCACACAAAGCCTGACCAAGCTCTCCAAGGGGCACTGGTGGGCTCTCCACAGCGTCCCAGGGACCCCCTCTCAAGAGGCCCAGGCGGAGAGAACAGAACAGATGAGAGCACCCTCAGCGACGCTCACCCCCTGGCTGCAGACTGGCCTGCCCTCGCCCGCCCTGACAGCCCTGCTGGAGGGACGCATCACCCAGAGACGCCTGGAGGCTGCGCCCCAGCCCGACCCAAATGCCTAGTACCTGGCATGGGGTCACAGCTGCCCCAGCCCTGGACACTGGTCAGGAACCGCTCTGTGCTGCGCTGGGCACTCTGGACCCACCACTGGACTTCTGAAAGGGGGCTCAGCCCGTCCTGCCTCCGCAGCACTCCTGGCACCCCGGGAGGCCCAGAGGGTCACAGCTCAGGCTGGCCACCCAGCCCCTCTCTGCACAGCCGTGTCTGCCGAACAGGCCAAGGCTCAGTGATGTCCCTCACTGTCGCCTCCCCAGCACGTATCTGACCTCGGCTCTGGAGACACGCAGCCCTCCCAGGAAGCTTCCCAATGAAGACGCTTTGCTGCACCACAGAGGCAGCGCCCAGCGTCCCCGCTCCGCACTGAGGCGGATGGGCACGGCTCAGGCACGCCTGCACGGGAGCCACAGAAGGCGGCAGTGCCGGCAAGCGAGGCGTCAGCCTGGACCTGCAACTGCCGCAGAGCCCCACCCCACACACCAGCCCAGGGCCTGAGACACAGATGGATCCTGACCCCCAAGGTCAAGTCTCCAGGGGGCTGGGGCTTTTACATAATCCGAGGAAGGTTTTACACTCCAAGCTACCCTCTAGAAAAGGCAATTTATGTTCCTTCCACAATCTTGTCAAAGAAAACTGTGGCTTTGGTCTCCAATACTCTTGGCAACACAGGGCAGTGGGGAGCCAGGGGCTTCGGCCAAATGCACCTGATTTAAATCCGCACCGCATCCCTTCCAGCTGAGAGACCCAGGCAGGTTGTTTCCACTGACTGTGCCTCCGTGTTCTTCTCTGTGCAATGGGAACTGGATGGTCCAGTTCGTGAGCACCAGGGGCTGGGAGCCTGCAGGCAGTGCCGGCTTCACTCTCTCCATGTACACGGCTGTGTCTGAAGTCCTGCCTTCAGCGACTGAACTGCTGTCAGATGCACATTTGAAAAAAGAGGCAGAGAAAAAGCCAGATGGGTGATCAGGGCTTCCCTGGGGACCAGATCGTGGCAAAGGTGACTCCCGCTCACAGCGCTCAGGTGGTTCCTCATTCAAAACACATGAAAACACTAAGGAGGCAATCATTAAAAAGGTCACAAAGAGGTTTTAAATTCCTTGGTAACTCGTTTACACAATGCAAAGTGAAAAAAACAGGGTACAAACTGTACATCAAGTATGTCCACAACCATGAATTTTTTTTCAACCACTCATTAAAAAACAAAGGGAAAGAAGTATAGCAAATCTTAAAACAGGGGCTGTACTTAGCAGTATCAGTTTTCTCTTCATTCTTTACAGAATGTCTAAATTTTCTACCATGAGCCTGTGTTATTTTTATTTCACAAAAATACTTCAAAAATGAATCATCTAAAAGGCTAAATCCTAGATAAGATGCACAGGGAAAATAAGATTTTGGTTTACAGTCAAAGGTTAAGACTTCCTAAAGCAACTGTACATGCAGTCCAGTCCCCAATCAGTTTTTATTGTGGCTGCTGGTGATACAGTGCCCAAATGTCATTGATCAATCAATTAGAATAATACATTTGACAACACAAAAATTAAAACGAGAAGGTCTGAAATGCTCTTTCAGCTTGGCTGAATCTTCACTCCCGTCCAGGGTCCAGATAGGGATGGGACATCTTTCCAAGTGAAACTGAAGATTTTAGGTTTGAGGCTTTACAGGTTGATGACACTTTCAAGAAAAACAAACAATAAGAAGTAACTGAGTAAGTGAGCCCGCTTGAGCGACGTCTGAATTCTGTACCCGGTAGGTAAGAGACCCTCTGGGCTGGGCTGGGCTGGTGGGCGTGCAGCTCCACCACGGCTGAGCCAGAACCCGGGAGAGGCTGGAGAGGACGCCCTCTGAGTCAGGGGGCGGCGAGGAGGCCGGGCTGTGGACGGTATGGCTCCTCCCCAGATTCACGCTGAGACCCTGGCCCCAAGGTGACGCTGCGGGTGGGTGCCCGGGCAGGGCCTCGTGGGGGAGCAGTGCGCTGGTAGGAGGAGACGTGAGTGCGCTTCCTGACGACACGGCAGGAGGGCGGCCGTCTGCGGGCCCCGGGGAGAGCGCTCCGCACACGGGGCTCCGCAGCACTGCACCCGGGCGTGGACTCCAGCCTGCAGAGCCGCGAGGAACAAACGTCTGCTGCGTGAGCTGCCGAGTCCGCGGTATCTTACCGCAGGAGTCCAAAGGGGCTAAGACAGAGGGCTCAGCCAAGTTACAATCACAGGGAGCGGGCTTAACAGAGGGACCACTTACTAGGTTGTGTGGAGGGTTCTGCAGGAGCTCCGGGCTGGCACCCGGGGAGGAAGACGCTGTGGGGGCAGTGACCCAAGGCCCAGGACAGGGCCGACGAGGAGGACTCTGAGGAGGAGAACCCGGACACCCCTGCTCCTCTCAGTGTCTGCCGGGGTCCCGCTGCCCAGGGACCCGGAGCTGCTGGCAACAGAGTCACCAGGACCGCACCCCAGCCGGGGCTCGAGTGGACAGGAGAGGGAGCACCCCAGAGGGACTCGAGTGGACAGGAGCACCCCAGAGGGACTCGAGTGGACAGGAGGGGGAGCACCCCAGAGGGACTCGAGTGGACAGGAGGGGGAGCACTCCAGAGGGACTCGAGTGGACAGGAGGGGGAGCCCCCCAGAGGGGCTCGAGTGGACAGGAGCCCTCCAGAGGGACTTGAGTGGACAGGAGGGGGAGCACCCCAGAGGGACTCGAGTGGACAGGAGCACTCCAGAGGGACTCGAGTGGACAGGAGGGGGAGCACCCCAGAGGGACTGGAGTGGACAGGAGGGGGAGTACCCCGGAGGGACTCGAGTGGACAGGAGGGGGAGCACCCCAGAGGGGCTCGAGTGGACAGGAGGGGGAGCACCCCAGAGGGACTCGAGTGGACAGGAGGGGGAGCACCCAGAGGGACTCGAGTGGACAGGAGGGGGAGCACCCCGGAGGGGCTCGAGGGGGCAGGAGGGGGAGCACCCTGGAGGGACTCGAGTGGACAGGAGGGGGAGCACCCCAGAGGGGCTCGAGTGGACAGGAGGGGGAGCCCCCCAGAGGGGCTCGAGTGGACAGGAGAGGGAGCACCCCAGAGGGACTCGAGTGGACAGGAGGGGGAGCACCCCAGAGGGACTTGAGTGGACAGGAGGGGGAGCACCCCAGAGGGACTCGAGTGGACAGGAGCACCCCAGAGGGACTCGAGTGGACAGGAGGGGGAGCACCCCAGAGGGACTCGAGTGGACAGGAGGGGGAGCACCCCAGAGGGACTCGAGTGGACAGGAGGGGGAGCCCCCCAGAGGGGCTCGAGTGGACAGGAGCCCTCCAGAGGGACTTGAGTGGACAGGAGGGGGAGCACCCCAGAGGGACTCGAGTGGACAGGAGCACCCAGAGGGACTCGAGTGGACAGGAGGGGGAGCACCCCAGAGGGACTCGAGTGGACAGGAGGGGGAGTACCCCGGAGGGACTCGAGTGGACAGGAGGGGGAGTACCCCGGAGGGACTTGAGTGGACAGGAGGGGGAGCACCCCAGAGGGGCTCGAGTGGACAGGAGGGGGAGCACCCCAGAGGGACTCGAGTGGACAGGAGGGGGAGTACCCCGGAGGGACTCGAGTGGACAGGAGGGGGAGTACCCCGGAGGGACTTGAGTGGACAGGAGGGGGAGCACCCCAGAGGGACTCGAGTGGACAGGAGCACCCCAGAGGGACTCGAGTGGACAGGAGGGGGAGCACCCCAGAGGGACTCGAGTGGACAGGAGGGGGAGCACCCCAGAGGGACTCGAGTGGACAGGAGGGGGAGCCCCCCAGAGGGGCTCGAGTGGACAGGAGCCCTCCAGAGGGACTTGAGTGGACAGGAGGGGGAGCACCCCAGAGGGACTCGAGTGGACAGGAGCACCCAGAGGGACTCGAGTGGACAGGAGGGGGAGCACCCCAGAGGGACTCGAGTGGACAGGAGGGGGAGTACCCCGGAGGGACTCGAGTGGACAGGAGGGGGAGCACCCCAGAGGGGCTCGAGTGGACAGGAGGGGGAGCACCCCAGGGGGACTCGAGTGGACAGGAGGGGGAGTACCCCGGAGGGACTTGAGTGGACAGGAGGGGGAGCACCCCAGAGGGGCTCGAGTGGACAGGAGGGGGAGCACTCCAGAGGGGCTCGAGTGGACAGGAGGGGGAGCACCCCAGAGGGACTCGAGTGGACAGGAGGGGGAGCACCCCGAAGGGACTCGAGTGGACAGGAGGGGGAGCACCCCAGAGGGGCTCGAGTGGACAGGAGGGGGAGCACCCCAGAGGGGCTCGAGTGGACAGGAGGGGGAGCACCCCAGAGGGGCTCGAGTGGACAGGAGGGGGAGCACCCCAGAGGGACTCGAGTGGACAGGAGGGGGAGCACCCCAGAGGGACTCGAGTGGACAGGAGCACCCCAGAGGGACTCGAGTGGACAGGAGCACCCCAGAGGGACTCGAGTGGACAGGAGGGGGAGCACCCCAGAGGGGCTCGAGTGGACAGGAGGGGGAGCACCCCAGAGGGGCTCGAGTGGACAGGAGGGGGAGCACCCCAGAGGGACTCGAGCGGACAGGAGGGGGGGCACCCCAGAGGGGCTCGAGGGGGCAGGAGGGGGAGTACCCCGGAGGGACTCGAGTGGACAGGAGGGGGAGCACCCCAGAGGGACTCGAGTGGACAGGAGGGGGAGCACCCCAGAGGGACTCGAGTGGACAGGAGGGGGAGCACCCAGAGGGACTCGAGTGGACAGGAGGGGGAGCACCCCAGAGGCGTGCCCTGGCCTCCTCTGCCAAACTCTTATTTCTTGCATAAAAATCTGAATGTTGGGCTAAATTACCCTTACACGAACAGTTTCGCTTGATAGCACTCTCAGCTTATTTGTTATTTAGCTCTCTAATAAATGACTTTCTCTTCTTCATTTTTATTTATGAATGTTCGTTTCCTTGTTATATTTGCTAGTTTCACTTTGACCTCATAAATTTAATTTGTTGTTTCAAATTCTAGCAGCAGAATTGCTTTTTAAAATGCCGGAAAGCCGTCATTTTAGAGGGTTTGCTCATAATTTATTTCTTCTAGTTCTGGAAGCAAAACGCTGGCTTTCCAAGTGCTGCAGTGAGTAGAACGCCAGGGAATTTCATGCTCCCCCTGGGGTGGTGCGGGAGCTCTGCTCTGGACAGTGACTAAACACCAGGGCACAGGCGGCTCTGGATCAGTGTCAAGCTTTTAGGGAGCCCCGTGGGCTGCTTTATTCTCACGCTTCACAAAGCAAATGGCCAGGGCTGGGACCCGACTCTCACTCTGAAACCATTTTCCAAGGCTCTCCTGTTCGCCACGTAATTAATGAGCACATTTATAAGCTGTTATTTCCCGTGGTTTCCCTCCAAGCCACTCACTCTGCTCTGGTGTTGAAGACGTCCATGGAATCCCGCTAGTGGACGCCTCACGACTGAGTGCCCCGTGTGCCCACACCAGCCAGGGCTCAGCTCGAGCTCCCAGAAGACACGCATGTCCCAGGCGTCCAACGCGGCTCACACAGGGGCTTCAGTAACAGAGGGGACGACCCCCGAGCCCCACAGTGCTCCGGAGCCCCGGGAGCAGGGCCCTACCCGGCAGCAGAGGCGGAGCCGGTCCCTCTGCAGCTCCGAACCTGCTGGCGCGCCCTGCTCCAGAAAGAAATGTGGCCCCAACAGGAGGGTGCAGGGAGACGGCCGGCTGGGCCTGAGAGGAACGGCTGCTGATGTCCGCAGACACAGGCTGCGTGCGGGCACTCGGCCCAGCGCTCTGCCCTCTCACCTGGTCATTCAATCGCAGACTCAGCATCCTACTCTCATCTTAGAGGTGAGCAGACACAGGGGCGGCAGGCTGGCTGCCCTGCACCCTGAGGTCTCCCCCCCAAGCCCATGCCCTCACTCTTTCCAGACCCAGCAGGGTGACGGCCCCTTTCCTTCCAAAAGCTCTGGAGGGAACGAAAGCACAGATCCAAGGAAAATCGTGTTCCTGGCTGTTAGCTGTAACTCTCCACAGTCAGACACTGCAAAGATTTACACTGATAACAAACTAGGAAACTGGCACATTTTCCCACGAAATATTTCTCCAAATTGCATCTAAAAATATGACTACGAATTCAAACGAGCCTGAGAATCTTTTGAAATTTAAATTCAAATGTACTGAGATGTGGATTTACTATTATCTTATTCACATTTTCTATGCTTTAAGCCACAACTAATAGTAATATTGGTTGTCTGCATTTAACTTACGGAGATTTACCCCAAAATTGGCAAGGTGGTTGTCTTTTAAACACCCTAGGTCCTTTACAAGAGATGTTTCATTTCCACAGAGAAGTAACCCTGAGCAGCTCAGCACCGCAGCTGGGAAGGCGGAACCTGGCCAACACTGCCCCCACCTGAGTGCACAGAGCAAACCCTGACGGCAGGAGGGCGGCAGGAGGGCGCTGGGCCCCTGCCCCTGCGCGGGGAGGAGGTGTCTGAAGGGCCGCCCCTGGGGGGATGCCTGCGGTGCTGGCCAGGGCGGGCCTGGGCCGTCTCCGCACGTCTGCTCTGGACTTGGGCCCCGGGCCACGGAGCGTCCGTTGGAGCCGGCGTGCAGGACCTCACCGCGTGGAGCTGCACGCGCAGCGCCGTGCCCGCCGCCATCAGGAAGGCGCTCGGCCCGGCTGCGGCCGCACGTCGCTCCCACCACCCAGGTCTGTGCTTCCTGGCCCGGCTGCGGCCGCACGTCGCTCCCACCACCCAGGTCTGTGCTTCCTGCCCGTCATGCTGCGGGGTCCACTTCAGGGTCACTGCCATCTCCCTACAGAGGGCCTCTGATGCCTAAGTCACTGCCCTCTGCCCCACAGAAGACTCCAGCTTTGAGTCACTTTCCTGGGGCTGCAAGACATCCTCTCTTGGAGGAATTCCTAGGCCTACCCTAATGTCCAGTAGATCTCAGGAGAGTCAGGCCTGACCCCTCACCACCACCTGGGAGAGCCCTCCACAAACTGGACAGCGACACAGCCAGAGGCTCAGTCCAGCCTGCGTCACGGTCTAGGGGGCTCTGGGATGCCAACGGGGCATGGGGACAGTAAGTGGGGAGTCTGGGGTCGGGGTGTGTCCTCCTGGGAGCGAGCAAGAAAGCAGCAGGAATCACGGCGATGGACACACTCTCCTGACTCAGGGGCACAGAGGACTCAGCTTCAGCTCCACGTAGAAGGACGGGCCAGCATCTTGAGATTCCCACTCGCCCGCCCCAGGATTGGGGGTTCCTGAGCCACAGTCTCTGAGCACAGCTTTGGGCCTTCCACAAGTCGCTGCTGGCAATGTGCACACAGCCTGGAGGCCATCCACTGGCTGCCCTCCAAGGTCACTCTCTGAAAGCATGTGCTCCCTGGACAGAAGAAGCCTCTGTCCCTGAGAAACAACTGAAATACGTCTGCGGTGCTCAGAGGGCCAATGTGGAGGAAGGAGACTGGCCAGCATGACCTTCCATAGGAGCCTGACTGTCAGCCCCACCTGGTGCCGCCTGTGCCAGCAGCCAGGAGGGCGCGGGCCGAGAAGGGCGCCTGCGTCTGCGTTTGCGTCAGGTCAGAGGTCACACCTACCCCCCCAGGGCGCGTGCGCGGTGAGTGGCTCCTGCTGGGCAGGGCAGCCACGTGCGTCCAGTGCCCTTTCGCGGAGCAAGGTCCGGAGCAGGTGGAGAGGGCAGGCGGTCGAGCAGCCGGAAGCTCACAGAGCTGCGCTCCGCTCTGAGACCTCTGTCCGCCAGCCCGCTCAGCGCACACCAGCGACCCTATGGCACTGGCTTCTCTGCAGGGAGAACTGACTTTCCTCATGGTGGGTTATTCTTGCTTCCTGCTCTGGAAGACCCAAACCCCCTCAGAATGGTCTTCAGGTGGGTCAGACAGCCCATCTCCCTTGGAAACGGAGGACCCTTAACGCAGAGTCCTGGAAGCACAGAGTTCACGGCAGCAGCCAGCATTCCCCGAATGCCTTCGGAGCTGCCAGCCTAAGACCACCGCAGCGCCGCCCGCCCACGGTGCTGTGTAGACACTTACCAGGGCTGCACTTGGCCCCATGCGCCAGTTTATAGCAACAAGCATAAGGGCTCATCGAGCCCCAGCAAAGCTGTGGTCCCTGGCTACAAGCCTCATTTTACCCCCTGCGCCCTCGGAAGGCAGAGACAGCTACCACTGTGCTCCTCCCCTGGGGTTTCCTGTCTGGATCCAGTTCCTCCTTGAATAATGCAAGGGCAGTGGATCCACAAAGGCCAGCAGAGCTGGAGTCCAGGGCAGGAACCCAGAGGGCACAAGACACGGCCTGACATCAGTTACGACGCAGCACCGAGCCAAAGGCGAGTCCCAGGTGGGCCGGGCAGCTCCGTCCCGCCAGCCACCCAGAGCAGCCCTGCTGGGTGCCCCTGTGCTGGCCCAGGGGGCCCGCCACCGCGCCCCCCAAAGCCACACGGAGCTCGGCTGCGGCATTCCGACGAGAGCACGGGCCACGGTGGTGAGGGAGCAGGCATCCTCCTTAGGCCTCAGACACAGCCCCCTGCAGGGACCGCCCCCCAGAGGCCCCTCTGGCAGCCGCGGACCTGACCCCCCTACCCCACCCCAGCAGTCGTGCCGGCCCTGCCTCTCGGGCCCGCGCGGCCTCTGGCAGGAGCCGGGAAATCCCCGGGGTTGCCCCCGGACGCGGCTCTTGCTAAGGACCTGCCCTCGGGGCGGAGCTGCGCAGCCGCGCTGAGATCCTTGCTGCCGCGCCTCTCGCGCCCAGGAGCGCCTGATTAGGAAGACACACTACTCCGAGACCCCAGCCTAGGCACGGGCTTTGGGAACCAGGGCTTGCCCCTGGGCCCCGGTCCTCGCCTGCTGTCTGTAAAGTGGAGGTTGAGTCCTTTCAAGGACACGCAGGGCAGAAGCGGAGCTGCTCTGCCTGGCGCTGCCTGGGGTGGGCTATCACCCGGCGCGCCCGCCCAGGCTGCCCACGGTCTGCCAGCCCCCCGAGGCGGCCCTGCAGCCTGAAGGCCGCCGCAAAGCCGGCAGGAACATCCCGGCGTGTGTCGGTACCAGGAGGAAGCCTAGAAGCCTCGGTCTTGTAGGTGAGAACGGAACTTGGGAGGAAGACGCAGAGGACCCGAGCGCTCCCGGGAGGCCCAGGGGCGAAGGCGGCGCCTGAAGCACGGACTACCTGGGCCGCGGGCGCCCGGGGACACGCTTCGGCCCCAACAGTCACCGCCCGCGAAGGTTCGTGAGGACGGCTGTTCTGTCACGCGGAGGAGTAAAACAGCCTCAACACACTCGCGGGTGACACGGGGCTGTGGCCCCAGGTGAAGGGGCGACCCTGTCGGAGCAGCCCGCCGCCTCCCCGCACTGGGGACAGCAGGGAGGGGCGCGAGCTGCCGCTGCAGGCGGCGGCGGCCCGGGGCCCGGGGAGCAGGGCTCCGCGGACACCAAGCGGCGACCCGCTTCAAAACCCAACCCTCCTTGCGCTTCTCTTCCCATTTATCCATTTTAACATTTTCAATGTGATAAAAAGCACATTTCACATAATTTACCACCTTAATCATTTTTAAGTGTTAAGTATTTGCACATTTTGTGCAACAGACTTAATCCAGCTTTCTCATCTTACAAATCTGGAACTGTGTCCCCATGGAACACTAACTCTCCACCCTAGTCCCTGGCCCCACCATCCTGCTTTCTGTCCACAAGTCTGACGGGCTCCAGGGCCCTCATACAAGTGAGTCACAGCGCTTGTCCTTGGGGGACTGGCTCCTTTCCCTGCACATAATGTCCTCCAAGTTCAGATCAATGCTGACTAATACTGCCCTGTGTGGATGGACCACTCATCCCTCAATGGTACTTGGGTCACTTCTACAGTCTGCCTCTTGTGAATAATGCTGGTGTGAACATTCAAGGATCTCTCTGAAGCCCTGCTTTCGGTTATTCTGGATATAAGAAGGGGGCATATGTTCACATTTGCATTACATGATTTCTGATGAGGTGACAGAGTCATAAGTAAATGTTTTGACCCAGTCAGGGGGAAAATACAGGGTTGCTTTTAGTTTGTCATCAGGGGAAAGTGGAACTGGTACTGACCGAGCGCCAACTAGGGGCCAAGCTCTCGGGGCGCTCCGTGAGTAGGCACAGCAGGGCCTGCCCTCTGCGCACCCGGGACCAGGCACCGCATTGAGTCCCGAGTGACCGTGGCTGCACTGCAGCCGCCCGCCCCACCGTCAGGAAACCCCCAACACGCCACCAAAGAGGACGCGGCTCTTCCCGCCTGGGACAGAAGCTGACCAGCACAAACTCTCCAAGTGTGGCCCTAGAAATGCAGAACCGCAGCTCCAAACCTGCAACCACATTCTAAGGCGTCCCCCAACAACTCGATCACCTCTCAGGTGAAGAAGCTCTGTGGAGACAGAGGCTGCTTGCCGGGTGGGCGTCCCTGTGGCGACCGTGCCACTCCTGAGATCACACGGGATTCCTCAGCGGGGACTCCACAATTTGGGTGAGTGTGGGCACTGAGAAAGCAACGTGAAGGCCGTGCAGAGACGAAAGTCTCTGGACATCTCAACAGTGAGACCTGCACGCGTAGGTCAGGGCCACGGGAGCCAGCACGCAGGCCGACGGACACGCGTCCTCCTGAGACCACCTGACCCCCATCCCCATCTTCTGAGACGGAGAGAGGGGCATGAGCCCTGTCTCCACCTATCTTCACTCAAAAGGGACCAGTAAACCAAGTCCAAATGCACACGGCTGCACCCAGAGCCTGTCTGCGTGAGGGCCCCCCTCCGCCTTCCAGAGACAGAGACAGCGCTTGAGGGGCATTTCCTGTCACCCTCGGGCGTTCAAGGCTGACAGCACCTGCTGGCGCTTGCCTGGGAGGCCTGGGGAAGGACCACGACGGCTGAGCAGCACCATGAGCAGGGGGCATTTCAGTCCGCAGCGGCTCAGTAACTCACAGAGCCTGTCCTCTGCTGCACCATCACCCCCTCTTCCGCGGGGCTGGAAGGCCTGCAGCAGGAATCCAGGATGGAGCACATGAGGAGGGTGCAGGGCCGCGCCAGGATGTGACGGGAGCCAGTTCTGTGGGCCGAGCAGGTTAGCACCAACCAGAGACGTAAACGCCGTCCTCACTCTGAGCACCGTCTCACAGACTCACAGCTGAAGTCTAGGGGGGCCGGGGGGAGGACCACAGACTCACAGCTGAAGTCTAAGGGGGCCAGGGGGAGGACCACAGACTCACAGCTGAAGTCTAGGGGAGCCAGGGGGAGGACCACAGAATCACAGCTGAAGTCTAGGGGGGCCAGGGGGAGGACCACAGACTCACAGCTGAAGTCTAGGGGGGCCGGGGGGAGGACCACAGACTCACAGCTGAAGTCTAGGGGGGCCAGGGGGAGGACCACAGACTCACAGCTGAAGTCTAGGGGGGCCAGGGGGAGGACCACAGACTCACAGCTGAAGTCTAGGGGGGCCAGGGGGAGGACCACAGACTCACTGCTGAAGTCTAGGGGGGTCAGGGGGAGGACCACAAACTCACAGGTGAAGTCTGGGAGGTGGGGGGGAGGACCACAGACTCACAGCTGAAGTCCAGGGGGGTTGAGGAGAGGACCACAGACTCACAGCTGAAGTCTAGGGGGGTCGGGGGGACGACCACAGACTCACAGCTGAAGTCTGGGAGGTGATGGTGGGGGAGGACCACAGACTCACAGCTGATGTCTGATGGTGGGGGAGGACCACAGACTCATAGCTGAAGTCTGGGAGGTGGTGGGGGGGAGGATCACAGACTCACAGCTGAAGTCTTGGGGTCGGGAGCGGTGTTTCCTGAAGTTGCTTCTTGAAAAAGGCTGAATCACCAACGGATCATCCAGCATTAACTACTCACCAATGCCCTTTCTTTGAAGTTGGACACCGGAAGGATTCAAATGTAATGGACACAGGGTGCTTCAGGAAGAACCAGAAGCATAATGAATGCAAGTCATATTCATACAGCAGTTTGCAAATTGGCCATGATGTTTCATAATTTGAAGTCTGGGGGAGGCAGTGCCAACACCCAGCTGGTGCAAGCTGGAAAAACAACTGGGCTGCAAAACCTTGGAAATATGCCTTGATTACAGCGAACGCCTCTCCCAAATGGAGCTAATCATGCCGCATTCAGCTGCTCCCGGCAGCTCGAACAGGAGCGCCGGACACGCGTTACTGCCTTTGACGTTCGGGCATCCTTGTCAGCTTGGACCCACAGCCTTCAGCAAGCCCCACAGCCTGGAGCAGGCCCAGCCTGGCAGGACAAGGGGAAAGGGGCCCGGGACCCCAGAGGGCTCCATAGGCCCGCCTCACTTGGCTTCATCCTGTTCCCCAGTGAACTTTGAAAAGATTCCCATCTTTTAATGAACAATCTTTTCTACTTACAGGCAGCACGTATGTATATTTAGAACCTGCCAGTGGGGTGCTTCTTCACACCTGACATTTACTGTCTGAGTTAAGAGCTGAAGCCTGAGTGTGTCTATGGGGCACCTGTCAGAGGAGCCCCCGGCACAGGGCGGTAGCGAGGATTACAGCAGGCCGCGAGGACAATGGGCAGGGTGGCGCAGGCCCACGGCAAGCTCTCCACGGGCTAACTTTTCTCCAAGGATCATTCACCACACCTCCAAAGACTCATCCACCCCATTCTTTCCAACAGCTGCAGATTCTGCCGTATGAATACAGCACGCATTCAACCAGGCTCTTATTATTATGAAAAAGGAAGTTGTTTCCAGGACCATTTTGTAACAGAAAAATGCAGCTGTGAAGATGTGTGCATGTGAAGATCTGTGCAGAAGCTGAGGCGACCCCACTCCCACCAGGAGTGAAGAGGGAGGGGCACCCTCACACCCCCGCCGGTCACCCCCGTGCTCTGCAAGGCGTGGAGACTGAGCAAGAACGTGAGTGGCCCCCGAGTCCAGGGTGACACGCAAGCAGGGAGCCAGCCTGGGAGCGGCTGCCCCGTCCTGGCGACAGACGCCTTGGGGGCACCTCCCCGCTGCCCTCACCCCGCCTGTGTCCCCACCGCCGTTTAGATCCATTCTGCTTCACCTTCACCTGCGTGTGTTTACTTACAGGGCAGCTGAGGCCCAGCCCAGCGGCAGATCAGTCCTTCACCCCAGAACAGGCTCTGTGGCCTAGTCAGCCAGAAACTCAAAGGAGGACGAGTGAGCGTCTTAGTGAGCAGACAGAAGCACACGCAAGCCCGAGAAGAACTGTGCGGGGGGCCAGCAGGGCCACACCGCCCCTCCATGCCAGCTCCCGCTTCTCTACGGGGTCTGCATCTGGGAGAAGCCACTGGAGACCAGGTCCAGGCCCTGGGACAGGCAGCAGCCCTGGGATGTGCCATACAGAGGGAGAGAGGCAAGGGCAGACCAAACAGGCAGCAGGCTTCCCCCTTCTGAATCGTTAGGGGCCCACAAGCGAAGGTGTCCCACACTGCGTCGGGTCCAAGGAACAGGATCTGAATGTACTTGCAGCAAGGGTTACCTTTTAACTGCACATATGCGGTATTTGTGACAGCAAGACACAGACCGTCAAAACAGAGCTAAATAAGCACCTTCCCAGCACCGCCATCCACAAGGGGAGCTTTGAGGTCGGCAGAGTCCCACCTGGAGGAGAGAGAGCCACCTCCACCGGCCGGTCACCTCCAGCCCAGGGGCCACCAGGCTCCGTCCCGCCCAGCCCTAGGTGGCCATGCCCACAGGAGTGCAGCTTCCCTGGGAAACCCAGGATGGTGAGGGCTCCTGACTGCATGTGCGACTTGCCCAGCCTCAGCCAAGCGTCCAAGTGGAGCCCCTGGAGCAGACACACCCTGCTGCGTCACGACTCCGCATGACAAACAGGAACAATCCGACTCCAGCCTCTGTGCAAAGCGCCCCTTCCAGGACCCAGGGTGAGGCACGGAGGGGCCTGCCTCCCCTCATCTGAGCCCAAGCCCACTCAGCGACCACAGCGGCACCCCAGGAGGTCTCTGTCTGAGCCATTTCCTCCTCCGGGAAACCTCTCCTGGAAATTACAAACTGGTCCGAAGACACTGAAGCCCAACCAGAGCAGGCAGGAAGTCCCGCTAGCTCCTGAACACGGCGCACCAAGCCCATCAGACGGAGGCTCAGTGCCCACTGTAGACCCTCCAGGCCAGCCCGCGTCCCCATGGCCTGCCTCCCTGCCCTCGCCCAGTGGTCACCCACAGGGAAGCCCGCATCCAACCCAGGGTGCTGACGTCCCTGTGCTTGTGACTTCAAAGGTGGGGGCCCTGGACTGGCAAAATCGGGGTCCTCTCTGGGCTTCCAGGCTTCCTCCCTTCGAACATCTCCAGAGGAGAAAAGGACTTTCATCCTCACGGTGCTCTCCCGCGGGGAGTGGGGCACGGCTCCTCAGTCTTTGCAGGCGACCAACAGTCCTGTCCGTGGTGGGTCCGTGAGGAAGCACTAAAACTGCAGAAGTGATCCAGCGGTAACGGAGGCCAAAAGGCCTTCATCCAGCTGAACGAATGAAACACGTCTTCCACTGCACGCCTCTGGATGTGTGTGGGGCTTCTTCCGAGCTTCTCTGGGCTCCCGACAGGCTGTCCTGTCACTGTGGCAGCCAGGCTGGCTGAGGCTGCGGTGCCTGCGATTGCACTTCCACCCTCCGAACAGAAACGATCAGACATTACCCAGGCAGCGTGTATTTTAGGAAGGCTTTTCATTATGGCAATGTAAAATGTCAAGGCTGACTCCGTGGGCTCCCTCCAGACCTCCAGGCTCACTCGTTATCTGACATACACATGTTCCTGACCTGTGCTGGGCGGCCTGGCCCACCCCTAAAGGCAGGCAACCCAACATTCAAGTTAATTAAAGGTTGGAAATGCTGGAGGAAGGACAGCCTCCAGGACGGAGGGGAGAGGCAGGCGCCTCCTCCGGCGAGTGCCCGGGGAGGAGGAGCAGAGATGAAGGACTCTAGGAGGGGAGGCGCCCAGCCCCGAGGCGCAGGATGGACAGCAGGCTGTCCCGGACGCAGCGACCTGCACACTGCCGGCTACTTCAGCTGAGACAGCACAAAGGGAGGCAACTTCTTTATGTATTGGAAACTAGGGCTACACATGGACGTCGCCGAATGGCCAACACCAAAATCAAACTGATTACGTTCTTTGTAGCCAAAGGTGGAAAAGCTGTATACAGTCAGCAAAAACAAGACCTGGAGCTGACTGTGGCTCAGATCATCAGCTTCTCATGGCAAAATTCAGGCTTAAACTAAAGAAAGCAGGGAAAACCACTAGGCCAGCCAGAAACGACTTAAATCAAATCCCCTATGAATATGCAGCGGAGGTAATGAAATAGTTTCAAGGGATTATATCTAGTAAACAGGATGTCTGAAGAACTATGGATGGAAGTCTATGATATTGTACAGGAGGCAGCGAACAAAACCATTCCAAAGAAAAAGAAAAACAAGAAGGCAAAGTGATTATCTGAGGAGACTTAAAAACAGCTGACCAACTTAGACAGCATATTAAAAAGCAGCGACATTACTTGGCCAACAAAGGTCCGTCTAGTCAAAGCTATGGTTTTTCCAGTAGTCATGTAGGGATGTGAGAGGTGGACTTTAAAGAAAGCTGAGCACCGAAGAATTGATGCTTTTAAACTGTGGTGTTGGAGAAGACTCTTGAGAGTCCCTTAGACTGCAAGGAGATCCAGCCAGTCCATCCTAAAAGAAATCAGTCTTGAATAGTCATTGGAAGGGCTGATGCTGAAACTGAAACTCCAATACTTTGGTCATCTGATGTGAAGAACTGACTGATTGGTAAAGACCCTGATGCTGGGAAAGACTGAAGGCAGGAGGAGAAGGGGACGACAGAGGATGAGATGGTTGGATGGCATCATCAACTCCATGGACATGAGTTTGAGTAGACTCCAGGAGTTGATGATGGACAGGGAGACCTGGCGTGCTGCAATCCATGGGGTCATAAACAGTCAGACATGACTGAGCGACTGAACTAATCTGAAAAATAGCTGAAGAATGAAGAGAAGCGAAAAGCAAGGGAGAAACGGAAAGGTACATCCAAATAAATGAAGATTTCCAGAGAATAAAAAGGAGAGACAAGAAGGCCTTCTTCAATGAACAGTGCATAAAACTAGAAGAAAAAAAAAACAACAAAAGCGGAAAGACTAGAGATCTCTTCAGGAAAATGGAAAATATCAAGGGAACATTTCGCCCAAAGATGGGCATAATAAAGGACAGAAATGGTAGAGATCTATTAGACACTAAAGAGATCAAGAAGAGATGGAAAGAATACATGGAAGCACTGTACAAAAAAGAGCTTAATGAACTGGATTACTACAAAGGTGTGGTCAGCCACCCAGAGCCAGACATTCTGGACTGTGATGTTAGGTAGGCCTTAGGAAGCACTGCTGTTAGTAAAGCTAGTGGATGTGATGGAATTCCAGTAGAGATACTGAAAGCCCTAAAGGATGATGCTATCAAGGTGTTACATTCACTATGTCAGCAAATCTGGAAGACCCAGTATTGGCCACAGGACTGGAAGAGGTTAATCCTCATCCCAATTCCCAAGAAGGGTAGTACTACAGAACCTTCTAACCATTGGACAATTGCACCCATCTCCCATGCTAGTAAGGTCATGCTGAAATCTTGCATGCTAGGCACTATGCAAACCAGGAACTTCCAGATGTTCTAAACCCCCAAACGTGGGTTTAGAAAAGGCAGAGGAACCAGAGATCAAATTGCCAACATTCACTGGATCATAAAGAAAGCAAGAGAATTCCAGAAAAACATCTACCTCTGTTTCACAAAACTACATTAAAGCCTTTGACTGTGAATCATAACAAACTGTGGAAAGCCCTTAAAGAGATGGGAATACCAGACCATCTTACCTGTCTCCTGAGAAACCTGTAAGCAGGTCAAGAAGCAACAGTTAAAACCCCGTACAGAACAACTGGTTCAAGATTGAGCAAAGAGTACGACAGGGTTGCGGCTGTCATCCTATTTGTTTAACTATACACTGAGCATGTCATGGGAAATGCCAGGCTGGATGAGTTCAAGCAGGAATCAAGATAGGCAGGGGAAACATCAACGACCTCAGATAGGTGGATGATACCACTCCAATGGCAGAAAGGAAGGGGAACTAAAGAGACTCTTGCTGAGGGTGAAGGAGGAGAGTAAAGAGCCGGTTTAAAACTAAATATTAAAAAAACTAAGATCATGGCATCTGGCCTCATTACTTCATGGCAAGTAGAAGGGGAAAAGGTGGAAGTAGTGACAGATTTCCTCTTCTTGGGTTCCAAAATCACCATGGGTGGTGACTGCAGTCATGAAATCAGAACACAACTGCTTCTTGGCAGGAAAGCTACGACAAACCTAGATGGTGTGTTGAAAAGTAGAAACATTACTCTGCCAACAAAGGTCTGTTTAGTCAAGGCTATGGTCTTCCCAGTGGTCACGTACAGCTGGGAGAGCTGGACCGTAAAGGAGAGCACCAAAGAATCGATGCCTTCAAACTGCAGTGCTGGAGAAGACTTCTGAGAGTCCCTTGACAGCAAGGAGGTCAAACCAGTCAATATTAAGGGGAATCACCCTGGACACTCATTGGAATGCTCAAGCTGAAGCTCTAGTATTTCGGTCATCTGATGTGAAGAGCCAGCTCATTGGAAAACTCCCTGATGCTGGGAAAAACTGAGAGCAGAAGAAAAGGGCGTCAGAGGATGAGAAGGCCGGATGGCATCACTGCTGCGATGGACACGAACTGGGCAAACTCCAGGAGATGGTGAGGTCTGGGAGGCCTGGCGCGCTGCAGTCCAAGGGGTCACAGATGGTCAGACACAACTGGGAGACTGAACGAGTGTTTACAAACTGTATACCTATCAATACATCTAGTTCAACTTCCTTATTAGACAGACAGGGAAGCTGAGGTCCCCAGAGAGTAGAGAATTCGTTCACTCATGATATCATGAAACCCCTTCCTTTTTTTCTGTTACTCACAGCCATGATAGAGGTATTAAATCATTCCTTCTGGAGTCCTTGGTCTGGGAGGAAAAACAGCAACTTTTAGACTAGATTTCCTTTTTCTGACATACGAGGGAATCTGCAGGGAAAGGAGGTCTTCAAATATTGCTGTCAGTCACACATCTGATGTACACACCACACCCACTGTGATACTTACCACAGATGCCCTGAGAAGTTCCTGGGGCAGCCCATCCATCCGTCACACTCACTGAAACACTGCATCAGTGCTGACTGCAGCGGGTGCTTCATGCAGTGCATTTGGAAGTCGTTGAGAGAGTAGATCTTAAAAGTTCTCATCACAAGATAAAAAACTTTGTTTCCTTTTTCTTTGTTATCTACATGGTGGATGTTAGTTAACTAGACTTACTGTAATCACTTCACGATAAATGGAAGTCAAGTCATAACGCTGTACACCTCGAACTTACACAGTGCTGTATGTCCACTGTATCACAATAAAACAAATTTAAAACCTAACTATTCCTTAAAATAGCAGGCTGCATTTTTTTAATCCCACAAACTAGTAACCATTCTTTTCAAATTGGGAGAACCAATACAAAGTTGCCAAATCTTTACATTTCCAATTTAAAATGCTTAAAGAAAAAAACCCTACCAGATGCTATCACAGTCAGGTCCTAGAAAAATCACAAGCATCAAAAAAAGAGAGAACAGGACTTCCCTTTCGGCTCAGGGGTAAAGAGTCTGCCCAGCAGTGCAGGAAACACGGGTCCGAGCCCTGATCCAGAAAGACTCCACAGGCGCGGAGCACCGAGGCCCGCGCGCCCCGCGACTGCTGAGCTCTGCAGCCCGCGCTGCACGAGAGACGCCACCAGACGCGGAGGCCCCGCACTGTAGGGAGTAGCAACCCGCACTCGCCGCAGCAAGAAAAAACCCACGCAGCAACGAAGACCCAGCACAGCCAAACATAAATTCACTGATCAAATCGCACACTTAAAAAGAGAACATACTTTTTAAGTCTTTCAAGGCGAACAGATCTGACTGATGCAAACAGTCACTCGCCCCTTCCCATCGGGCCGTGAGGTCTGTGCGCCATCTCTGGGGAGCAGCCCCACCCTGGGGCGGCCCCGGGGAAACCATCCACACCTGTCACTGCCTGGGGCACATGTTCCCCACCCCTCCCAGTGCTACGCTTACCTGTGGGCTACAAACCGGGCTTTGTACGGAGTGTGGACTGAGTTCCTGGAATTGATTCATCACTGAACAGCCTAGCAAGAAATCGAGTTGGGCCTTCCCAAAACAGAGGGCGCATCCCAGCCCACAGTGCTGACACGCAGTGACCTGATGCGACGCTGACCACAGAAGCCAGAGTGCCAGGCGAGGGTGGTCTGGTGAGTCAGGGGCGCTGGGTGGAGTGGGGGTGAGCACCCACCTCAGCACCGCCCACAGAGGGGGCACCCGGCCACCGACAGTAACAGGAGGAGAACCAGCGTCGGCAGGAGGGCTGGAGGGGCCGCGAAGCAGCTGCACCCCTTTCTCCTGTGGAGGGGCCGCCCTCTCAAGAGACTGAGAGACCACGGAGGCCGCAGCGAGCCGCCTGTCCTTCCACCAGCCACGACCGCACGGCCCCTTCCTTCCAGCGGCAAGCACACTCACCAGTCTGAATTCTAACCCGCCAGGGCCACCAGGCACTCACCCCGTCAGGAAAGGCAGGAAGCCCGGACAGGCACGGACGGAAAGCTCACCTCAGTCGGTCAGAGGCCCCTGCTCAGTCCCGTCTCCTTCCTGCCCGGGTGCCAAGCCTAAACCCCAGGCCTCCGCCTGGCACAAAGCAGGAGGCCGCCTCTTCTCCAACCCCTGCCGCGGTCTCTGGCTTCAGGACCTCCAGGTCTCAAGGCCGGAGCTGCTCTGCCAGGTCTTACTCGGGTGCTGCCCCGACCCCTGGAACCCCAATACAGAAATGGGGGAGCCTCTGAGGCGATGAACGTGGGAGCTCTGAGGCAAACTGAAGCCGCCAGAGAGAGCAAACTCGCAGCTCTGAGCACAAACCTACCAAAGATTCCGATGCTGTCCACTCCCAGCCCGGGCCATGGGCCCGGAAGGTCACGACTGGCCATGTCACACACAGTCTGCACGCTCACGCCCCTGCCTGCACCACCAAGTATGCAAATCTAGGCAAGGGTCCTTCCTCCTCACTCCCGTTTCCTTTCCACAAACACTTCACTTCCAGTTTCTCCTGGTTGTTAATTTAGGACACAGCCCAGAAAAGAAGCCGAAGGTCAATTCCAAACACGAGCCACGCAGAGCACAGAGCAGAGAAATAGAGAACACCCTTACAGGCCCTTGAGCAGTCAGCAAGGCACCTACAGACTGGGGGTCTCCTCTGAGCCACGCAGTGCTGATACATGAGCACGTCATAAACTGCTGGATCGAGGTCAACGGTGGTCCGTGGCTACGGAAACAATTCACAGCACAGAGTTGAGGCGCTTCTATCTTCTTAGGGACAGCGCCTCGGTTAGGGGTTCACAGAAGGGCTTTCCTCTCTCACCCCAGCAGCTACCCCACGCCAAGCCCCAGAGGACCCAAACAACAAACAACCGAGGCTGTGGAGGAGGAGGCGGGGAGCGAGGCCTGCCTCCCCAGCGCCTGCTTCCCCAGGGCCACCACATTCACACAGAAGCGTTTTGAAAGGTGTGCTCTCAAACTGGACCTGAAGCTCTGCCTGCTGAGTCCCCAGGTTCAAACTGGGGCCATATTTTATTTTATTCTGCAGGGTCTGGGATTTTTGTTTGTTTTACCATGCTTTTATTTTTTAATAAAGCCTGTGTTCATCAGCACAGCTAATGAGAAACATCTATTCCTTCAGCGTCCCAAAAGGTAAAAGTCAACTTCACAAGTGTTACTTGCATTTCCTGGCAAGAATTAGGAAGCACAACAAAATAACTATCCACAGAAAGAAAAGCACAGTACCTACACATGAAAGTCTTGTCACATGGGAAAATTTCATTATACGACAAGCACTAGGATTGCACGGCAAAGAGGCCCTGGTGAGCTTCTGGAGGGCAGGGAAGGTTCTGCAGGCAGGGAAGGTTCTGCAGGTAAGGAAGGTTCTAGAGGGCAGGGAAGGTTCTCCAGGCAGGGAATGTTCTGCAGGCAGGGAAGGTTCTGGAGGGCAGAGAAGGTTCTAGAGGGCAGGGAAGGTTCTCCAGACAGGAAATGTTCTGCAGGCAGGGAAGGTTCTGCAGGCAGGGAAGGTTCTGGAGGGCAGGGAAGGTTCTGCAGGCAGGGAAGATTCTGCAGGCAGGGAAGGTTCTGCAGGCAGAGAAGGTTCTGCAGGCAGGGAAGGTTCTGTAGGCAGGGAAGGTTCTGCAGGCAGGGAAGTTGCTCAGAGGCAGGGGAGGTCAGAGGCAGAGACACTGACGTGTGTGCATGTCAGTGCTGGTGCAGGGCCTGGCACTCAGCGAGTGATCGGCGCGTTATGACTATTGCACAGCTCAAGGGAAAATTGACACTGCTTGTTCATAATGAGAATAGAGAAACCGGACGAAGGATAAATATCTGAATTTTCCTCAAGACATACTGTTGTCTGTTGGTATACATGGGGTTAGTCCCAGGACCCACCATGGACACCAGATCCATGGATGCTACAGTCCCACATCTGGACCTCTCTGTCTGTGGTTCTTCATCCATGGATTCAGCCAACCTCAGACTGTAGTATAATGTATCAGTGGAAAAACATGGATAGGTAAGTGGATGTGTGCAGTTCGAACCTGTGCCATTCACGGGTGGATTGTCGTGTCCTGGGCACAGACGTGAACTTGGAGCTCCCTCTAATCTCTAGGGATGTCACCTTCCTCAGAGTAGCCTGGCTCCTGCTTCTGCCTGTGGCAAAGGCAAGGCCCCCACAGCCTTATCCGACCAGGATGAGATGGCTCGCACTGGGCCTCTGACGGTGCGAGGCCTGTCCTCTCTCCCCTGAGCCACTTCTCATCCACAACCCACTCGGGTCCCCAGCAGCACCTCAGAGGCACTCTGAGGAGCCCTGCCTGGGAAGTGGGGAGCCCTCCCCAGAACTGGCTGATGCTCTGATCCACCTTCTCCTACAGTTCCCCCAGCCCTTCACTCTGATTCTTCTTGTCTCCCACCCTGGTCCAGACTCTCTCGTGTTCTAGTGGGTTAGTCAAATGCCTCCGCCCACCACTAATGGGAACGGAACTGCCTCTGGGATCCTTGGCATTGAAATAGCTTTAGATTTTGTTCTTTAGTAGAAAGCGCTTAAGCTGACATAAAAATGGTGATTTCTAAATGAAAATGAGACCATGATATGGGTCATTCAGCCCACTGACAGGTGCTAATAGAGTAAGGTCCCAAATAATAGTTTATATTTTCTGAATGTTTACATTTTATTCTAAGTGAATAAGTAAACCTCACTTCCTGACATTTTCTAAGGTAAAGACGAGCCATTCATTCATTTTGAAATGTTCTTAGAATGAGAATCTAGATTTTATTAAGTGTTCTGGAGGAGTGACGCATGAAGAACAGTAGCAAGAAAATCTGATTGATATCAGATATTCTTCCCTCATCCCACTTTTACAAAAATACTTGATAGGACTTAGTCATCTGATCATCAGTAGTCCTCTGTAATTCACTGACATTTTATACCAACCCAGAGAAACGAGGCAGGGAATAAGAAAGGGACTCTGCTTCCCAGAAACACACAAAACATGCTGATGTGGCCAGAAGAGATGTTCAGGTAGTCAAGAAATTTTCAAAATAAGACAATGCATATTTGTGGGAAAGTATCATCCTTTACTATCACTTCTGAAAATAAAGAGTCCCAATCCAGAATAACTGGAAGGATTCTGGAAGAATAACTGGGCCTGCATCCCGACCTGCGCAAGGCTCACCCACACTGCATGGGCACATCTATAAACTTCCTTGAAGGCTTTCAGACCAAGAGAACCCCATGTCTCTCCTCAGTGTGTCTGTGGGTCAGTCTGGGAGGCTTTGTGAGCACCACATCCTCAGGCCTGCGTCTCCGTACCTGGAGGTTATAAACTGGGCTCCCTGGTGCCTCGGACAGTAAGGAGCCTGCCTGCACTAAGGGAGACCTGGTTCCATCCCCGAGTTGGGAGGAGACCCTGGAGGAGGGCATGGAAGCCACCCCAGTACTCTTGTCTAGAGAGTCTCATGGGCAAAGGAGCCTGGCGGGCTACAGTCCGTGGGGCTGCAAGGAGCCGACACAACTGAGACCAACACGACCAACACTGGCGAAACTGGGCCCGGGAGTCTTCCAGCCCCGAAGGTCCATATCTGCTCATCCATTCATCAGCACAAATGGTTGGATGTGCATACTATTTAGTTTAGTTGCTAAGTCATATCTGACTCTTTCCAAGCCCGTGCACTGTAGCCTGCCAGGCTCCTCTGTCCACTCACCACTACACCAACTCAAGCTAAGGGCTCACTCTGCAGCCTTACTAGGTCCGTGGCAAAGAGGCCCGTGAGTCCTGGTGAAGGAAGGGGTAAGGGTAGACCACCTTCCACCACTGGTTCTCTCAATGTGCGGTCGCTCATGTGTGCCCAGTGATGTGATTTATGATCAATTTTAACTAAACACAATGAGTCAGCTTTGAAGGATTTTTGCAAAGAAATCATAGATTGTTAATGATGACACTAACATAGAAAATGGGATGAGCTGATACTTGTCCTAGTGGGAACTGTTCAGACACGAGACCAAAGGAATAGCAATTTAATCAGACCCAACAAGAAAGCAGTCAAGAAGACTAAAAATCATCCTTCAGACATTTTCAAATATGGATTTATATATATTATCATTAATAGTAGACATTGTTCTAACTGCATATTATGCCTTGATACAGTAGATGATTATACCCTGAAACCACTGAGATTGAAAAAACATTTCAAAACTAAGCATCTGAAACAATATTAATATTAATAAGTACAAAAGTTTTTTTACTTTCAACAACAATAATTAATAATTGGCAATGTTATCTTAAAGAGATAGAATTACCATACCACCTTACTTACCTCCTGAGAAACCTGTATGCAGGTCAAGAAGCAACAGTTAGAACTGGACATGGAATCACGGACTGGTTCAAAATTGGGAAAGGAGTTCATCAAGGCCGTATGTTGTCACCCTGCTTATTTAACTTACATGCAGAGTGTGTGCTGTACGTGCTAAATTGTTTCAGTCACGCCCAGCTCTTCGTGACCCCATGGACCACAGCCCGCCAGACTCCTCTGCCTGGGACTCTCCAGGCAAGAATATTGGAGCTGGTGGCAATGCCCTTCTCCAGGGGACCCTCCCAACCCAGGGACTGAACCCACATTTCTTACGTCTCCTCCATTGGCAAGAGGGTTCTTTACCATTAGCGCCACCTGGGAAGCAGGTGTGCATCATGCAGAATACATCACAAGAGATGCTGGGTTGGATAAATCACAAGCTGGAAGCAAGATTGTTGGATGACACCACCCCATTCACGTATGACCTAAATCAAATCCCTTCCAATTAAAAATCAAATCCCTTCCAATTAAAAATCAAATCCCTTACAATTAAACAGTGGAACTGACAAACAGATTCAAGGGATTAGATTTGATAGACAGAGTACCGGAAGAACTATGAATGGAAGTTCATAACACTGTGCAGGAGGCAGTGATCAAAACCATCTCCAAGGAAAAGAAATGCAAAAAGGACAAACGGTTGTCTGAGGAGGCCTTACAGACAGCTGAGAAAAGAAGAGAGGTGAAAGGCAAAGGAGAAAAGGAAAGATATATTCATTTGAATGCAGAATTCCAAAGAATAGCAAGGAAAGACAAGAAAGCCTTCCTTAGTGATCAGTGCAAAGAAATAGAGAAAAACAATAGAATGGGAAAGACTAGAGATCTCTTCAAGAAAATTGTGCAAAGATGGGCACAATAAAGGACAGAAACAGTATGAACCTAACAGAAGCAGAAGATACTAAGAAGAGGTGGCAAGAGTACACAGAAGAAATCTGCAGAAAAGATCTTAGTGACCCAGATAACCACAATGGTGTGATCGCTCACCTAGAGCCAGACATCTTGGACTGCAAAATCAAGTTGGCCTTAGGAAGCATCACTATGAACAAAGCTAGTGGAGGTGATGGAATTCCAGTTGAGCTATTTCAAATCCTAAATGATGATGCTGTGAAAGTGCTGCACTCAACATGCCAGGAAATTTGGAAAACTCAGCAGTGGCCACAGGCCTGGAAAAGGTCAGTTTTCATTCCAATCTCAAAGAAAGGCATTGCCAAAGGATGTTCAAACTACCGCACAATTGCACTCATCTCACACGCTAGTAAAGTAATGCTCAAAATTCTCCAAGCCAGGCTTCAATAGTACATGAACCGAGAACTTCCAGATGTTCAAGCTGGATTTAGAAAAGGCAGAGGAACCAGAGATCAAAATGCCAACATCCACTAGATCATAGAAAAAGCAAGAGAATTCCAGAAAAACATCCACTTTTAAATCCTTTGACTGTGTGGATCACAACAAACAGGAAAATTCTTAAAGATAAAGGCATACCAGATCACCTTACCTGCCTCCTGAGAAACCTGTATTCAGGTCAAGAAGCAAAAGTTAGAACTAAACATGGAACAATGAACTGGTTCAAATTGGGGAAGGAGTACATCAAGTCTGTATATTGTTACCCCATTTATTTAACTTATACGCAGAGTATATCATGTGAAATGTCAGGCTGCAAATGAAGCACAAGCTGGAATCAAGATTGCCAGGAGAAATATCAATAATTTCAGATATGCAGATAACACCACCCTTATGGCAGAAAGTGAAGAGGAACCTCTTGAAGAAGGTTAAAGAGGAGAATGAAAAAGCTGGCTCAAAATTCAACATTCAAAAAACTAAGATCATGGCATCTGGTCCCATCACTTCATGGCAAATAGATGGAGAAACAATGGGAACAGTGACAGACTTTTTTCCTTGGACTCCAAAATCACTTCAGATGGTAACTGCAGTCATTAAATTAAAAGACTCTTGCTCCTTGGAAAAAAAGTTATGACAAGCCTAGATAGCATATTAAAAAGCAGAGATGTCACTTTGCCAACAAAGGTTAGTATAGTCAAAGCTATGGTTTTTCCAGTAGTCATGTACGGATGTGAGAGTTTGACCATTAAGAAGGCTGAGTGCCAGAAAACTGATGTTTTCGAACTGTGGTTTGGAGAAGACTCTTGAGAGTCCCTTGGACTGCAAGGAGATCAAACCAATCAATCCTAATGGAAATCAACCCTATTCGAATATTCATTGGAAGGACTGATGCTAAAGCTGAAGTTCCAATACTTCGGCCACTTGATGCGAAGAGGTGATTCATTAGAAAAGACCCTGATGCTGGGAAAGATAGAAGGCAGGAGGAGATGACGACGACAGAGGATGAGATGGCTGGATGGCATCACCGACTTGATGGACATGAGTTTGAGCCAGCTCCAGGAGGTGGTGAAGGACAGGGAAGCCGGACGTGCTGCAGTCCATAGAGTCACAAAAAGTCAGACACAACTTAGTGACTGAACAACAACGTTATCTCATCCTTTCTAAATTTATTTTTAATTTTATAATAAGCATTAGTTCAGTAGAGCATATCTGATTTGCAAATACATGGACACATATATGTATACTGATATGTGTACACATCCACATGGTGCAGGCCACGTCCATGCAGTGAGGTTTCCCGCAGAACAGTTACAGAGTCGGATTCGAGGGTGGTCCGTGGTCACCCCCCACAACTAAAGGGCCGTGGGGAGAAGGCAAGCTTCATTCTGTTACAGCTGTCCTGCCACCCTATCAGCCCGCCTCTCCCCAGCCTGTGAGCACACAGCCAGCAGCTCCTCCCAAGCCCCTTCTGCATCAGAGCTCCTCAGGGGGTCTGGCCAGTTCTCTGAGGTGGGGGCACCCCGTGCACTGTAGGCTATCCAACATCCCAACCCCTTCTCTGGATGCAGCACACCTCCCACCCGAGCTGAGACAACCAAAAATGTCCCCAAAGCAGAGACCCCAGTGGAGGACCACTGGGCTAGTAAAGGAGCTACACACCTCGTTCTCAAGGGGACGCTTAAAACAACCCTCAACCTTGTCTTCAGAAGGCATCCTCCTCCTCCATTATTCATTTATTTTACACAGCAAAGCAGCATCTCGTGATATCCTGGAGGAACTATTACAGCACTTGAAACACATATACCCATACTTAGATGGAAACTTTCAAGTTAAGGCTTTGATTTGGGAGTTAGTATCCATTTAATCTCCTACGATCATTGTGAAACGTCTTATTTCCTGTAAGATCTCCTCTAACAATCTGGATCACTCTTTTTTCCTAGTGTTTGACTTTAAACATACCATGGATATCTGATGTTCTTTCAGAGTTCCTAAGGAAAACATTTAATCATTAAACAAATGCAAGATATTCTTCAACAGCATCCATTCAGATCGAATATATCACTTTGTAACGTCGCCAACAGACTTCTTAGTTACCGTGCTGGTATGTCAATAACGTAGCCTCCTGGAACCCTAAGATTAGTTTGACATCTGTATTTCACTCCCTCAGAATCTTCCGAAGGACTTCCCTTAGGGTCCAGGGGTTAAGAATCCACCTTGCCATGCAGGGGACATGGGTTTGATCCCTGGTCAGGGAACTGGGATCCCCGTGGCGTGGAGCAACTAACAAGCCCACATGCTGCAGCCCGCGGGCCTGGGAGCCACAGAGTCCGTGCTGCGACGGAAGATCCGCGGTGAAGGTCCAAAGTTAAGACCCGAGGCAGCCACATAAATAAATACATATTAAAAATAGACAAAACCACCTATGGAGAACAAGAATAGGCACATCTATATAAATATCCAAGTTTTCTGCCTTTAACAGATTGCACATTTTTATCTTCCCAGAATTGATAAATCAAGATATTCTTTGAGAACTGCTTCTCCTCAGATAAAACAAATGTAAGTAAGCAGAACCTAGCCTCACTGCTGAGCACTGATGCTCTTTATCCCGTACCCACGTGCAGTATTCTTTACCAATAAAGCTTCCCTTCCTAGGCTGTTCTTTTGACATCACATCAGTCCATTCCTCTAGACACGTAGTTGTCCGATGAATTCCACACAATGGTTTTCAGCACACTGGCAGTATCCTCTACATGTCCTGGTTATAGATCTGTATGTATGCACCTGTATTCTCTATGTTGAGGGTAAATTAAAATTTAAGTTCATTATGATGTTATGATGTTATGATCATTAGAAATGATCACAGATATCAGGAAATAAGTGATACTGCTTCTTAGCAGAGTGAGAATCTAATTTTTATTCTGAAAAATATTCTTTTCATTTAAAGGTTTCTTTACCCAAGTTGTCAAAATACTTATTTCTGGTTAAACTCCCAGCAATGACAAACTCATGTAAGAGAGCGATCTCTGGGGTTTCAGCATCTGTACCTGACGCGCCCTTTGGAGTGCTTGCGCCAAACAAGACCAAAGCAAACGGGAGACCCTGGCCTGACGGGGCTGCTTCCAGGGAGACAGTGCAGAGCCGGGCACTAGGCCGCCCTGCCAGAGAGACATCCAGCCCACCTCTGGCACTGCAAGGGACGGGCGCCTCGGCTTCTGACGCCGCCGTCTCTGCCCTCCACCCGCACTCTGCCTAAAGCCCTTTAAAAGCATATTCCAGGCCCCAGGTGCAGAGCAGACAGCGAGGCTGAGAGATTGCAGTCCTGCTGCTCAAGCCCCGGCGCGTGCTCCACGGGAGGGAGGCCGTGCACAGGGCCCCAGGCTCCCGTCCGCTCCCGTGGGGCAGCCCCCGCACCTCTGCCTCCCCCCCCCCCCACATCTGCTGCAGAAGCCTGCGAGCACAGGGCTGGGGTGCGGCCAGGGAGGCGGGAGGGACCAGCCGCCGAGCGAGAGTCAGAGCCGCCCTGGCGGGACGGGTTGGGGGGTAGGACAGCCTCACGTACTCGCGCTCACCCACACAGCACGGAGCACGGCCCTGACAGACAGGCGGGCAGGGGGAAGGAAACCATCTCGGCTCCTGACCCCCACCGCCTCCCGGGGACCTGAGGAAACCGGGAGCGAGGAAGGCTGCAGGGAAGGATGGGGAACGCGGGGCACACGCCACGGGGAAGGGGCACTGACTGGAGCCCAGTGGGGCTCCCAGCAGGAACCCAGCGGCCCAAGGAGCGGGCAGGCCTGTCAACACGGGACACGAATCACCCCTCAAACTGCAGTTAAAGGGCAGGCAACCGGCAACGGTTGCTAGCTCCCTCCTGGAGTCACACAGACAGGCCCAAGGGACAGACTGCAGTGCCCACTGGACCCAGAGGGGGCTGGCGCCAGGCCCAAGCACCCTGGGTCGGAAATCAAGGTGTGAGCCCGGGGCCCAGGGAGAGACGCTGTGGTGCTCAGACCTGGGGGCAGGGAGCCTCCACACCCTGCACCCACCATCACAACCATCTTCGCCAGCGGGACGGGGGCGTCCTCACACCTGCCCAGGTGAGTGGTGCAAACCACAGTGGCCTCGGAAGCCCCACGTGGGTGCCAAGTGCTGGTGTGACTCCTCCAATGCTTCCACAAGACATGTGAGGGCTTTGGTCTCTATCATCAAATACTGTTTATGCTTTGGAGACAAGACAAAAATACAGGCACTTAAAAACAGTGCAAACTAGACAAGTCAAATATACCCCCAAAGGTGCTCTGATTTTTGCATTTATCAAATGTCAGTCAAATAGTTAAATATTATTTAAAAGAAACTGTTGACTGCTTGAAAAAGAGAAGGTACTATCTCTTTTTAGTGCACTTTACACTCACATGTGTAAAAATCTGTGTGACTATTATCTAAGCCCTCTTTCTTTTATTCAGAGGCCTCATGCTCTTTGAAGGGATGGCATAAGCTACAGATGTGTTATCACCACTACTTGTTCTCATTCTTACAACATAATCAAGCCTGCATTCTACTTAGTTGAACTAGTGACAATTTTTTAAATATGTTTATTAGAAAACATAAATAATATTGCTTTTTTTTTTTTTTTGCTTGCACTACACGGCTTGTGGGATCTTAGTTCCCTGACCAGGGATCAAACCCAGGCCCTTAGAAGCAAACGTACAGAATCCTAACCAGGGAATTTCTGATATTACTATTTTAAATGGTAATTTTTTTAAAAAAAAACCCTCAGTAGTCAATTCAGCTGAGACTTGGACTCAGCAAAGTAACACTGTCTTTAATAATAACAGTATTCCACTGTGTCAGGCCACCAAGCTGGAGAAACCTACAGCTTCTAAAAACAACGAGGGTTACAACTAGGACTGCCATTATCAACAGTTCTCCCACCAGCTCATAAAATTCTTTCAAAAACACAAAAAAAAATTGGTGTTTTGCTCATGGTATAAATTCAGAGAGATTCAGGTGAAGTCCTCCATTTCTCTTGACTCCCACTGTGAGTGCAGACGGAAAGATGAGGCAGCTTCTTAGTCTATCAACATTCCCTCAACCCTGAAATGACAACCTTTCTCATGTGATCTGTGTCCTGGGCCCATATCCACTCAGCCCCACCACGTGTTTGGAAACTGTTAGAATCCTCCCTGGTTTCCACGGTGACCGTGCCCTGGAGTCAAGGACCAGAACACCCTGGTAAGGCAAGTACAAGGCGGGGGGAGGCTCAGTCACAAGGGTGGGCCCTGGTCTCCCAGAACGGACCCTGGCACTGCTTCGTGTTTTGCTCAGACAGCACTTAACTCAGATGCAAGTATGGTGATCTGAACCCCGGCCTATTTTCAGGCAAAAGCAGAAAAGGAGATTCAAGAAGACCCGAAGTATTGACAAAGCAAACGTGCCTTTCCGGGATGGAAGACGCCTCGAGGCGGGAAGGCTGGTGGGCCATGGCTCAGGCTGCTTCTTCACCCATGTCCCTGTTCCCACCCACCACGGAGAGACTGTGCTTCCTCTCACTGGTCTGCCACCCGGGGCCATTAAAATACCAGCTATTTCAGAGAACATGCACATCGCTAAACTGGCTTCCAGCCGTATCTCAGGTTAATTACTGCTCTGAGCTGGATTAAAGCCACAGCCCCAGATAGAAAAGGCATCAGCCTCCCAGGGTCAACTTCAGGGGCTGCTCTGTCCATTTACGAGTTGACTATATTTCACTGTTGAAGTCAGAATTGACTTGCACCATTAATGTAAAGTCCTTTCCCCTTTGGAGACCAGGTCAGTTTTTCTTCTGAAAATTCCTTCCCCCAAACAAACTTCCAAACACATCCTTTGTACTGTACATTAGGACACTGCAAAATGGGCTTTGAGAACCACCTGGGACACAGACTGCCCATATCACACAAGGGAAACTTTGTTCTTTCACCTCCTCAGGCAAGAATAAGGAACGCTCAGAAGGCACCCTTCCTTACCTGTCTGCTACTCTAAATGTCAAGTTAGATGGAACCACTCTTAACTTTTTCTTATGAAAGTAACCCCTCCTTCTTCCCTTACTCTAAATCAGACTATTTGCTGTGACAAGTCTCAAGCAAAAGCTAGCATCTTCAGCGTTTGTATTGCTACATTCAAAAAATCTGATCGAAGCAGAGAGGCATCTGATCAGAGGGCGTGAACACAGGAATCTGTGAATGCTATCGTGGCATTGCACTCCTGCCATCTCGGGAAGGCTAGGTGTCCAAAAACAAGTTGTCCATTTCTAAACATCAAAATGCCCTCTGAGAGGCCAACCAGATGATTGAATCCGACAGCCAGAACAAACCCCAGTTTGGAACATAACTGCCCTCCTACAGACGTCCTGTTCTTGGGAACGGGAGGGACAGGTTCTGCCGGCACACAGGATCATCTGCCGGGACCTGCACCCTCAGGGCTGGCCTGCCCCATCCTGGGGTCAGCGGCTGGAGGAGGCCGGAGCCCAGGACCCAATCCCAACACTGGGTGTCCTACAGCGTGCTTCTCAGCCACTCTGGGCCTCAGTCTTCCCACCCGTGGAACGCAGACAGAAACGCGCGCCAAGTAAGCACACACAGGGCGCTCCAGGCGTTGCCGAGGGAAGGCATGGGGCAGAGCCGGGGTTACTAAGGGACGGTCCTACCTCCTGTCACTGGAATCTGTACACAGAACACACACCAAAAGAGAAACTCGATTTCACGTGTGATAATTTTTAATTGAATAGAGAGAGAAATCACCCCAATCTGTTTTATAACTATTAGCTCATTTCCTCCAGCCCATCACTCTCTTGAACTGCCCTCACAGGAACCATTACTAGTCACATGAGGTAAGAGGGCATGTCCTTGTGTTTTCTGAATTGCAGCCGATACTCTGGCAAAATAAGTGAACCAATCGCTCTCTTATCCACCTCCATACAGGAGAGTTGACACCAAGCGATCACTGAAAACCCTCAAGGCTTTCTTTTCTTCACATCGCACATGAAGGCCATGTTAGAGACAGATGGACCCTGATGTTTCACACCTCAGCGCTTCAAGTCCAAAGTCCAGTTTCTTAGACTAATATGGGAGTCACTCACTTATCAGCTTAGAAGCTAACAAACAAAAATGTTACTTAATATGTGAACATAAGTGTTTCCAGGAGAACCGCACCTCTTTTCACTTCCTGCCCTAGATACTTAAAAAGTGGTTGTGGCCAAGCTGTTAGAGAAGGCATGAGTTAAAAGAAAAAATTTCCTTCGTCCTTCTACAAACTCTGTTTCCAGCCAGCAGAAAAGAGCATTGACTGTTTTCTACTTCTCCGGTTTTCGGGCCTCCTATCAGCCAAGATGTGAAAAATAAGTCCAGCTGGGCCTACATTTATGAAGGTCAGTTTAGACTAAGGTGAAAACAGCTGCCAGGTGCTTTTATACAGCATAGAGGGTTATCTGTCGTGAAGTCAACTGTTTGCTTTCTCGGGAAATGGAACGTCTAGTCAGAAGAGATAAGATAGGTTCTTAGCTAGCTGAGCCTCACCAGGCCTGCATCTACCAACACACATCTAGATGAAAGCCTTGCCCACTCCTTAAGCTTTTTTTCTGCCTCTCCACAAATGAAACATCCTTAAACTAGCAATATTTGCATATATCTAGGCATATCTTAAATATCTGCCACCCAAAGCCTGAGGGTTCTTTTCAGTTTGGGTCCCATTTAATTACAAACATGCTTTCATTTAAAAATCTTGAAATTCTAAGGTATTGCTCACAGAGGTGTGGTAATAGAAACCCTTCTTAATAAGACCATGTGTAATGACAGCTCAGCTGACCCCATCTCTCCATACTTCACTACCTCACTCCATATTCCTAACTTCCAAAAATTCTAAGAAAAGGGGTGAATAACTGCATTTGCAAGTTAGGTAGTACTACATGTAAAACACAGAACAAAATAAACTCAGAATGCAGAAATTATTATCATGTAAAAGAACCAATGATTGCCACAGAACTCATCAAACCACGTGCCCCGGGACGATGAGCCTGGGGCTGCACCCTGCCCGAGCTGTGGGCCCCCTGCTGCCCTTCTTCAGGGGAAGCCGGGGCTCCAGCAAGCCTGCACTTTTCACGGCATTCAGAAATTGTCAGTGGGGGCCAGCACCACCACCGAGGAAAGGAGAAGGAAGACTATGATGAATTGACCACACCCCCACACCTCCCTGGCGCACTCACAGAGGATGATCTTGGTAACCAGGTGCGAAACCAGATGAGCGTTTAAAAGGAGAGATGCGAGACGCCGAGATGCACAGCTGAGGTTCGCACAGAGAGGAAGCCATCTGAGCACTGCATTCATTCCCTGCACATTCCTCCTGAGCCTGATACATTTAACTGCCATCTCTGGATGAGGGAGACAGCCACACCATCATCCCACCCAACGCCCCTGCATCTGTGGGGGCGCCCATTGTCGGCACCTCCCTCTCCCAGAAGCCTGGGGTTCTCCTTGCACCCCAGGCCCGCTGCACAAGGACACCAATCAGCACCGGGGGAGCAGGGCCAGAGCAGCAGGAGGAGGAAACCACCAGCAGAGAAAGGCTCACAGCTGGAGAGAAGGCGGCGGGCAGCGGGGCTCTCACTCAGGGAGGGGCAGGCTGCTCACCACCACACAAGAGGCAAAACCAACAGCTCCGGACCCCAAGAAGCAAAGATGGATTTGTGCTTTTGTGGCAGGAAGAATGCTTTGATTTAAAAATAAACATCATGCCATCTAGGTGACAAAGCACGCCGACTGCTCCTGGCAGCTCTCTCCTCAGCTCTGTGTGGGCTCACTGGTGAATGAAAAATACGTGTGGGCAAATCGAGAGGCAAAAACAAAGGAGAAAAAGAAACAGGCGCCCATCTTCAAGGCCAGGTAGGTCTGACTCTGGATTCTCCAAGCTACATTTGCACAAAAGGTGGATTCTGTCCTGTAGCAAATGAAACTTGTGTTTCTTTAGCAAAAGAGGAAGATCTTTAATATGTATGACTGCCTTTAAATGTGGGGGCTGCCAGAGCAGGTTCACAAACTAGCTTCCCTATAACTGAAGAATGATTTAAAGACAAAAGGCTCAAGTTCACAGCAGCATAATGGAAAAAGTACTGATCACCCGAACAAAAGGATGTCCTAAAATCACAGAGAACGGCAGAGAGAGGAAGAAAGAAAACCCAAAAACAAGAGAATCGCTAAGCTGCCCAGGACAGAGCTACCTGACAGCAATGGTGTTCTGGCCACAAGCAGAGTTGAGTCAGATCCTTGAGAAGGGGTGCCTTATTCCTGCCCCATGCGCCTCTGATAACCATGTCGTAAATAATAGGCCACCATATGCCATAAGAGAGTCTTCTGCACCAGAAGGACATGGGCAGAATAGGTGCTGAAGGTCAGGAGGCTAATGTGATTAAGGGGGAGAGGGCGTCCTTGAGGAAAGGGCGAGGTGAGATGCCCCCTGTCACTGAGATGCTGCCAACAGTTGCTGTGGACTGTGGCACGTGGCTCAGAGCAATGAACATACACTCACACATGGTAGTTTTGTCAATCTGGGGTTTCAACAAGCGCTCCTTCACTGTCTAAATGTGAAAAGGCCCCTAATTCAAGGCAAGGCATCCTGTGCAGAAACAGCTGGCCTCAGGTCTTGGTGACATTTGACCCCTGATTCTAACCTGTAACTCTAGGACTCAACTTACAAGGAAAAATGTGTATCACCTTGAACCATGTGTTCTATAGACCTTAACTTGAAGTTGAGTGTTAACAGTTAAATAAATAAATAGGTATAAGTGACATGGTTGGGACCAGATCTATGGTCTCTGGGTATGTCTTTCCTTGTCCATCATTATTTGGAATACTGCAGTTGCTATCACCATTATTTACAAGATCCAGACGGCTGAGAAAGAGAAAAATGGCAGCACATGCCTTTCATGGGTGACCATGGGTCCCCCTGCACCATCTGAAGACTGTGCATGTGAACCCTGAGGACACAGCAGCATCCCCTGGGTGAGGACGGTGCAGGGATAGAAGGCTGAGTGCACAGGACCTCGGGAGTGGATGTGGGTAGGCTATGGCTACATGCAGCCCCAGGCTGGGTCCCCCAGTGGTTAGACAACACTTCCATCTGGCTATCTGTGCACCCCGCCATGGTAGCGTCCAATCATCCCGGAATCCAGCAGGCTACACCTATCAGCTGGAGTCCCTGAGACAGTTCAAAAAGGTCTGGGTCCCTAAGGTCAACCCACACCAAGACTGCATTCAGGAGGCTCCCTAGAAGCACATCAAGAACAGAGGGGGAATAAGGGTTCCCTTAATGATACAAGTCAACTTTGCTGGTAACCAGAACACCCCTGCCATGTCGAGCCGCGCTGTCCTGGGCAGCTTAGCGATTCCCTTCTCTTCACTTATGTCTGCCTTGGCTTTTCTTGTGCTCCCTCCCTGAGTCACTGCCTCCTTCCTCCTTTCTCTACCATTTCTGAAAGTCATAGAGATTTTCAGCTTGCGATGATCGGGCAGTTACAATGGAAAGAGAATAGTCGAGGACCAGCTTCGCCTTCATCCCATGGAAACTGCCCTGCCTGGAACACCAAGTGGCCAGAGTCAGCTGACCCTTGTTCTCCCTGAACGTGTGTGTGGAGGGCGGTGTCTGGAGAGCTGAGCAAACAGCTCTCACAGGAGGTGACATGCCAGTTCCGGCCAGATGAAGGAAGGAGCACAGCCCAGCGAAAGCTGACCAGCACAGCCAGGCCTCTGTGGCAGCTCTGGGGCAAGGTCCTGGAGGTCAAGGCAGAGTGAGCCGGCCCCGAGCCTCCCTGGTGGGGCTCAGCGGGGCAGGTCCAGCAGGGCCCGGGGTGGCTCGGGGGAAAGTGGCTGGACGACGGGACGCCAGGTGCGGGGACCAGACGCGCTGTTCCCCCCAGGACCTCCCCGGGCAGGCGAGGACCTCCTCCTGGGTGGCGCTGGACTTCCCCGCGCTCGCTGTCCGCAGGCCGGGGCTGCGTGCGCGCCCAGAAAAGCCAGGGCGGCGCTCGGGCCCGGGAGCTGGGACGGCCGAGCCCACCTGTGTCGGCAGTCCCCGGTCTCTGGGACAGCATCCCGGGGGCGGCAGGGCGAGGCCCGGGCCGGCTCTGCCCGCAGCCCCGCGGCAGGCGCTCCTCAGGGGCCAGGGGCCGGGGGCCGGCGCCCGCGACCCGCCTCAACCGACCCTCCTCAACCGACCCTCCTCTACCGACTCTCCTCAACAGCAAGGCAGGCGCGCGTCGCAGGCCGCATGGCGGCGGCCCGGCCCTCCCCGCGCCCCGCCGCCCCCCACTCCCCTCGGGGCGGGGGGACGCCCGCGCGACCGCGAGGCTCGGGGGAGGCCGCGCGGGAGGGACACGCGGCGCGGACACGCGGGGGCGCCCCCGCAGAGCGCGCGCCCGCCGCCGCGCCCGCGACCCCGCGCCGCGCGCTGGGCGCCCCCTCGCCCCCACACCTCTTCTCCACCCCTCCCCACCCCCTCTCTCTAGAAGCGCGCCCGCGCCCACTCAGGCGCCCCTCCCCCGCTCCCCTCAGCCACACGGCGCCCCTCCCCCACCGCGACCCCGACCCCGACCCCACTCACCGAGCAGCCCCGGGAGCGGCCGGGCGCGGGGCGCGGGCGCGGGGGCGGCGGGCGGGGCGCGCGGCAGCAGCAGCAGCAGCAGGAGCGCGAGCGGCGGCCCCATGTCGGCGGCGCTCAGTCCATGGCGGCCGCTCCTCCCCGCGCTCCCGGCGCTGCCGCGGCTTCAGCACCGGACAGCGCCGCCAGCCCCGCCCCCGGCACGCCCGGCCACGCCCCTCCGTGCTTTGTCCCGCCCCCGACACGCCCGGGCCCGCCCCTCCGCGCCCGGCCCCGCCCCCGGCACGCCCGATCCCGCCCCTCCGCACCTGGTCCCGCCCCCTCGCGCCCAGTCCCGCCCCTCCGTGCTTGGTCCCGCCCCCGACACGCCTGGTCCCGCCCCGACGCGCACGGCCCCGCCCCGCGCCCGCCCGCCGCCTGCGCTCCCAGACCCCCGCTAGAGAAGCGGTCCCTGAGGCTAGCTCCGAGCTCTGGGCCGCCTGTGCCTCCTCGCTGCGTCTCCGGGCCTGCAGGCGCCCCCGTCCCCCTCATACCCCACGCTGGGGCCTGCGTCGGAGCTCCTGCAGCGCGGGCAGCGCAGGCCTGCCCGAAAAGGGGAGGGGCGCCGTGTAGGGGTTGTGGGGGTCCTCATCCTGGGACTGAGAGGCCATGGGAGCCTAACCTGGGGGTCAGCGGGGACGGGCCCGCAGACCCGGAAGCCACTCTGTCCCTGAGCGCCGGTCCGCCAGGTCGGGATTCCACAGCAGGAACCCGGACCGAGGTGAAGTCTCCGGAGGCCCTTCCCTCCTCCCTGCAGCCTGCCCTCCATTGGCCGCTGTCGGGGTCTGGACGGGGCGCTGGGGACCGTGTGTTCCTCCCCAGGAGACTTTTTCTCTCTAAAGACCTGGGCACCGCATGTGGGGATCCTTCAGCGGATGGGGGCTGGGTGTGTATGTGTGTGATTGTGTGTGTCACAGAGAAGTGAGGTGTGTGCGAGTGTGTGTGTGTCAGAGAGAAGTGAGTTGTGTGCCTGTGTGTATGAGAGAGAGGTGGGCTGTGTGTATTCATGTGTGTGTGTGAGAGAAAGGTGGACTGTGTGTGTGTGTCAGAGAGGTTGGCTTTGAGCGTGCATATGTGTGTGTGAGAGAAGTGGCCTGTGTGCATGCATGTGTGTGTTTGTGTAAGAGAGAAGTGGGCTGTGTGAGTGCATGTGTCTGTGTGTCAGAGAAGTGAGGTGTGTGCGTGCGTGAGTGTACGTGTGTGTTTGTGTGAGAGAGGTGAGCTGTGTGCGTGTCTTTGTGTGTTAGAAGTGAGGTGTGTGTGTATGTGTGTGTCTGTGTGTCAGGAGTGAGGTGTGTGTGTGCATATGTGCCTGTGTGTGTCAGAAGTGACGTGTGTGCATTACGTGCGTGTCTGTGTGTCAGAAGTGAAATGTGTGTGTACATGTGTGTCTGTGTCAGAAGTGAGGTGTGTGCATGCATGTGTCTGTGTCAGAAGTGAGGTGTGTGTGTATGTGCATGTCTGTGTGTGTCAGAAGTGAGTGTGTGTGTCTGTATGTGTCAGAAGTCAGGTGTGTGCATATGTGTGTGCCTATGTGTGTCAGAAGTGAGGTGTGTCTGTGTGTGTCAAAAATGAGCTGTGTGTGTGTCTGCGTGTGTGTGTCTGAGTGAGAAGCGAGGTGTGTGCATGCATATGTGTGTCAGAAGTGAGGTATGTGCATGTGTGTCTGTGTGTGTGTGTGAGAGAGGTGGGCTGTGTGCATGCGCGTGTGACAGGTGGGCTGTGTACAAGCGTGTGTGTGTGTCAGAGAAGTGTGCATGTGTGTGAGAGGTAGGTGGGCTGTATGCGTGTGTCTGTCATCAGTGAGGTGTGTGCATGCGTGTCTGTGTGTTATCAGAGGTGTGTGCGTGCGTGTCTGTGTAATCAGTGAGGTGTGTGCATGGTTGTGTGTGTGTGTGCCTGTGACTGACTGTGTGTCCTCACACGCTGCCCCCTCAGCCCTCAGCGTCCTAGGCTCCCTGGCTTGGCCCTGGGTCCACTGTGCCTGTGGCCCTCCCCCCAGCCTCCCTGCCCAAACGAGGTGGGGCTGTGCAGGCACTGGGGTGGCCGACGGCTGGACTGGACCCGTGGACGGGGTTGAGTGCAGGGCCTGTCCGCCTCCTGCAGCCCCACGCCTGTGCCCAGTGCCAGCGCCTCTGTCCCCCAGGCCCAGCAGGCTCGGCCTAAGTCCCATCCTGTCTTTGACCCGGCGGCCTCGGGGTGGCCCCCTGAGAGTACTGTGCGCCCGCCGGGGTGCCCGCCCCCCGCAGGACAAGTCCACTGTGTTCCCAGCACCGTTCCCTCCTCCCATGCGTCCCCCAAAGGCAGCCCAGCAGCTGGAGAGCGTGGAGAGTGGGCTTCTCGGGGCGGCAGTTCCCTCGCAATCCTCTGCAGCTGGGCCTGCGTTAGCCCTGTGCGCCCTTCCCCGCTGGACGCACCCCTGGGGTGAAAGGCTCGAGGGGGCCATCCCTCAGCCCTGCAGAGCACCCCAGCACCGCCAGGGGCCGGGGGCCAGGGGCCAGGGGCACACCTGTCCTGACGTCCGGAGAGCCGGCTGTGACACACTCGCTGACGGAAACACGGAGAAGGCAAGAGTAAGACCAGGGCGGGTAGAAGTTAGAGCGTGTTGGTGACAGGCGGGGAGTGGTTCTGAAGCCTGAGTGAGAGCTGCGCTGTCTTGTCCGGTTCTTCGCGGCCCCGTGGACTGTGGGACTCTCCAGGCAGGAACAATGAAGTGGGGAGCCTTTCCCGTCTCCAGGGGATCTTCCCAACCCAGGGATCGAACCCAGCTCTCCCGCACTGCAGGCGGAGTCTTTACCGCTCAAACTGTCCAGTAACGTCCTCGAGACACCAAGGGGCCTAGGTCCACCTGTCCCGTGGACAGGTCTCCGTCAGCAGCAAATCCGAGGGCATGTGTGGGCGGGCCGTGGTGAAGGACCCAGGGGAGCCGGGCGCTCTGAGCCCACACCCTGCGGGGCTGTTGGCGTCTGGGGCTGTGGCACTCCCCTCCGTGTGGCTACACGGGCTCCAGTGAGGGCCCGGAACTGTTCCTTCCTGCCTTGTTTGCCTGGATGCTGCGAACGGTGGTTTCCAGAAACAGGCCCTGCTTCATCCCAGGGCCAGCTCTAGGACTGACAGTCTCAGCAACAGTCAGAGAGCAAGGCCCCCGAAATGGAGCGGGGGACCAGAGGCAAAGGAGGGACCGCAGGGAAGCTGGTCACAGCCCACAGGGAGAGGCGCGAAACCACAGTGGTGCGGGGATCTGAGCAGGGCAGACCGTGCCAGGCCCTGCTTCTCCGGGCACCCGGCTGCACTCTGCCACCGGGAGCAGGACAGGGGAAACTCCCGGGGCAGAAGGGGCCCTGAGGCAGGAGGGGGAAAGGAAACCTCATGTGGGAAGGACAGGGCCAGCCCCGAGGCAGCCCGACTTCCCACGAGTGGGATGGCTGCGCTCAGCCCTTTCTGGGGTGCCGCTGGGGAGGTGGTCATGATAGGAAGCCCGTGCCCTGACACGTGGGGGCAAGTGTGCACACAGGACCATGGACGCGTGTGGGTGCAGTCGAGGACACGTGTGTGTGAGCAAACGTCAGTGCTGTCGGCGGCACACACGCGCAATCTGTCCAGTGTGTGCTGCGCACACCCAAACGTGTGCTCGCTTCCTGAGCCGCTCGGGTGAGGTGGGGGTCTCCCACGCGGACCCAGTCTTGTGCCGTTCCCGCTGACACACCTGCGGGGCCTGTGTGTGATCCAGCCCCGCGCTGCACAGTTAGAACACAGTTGCAGACACGGGTCAAGGAATGACTCCCCCAACATTTTCAAGGCCCATGAGCCAGGTGTCCCTTCGGGGTCTCCTGCCCACCCGAGGAGGAAGCAGAGGGGGACTTCCCCCATGAGTGGGGCTCAGACCCTGGCCCCGCAGCCCTGGCACTGCTGCGTGGAGACAGAGGAGACGGCTGGCAAGTCCGTCAGTCAGCGCTCTGGACTTGCTTGGAGCTGACCAGCCTAACCATGATGCCTTACTGGGTCCAGACAGCTGTCAGGATGGGGAGCTGGGCCTCCCGTTCTCTGTGCTGAAAACATGGCCGCTGCAGGGGATGCACCAGGATGGCAGCGTGGGAGCCTCTGGGAGGCGGGCTCCTTCGTGGACCCCAGGTCCTCAGCCGATGGGGTCTTCCCTCGTGTCAGCAGCTGCCCAGTGCACTAGGGTGGGATGCCCGCTGGGTTGCTTCTAGACCAGGACCCGCTCTCCAAAGCAACAGCTGTGGAGCAGGCTTCCAGGGAGCAGACAACCCATGTGTTGGTAGGTGCCTGAAACGGGAGTGACAGACAACGCAAGTTACTTGTCTTAGTTTGGCCCTCACTCTCCTCAGCCGTGATGAAATTCAAACTGTTGACTGATCCCATCAGAACTGCCATCGGCCACTTTCAGCTGACCTGTTTTTATCGCACAAACACAGGGTCTGTCTGAACCATGAACCCACTGTGAGTCATCAGATGGTCCTGGTTCCACCAGGAGGGAAGGTGGGCTGCCAGACCCCCAGGAGAGACGCCTCTAAGAGGCCCACGGCTGCCAGCCTGTGACCTCCTCAGAGCCCCTTGAGGCGGGGGGAGTGCTCCCCATGCCACGCTGCAGAGGCTGCCCAGCTCAGCTCAGAACGGGCCACCACTGCCTGCCCCGAGTGCGCCCTCGTCCTGCCCAGGGGACGGCTGAGTCCCAGAGTGCTGCCGGCACCAGGGAACAGCCCAGAGTGGGGAGGCAGGAGCTGCACCCCAAGGCTCAGAGCAATTGGGGTGAGCACGAGAGGGCTGGGCACTCAGAGGATTCCGGGGCTCCGGACGTGGGTGCAGCAAGAAGGGCCTCACAACTGGGAGTGGCAATGCCCCCATGAAGGGGCCTGCCTTTACTGAAACTGTGATGACGCTTCCGACGCCTTCTGTGAGTGGGCGGGCGGGAAACGAGCAGGGTTGACCGGCAGGAAGTGTCTTCATCCCCGACGTGTTCACCCACATACTGTCACATGTGAGTGCAGTGTTCAGTGATCTCGTCCTGTTCACCGACATACTGTCACTCGTGAGCGTAGTGTTCAGTATTCCCATCCTGTTCACCAACATACTGTCACACGTGAGTGCAGTGTTCAGTATTCCCATCCTGTTCACCCACATACTGTCACACGTGAGTGCAGTGTTCAGTGTGCTCGTCCTGTTCACCCACACACTGTCACACGTGAGTGCAGTGCTCAGTGTTCTCGTCCTGTTCACCCACATTCTGTCACTCGTGAGCGTAGTGTTCAGTATTCCCGTCCTGTTCACCCACATACTGTCACACGTGAGCGCAGTGTTCAGTGTGCTCGTCCTGTTCACCCACACACTGTCACACGTGAGTGCAGTGTTCAGTGTTCCCGTCCTGTGCACCCACATTCTGTCATTCGTGAGTGCAGTGCTCAGTGTTCTCGTCCTGTTCACCCACATACTGTCACTCGTGAGCGCAGTGTTCAGTGATCTGGTCCTGTTCACCCACATACTGTCACTCGTGAGTGCAGTGCTCAGTGTTCTCGTCCTGTTCACCCACATCCTGTCACTCGTGAGTGCAGTGTTCAGTGTTCTCGCCATGTTCACCCACATACTGTCACTTGTGAGTGCAGTGTTCAGTGTTCTCGTCCTGTTCACCCACATTCTGTCACTCGTGAGCGTAGTGTTCAGTATTCCCATCCTGTTCACCCACATACTGTCACTCGTGAGCGCAGTGTTCAGTGTTCTCGTCCTGTTCACCCACATACTGTCACTCGTGAGCGCAGTGTTCAGTGTTCTCGTCCTGTTCACCCACATACTGTCACTCGTGAGCGCAGTGTTCAGTGTTCCCGTCCTGTTCACCCACATACTGTCACTCGTGAGTGCAGTGCTCAGTGTTCTCGTCCTGTTCACCCACATACTGTCACACATGAGTGCAGTGTTCAGTGTTCTCGTCCATGTTCACCCACATACTGTCACTCGTGAGCGCAGTGTTCAGTGTTCCCGTCCTGTTCACCCACATACTGTCACACGTGAGTGCAGTGCTCAGTGTTCCCGTCCTGTTCACCCACATACTGTCACACGTGAGTGCAGTGTTCAGTGTTCTCGTCCATGTTCACCCACATACTGTCACTCGTGAGTGCAGTGTTCAGTGATCTGGTCCTGTTCACCCACATACTGTCACTCGTGAGCGCAGTGTTCAGTGTTCTCGTCCTGTTCACCCACATTCTGTCATTCGTGAGTGCAGTGCTCAGTGTTCTCGTCCTGTTCACCCACATTCTGTCACTCGTGAGCGTAGTGTTCAGTATTCCCGTCCTGTTCACCCACATACTGTCACTCGTGAGCGTAGTGTTCAGTATTCCCGTCCTGTTCACCCACATTCTGTCACTCGTGAGTGCAGTGCTCAGTGTTCTCGTCCTGTTCACCCACATACTGTCACTCGTGAGCGCAGTGTTCAGTGTTCTCGCCATGTTCACCCACATACTGTCACTCGTGAGCGCAGTGTTCAGTGTTCTCGTCCTGTTCACCCACATACTGTCACTCGTGAGCGCAGTGTTCAGTGTTCTCGTCCTGTTCACCCACATACTGTCACTCGTGAGCGCAGTGTTCAGTGTTCTCGTCCTGTTCACCCACATACTGTCACTCGTGAGTGCAGTGTTCAGTGTTTTCGTCCTGTTCACCCACATACTGTCACTCGTGAGCGCAGTGTTCAGTGTTCTCGTCGTTTTCACCCACATACTGTCACTCGTGAGCGCAGTGTTCAGTGTTCACGTCCTGTTCACCCACAAACTGTCACTCGTGAGCGCAGTGTTCAGTGTTCTCGCCATGTTCACCCACATACTGTCACTCGTGAGCGCAGTGTTCAGAGTTCTCGTCCTGTTCACCCACATACTGTCACTCGTGAGCGCAGTGTTCAGTGTTCTCGTCCTGTTCACCGACATACTGTCACTCGTAGCGCAGTGTTCAGTGTTCTCGCCCTATTCACCCACATACTGTCACTCGTGAGCGCAGTGTTCAGTGTTCCTGTCCTGTTCACCCACATACTGTCACTCGTGAGTGCAGTGTTCAGTGTTCACGTCCTGTTCACCCACAAACTGTCACTCGTGAGCGCAGTGTTCAGTGTTCTCGCCATGTTCACCCACATACTGTCACTCGTGAGCGCAGTGTTCAGTGTTCCTGTCCTGTTCACCCACATACTGTCACTCGAGAGCGCAGTGTTCAGTGATCTGGTCCTGTTCACCCACATACTGTCACTCGTGAGTGCAGTGTTCAGTGTTCCCGTCCTGTTCACCGACATACTGTCACTCGTGAGTGCAGTGTTCAGTGTTCCCATCCTGTTCACCCACATACTGTCACTCGTGAGCGCAGTGTTCATTGTTCTCGTCCTGTTCACCCACATACTGTCACTCGTGAGTGCAGTCTCAGTGTTCTCGTCCTGTTCAGCGACATACTGTCACTCGTGAGTGCAGTGTTCAGTGTTCTCGTCCTTTTCACCTACATACTGTCACTCGTGAGTGCAGTGTTCAGTGTTCTCGTCCTGTTCACCCACATACTGTCACTCGTGAGTGCAGTGTTCAGTGTTCTCGTCCTGTTCACCCACATACTGTCACACGTGAGTGCAGTGCTCAGTGTTCTCGTCCTGTTCACCGACATACTGTCACTCGTTAGCGCAGTGTTCAGTGATCTGGTCCTGTTCACCCACATACTGTCACTCGTGAGCGCAATGTTCAGTGTTCTCGTCCTGTTCACCCACATACTGTCACTCGTGAGCGCAGTGTTCAGTGTTTTCGTCCTGTTCACCCACATACTGTCACTCGTGAGTGCAGTGTTCAGTGTTCTCGTCCTTTTCACCCACATACTGTCACTCGTGAGTGCAGTGTTCAGTGTTCTCGTCCTGTTCACCCACATACTGTCACTCGTGAGCGCAGTGTTCAGTGTTCTCGTCCTGTTCACCCACATACTGTCACTCGTGAGCGCAGTGTTCAGTGTTCTCGTCCTGTTCACCCACATACTGTCACTCGTGAGCGCAGTGTTCAGTGTTCTCGTCCTGTTCACCCACATACTGTCACTCGTGAGCGCAGTGTTCAGTGTTCTCGTCCTGTTCACCCACATACTGTCACTCGTGAGCGCAGTGTTCAGTGTTCTCGTCCTGTTCACCCACATACTGTCACTCGTGAGCGCAGTGTTCAGTGTTCTCGTCCTGTTCACCCACATACTGTCACTCGTGAGCGCAGTGTTCAGTGTTCTCGTCCTGTTCACCGACATACTGTCACTCGTGAGCGCAGTGTTCAGTGTTCTCGTCCTGTTCACCGACATACTGTCACTCGTGAGCGCAGTGTTCAGTGTTCTCGTCCTGTTCACCCACATACTGTCACTCGTGAGCGCAGTGTTCAGTGTTCCCGTCCTGTTCACCGACATACTGTCACTCGTGAGCGCAGTGTTCAGTGTTCTCGTCCTGTTCACCCACATACTGTCACTCGTGAGCGCAGTGTTCAGTGTTCTCGTCCTGTTCACCCACATACTGTCACTCGTGAGTGCAGTGTTCAGTGTTCCCGTCCTGTTCACCGGCATACTGTCACTCGTGAGTGCAGTGTTCAGTGTTCCCGTCCTGTTCACCGACATACTGTCACTCGTGAGCGCAGTGTTCAGTGTTCTCGTCCTGTTCACCCACATATTGTCACTCGTGAGTGCAGTGTTCAGTGTTCTCGTCCTGTTCACCCACATACTGTCATTCGTGAGCGCAGTGTTCAGTGTTCTCGCCCTGTTCACCCACATACTCTCACTCGTGAGCGCAGTGTTCAGTGTTCCCGTCCTGTTCACCCACATACTGTCACTCGTGAGCGCAGTGGTCAGTGATCTGGTCCTGATCACCCACATACTGTCACTTGTGAGTGCAGGGTTCAGTGTTCCCGTCCTGTTCACCGACATATTGTCACTCGTGAGTGCAGTGTTCAGTATTCCCGTCCTGTTCACCCACACACAGTCACTCGTGAGCGCAGTGTTCAGTGTTCTCGTCCTGTTCACCCACATACTGTCACTCGTGAGCGCAGTGTTCAGTGTTCTCGTCCTGTTCACCCACATACTGTCACTCGTGAGCGCAGTGTTCAGTGTTCCGTCCTGTTCACCCACATACTGTCACTCGTGAGCGCAGAGCTCAGTGATCTGGTCCTGTTCACCCACATACTGTCACTCGTGAGCGCAGTGTTCAGTGTTCTCGTCCTATTCACCCACATACTGTCACTCGTGAGTGCAGTGTTCAGTGTTCTCGTCCTGTTCACCCACATACTGTCACTGGTGAGCGCAGTGTTCAGTGATCTGGTCCTGTTCACCAACATACTGTCACTCGTGAACGCAGTGTTCAGTGTTCCCGTCCTGTGCACCCACATACTGTCACTCGTGAGCGCAGTGTTCAGTGTTCTCGTCCTGTTCACCCACATACTGTCACTCGTGAGCACAGTGTTCAGTGTTCTCGTCCTGTTCACCCACATACTGTCACTCGTGAGTGCAGTGTTCAGTATTCCCGTCCTGTTCACCCACATACTGTCACTCGTGAGCGCAGTGTTCAGTATTCCCGTCCTGTTCACCCACATACTGTCACACGTGAGCGCACTGCTGTGTTCTCGTCCTGTTCACCCACATACTGTCACTCGTGAGCGCAGTGTTCAGTATTCTCGTCCTGTTCACCCACATTCTGTCACACGTGAGTGCAGTGCTCAGTGTTCTCGTCCTGTTCAACGACATACTGTCACTCGTGAGTGCAGTGTTCAGTGTTCTCGTCCTGTTCACCCACATACTGTCACTCGTGAGTGCAGTGCTCAGTGATCTGGTCCTGTTCACCCACATACTGTCACTCGTGAGTGCAGTGCTCAGTGTGTTCGTCCTGTTCACCAACATACTGTCACTCGTGAGCGCAGTGTTCAGTGTTCTCGTCCTGTTCACCCACATCCTGTCACTCGTGAGTGCAGTGTTCAGTGTTCTCGTCCTGTTCACCGACATACTGTCACTCGTGAGCGCAGTGTTCAGTGTTCCCGTCCTGTTCACCCACATACTGTCACACGTGAGTGCAGTGTTCAGTGTTCTCGTCCATGTTCACCCACATACTGTCACTCGTGAGCGCAGTGTTCAGTGTTCCCGTCCTGTTCACCCACATACTGTCACACGTGAGTGCAGTGCTCAGTGTTCCCGTCCTGTTCACCCACATACTGTCACACGTGAGTGCAGTGTTCAGTGTTCTCGTCCATGTTCACCCACATACTGTCACTCGTGAGTGCAGTGTTCAGTGATCTGGTCCTGTTCACCCACATACTGTCACTCGTGAGCGCAGTGTTCAGTGTTCTCGTCCTGTTCACCCACATTCTGTCATTCGTGAGTGCAGTGCTCAGTGTTCTCGTCCTGTTCACCCACATTCTGTCACTCGTGAGCGTAGTGTTCAGTATTCCCGTCCTGTTCACCCACATACTGTCACTCGTGAGCGTAGTGTTCAGTATTCCCGTCCTGTTCACCCACATTCTGTCACTCGTGAGTGCAGTGCTCAGTGTTCTCGTCCTGTTCACCCACATACTGTCACTCGTGAGCGCAGTGTTCAGTGTTCTCGCCATGTTCACCCACATACTGTCACTCGTGAGCGCAGTGTTCAGTGTTCTCGTCCTGTTCACCCACATACTGTCACTCGTGAGCGCAGTGTTCAGTGTTCTCGTCCTGTTCACCCACATACTGTCACTCGTGAGCGCAGTGTTCAGTGTTCTCGTCCTGTTCACCCACATACTGTCACTCGTGAGTGCAGTGTTCAGTGTTTTCGTCCTGTTCACCCACATACTGTCACTCGTGAGCGCAGTGTTCAGTGTTCTCGTCGTTTTCACCCACATACTGTCACTCGTGAGCGCAGTGTTCAGTGTTCACGTCCTGTTCACCCACAAACTGTCACTCGTGAGCGCAGTGTTCAGTGTTCTCGCCATGTTCACCCACATACTGTCACTCGTGAGCGCAGTGTTCAGAGTTCTCGTCCTGTTCACCCACATACTGTCACTCGTGAGCGCAGTGTTCAGTGTTCTCGTCCTGTTCACCGACATACTGTCACTCGTAGCGCAGTGTTCAGTGTTCTCGCCCTATTCACCCACATACTGTCACTCGTGAGCGCAGTGTTCAGTGTTCCTGTCCTGTTCACCCACATACTGTCACTCGTGAGTGCAGTGTTCAGTGTTCACGTCCTGTTCACCCACAAACTGTCACTCGTGAGCGCAGTGTTCAGTGTTCTCGCCATGTTCACCCACATACTGTCACTCGTGAGCGCAGTGTTCAGTGTTCCTGTCCTGTTCACCCACATACTGTCACTCGAGAGCGCAGTGTTCAGTGATCTGGTCCTGTTCACCCACATACTGTCACTCGTGAGTGCAGTGTTCAGTGTTCCCGTCCTGTTCACCGACATACTGTCACTCGTGAGTGCAGTGTTCAGTGTTCCCATCCTGTTCACCCACATACTGTCACTCGTGAGCGCAGTGTTCATTGTTCTCGTCCTGTTCACCCACATACTGTCACTCGTGAGTGCAGTCTCAGTGTTCTCGTCCTGTTCAGCGACATACTGTCACTCGTGAGTGCAGTGTTCAGTGTTCTCGTCCTTTTCACCTACATACTGTCACTCGTGAGTGCAGTGTTCAGTGTTCTCGTCCTGTTCACCCACATACTGTCACTCGTGAGTGCAGTGTTCAGTGTTCTCGTCCTGTTCACCCACATACTGTCACACGTGAGTGCAGTGCTCAGTGTTCTCGTCCTGTTCACCGACATACTGTCACTCGTTAGCGCAGTGTTCAGTGATCTGGTCCTGTTCACCCACATACTGTCACTCGTGAGCGCAATGTTCAGTGTTCTCGTCCTGTTCACCCACATACTGTCACTCGTGAGCGCAGTGTTCAGTGTTTTCGTCCTGTTCACCCACATACTGTCACTCGTGAGTGCAGTGTTCAGTGTTCTCGTCCTTTTCACCCACATACTGTCACTCGTGAGTGCAGTGTTCAGTGTTCTCGTCCTGTTCACCCACATACTGTCACTCGTGAGCGCAGTGTTCAGTGTTCTCGTCCTGTTCACCCACATACTGTCACTCGTGAGCGCAGTGTTCAGTGTTCTCGTCCTGTTCACCCACATACTGTCACTCGTGAGCGCAGTGTTCAGTGTTCTCGTCCTGTTCACCCACATACTGTCACTCGTGAGCGCAGTGTTCAGTGTTCTCGTCCTGTTCACCCACATACTGTCACTCGTGAGCGCAGTGTTCAGTGTTCTCGTCCTGTTCACCCACATACTGTCACTCGTGAGCGCAGTGTTCAGTGTTCTCGTCCTGTTCACCCACATACTGTCACTCGTGAGCGCAGTGTTCAGTGTTCTCGTCCTGTTCACCGACATACTGTCACTCGTGAGCGCAGTGTTCAGTGTTCTCGTCCTGTTCACCGACATACTGTCACTCGTGAGCGCAGTGTTCAGTGTTCTCGTCCTGTTCACCCACATACTGTCACTCGTGAGCGCAGTGTTCAGTGTTCCCGTCCTGTTCACCGACATACTGTCACTCGTGAGCGCAGTGTTCAGTGTTCTCGTCCTGTTCACCCACATACTGTCACTCGTGAGCGCAGTGTTCAGTGTTCTCGTCCTGTTCACCCACATACTGTCACTCGTGAGTGCAGTGTTCAGTGTTCCCGTCCTGTTCACCGGCATACTGTCACTCGTGAGTGCAGTGTTCAGTGTTCCCGTCCTGTTCACCGACATACTGTCACTCGTGAGCGCAGTGTTCAGTGTTCTCGTCCTGTTCACCCACATATTGTCACTCGTGAGTGCAGTGTTCAGTGTTCTCGTCCTGTTCACCCACATACTGTCATTCGTGAGCGCAGTGTTCAGTGTTCTCGCCCTGTTCACCCACATACTCTCACTCGTGAGCGCAGTGTTCAGTGTTCCCGTCCTGTTCACCCACATACTGTCACTCGTGAGCGCAGTGGTCAGTGATCTGGTCCTGATCACCCACATACTGTCACTTGTGAGTGCAGGGTTCAGTGTTCCCGTCCTGTTCACCGACATATTGTCACTCGTGAGTGCAGTGTTCAGTATTCCCGTCCTGTTCACCCACACACAGTCACTCGTGAGCGCAGTGTTCAGTGTTCTCGTCCTGTTCACCCACATACTGTCACTCGTGAGCGCAGTGTTCAGTGTTCTCGTCCTGTTCACCCACATACTGTCACTCGTGAGCGCAGTGTTCAGTGTTCCGTCCTGTTCACCCACATACTGTCACTCGTGAGCGCAGAGCTCAGTGATCTGGTCCTGTTCACCCACATACTGTCACTCGTGAGCGCAGTGTTCAGTGTTCTCGTCCTATTCACCCACATACTGTCACTCGTGAGTGCAGTGTTCAGTGTTCTCGTCCTGTTCACCCACATACTGTCACTGGTGAGCGCAGTGTTCAGTGATCTGGTCCTGTTCACCAACATACTGTCACTCGTGAACGCAGTGTTCAGTGTTCCCGTCCTGTGCACCCACATACTGTCACTCGTGAGCGCAGTGTTCAGTGTTCTCGTCCTGTTCACCCACATACTGTCACTCGTGAGCACAGTGTTCAGTGTTCTCGTCCTGTTCACCCACATACTGTCACTCGTGAGTGCAGTGTTCAGTATTCCCGTCCTGTTCACCCACATACTGTCACTCGTGAGCGCAGTGTTCAGTATTCCCGTCCTGTTCACCCACATACTGTCACACGTGAGCGCACTGCTGTGTTCTCGTCCTGTTCACCCACATACTGTCACTCGTGAGCGCAGTGTTCAGTATTCTCGTCCTGTTCACCCACATTCTGTCACACGTGAGTGCAGTGCTCAGTGTTCTCGTCCTGTTCAACGACATACTGTCACTCGTGAGTGCAGTGTTCAGTGTTCTCGTCCTGTTCACCCACATACTGTCACTCGTGAGTGCAGTGCTCAGTGATCTGGTCCTGTTCACCCACATACTGTCACTCGTGAGTGCAGTGCTCAGTGTGTTCGTCCTGTTCACCAACATACTGTCACTCGTGAGCGCAGTGTTCAGTGTTCTCGTCCTGTTCACCCACATCCTGTCACTCGTGAGTGCAGTGTTCAGTGTTCTCGTCCTGTTCACCGACATACTGTCACTCGTGAGCGCAGTGTTCAGTGTTCTCGTCCTGTTCACCCACATTCTGTCACTCGTGAGCGCAGTGTTCAGTATTCCCATCCTGTTCACCCACATTCTGTCACTCGTGAGCGCAGTGTTCAGTGTTCCCGTCCTGTTCACCCACATACTGTCACTCGTGAGTGCAGTGCTCAGTGCTCTCGTCCTGTTCACCCACATACTGTCACTCGTGAGCGCAGTGTTCAGTGTTCTTGTCCTGTTCACCCACATACTGTCACTCGTGAGCGCAGTGTTCAGTGTTCTCGTCCTGTTCACCCACATACTGTCACTCGTGAGCGCAGTGTTCAGTGTTCTCGTCCTGTTCACCCACATACTGTCACTCGTGAGCGCAGTGTTCAGTGTTTTCGTCCTGTTCACCCACATACTGTCACTCGTGAGCGCAGTGTTCAGTGTTCTCGTCCGGTTCACCCACATACTGTCACTCGTGAGCGCAGTGTTCAGTGTTCTCGTCCTTTTCACCCACATACTGTCACTCGTGAGTGCAGTGTTGTGTTCTCGTCCTGTTCACCCACATACTGTCACTCGTGAGCGCAGTGTTCAGTGTTCTCGTCCTGTTCACCCACATACTGTCACTCGTGAGCGCAGTGTTCAGTGTTCTCGTCCTGTTCACCCACATACTGTCACTCGTGAGCGCAGTGTTCAGTGTTCTCGTCCTGTTCACCCACATACTGTCACTCGTGAGCGCAGTGTTCAGTGTTCCCGTCCTGTTCACCCACATACTGTCACTCGTGAGTGCAGTGCTCAGTGCTCTCGTCCTGTTCACCCACATATTGTCACTCGTGAGTGCAGTGTTCAGTATTCCCGTCCTGTTCACCCACACACTGTCACTCGTGAGCGCAGTGTTCAGTGTTCTCGTCCTGTTCACCCACATACTGTCACTCGTGAGCGCAGTGTTCAGTGTTCTCGTCCTGTTCACCCACATACTGTCACTCGTGAGCGCAGTGTTCAGTGTTCCGTCCTGTTCACCCACATACTGTCACTCGTGAGCGCAGAGCTCAGTGATCTGGTCCTGTTCACCCACATACTGTCACTCGTGAGCGCAGTGTTCAGTGTTCTCGTCCTATTCACCCACATACTGTCACTCGTGAGTGCAGTGTTCAGTGTTCTCGTCCTGTTCACCCACATACTGTCACTGGTGAGCGCAGTGTTCAGTGATCTGGTCCTGTTCACCAACATACTGTCACTCGTGAACGCAGTGTTCAGTGTTCCCGTCCTGTGCACCCACATACTGTCACTCGTGAGCGCAGTGTTCAGTGTTCTCGTCCTGTTCACCCACATACTGTCACTCGTGAGCACAGTGTTCAGTGTTCTCGTCCTGTTCACCCACATACTGTCACTCGTGAGTGCAGTGTTCAGTATTCCCGTCCTGTTCACCCACATACTGTCACTCGTGAGCGCAGTGTTCAGTATTCCCGTCCTGTTCACCCACATACTGTCACACGTGAGCGCACTGCTGTGTTCTCGTCCTGTTCACCCACATACTGTCACTCGTGAGCGCAGTGTTCAGTATTCTCGTCCTGTTCACCCACATTCTGTCACACGTGAGTGCAGTGCTCAGTGTTCTCGTCCTGTTCAACGACATACTGTCACTCGTGAGTGCAGTGTTCAGTGTTCTCGTCCTGTTCACCCACATACTGTCACTCGTGAGTGCAGTGCTCAGTGATCTGGTCCTGTTCACCCACATACTGTCACTCGTGAGTGCAGTGCTCAGTGTGTTCGTCCTGTTCACCAACATACTGTCACTCGTGAGCGCAGTGTTCAGTGTTCTCGTCCTGTTCACCCACATCCTGTCACTCGTGAGTGCAGTGTTCAGTGTTCTCGTCCTGTTCACCGACATACTGTCACTCGTGAGCGCAGTGTTCAGTGTTCTCGTCCTGTTCACCCACATTCTGTCACTCGTGAGCGCAGTGTTCAGTATTCCCATCCTGTTCACCCACATTCTGTCACTCGTGAGCGCAGTGTTCAGTGTTCCCGTCCTGTTCACCCACATACTGTCACTCGTGAGTGCAGTGCTCAGTGCTCTCGTCCTGTTCACCCACATACTGTCACTCGTGAGCGCAGTGTTCAGTGCTCTCGTCCTGTTCACCCACATACTGTCACTCGTGAGCGCAGTGTTCAGTGTTCTCGTCCTGTTCACCCACATACTGTCACTCGTGAGCGCAGTGTTCAGTGTTCTCGTCCTGTTCACCCACATACTGTCACTCGTGAGCGCAGTGTTCAGTGTTCTCGTCCTGTTCACCCACATACTGTCACTCGTGAGCGCAGTGTTCAGTGTTCTCGTCCGGTTCACCCACATACTGTCACTCGTGAGCGCAGTGTTCAGTGTTCTCGTCCTTTTCACCCACATACTGTCACTCGTGAGTGCAGTGTTGTGTTCTCGTCCTGTTCACCCACATACTGTCACTCGTGAGCGCAGTGTTCAGTGTTCCCATCCTGTTCACCCACATACTGTCACTCGTGAGTGCAGTGTTCAGTGTTCTCGTCCTGTTCACCCACATACTGTCACTCGTGAGTGCAGTGTTCAGTGATCTGGTCCTGTTCACCCACATACTGTCACTCGTGAGCGCAGTGTTCAGTGTTCCCGTCCTGTTCACCCACATACTGTCACTCGTGAGCGCAGTGTTCAGTGTTCCGTCCTGTTCACCCACATACTGTCACTCGAGAGCGCAGTGTTCAGTGATCTGGTCCTGTTCACCCACATACTGTCACTCGTGAGTGCAGTGTTCAGTGTTCTCGTCCTGTTCACCCACATACTGTCACACGTGAGTGCAGTGCTCAGTGTTCTCGTCCTGTTCACCGACATAGTGTCACTCGTGAGTGCAGTGTTCAGTGATCTGGTCCTGTTCACCCACATACTGTCACTCGTGAGCGCAGTGTTCAGTGTTCCCGTCCTGTTCACCCACATACTGTCACTCGTGAGTGCAGTGTTCAGTGTTCTCGTCCTGTTCACCCACATACTGTCACACGTGAGTGCAGTGCTCAGTGTTCTCGTCCTGTTCACCGACATAGTGTCACTCGTGAGTGCAGTGTTCAGTGATCTGGTCCTGTTCACCCACATACTGTCACTCGTGAGCGCAGTGTTCAGTGTTCCCGTCCTGTTCACCCACATGTCACTCGTGAGCGCAGTGTTCAGTGTTCTCGTCCTGTTCACACACATCCTGTCACTCGTGAGCGCAGTGTTCAGTGTTCTCGTCCTGTTCACCCACATACTGTCACACGTGAGTGCAGTGCTCAGTGTTCTCGTCCTGTTCAACGACATACTGTCACTCGTGAGTGCAGTGCTCAGTGTTCCCGTCCTGTTCACCCACATACTGTCACTCGTGAGCGCAGTGTTCAGTGTTCTCGTCCATGTTCACCCACATACTGTCACTCGTGAGCGCAGTGTTCAGTGTTCTCGTCCTGTTCACCCACATACTGACACTCGTGAGTGCAGTGTTCAGTTTCTCGTCCTGTTCACCCACATACTGTCACTCGTGAGCGCAGTGTTCAGTGTTCCCGTCCTGTTCACCCACATACTGTCACTCGTGAGTGCAGTGTTCAGTGTTCTCGTCCTGTTCACCCACATACTGTCACACGTGAGTGCAGTGCTCAGTGTTGTCGTCCTGTTCACCGACATAGTGTCACTCGTGAGTGCAATGTTCAGTGTTCTCGTCCTGTTCACCCACATACTGTCACTCGTGAGTGCAGTGTTCAGTGATCTGGTCCTGTTCACCCACATACTGTCACTCGTGAGCGCAGTGTTCAGTGTTCCCGTCCTGTTCACCCACATACTGTCACTCGTGAGTGCAGTGTTCAGTGATCTGGTCCTGTTCACCCACATACTGTCATTCGTGAGTGCAGTGTTCAGTGTTCTCGTCCTGTTCACCCACATACTTTCGTCACACGTGAGTGCAGTGTTCAGTGTTCTCGTCCTGTCGTGCACATACTGGTGTTCAGTGTTCTTGTCCTGCTCACCCACACAGTGTCGTCACACATGAGTACAGTGTGCACTACGTGTAGGATCCCACGTTCAGAGTTAGCTGCGACAAGCAGCCCGCCGCAGTCGCAGACGCCCCGCCCTGAGGCCTCCCTCAGGGCTGTGGCTGCAGTGTAGGCCGTTCTTGGAGGGGCAGAGGCCCTGCGACATCGGCACTGCTTCCCTTCCTGCTGGGACTGAGACCGAACGTGTGTGCATAATGCAGCACCCAGGATGAAGGCGCCGGCCTTGCTTGGAGCCAGCACTTTCGGGACCTGAGCACGGAGGCCCTGGGCACAGGGGCGCTGAGATGAAGTCAGTGGGGCGGCTCTCGGGAAGCAAAGGGGGCTCGGCCTTGGGCTGGATTACTGGGTCTGCGCGCTGTGTGCACAGCCTCAGGACCCAGTTGACACCTAGGGGTAGGGGGCGTGGCTGCAGCAGGTCCCCAAGTGGCCTTCTCCCCACACCCACTCAGCCCCGCCGGGGGTCTCACAGCTGCCCCTGGCGGAGACCCAGGCCCGGTTCTTGTCGCTGGAGGGGAAAACGCGCACTTGTATTTATGAATCAAGTACACAAACAGGTGTTGTCACCACTTTGCTACTCATCGTTTCCAAGCAATATTATATATAAAAGTCATTTTTATAACAATCAGGTTTGCTAGAAAACATTTTTTCCATGCACTGTGGGTTTCTGCACCATTGACACCTAGAGCCTGGTACATTAAATGTATCCTTTGTGCAGGCACGCCACAAAAAGGTTAAGCATTTTTGAGTTTTCTACTCACACGCACCCCAAAAGAAGCCCTACCTCTTCTCTATTATATGGGTTATTAACATTAAAAAACTAGAAAAATACACATTCATCTCACTTTCTGTAAAGTCCTTTTCCTCTGTTTTTATATGACCAAGATGTTGGCTTGGTTATGAATTCAAAAGTGCTCCCAAAGTTCTTGATGATGATTCATAGAGAAACCTGAAACACAGAGAGACAGAGTTAGCTACAGAAAAGTGACCAAACTGCACAAATTTACACTTCCACAAAGTAACTGTAAAATGTTTTGCAACGGAACAAGGAGAGAACTAAAGTAGCCGCTGTCCCTCACGTAAGTGGAGTAAGAGCCGTGTCACAGAGACTCAGGGCGACGTGGCGCCAGGACAGGGCCGCCGGCCGGGAGCCGCCCCGCCCCAGGACAGACGGACGGACAGAGCACCCTCACAGGGCCTGCACTCGCCCCAGGACAGACAGACAGAGCACCCTCACGGGGCCCGCGCTCGCCCCAAGACAGACAGAGAACCCTCACAGGGCCCGCGCTTGCCCCAGGACAGACAGACAGAGCACCCTCACGGGGCCCGCGCTCGCCCCAGAACAGAGTACCCTCACAGGCCCGCGCTCACCCCAGGACAGACAGACGGACAGAGCACCCTCACAGGGCCCGCGCTCGTCCCAGGACAGACAGACAGAGCACCCTCACAGGGCCCACGCTCGCCCCAGGACAGACGGACAGAGCACCCTCACAGGCCCGTGCTCGCCCCAGGACAGACAGACAGACAGAGTACCCTCACGGGCCCGTGCTCACCCCAGGACAGACGGACAGACAGAATACCCTCACGGGGCCGCACTCACCCCAGGACAGAGTACCCTTGTGGACCCGCGGTCACCCCAGGACAGACAGACAGACAGAGCACCCTCACGAGCCCACGCTCGCCCCAGGACAGACAGACAGAATACCCTCATGGGGCCCACGCTTGCCCCAGGACAGACAGACAGAGCACCCTCACGGGGCCCGACTTTGCCCCAGGACAGACAGACAGACAGTACCCTCGCGGGTCCGTGCTCACCCCAGGACAGATGGACAGACAGAGTACCCTTGTGGGCCCGCACTCACCCCAGGACAGACAGACAGAGCACCCTCGCAGGCCCATGCTTGCCGGTGCACTGCCTCCTTCTGGCACGAGGCCGTGCCCTGGCCCCAGGAGGACCTGCTCACGATGCAGACAGGCTCAGGGAGCGGTGCGGTCTGTGTGCCCCTCCCACAGCCATGGTCAGCGGCCCACTGAGCGCCGTAAACGAGGCCCGCTTCCCTGACAGCGCATGACACGCACCACGTCCTCAATCGCCCACGACCTGCACACCCCTCACTTCCCACCCCTGCACCTGTCCCCAGTGACGCTTGCTGGGGGCTCACAGATGCGAGGCAGCTTGTCAGCCCCTCCCCTTGCTTCTCCCTCCCCCAAGCTTCTTCAGAGGGTGTGGGCCAGCCAATCTCTGCATTCCTGCTGAGACAAGGTGCGATCCAGGCCCCACATGGCCTCTCAGCTTATTCCCTCTTCAGCCCGGAGCCGTCACAGGCACTCGGGCCTGCCCGAGTCCTGCCCTGTCTAGTATCAACACATGCTCAGGGTAACTGGACACTTTCTAGTAGCCACGTTCAGAGAGATCAAGAGAAATCAGGTGGCCCTTGAACAATGCAGGGGTTTGGGATGCCAACCCTTGGCGAAGTGGAAAATCTGGGTATAACTTAGCCCTCTGAGAACGTGGCTCCCCACATCCACAGATTCAGCCAGCCAGGACAGTGCAGTCCCAGAGCACTCACCACTGGACACACCTGCGCGCACGTGGACTCACAGATCAGGCCTGTGCCGTCCAACGGCCAACAGTGCAGGGTATCTAACTCCACGCACTGAAGGAAGTCGGCCTGGAGCCAACACACGGAGTCGCCGACGCAGCTCAGAGTCCCCTGCCCACAAGCAGCGGAGCCTGTGCCTTCCCACAGCGGGGCCACGTGTCCCAGTTTTCACGAGGGGCCACGTAGAGGCCAACACAGAAAAGTTTTTAAGATGTTTCTTTGTCTCAAAATTCAGAAATTCTGCTCAGACTTAGGTGTGATATTGTGGCGGAGCTCCGCCCTTGGCACAAGGTCACTGCTGTGTGTCATTACCACCGCCAACACCAGGCAACTCAGCACGCGACCACTGGTGGTCCCACTCAGCCACTAGTCAGCGCCGCGGTGGCTTGCCCACAGCAATCAACTGTCAGTGACCACCTGTGGGCGGTCCTGCTCAGCCACTGGCTGGCACCGCAGTGATTCCGTTAAGGGACCACCTGTCCGTGAGTGACCATTAGTACCAATTCAGCCAGCTGTTGATGGTGGCTGTCGGGTGGCAAGTGAGGTGAGCGGTGAGCCCCGGCCTTCTCCCTGGTGCCCCCGGCTCACTCCGCCTTGGGCCAGCAGGTTATCTGGGGCCCAGTGCTATTGCAGGGCTCCAGAGCCCTCACCAAGGCCGCCTGCTGGCCGTGGCCCAGACCTTAACGCAGTGGTGAGCCTCACCCCACGCCTGTGTCTGCACCTCAATGGTGGTGGTGGTCCACATGGACACAGTCTGCAGGAACTGCCCCCCCCGCCCCGTTTCTGCCCCCTGAGGAGTCCGTGTGTCAGTTGGGTCCCAGGAGCCTGGCTCTCTCGGGGATGAGGGCTGAGCAGGGTCTGGAGATGGCCTGGCCCTGAGGGAGCCACCAGCTGAGCCCTGCTCCTCAGCCAGGACTGCGACCTCAGAGAGTGACCTGTGTGTCCTGAGACCGTGCCCTTTCTTGTCAGAGCAGAAAAGAACATTCGTGTGGTGGAGATTTACAGGAACCTTGTTACCTGCCCATGACCCGACCTCAAGGACAAAGGATCTGACACCAAGAAGTCTGCCACAACCAACCACACCCCCCCTCACCTTTCCTAGAAAAGGGCTTTGCTGAAAGGTTGTGAGGAGTTTGGGATTTTTAAGGCATGAGCCACCCATCTCCTTGCGTGGCCCTGCAGTAATCCTTTCTCTGCTCTATACTCTGACATTTCAGTATTGCTTGGCCTCACTGTGTATTGGGAATGTGGACTTGTGTTAAGGTCATTTTTTCACCAGTCCCATCTAAAGTTTAGTTACAGAAACAACAACAAAAAAAGAATCTTTACAAGTGCATATATCTTTAGCCTGCCATGAAAATTCTCTCCCAACGGTGGTCACACGGCTGCCTCGCCTAGGACCCTCCTCCGCAGCGGTGTCTGTCCTGCTCCGCGTTGCCCTGCATGGAGGCCATTTGGACCCCCGAGGAGCTGAGGCTCTGGTTCATCAGCTGTGTTTCCAATGAAGGGCTTTTAGTTCGGGCAACAGCTGATCTTTTCTTTAAAGACTCCTATGGGTGTCTGGCTGGCCCAGTACTGCTGCCTCACCGATGGCTGCCTGCCTGTTTCTCTCACTGCCCCGCCACCGCACACGCGCTGTCACGTCCGTCTGCGCTCCGGGGACACCGCGGGGGTGGAGACAGCAGGTGGTGGGCTGCACGGAGCCCACGGAAACCGGGGCACAGCAGCACACAGGCGTCTGCTCCCAGGACACATGGGCGCCTCGGGCGTCCCTTCTGCCTGGCTCTCCCGGTAGGTGAGGCTCGGAAAGTGCAATGAGACAGCACCCGATGGGCCAGTCAACAAAACACTGACCCTCCTGCAGAGATGGCCGGTGTGTCTGCTCAGAAAACACTCATTTCCAATCAACACCCCACTGCCTTACATTCTAACTGGACCAAAGGGCTCCTAGAGCCTTGAAGGTAATGTCTCTATGCTGACAAAAATAAATAATATTTTAAAATATAGTCTTAAATCTTAATTGCATATCTTCCATTAGATTGATCTTTATGTTTCAGTTTTTAGGTTCTTCTTTTCCCTTAAACACTGGTTTTCCTACAGTCTGCTTCTTGAATATTTAAGAAGGAAGCCAGTATTTCAGTCTCTACCTATTTGCTTTTTTAGGATGTTTCCTCCTTAAAGGGAAGAATTCTTTCTTGCCATCTGTGTATCAGCTCAGCAGAGGAAACTGCATGTAGTTCTAGAAACAACGAATAAACAAAACATTACACTGTGTTGTTTAGTCACTGAGTTCAACTGATTCCAGACTTAACACTCATGATTCTTGTCAAGGGCGCAGTCATTAGCCCTCCAAATATTACATGCCTGTTTTTAAATTCTATGAATATTCTTTTCTTTTCCATAGAGTAAGTTCTGAACTTCCAGGGCCTTTTTTCTGTCAATATTAACTAGTAACACAATTCAAGTACTCACCTTGAACCCCTGTGCAAGTGCAAAAGTCCCTCAGAGCAGTTCATACCAAACTATTCCAAAAAACTCTCCTCACAGATGGTATTTCTAACAAAGAAATCTTGTAAGATGCTTGCATTTCTGAAGTTATGACTATGTCCTGCGACAATTACTTATCATTATCTGGTTTGTAATTCTGACAACCTTGTTGGATATTCACACTGCCCAGTTGTCGACAGCCATACCACCCTGAATGCGCCTGAGTCTGATCTCGGAAGCTAAGCAGGCTCGGGCCTGGTTAGTACTCGGATGGGAGATCAGCTGGGAATAGTGGGTGCTGTAGGCTTTTTGCCTCCCTCTCCTGGCTTCCCAGGCTGCTCAGTGGTAAAGAATCTGTCTGCCAATGCAAGAGAGATGGGTTTGAACCCTGGGTCAGCAAAATCCCCTGGAGAAGGAAACGGCAACCCACTCCAGTATTCTTACCCGGGAAATCCCACGGACAGAGGCGCCTGCTGGGCTACAGTCCACAGGGTCACAAAGGAGTCAGACACAAGTTAGCAACTAAATGGCGGCAGTGTTTTCAGAAACACACACACTCCTCAGTTTCCTCCAGATCAGAAGCTCACCTTCCTCTTCTCCACAGACGCAGAAATAAAACAGGTTAATAAAACCTAGAGTCTGCTGGTTTCTCCCTCCAAGATCCTTCTTAAACTTCACAGGAAACAGTCAACAGTCTCCAGCATAAAGCATGTAGCTGAACGCGTGTGCTTGGCTCATGACCAACGACGCTGAAGCCCCCCCCCGGCCAGTGCCCGGCTGCTGTCACCAAGCCATGGTGCCAAGCGGGTCAGCAGGGCCACTGGAGGGCTGCCCACAAGGCCCCGCCTTTGCCGGAAGGCCGGACAGAATAGCAGAGGCGGCGCTGCGGGCCCCAGCCCTCCACAGCGGCTGCTGACCCGCTGGGCTCACGGACGCAGCAAGGCTTGCTTGGCTTGGCAGCTCACAGCACCGCCGTGTGCACGAGGCCCCTGAGCTCCCAGGGACTAAGTGGGCAGCGGCCCCCCAGGAGGCCTCAGGACCGCTCCCTCCCGGGGCTGAGGGTCAGCCTCAGGCTGTGAGTCCTCCCCAGTGGGAGCACGGCGCTCACACTTCAGAGTTCACTACAACCCTCACCAGCCCCCACCCATATACCAACACCTGACAGGAACTTGACCTGGCGCTCAGGCTGTCCTGTCACTGGGGTTTCTGCCTCCAGACTAAAACACCACTAACACTGAATATGCTCACCAAAGGAGGCTGGGGAGCCATCTTAATACCTAACAAAATGGATTCTATGGAGAAAAGCATTGCTAGAGAAACAGATGGACCTCTCATAGAAGTAAAAGGGTCAATTCATCAAGAAGATATAGTAGTTCTAAATTCATATGCTCCTAATAGCAGGATAACAAAATATATAAAGCAAAACCCCTCTATCAAAAACAGACAGACAGATCCAGCATCAGTAAAGACAGAGATGAACTCACCACCATCAACCAACAGGATATAACTGCCATTTAGACATGCCTTCACCCAACAACAGTAAAACACACGTTCTTCTCAAGTGCATATGGAACATTCACCAAGACAGATCACACATTAGGTCATAAAACACAGCTTAATAAAGTTAAAAGAATAAAAATCCATACAGTGTCTTCTCTCAGATAACACGGAATTAAACTAGAGATCAACAATAGAAAAATAGCTGGAAAATTGAAAGATTAAATAATACACTTCTAAAGAACACATAGGGCAAAGAAGAAATTTCAAGAGAAATTTAAAAATATTTTTAACTAAGTGAAAATGTAACATAGAAATTTTTGGGAAAAAAAAAAAATTTGTGCCATGCAGCAAAAGTAATGCTTAATGCTAATAATGATTTATAGCACTGACTGAATATATTAGAAAAGAAAGAACATCCAAAATCAGTAATTAGGCTTCTACCTTAGGAAGCCAGGAAAAAAAGACCAAATTAAATCCAAAGTAGGCAAAAGAAAAGAAATAATAAAAATTAGGACAGAAAGCAAAAAAATTTTAAAAAAGAAATCAATAGAGGACATCAAAGAAACTAAAATCTGGTTCTTTGGAAGCTCAATACAATCAATAACCCTCTTTGTTATTGTTTAGTGGCTAAGCTATGTCTGACTCTTTTGTGACCCCATGGTCTGAAGCCCACCAGGCTCCTCTGTCCATGGGATTTCCCAGGCAAGAATACTGGAGTAGGTGGCCATTCCCTTCCCCAGGGGACCTTCCCCACCCAGGATGGAACCCAGGTCTCCTGCTTGGCAGAAAGATTTTTTACCACTGAGCCACCCGGAAAGCCCAACAAGCCTCTAGTCAGGCTGGGAAAAAAAAAAAGAGGACACAAATTACTAATGTCAGAAATGAAAGAGGGGACATCACTACAGATCCCATGGACATTATAAAAGATAATTAAGGAATACTATGCCCACAAAGTTGACAGAATAGATGAGATGGACCAAATTCCTGAAAGGCACAGTCTGCCAAAACCATTTCAAGAAGAAACAGACAATCTGAACAGAAAGTAAAAGTGAAAGTCACTCAGTCGTGTCCGACTCTTTGCTTGACTCTTTGCTACAGTCCATGGAATTCTCCAGGCCAGAATACTCGAGCGGGTAGACATTCCCTTCTCCAGGGATCTTCTCAGCCCAGGGATTGAACCCAGGGCTCCCACATTGCAGGTAGATTCTTTACCAGCTGAGTCATCAGGGAAACCCAAGAATACTGGAGTGGGTAGCCAATCCCTTCTCCAGTGGACCTTCCTGATCCAGGAATCAGACCAGGGTCTTAAAAAATTGAATAAATAATTAATAACCTTCCAAAGCATCAGACCCAGATGGATTCACTGATGAATTAATTTTACCAAATGTGTGAGGAAGAATTTTACCAATTATTTACAGTCTCTTTCAGAAGAAAGAAGGAAAGGAATACTTTCTAACTCATTCTATGAGGCTAGCATTTCCCTAGTAGCAAAGCCAGACAAAGACAAGGAAAGATAACTACAAAATAATCTCTCTCATGAGCATAGATGCAAAAAGTGAAAGTTGCTCAGTCGTATCCAACTCTTTGCAACCCCATGAACTATACAGTCCATGGAATTTTCCAGGCCAGAATACTGGAATGGGTAGCCTTTCCCTTCTCCAGGGGATCATCCCAACTCAGGGATCAAACCCAGGTCTCCGGCATTGTAGGTGGATTCTTTACCAGATGAGCCACAGGGAAGCCCAAGAATACTGGAGTGGGTAGCCTATCCCTTCTCCAGGGGATCTTCCCGACCCAGGACTCGAACTGGGGTCTCCTGCATTGCAGGCAGATTCTTTACCAACTGAGCTATCAGGGAAACCCCACAGATGCAAAAACACTCAGTAAAACATAAACTCAATAGTATATTAAAAAATTATGTACCATGACCAACTGGGATTTATCCCAGGTATGCAAAGCTGGTTTAGTATCTGGAAATCAACTACTGTAACTGTCACATCAACAGGCTCAAGAAGAAAAATGATATGATCTTGTAAGTAGATACAGAAAAGATCCAACACCCACTATGATGAGAACTATTTGTAAATTGGGAACAGACGGGATCATCCTCAACTTGATAAAGAATGTCTACAGCTAACATTGTGCTTAATGATGAGAAACAGGAAGCTTTCCCACTAAGACCTTGAATAAGACAAGTAGGTCCTTTCACCACTCCCTTTCAATACTGTAGTGGAAGCCCAAGCTAATGCCGTAAGGTAGGAAAAGTAAAGAAAGGTCTACAGATTGGCAAGAAGAAGAAAAGACTATCTTTGTTAAGAGTTAGCAATTTAGGATTTTGAAAGCCTTTCTTCTAACGAGAAAGTAGACCTGGAAAGTGGCTTATCTCCCAGGCTTATATAAAGCTAGTTACCTGGTTCAGAGCCCTGTAACCCTAACCATGTGGTGTTCAGAGTACAGCAGGCAAGCGCTGCTTCTGCGGCTGGTCTGAGAGTCAGACACAGCTCAGAAAAGGGTCTACAGGAGCCTGCATAGCATGTCAGAGACAGTGCCTAGCGACAGAGACACCTGGGAAACACAGAGCAACGAGCACGCTCTTAGACAGTGGGCCATGTGGCAGCAACGGGCCATCCAGACCGTGGAAAACAATGCACATTTCTTCAGTCTCTGGAGGGGTCTTTCCCATTCCCAACATGCATACTTGTAAGCAGGTAATTATAGACTATGAATATCCATGGTTTCTTAAATACAGCAAACCACCAAATATAATCTGCTTAGGTTTAAAACCATAAAGTGAGTTTGTATGCCCTTACTTTTCTAGGGCAGAATCTCACAAATAACAGTTTTGTTTTTGTTTTTAAAGACAGAATGGGGAAGCAATTAAAACAAGCTCAAGGGATCTTGCCAACAGAAACATTTCTGTCCCTTCAATCCCAGTTCTCTACCTGGCTGCAACTAGCAGAAATGAAAGCGAGATCTAATACATGTTAAGGGATACCTAGTAAGAGTTCATATAATCACAGTTGGTGTATATCTAATGCTTTACCTTTCCAAGCTATCCTCCTCCAAAGTAATTTCCATGAATGCCTTTAGTTTTCTGTCAATAGTAGCTGCAACATCCTTCACTTTTGAACTCTTATGTTTACCTGTTAAACACAGAAAAATATTGAACACAACCAATCAAAAAGCACACGTACTTTTTCAATACAGGTACAATTTTAGTTAAGACAAAATCCTATCCTCGCCTAAGTTAGTGCATCACTGACCAATGGAACAGAAATAATTCCTCTAAAGGGATGTTAGAAGATCCAGTGAGGGGTTACAAAAACACTTCCTCACATCTGAGGTATTTCCCAAAGGCATGATCCCCATCAGACCTGATCATCAGCACCTTCAACAGCAATGAAACTAACACATTTCAGAATCATCATCTGCTTGGCAAATGTTTAAGCACCTATTAAGTACTAGGTGCTCATTCACTTGTCAACCGCCATCCTCACACCCTCCACATGGAGAACATCCCTCACCTTGCTGATTGGCCCCCAGGAGACACGCCCTCAGGCAAGTCTTTCCAGATGCCCGGCTGGGGTCACACTAGCTACAAATTCCTGTCACAAATCTGCAGCCATACTATGCATTCATGCTTATGGGGATAACTTGTTTTGTCAGGAGTCCCCTAGGCATAATACCTTAGAAAATAATTTCAACGTTAGTTCAGTTGCTCAGTCGTGTCCGACTCTTTGTGACACCATGAACCGAAGCACACCAGGCCTCCCTGTCCATCAACAACTCCCTGAGTACACCCAAACCCATGTCCATCGAGTCGGTGATGCCATCCAACCATCTCATCCTCTGTCGTCCCCTTCTCCTCCTGCTCTCAATCCCTCCCAGCATCAGGGTCTTTTCCAATGAGTCAGCTCTTCACATCAGGTGGCCAAAGTATTGGAGTTTCAGCTTTAGCATCAGTCCTTCCAATGAACACCCAGGACTGATCTCCTTTAGGATGGACTGGCTGGATCTCCTTGCAGTCCAAGGGACTCTCAAGAGTCTTCTCCAACACCACAGTTCAAAAGCATCAATTCTTCTGCGCTCAGCTTTCTTTAAAGTCCAACTCTCACATCCATGCATGACTACTGGAAAAACCATAGCTTTGACTACACGGACCTTTGTTGGCAAAGTAATGTCTCTGCTTTTTAATATGTTCTCTAGGTTGGTCATAACTTTTCTTCCAAGGTGTAAGTGTCTTTTAATTTCATGGCTGCAATCACCATCTGCAGTGATTCTGGAGCCCCCAAAAATAAAGACAGCCACTGTTTCCACTGTTTCCCCATCTATTTGCCATGAAGTGAGAGGACTGCATGCCATGATCTTAGTTTTCTGAATGTTGAGCTTTAAGCCAACTTTTTCACTCTCCTCTTTCACTTTCATCAAGAGGCTCTTTAGTTCTTCTTCACTTTCTGCCATAAGGATGGTGCCATCTGCATATCTGAAGTTATTGATATTTCTCCCAGCTATCTTGATTCCAGCTTGTGCTTCCTCTAGCCCAGCGTTTCTCACAATGTACTGTGCATATAAGTTAAATAGGCAGGGTGACAATATACAGCCTTGACGTACTCCTTTTCCTATTTGGAACCAGTCTGTTGTTCCATGTCCAGTTCTAACTGTTGCTTCCTGACCTGCATACAGGTTTCTCAAGAGTCAGGTCAGGTGGTCTGGTAAAACTTGTCAAAAAATGTAGAAACACAACAGTAGTCACTGCAAGGTTATTACTGTTATTTTACACTTTGCTAAGTATCTCAGAGGCATCTCTGATTATTTTTCCAATACTATTTCAGCTGGCTGGGATACTCAGAACACACACAGTTAAAACTAAGCAAACCACAGATACGCTAAATATTAATGCCAAAACACAGTATCATTGGCAAAATGATTCTGATTTTTAAACATACATGACAAAGGCAATAAATGACAAATGAATAGAAATTCGGCGCAGAGGAGACACCATGGGTCCCGGGAAGAGTGGACAGGAGCTGAGCTAGGAAGCCTCTGAGGTCCATGCTGGCACAGGGCAGCCACACAGCAGACCCCCAGGCAGACAACGCGTGTGGAATGTGGGAGCTGGGAGAGGGCGCCTCGAGAGCCTGACTGGCAGGGTACTCATTCCCAAACATCCCAAAACGGATCTATGTAAGAGACACGCAGCAGCATCCCAAACAACACAAGAGGAAACTTAACCAACCTTTATTAATAACCAAGATAATGTGCAAAACAGCTGTGAGACAAACGATGCCTTCAATATCCTCAGAAATGACACATGCCTTCAATTCATCTAAAAATGACCTGCAAAAAAGTAAAAAACAACTGCAGTTACTCAATAATGTATCTTAATACTTTATAGAAAAACAAATAATAGCCAAGATTCATCAACCACCATGAATTCCAGTTTTCAGGGAATGGGAAATACCACGTTTCAGTAACATGGGAAATTGATTAAACTCTCCCCACACTCTTCACTGTAAGCATGCCAAATCATACAGGTGAGACAACAAAATCAGATGATGCTGCTAGAAAGAGAACAGGGATGTTCTGGTCAGTGATGAAGCCCTCTGCATACTCATAATATCACAGAAAAGATTTAATGTGCTATTGAAAGATAGTTCACAGCTGTTGAAATGATGCTTTTGAACTCTGCAGCAAACATATCTACTACTGAAGTTCCACAGGTATCAGACATCTGCAGGACTCTCCCTCCCGTGGCGTGTCAGTGTTGCCTGTACCACAAGACACCCTGGAATCAGGTCGGGTGATACATGCGTGGAGAAATGAGCGTGTGCCTAATGAGAACCACACGAAGCTTAACCAAGTATCCACTGTCAGAGGCACTGCAGTGCACAGTAACCCTTTAAATGTGTCCCTCTAAATGAACTGGAGTTACAATAAGCATAACCAGAGACTATCTGGATGAACGCATCTCTCAGAAAGTTACAGTTTCTCTTTGTATAAGTATAATGCTAATATCTGAGAGTAAAAGGAAGAGAGCTAAAGCTACTGAGAGCTTACAGCCACAGGAGTAAGAAGACAGCAAAGAGAAAAGGATTACCTGACCACATTCGGAGATTTTATTATTATTCCTATTAGACACCTTGAAAATGGTGGAAGGGCTGAAAGACCCTCTGGTGGGGTAAGCTCTTCCATATCAGAAACCTAAAAAAAGTCAAGTTAGTAACACGAGTTAAGACTGAGACTGGGCTAATCGCTCATTTTATACTTCTCTGAACTTTCTTCCAAACTTGTGAAAGGCCTTCCAGAAGCTCAAAATAATGATTTCTGTTAACTTTTGCAAGGCCTACCATTATTATGATTCATCCATTAGTGTACACAGTGGGGTCAATCAATTGGACAGAAGAAAAAAGACACATGTCACTTGATAAGCCCTCTGTCAAACACCCTTTGATTATCTTCTTTTATCAACAATGTATTTCTACACTAAGCAAATTTAACTGTTATTCTTATTAGTTGAGTTTCTCAACTCAAACTTTTCCTGTAAAGCAGTAAAATAGTAAATATTAAATAGTAAACATTTTCAACTTTGTGGGCAAAATGATCTCAGCCACAACTACTCAATTCTACTGTTAAGGCACAAAGCAGCCAGAGGAAAAAAATGTGAATAAATGGGCCACAGTGGCCCGCCAGCCACTGACGGACTCACAGTCGTCAGCTATGTAACGCACAGGCCTGAGTAACTTCCAGGTTTTAGGCTGTGTATAGGCCAGGAATCACACTCCTAAACCAAAATGATCTCCCTTCAAGCTTTCAGGAGGGCCTGAAATTCTATTAATGTCTTATAATTTTATCAACTTCTTTTACATTTGTGATTTCATAATACAAAATTGGTACAAACTTTATGTCTGCATTTGTGTATTTCAGTGATATTTACTGCCAGATCTCACCTTTCCCAACTGAGAGGAAACGTCGCTGCTCGCTGCCCTCGCACACTGGCCTCAGGCTCCTGCCAAACCCCACGCTCCTGATTGTGGCCTGAGTTACATCCTGATTACGTCAGCCTTGAGCCAAGCAGACTAATCATACGAAACAAGCGCCTGCCAGGCAACGGCCAGTCCTTCATGGACTAGGAGCAAACTACCTGTCTAAACTGATACTACAGGTTCAAACTTCCTGTGCTTAAAAGAGAAAGTAAGGTTTCTGTATCACACAGCGGTCAGAGGCGTGAGCTACTCCAGAAACAGCGCAAGGGCACTCACACATCCTGCTCACCGCTGCGCACAGCCGCTTCCGCCTGCCAGGAGAGGGCAGCTTAAGAAACGGATCAACTCACGGAAATCTCTAACACACGGCAAAAACAAGGAAGGACCAGCGTGATTTTAATAAAGACTGACAATGTCCTTCGCACGTTCTGCCCCCCATGGTCACATGACTGAACACAAACCAGCCACGGAACCGTGAGGTGCAGCTATGGGAGAGGCAGACCTCCCGTGGTACCTGAGCCCTGAAAAATACCTAGAAAAAGGCAAAAATGTGCTGCCAGCAGAAGACAGCCTCTTCAGTAGTCAAAATGAGACACAGCAGTTTTGGGACAACGCACCTTCCGGAGCTGGTGGCTTATCTCAACCACAGACGCAGCGATCAGGGTGGAGAACACGCCGTGGTGAACAGGCGTGTCCACGTGCCAGCATTGCACTGTGCCGATGAATTCGTGCAGAGGAGTCTGAACAGAGTAAAGGAGCTACAAGGAACACATTGCTCACCGTTAGTCCTTAAAAGTCACCATCAGGAACGCGGCCGCCTCCTGTCTCCCCGGGTCAAGGCCCGTCCCACCTGACGCCCCTGCTGCCCACGCCCTCCTCTCTGCTGCTGAAGACAACACACAGCCCGAAGTCCCTGGGTAGTACCTTGAACACACTCTACCCCAGAGCAGAGAAAAACCCTGAGAACAGGAGCATCAGCAACATTACTAATAAAGTTCTCAAAACGGAAGATGAAGAAATATCACTGACATTATGGGAAGACCCCCACTATGAGGCCTCATGTTCTGAACAAAGCTACACAGACAATAGTGAGGAAAAAAAATTCTGGCACAAATTACATGAACAGACACCTGAACTGACTCATCAAAAATAGGACTTTTTCAAATTAACTCAAATATGAGCTAAGCTACAGAAAATATGGTCAATGACTGTCAATTACCTCTACAAGCTAAAGGTAGAATAAAATGGAAAGTTGCAATAATTCATAAACATCCTCCCAATGAAGCATTTTTAAAATCTTCACTCCTAGAAGCTGAGTACTCACAAGCTACTGCAATTAGTTCTCTGCTTCTGTCCTGCCAGGCCCACTGACCCGAACCGCCAACACAGTCCCCAAACCAGGGCTCAGAGGTGGGCTCTTGGCCCCCTGGCCTCCCTCCCCGGAGCACGCCGCCCCAGGGAGAGGGGCAGCACCGGTGGGAAGGGGCCCTTGGCAGCCGCCTCCTGCTGCGTGGCACCTCCCCGGCAATGCCGACGGCCTGGCTCCACACCCTGGGCCGCCACCTGGGCGCTGCCCCTCCAGTTCTGACCCTGCTGAGGAAGGCGCCCACACCTGCAAGCCCTCTTCAGGCTGCTTCTTGAAGCTCCGCGCCATGCACTCCAGCATCCGCTGAAATACTTTCTGGACCATGTCAAATACCGCGGCGACTTCTTCCTCTGAGTCTGTTTTCCGTTTCAAGGAACTTCCAGTTATCTCTTTCAGAATGCCGAGAAGCAATGAAACATAAAAGAATCCCTTCACTGGAAACAAAGTTGGGAAAATTTGTTGTTTAATCACAAAATTTGGTTGAAATTATTACATTTTTCACTTAAGACACATACTACAGTAACTTAGAGGAGTATAACTGGTGAGCCAGTACCAAGTTGATCAGATTAATATAAAATCTAACATCCATACACTTGCTCCTTTTATTAGACACGAAGCCACTGTCCTCAAAGACAGGGCGTGCACACTGGGCTCCCATGGACAGCGCGGTTCCCGCAGCACCGGGGGCAGGACGTGTGTGCGTTCTCACATGATGGCGGCACTGATGACGCGTCTGACAGGCAAGGCCCACGAGCTTCATGACCAGAGACCTATTTCTATCTGTAACAAAACTCTAAAAGAATGAGCTCACAGCACATTCTCTCTTGGGAAATGCTGATTATTAAAATATCTAAATACAAAAATCATTTTAGCTTGGTTCAAGATAAGGTTAGCAGCTTAGGGCCTTCTACTTGAGGGGAACAGACAACTTGTAATAAACCCACCTACATTTGAGATATAAAAATTTCCAAGGAGCTAATTAGAATTTTAGAAGTGTTAAAAATAGATTCAATTCTTGTGTGCTGCTAAGTCACGTCAGTTGTGTCTGACTTTGTGACCCCCTGGACTGTAGCCTGCAGGCTTCTCTATTCATGGGATTCTTTAGGCAACAATACTAAAGTGGGTTGCCATGCCCTCCTCAAGGGGATCTTCCCAACCCAGGGATCAAACCTGCATCTCTTACGTCTCCTGTACTGGCAGGAGGGTTCTTTACCACCAGTGCCACCTGGGAAGCCCAGATGCAATCCTTAGGGGAAAATCATTACTAGATGATAAACTGAGTTACCCAAATGCAAATCATTTTTAATGTTTCAACACTTAGGCTTAGGTTTATTTATTTTAAAATATTTGTTTGTTCATTTGGCTGTGCTGGGTCTTTGCTGTGGCGTGTGGTACCTAGTTCCCTGGCCAGGGACTGAACCTGGGCTCCCTACATTGGCAGCATGGAGTCAGCCACTGGACCACCAGGAAGATCCTAAATTTAAGATGAAAGTGAGACTTATAATGAATTAAACAAAGCAATAAGTTAGATCTTAAAACAAAAAAATTTCTTCTATTTAATATTTAGCCTCTGTGGGTATTTTAAACAAATAATGTATTAATTCTGCTGAAGCCCCTTTAGTTACAGAAAAGGAAATGTATAATCAAGGCAGCAGAGCAAAGTTACTGCCACCCAGCTCCGCTGCAGACCAGCCCCCAACCGCAGGGACAGCAGTACGGGGAGGAAGAAGCTGTGGGGTCTGAGGCCAAGTCATCTCTGAGGTCTGCACGACGATGCTCAAGACCACACAAGGCCCCAGAAGACTAATGCAAACTTACTGTTGGATTTGCTAAATGGTAATACCATTTTCAGTCTCTTCTAGCAAATATCTGAGTTGGAGCCCTTTGAACCCTCCTTCCCAAGCCTCTCTGGCTCTCAGAAGGAGCATGAGCAGCCCCAGCTGAGGAGTAAGGGCCACGTGGCAGCAGCCGGCGAGGCGGCAGGGTGGGGCTTACAGCAGCGCAGCTCTCAGCCAGAGCCTGGCCCTAGGCCGAGGGGACGGCCTGGGCCCCACATTCCTCCCGCCACTGGACGAGGGGCTGCAAGAACCCGCTCGGATCCCGGGGGCTCCAGATAACCCTCTGCCCGGATGGCCTGAGGGCAGCCAACTCCCCACGCACTCTCTCAGCACACACCACCTGGCACCTCCTCCAAGGCAGGTGTGGACACCACGGTGTCACCAGGGCCACATTGTCAGCCCACCCTCAGGGTGACAGCAACCTCCCAGGGGTCCCAGGGTGGGGGGCCTTGAACAACTCCTGACGCATAGGCAGACGGCGAGCACGCTTCTGTGAGCGCTGCCCACGGACGCCTGACGGGTGACCATGCAGCTCAGTCGTTCACAACCACAGAGCCGCCAGAGGAGAAGCCTAAGACCCCGCCAGAAACGCTGCACTCGTCACGTCCAGAACCAAAAGCACCGCGAACTTCCTGGTTGCCTCGGCCTGCTAGTTCCTTTTTTGACGTAAACTAGTTTGTGTTACATGTCTGTCACTTAAAAGCGAGAGTCCAGCGAAGGGAGGGACTGCTTCTTATTGTGAGTCGCTCGTAACTAGTCCTTTGACAAACCAGGTACCTGTTTGCATGATTCCAAGGCTCCACTGTAGAAGCCGCGTCTGAAACTTGCGGTCGCCAAGGCCAACCATGATGACATCCTTACACACAGTCAGGTAGGTCTGGAAGAGAGAGACGCGCTACTGTGACCTCACAGAGGCCAGAGGGGCCGCACGCAGCTGGCACAGCTCCTAATACCTAGGGGCTGCCAGAATCACAGAGAAGGTGTTCACAGAGGGGTTTCCATAAAGACGCATCAATTCTCATTTCTCTTTCCATAGGAAATCTAGAAACATATTTTCTGTAATTCCAAAAACAGCACTGAATACCTGTTACCTGTACAGTGTAAAATTACATCAAAATTACACAGTTTGTGCTTCACAAAAGATAAACTTTGGACACTCAGATGCTAGTGTAGGTGCTCTTAGCATTACTGACTGAAGTCATAGTTCAGACCGGAAATGAGATACGGAAGGGCCTCACAAAGTGGAGCAGGGTCTCCACGTCCCGGACGCCTAACCTGGATGATCTGCTGATAAGCCACCCTGTGAAGCTTCAGGTATTCTTCGTCTTGATCGCGAATGAAAGATAAGACTTTGCTTTCTAACCAAGAGCCAGTGTCTTCCAAAGTGGACAGGTAAAGTTTGCCTTCTGAGCAGAACTGCCCAAAAACAAGAGGAGACAGGTCAGCCTTGGAGCCCCGGACCTGCTGACCCCGCGTCCCGCCCCAAGCCGCACACACCTTGTGCTGAAGATGGATGCTCAGCCGACAGTAGAGGCTGAAGGCCCGCAGGGCGGCGCCCTCACTCAGGCGCGGAGGGCTGCCATCCGACAACTGCAGAATGGACTCCAGATCCCCCTGCCGAACAGGACTCCTCAGGCCGACTCCAACCGAGCAGCCCGCAAGGGAGGCGAGGACACCGTGGCCCAGAGTGTCGGGCAGGTACAACGCCGCAGGGCGTCCTGAGAAGCCCGTGCCACCTCCCTCTGCCAGGCCTCCCGCAAAGCAGGAGACAGCTCTTCACGGGCACTGCCCCCGGAGCCCTGGACCCCCAGACTGAGCTCTGCTGTCTCGTGCCTCTCACACCTCGGCCCGCCCCGCCCGCTGTTGGCGCATGGGGGCCTCCGGCATGACAGAACCGGGCAGCAGCAGCCGGGGCTGGCCGGAGGAGAGAGTCGAGATGGGGAATGAACCCACAGGACTGCACCAAAGAGCCTGGGACACCCTGCCCCAAACTCGGGGGGCTGGAGCCCCCACGGCTGTGAGCAGGAGAATGAGGGTGATGGGCAACCTACTGCCCATGGCCCGTTCGGGCAGGCAGGCTCACCCGCAGAGGCAGACGGGACACTGGGCTCTGAACACACTTGGTAGAAAAAGCAGGGCCCAGAAATGGGCACCTGGTCCCCTCCCACCTCAGGTGAAAGATGACAGTGTAACCATGGAAAACTTGCATCTGACTTCATCAGTCAACTTCCACGGTGCCCGTGTTTGTTCTACAAAATTACCTTGGATGCTTCAAGTGCTTTCAAAAGACAGTTCAGCTTCTTCTGGGGCACAGAGAGGAGGCACTCGCGGTTCTTGGGGTGGGTTAGCAAATACTCCACATAGACCAGTGCCAGCCCAGGTTTGACCGGACAGGGGTCCTGGACCCTCACTCTCCGCCTGGAGGCCGAGGTACCCTGAGGGGCAGGGAGAGAGAGCGGGAGGAGAGCTGTGAGCCCGGCACGCCGCCCCGGGGGAGCGCAGCGTGAAGGCCCGCACCTTGCTCTGAGGCGGCTCCTCGGGCAGCCAGTCGCAGACGAGCTCCAGGACGTGCCCCACGTGGCCCCAGGCACAGAGGCAGTCCAGCAGGATGCAGTAGGTCCGGTCAGCGGCCCCCTCCTCCTGGTTCCTCAGGGTGGACACCACACCGCAGCTGAAAGGGCCACACAGACAAAGTCACGCCTGTATCCTGGAACGACCGTCCACTTTCCTAAAAGGTGGGGAAGACGGAGAAGCTACAAGCCGAGGGACACAAACCCTTCCTGTCACGGGAGCACGCAGACCCTCTCCACTGCAGGAAAAAGCCACTGTTTCCCACGATCACTCGCAGGGCAAGTTATAGGACAAAAGGGCGGCTCCCAGCAGCGTCGGGGACCCACGCCCACGCAGCGTGGCGTGAGGCGCCAGGCACCCGTGCCACACACAAACCCTTGCCTTTTGTTCCTGGGCTGCCTCTGCCGGACTGTAAAGATTCCTCATTTCGGGGAAATAATTTGTTTAGCATCAAAACATTCATTTTTGAATACATATGAATTAAAAATGAGTAATTTTTACTGAGTTAATAACAAACACTTTAAAGCAACACTGCCCAAAAAAAAATATAACTTGAGCCACAAAAACAGGCCAGCATGTCATTTTAAAGGCTCTAATGGCCATATCTAAAAGGAAGACGACTTCAATAACACATTGGCCCAGCCCGCCCACAACACTGCCTGAGATGCGACGTAGAGAACCGCGGAGGGACACATCACGGCGCTCCTCCCACACCAGACCCAGAGCCAGTGTGCCCCCTGTGCTCCCAGCTCCCCCCGCTCAGCGCTGCGTCCAGGCGCTCAGAGCCCCGGGTGGCCGCAGCTCCGCGGCGGCTCAGTTCAGCTCAGACCTCGCGTCCCCACCTGCACTTGGATGAGTCCAGGCGCTCAGCGCCCCGGGCCCTGGAAGCCTGCCCTGCCCTCCCTCCTGGGGGCGGCAGCGGGGAGCGCTGGGGAGACCAGAGGGTGGGGGGGTGTGGGGAGGCACCTGAAGACGGGCACGGCTGAGGCGGGCATCAGGGACGCCAGTAAGCACAGAGGGGTCCTGCAGCGGTCGTCCTGAGGACAGGAAGAGACAGAGACGGGAACGTGAGCACTGCGGCCCCAGGGCCCCCTGCCCCCAGGAACCCGCTTCAGAGTTGCTGGGTAGGAACGGCACACAACAGGACCTAACCCCGCGAGGCTCCAGATGTGTGCCGGGTCTTCTCAGAATATCACAGGAGGGTTCAGTACTTTCTGTGACGTGTCACTTGGGCAAATACTTACTAAACACCCACTTGGTACCAGGAGACCTGGGGACAGAGTACTGGCCAGAACAGACGACATTCCTTGCTGTCAAGGCACTGACTTGTATTCTAGAAAGAACACTGATGAAAGGAAAAAAACAACAACCCTACACACTTGGTGTGTCCTGAGTATAAAACTCAAGAAAATGAAGCTAGTCAGAAAAGTTCTTAATCGGAATACCTTCGGAAGGCAGGGCAGTGCAACGGAGCTACCTGGCCAAGGCCAAGTCCCATCAGAGCCCACCCAGCAGGGACCAGCAGGGAGAAGGGCTGCTCGCTGGGTGGGGTTGGCAGGAACCCCATGAGGAAACCACGGGGGCCCCCCGGCAGCACTTCACACATGGCAGCCACCTCACCACAGCCGTCCCTGTCACAGTAACAGGGCCAGCAGGCCAGACGCCACCCAGATCACTAGTAAGAAATACCCTTAGATGGCGACACAACCAAAGATGGATCCTAAAAGGAAAAGAAACAACAGTTTTCCTGAAAATTAAACAGGAGCAAACTCACAGTTCCATCTGTAACTAATCTGCATTCAGGCAGAGGGAACCCACTCTCACCCCCAACTCCCAATACACAAAGTGTCTTCTTAATGTCACAACAGACAGCTGATCGCTCCTCCCGATTCCGCTCTAGGCGTGGCTCACAGACAGTTTACCCACTGACAGGAAGACCACAAGGATCTCAGAGGGGCTGGGGGCAGAGACACTCTCTGGCCAGAATCACTTGGGACTAAAACACTTAATGAACCACCTGCCTTCTCCCAGACACACCCAGGGCACACTGATCTTCCATCATCTCATCCACGATCCGACCGCCTCCATTCTCAGCCCAGTGTGACTGTCTGAGCCTTTCAATGTCCTAGTGATGGGGCAGCCTTCATCCTTCACCTTCACAGACAGGTCCCATTGGCATTTCAGGGGCAGAATGGAGCTTGGAGACCTAACAGTCACAGAAATACAGCTCCAAAAGCTAAAAGGTCTAAGGTCACATACGCAGTTGTAGAAGAAATAAAGGAAACTTTACCAAGAGTAGAATGATTCCTAAGACCTATGACCGTTCTATATTTAAGTCATGCTTTCTCTGTAATTGGAAACAAACCTGCATTTTTATAGAGTAGTTTTATTTCCATTACTTCTGAAATACGGCCTTTGTCCAGAGGAGGTTTCCTTCACTTAAGCAGAAGATACACACATGGTCTGTCTGCCCTAGTAACACAGACACAACTCCGAGGCTTCAGAAACAGGTGCTTACAGGGTGCCGTCAGAGGCCCCCACACCAGGCTGCCGTGCATCCTGGATGTCCACAAACTCCTCTCTCAGTTCCCCGCAAATCAAACTAGATTCTAAAACCAGGTCACAGGCCATTAGCAACAGAAGACCAGAGCGGCCTGGACACGCACTGGGGCAGAGGCTGGAGGCCACCCGGCCCCACCACGCGGGGCGAGCACCGAGGGTCCCAGGGCAGCTGGCTCAGGCCTACGCACGGGGCTGCTCCGCTCCTCGTAGCGGCCGTCTTACCGTGAACACGCGCATGTACTGTGGCAGCACCGAGGCAAACTTGTCGACGGTGTACACTCGGGCCTCCTTGTTATTCTCCAGGCTCCTGTGAATGCTCCTCCAGAGAATCACCACGATCTCCAGCAGCCCCGCCATGGACGCAGCATCGCTCACTGACAGCGTCTGGTCCAGAGCCTAAGACACAAATCACTGCACTGTGAAATAATGAACCACAGCGACTATTAAAACAACAGCACTGTCTTCAAAAGCACATCTCAGAATTCCAGCCCTAAAGCAGAAATGCAAAGGACAGGCAGGCAGAATCCCCAAGACTGTGGTGCGATGTCTGAGGGGACCCGCCCCCCTCAACCAGGGCTGCTCTAGCTTGGTTTCAAGTAGCAGAACTATAAGCACCTTCCAAGCTCGGCGGGCAGGGATGACAGCACCGCTATGTCCTGAGGGTTTCTAGTGAATCCTCCCTGTTTGTGCAGGGTGGGGGCCCACACCCCATCACCACATTGAACTGCAAAGGATGATTCATTTCAAGTGCTGGGATTTTTGTGCAAATGGAATGGGAAAAGATACAGGGAGCAAATAAACTAAACTAAAGAGGGTGTCTTTTCATTACTGTTCACGGGGTTCTCCAGACAAGAAAGCTGAATTGCCATTCCTTTCTTCAGTGGACCATGCTTTGTCAGCCATGAAATTAAAAGATGCTTGCTCCTTGGAAGAAATGCTATGACAAACTGTGACGGTATATTAAAATGCAGAGACATTACTTTGCCAACAAAGCTCCATCTAGTCAAAGCCATGGTTTTCCCAGTAGTCATATACGGATGTGAGAGTTGGACTATAAAGAAGGCTGAGCACCAAAGAATTAATACTTTTGAACTGTGGTGTTGGAGAAGACTCTTGAGAGTCCCTTGGACTGCAAGGAGATCCAGCCAGTCAATCCTAAAGGAGATCAGTCCTGAATATTCCTTGGAAGTACTGATGCTCAAGCTGAAGCTCCAATACTTTTGACACCTGATGCAAAGAGGTGACTCATCGGAAAAGACCCTGATGCTGGGAAAGACTGAAGGCAGAAGGCGGCGGCAGAAGATGAGATGGTTGGATGGCACCACTGACTCAATGGATGTGAGTCTGGGTGAGCTCCACGAGATGGTGAAGGACAGGGAAGACTGGCATGCTGCAGTCCATGGAGTCACAAAGAGTCGGACACGGCTGAGTGACTGAACAACAAAAAAGGGTATACAGAAAAAACAAGAACAGTTGCTATGCAAAAGTAGATTTTTCAATAGGCTCTTAATACTTGAAACGACTTATGGCTAAATTTACAAAACAGTGAAACTATTAAAGGGTTAGAAAATACTATGTGAATGACAAAAATAACAAATTAACAAAATTTCAATCTGTATTTTAGTTTTTACATTCTAACATTAGGCATAGCAATCTTTCATTAAAGTTCCTTGAGAAAGGCACCACTTATCCTTTACAAAAATATGCTAAGTTGCTAAGATTTCATTAAATAGAAATTTAGCAGAGATTTTCAGTAGATAGTAATGGGAAAAAAATTAAAGAATAAACTCAGAAACTTTTGCTTTCAGCCACCATATATTCTTACAATGACAACATCCAGATGGCAAATTATATTTCTTTTCTACTACCAGTTACAATCAGTTCAGTTCAGTTCAGTCAGTCGTGTCCTACTCTTTGCAACCCCATGGACTGCAGCACGCCAGGCCTCCCTGTCCATCACCAACTCCCGGAGCTTGCTCAAACTCATGGCCATCAAGTCGGGGATGCCATCCAACCATCTCATCCTCTGTCGTCTCCTTCTCCTCCTGCCTTCGATATTTCCCAGCATCAAGGTCTTTTCCAATGAGTCAGTTCTTCACATCAAGTGCCAAAGTATTGGAGCTCCAGCTTCAACATCAGTCCTTCCAATGAACACCCAGGACTGATCTCCTTTAGGATGGACTGGTTGGATCTCCTTGCAGTCCAAGGGACTCTCAAGAGTCTTCTCCAACAACACAGTTCAGAAGCATCAATTTTTCGGTGCTTTATGGTGTCTCAGCTTTCTTTATGGTCCAACTCTCACATCCATACATGATCACTGGAAAAACCATAGCTTTGACTTAGACGGACCTTTGTTGGCAAAGTAATGTCCTGCTTTTTAATATGCTGTCTAGGTTGGTCAGAGCTTTCCTTCCAAGGAGCAAGCATCTTTTAATTTCATGACTGCAGTCACCATCTGCAGTGATTTTGGAGCCCAAGAAAATAAAGTCTGTCACTGTTTTCATTGTTTCCCCATCTATTTGCCATGAAGTGATGGGACCGGATGCCATGATCTTAGTTTTCTGAATGTTGAGTTTTAAGCCAGCTTGTCACTCTACTCTTTCACTTTCATCAAGAGGCTCTTTAGTTCTTCGCTTTCTGCCATAGGGTGGTGTCGTATGTGTATCTGAGGTTATTGGTATTTCTCCCGGCAATCTTGATTCCAGCTTGTGCTTCATCCAGCCCAGCGTTTCACATGATAGACTCTGCATATAAGTTAAATAAGCAGGGTGACAATATACAGCCTTGATGTACTCCTTTCCCCAATTTGGAAGCAGTCTATTCCCTGTTCGGTTCTAACTGCTGCTTCTTGACCTAGATACAGATTTCTCAGGAGGCAGGTAAGGTGGTCTGGTATTCCCATCTCTTTAAAAATTTTCCAGTTTGCTGTGATCCACACAGTCAAAGGCTTTGGTGTAGTCAATAAAGCAAAAGGAGCTGTTTTTCTTTAACTCTCTTGATTTTTCTATGATCCAACGAGGTTGGAAATTTGATCTCTGGTTCCTCTGACTTTTCTAAATGCAGCTTGAACATCTGGAAGTTCTCGGTTCACGTACTGTTGAAGCCTCGCTTGGAGAATTTTGAGCATTACTTTACTAGTGTGTGAGAGGAGTGCAATTGTACAGTAGTAGTTTGAACATTCTTTGGCATTGCCTTTCTTTGGGATTGGAATGAAAACTGATCTTTTCCCATCCTGTGGCCACCGCTGAGTTTTCCAAATTTGCTGGCATATTGAGTGCAGCACTTTCACAGCATCATCTTTTAGGAACTGAAATAGCTCAACTGGAATTCCATCACCTCCACTAGCTTTGTTTGCAGTGATGCTTCCTAAGGCCCACTTCTAACATCCTATCTTTATGAAGCAGGGTTTTCCAGTGACAGCAACCAAAATGGGATTATGGAGTAGACTGGACATGTTCAAACTACTGTACAATTGCACTCCTCTCACACGCTATCAAAGTAATGCTCAAAATTCTCCAAGTGAGGCTTCAACAGTATGTGAACCAAGAAAGACAACCCGGCTCAGTCTTTTTCAGAATCTCTGCTAATGTCAAAAACCCAAGTGCTCACTCACGGCCCTCACAGTTTGTTAGCCTTTGAATATAGCCACTTTATCTTCTGACTGGAGCACAGCTGCCGTTCTCCCTGAAGCGAGAGATTGAGTTCACTGAGCATGCTGACTACGTCACAAAAGGAAGCAAGTTTTGCGACCCATTCTGCGTCGCTAAAATGTGCTGCCAGCCATGACTATTTTTCTAAAAGAAATCTCTGGAGCAGCTCTTATAACTCAAAAACTCTGGCCAGAGATCTACCTTTCGAAAGCCATCTCACTTCTGTGTATAAGAGAAGACATGTGTGCTCTGCATCCATTTCCTCACAAACCTGTGCAGATGTGAGTTAAAAGCATGGACTTAAATGTGGTTGGTAATTTTAATCATGCCTTGCAACGTGAAGCTCAGGTGCCATTTCTCAGCTGGCCAGCATTTCTCTATGGATGACATCGTGCGCAAACACACTCAAAAGCGACCTCTCTGACCCAAGCAGTGAAACCAGAAGGCCGCCCAGTCTTGGCAGCTGTTCCATCCATATATACGCCCACACAAAATGACCAGTTCAATTTCCCTGGCATGTAGTCATTCAAAGACTTGAATAGTTCTGCAGCTGTGGTGTTGGTTGGCAACAGAAGAGTACATGGCCTCATGCACATCATCCTGAAAAAGGTCACGGAAAACAAGCACTGCTGCCTTACTGACGTCAGCAGGCTCATCAACCTAGACTGCACACCACGGTGATTGAATCCTCTCTAATGCTGTGCCTCACTATCCTGTTTCATCCTTCATCTAGTTATGGTGCTAGCCAAAAGAGGACCACATGCCACCTTCTGAACTACAGTGTCTCCTAAAGTTCACAACAAATGGCCTTAGCAGAGAGCAAGATCAACTCTTCACCAATAGTAAAGGGCATCTTAAGCTTAGCAATGCAGTTAGCCAGTAAGAATGATACTCTCAGTGCAGACACATTTGATCAAGTGGTAGCCCTTCAGTAACTGCTTCTGTTCTTCATGTTCACGTTTTTTCCTTTTGAAAAACTTCAAAAGCTTGTCTTTAATGCAGGGTGCTTGTTCTCCATGTGGTGAGGCAGTTTTGATGGTTTCCTGGCTTCATTGGATAGCTGGTCGCCACATATTATACAAAGCAGGCTTGGAAAATGTGAATCACCTGTTGCTGTGAACTCGTGACTTAAGTAGGACTCGGTATGTTCTTTTAAAGGCACATTTCCTTTTGTTGGCAGTCTTAGAGCCTTCTGCTCTCTCACCATGGGGCCTTTCCCCATTTTCACAGCAGCTCTGTGACATTTGGCTTTGTACTCATTTTGGCTGGAGTAAGCTTATGGGCTTACCAAAACTGGGCACAACGAGAAAGAGGCACGGACAGAAGTGGTGAGTAAAATAATGGGCAGGCCAGGCATGGACTAAAATAAGTGTGCGATTCTGACTTAAAGCCTGCCACCAGATGCAGCTTAACTGTCACTTGCCACTCACTTGATGAGGTTTTGACATGCGTCTGCAAGCAGTTGTTCACTATGGTCTCTGTGCAGCCAAACGCCAGCTACTGACACCGAATCTGCAGCTGTCCCCCAGCGCTAGCATCACAGCCTCGGCCGCAGCTCATCAGGCGTCAGATTCTCCTGAGGAGCGAGCAACCTGGGGCCCTCGCACGCACACGTCAGTCGGGCTCACACTCCGATTAAGAGTCTCGTGCCGCTGATGAGCTGCAGGACGGGGCACTCAGGCAGTGATGCCAGCAATGGGGAGCACATGTAAGCACCCGACGCCCACTTCCCGCCGTGCAGCCTGGCTGGCTCCTTACACGCCACAGACAGGCCAGTCTGGCCGGGGACCCTGCTTTAGAGGTACATAAGCATGACAGTTTATTTATAAGCTTAAGATACTGTTTGTAAGTAATAAGCATCTAAGTCTTAAATGTTCCTTTTTTAATGATATAATTGATAACTTCAGATTCTGAAGAAATATCAGTTACACAGTCTCCTGGATAAATTACTTTAAACAATTCTCAATAAAGCTTGTATCCTGAAATTTAACCTGACCACGTTTCTAGTGGAATCTTAGGGCAGGAGCAGTGAACAAACCCTTAGGGGCCCCACCACCCATCTAGCGTAAAACACGGTGACTAACAGGCCCATCCAGGTGTGCCACCCCCGTCTCATTAAAATACACACACGCCTATGGTAAAGAAAACTGGGAAAAGGGTGTGACCAGTCATAATGTTTCCTTTGTATTAGATCCTACTTAGACTCCACAGTGAGCTACAAAGAACACACAGGAAGTTGCTCCAAAAAATTACTTGTGATTCTCTAAAATAATTAGTTGGTGTATCAGAACTAAAGGAATAAGTGAAAAATAAAACACTGCCAAGGTAACATTTCGTGGAAGCAGCGCCTCCGCCTTGCCACCCGTCCCACTAAGCATGGGGAGCCGCCCGCCTGGGCTGCACCCCGAGCAGGCGCCGGGTGCCCGCGTCAGACTCACGCTGGAGTTCTCCTTCCCTGGCTCCTCCGCGTCCTCCCTGCAGGCAGTCAGGGCTCTCCGGATGCAGGCGTTCAGGCAATGGCGGATCACGTGGATCAGTTTTGCTAAAATGCATAAGACAATCACATGTGTTTCTTTAACAAAATTTTCTAACAGTGAAATTATAACCCCAAATAATTACAGTGTTATTTTATGGGACCTCATTAAGAACTGCACTGGTATGTGTGTGTACACTGTATGTTCTCAGTCATGGCCCAAACTGCGCTGGGCGTGAGGCGAACACGTGGGGCAGGCGGGAACCGGACGAGGCGCTGGGGTGAGGGGCCGGGCACGGCGGGGCGGGAGCACTGGACCTTGGGGGGGTGTGTGTGGGGGGCGCCTGGGGGCATAGGGGCAGGGGCACAGGGTGTGGGGGAGGGCAGGGTGTGGGGGTGTTTGGGCACACAGTATGGGGTATACACGGCGTGGGGTGTGGGGGTGGGGCATAGGGGGCGATGTGGGATGGGGCCTGGGGGTGCAGGCTGTGGGGGTGCGGGGTGTGGGGGAATGGGGTGCGGCCTGGGGTGTGGGGGCAAGGATGCAGGGGGTGGGGGTCCTGGGGCGTGGGGGCGGGGCGCAGGGCAGGGCCGCGCGTACCTATGTTGGTGCAGGCCGTGTGCTCGTGCGCGTACTGGTAGAACCTGCGCGCGGCCGCGTGATTCATCTGCAGCAGCGCCACGCAGCGCTCGCACCACACGGCCTCGGGCTGGTTCACCGGCAGGAAGGAGTTGAAGATGAGACCCACCAGGCGCCGGCACACCGGTCGGGAGTCCGACTCCAGACGGGCCAGAATGTGCTCCATGGGGCATATTTTCCAAAACTGTGTACACGGCACACGTGCAAAAGAAAAGCAAGATCACAATCAAAAAGGAGCTAATTTTCATATTCTAGAAAACTCATTTCAAATGACTCCACCAGGACCTGGGACTCTTCTGCAGAGAAATCAAGCCCATGTCTGAAGGAGACTGACATGCATGGCAGCTAAGCATGAGACTGCCGGGCCTGATTGTAATCCAACAGGGCGGCAGTGGACTCCCAAATGACAGTTATGATTATCAGCCTAATAATTTTAAAGTTTCCTGAAACAACACAACTTTGGGGCCATTAACGTGAAACGTGGATTCAAACATGTGCACCAGGTTTGGCACAGAAAGCTAAGCGAGCACCTGGTCTCCCGCCTCAGACACAGGCAGCCCGCGGGCAACCCCTCCTGCTGTCTCCCGAGTGCTGACCGGGTGGCCACGTGCCTCCTCCACCACCTACAGCTGCTGCACACACACGCACACAGAACTGCCTGCTGCCCTCAGCTCAAAAGCATCAAAGTTGTCCACCGCCCACAGAAAAGGGCCAAACTCCTCGACAAGCAGTTTAAAACAACGGGAAACCCCGCAGAATAATAGACATAAGACAGAGTTGGATGGGAAGTGGGCATGGCGGCGGTCAGAGCCCGTCTGTCACTTGTGCAGGCACACTCATCTGTGTAACGGGAGCAGCATAGAGACACGGACGATTCTCAAGGACCTGGCTCCCATGACAGTCCCCTTTCCAGGACTTTCGGTGAATCTTCCTCATCAGCACGTATCTTCAGGTCGTTTCCAAGCCATAAACACAAAGGCCCCTCTCCAGGGGCCGGCTTCCACGCGCTGCCTGCCCAGTGCTTCCACACTCCCGCAACACCTCAGTGCATCCTGCAGGCCCGAGGACCCTGCACTTCCAGACGGACACACTCCACCTCCCCTGGAGGGGATGTCTGAGCATCAACCCTACCACCACTCCCCACACGCCCCTGGGGTACTTCCATGCACACACTTGGTATTTCTGAAAGTTACTGCAGGAAAGACAGGAGCTGCCCGACAGCCACGCCATCAGCAGAGTGTCAACCCAGAGCAGCTGGCACAGCACCAGATGCGAAGAGGGAAGCCGGGTGCTCGGGAGAGCAGGGCCCTTCAGCCTCAGGACCGCAGAGTTCACCCAGACCTGCTGAAACCAACCAAGACACCCAGGAAACCCTGACCACGGGGCAGCGCTGAAAAGAGAGGGTCTTCACACTGAAAGGGCTGGTTCCTGCACACTCGTGGAGACCAGACCACCTTGAACGGACACAAGCAGCTGGCACAAACACCGAATGCCAAGGTTCCAGGGCTGGGTGATTCTTGCAACAAACAGTCCCTGCAAATCTGCCTTTCCAGAAAAGCCCCATTTTAACCTATTTTTCTTTGATTTACTTTTCCTGAAATAAAACAGAACAATTCGGATTAATTCAAGGTTCTTCACTTACCTGAGGTTTTATTTTTATCCAAACATATTACCCACAGGTGACATTAACAGCAGACAAGAGTGTAAACAAAATTGCTAACCGGTGTTTTATTTCTAAAGTTAAAAATAATTGCATATTAAGAAATCCCAAATTGGTTTTTTAATAAAGATATTTCAATATTAGTATACTGTTGATTTGGCCTAAATCTCAGGTATACAACATAAAAACTGCAGAATTTCAAAACAAACAGTAAACAACTTGAAATCACCAGCCCTGAGGATGGAAAACACAGACAGAAGCCTAATTAACTAAGCGGTGACTGCCTGGGGCCTCAGGACCTGACAGTCTAATCAGCGTTAATTACCCACCACCTTTCAGCGTCTGTGCCCAGAGCCTCTGCCTGGCCCTCCGGGGCAGCCCCTCCAGGGCTCACGGGCCGTGAAGGCAGGACGCCCCTCACTGTACACAGGGCCAGGGCGGCATGCTGACAGCACGGGCCCTGCCTGTGTCGCCTGTGCACGTGCGCTCCAACTGGGCCGACGGACACCCACCCGCTCCTCCTAGGTACCTCTCCACCGGCCTGTCCATCTGTGACTTGAATTTTCAGAGAACTGGCTTGTGTGCCCGTAACAAAACCTTCCAGAGGTCTGACAGCAAAATCACCCTCCGCCTTGCTTGGGCAAGCTAAACATTAAGATACAAGAAGCGTCTCACTAAAGCATTATGCTTCCTCCTCTGCTCCTCCTCCTTCCCCAGACCCCAGACTCTCTGGGCAGAGACATGTTGTCCAGGCCTCACCTGGCCCCTCCCCTGCTCTCCTGGGGGCTCAGGACATCTCTGCCGTCTCACCAGCCGTCCCCTCAGTGGTCCTTTGCAAACGGATGTTCACTTCAAACAAAACACTATACCACAACTCCCACTTCAGACTCAGAACCACACTTTCAATAGGCTGTTACAACAATCCAGTTGACACTGCAGACAGCCTTTCTGTTGAACCAACAACCTGATCCTAGACTCCATACACAAATACAAAAGCCCAGAGCACCAGGAACTCTGAAGGAAGAGCCGGAGGGCACACACACCAGGACGGTCCGCAGATCTGCAGGAGCTCGGGCTGTGGCCCTGGCCGAGGATGGACAGGCACAGTCCGGAAACAGACCACACACCAAGGCAGTGAGACCACGGAAGCCACACAAAATAGCCCTTTCTCATTAAAAAAACTCAGTTCAGAATTCGAAAAGCATAAAATAATGTGCATCCTTGGGAGGGGCAAGTCCTCCCCAGCACCCCATCTCCAGACACCCAATCCCCTCCCCTCGCCTCAGAAACGGGTGTCCACTTCCTGTTTTCCTCCAGGGATATATGTGAAGCGGCTCTAAGCAAATACACAGGCGTGTCCCTGTTCTCAGAGCCGGCAGCACCCCACGACTCATCTGCACTCCCTCTGTCTAACTGAGTGGCCTTTGCCCTCGTCATGGCCACGTGGCAGCAGTTCACGGCATGCACACGCCCCAGGGCTGGGCACTCACCCCCAACCGACAGACGTGTCAGCTTGGTCCCAAACCCCGAGCCCCGACAAAAGACCACCTTAAAGTACACTTCAGAGAATTCTTGTGCAGGGGAAGAAAACTCTGTTACCAAATAGTAATGCAGTTAGCAACATCGTAAGTGACATTTGTAGCCAAAAGCTGAACAGAACTAGACTTAAGAGAAAATACTCTCACCTCAGGGGTTTACACCAAAATGCACACAAATCAACACTCCTTCCTTCTGTAAGATGTCAGAGGATGGGGATCTCATATTCTACATGCTCAAGTAATATTTTAAGTGCTTACTGTGTGCCAAGCATTTAAATATTGTGACAAAAATTTTCAGGTATATGATAAAACTATAATTTAAGGTGGGGATTGCTTACATTAATGTCTTTCAAAAAGAAAGCACACAGTGACAAAACAAATTATATTTTATGACACAACTGGTAGAATATCCCAGACATCAGTTTAAAATGTGGTCACTGAAACTCTTGGAACCAAAACTGCTTTGTCCTTTTGTTGATAAAAATAAATAAACTTATTTATTTCATGTACTAAATAACAAACCTCTAGTCACCTTACCTTAGCAGCCCTCACAGCCTTAACTTTCAGCAGCATATCAACAAAAGCCACCCTCACTTTCTCCGAATTGTCATGGAGACAGTATTTTAATGCTGGCAAAAGCTGTTCTAATAACGGGTGGCTCAATTTATTATCCAAAATTATCGGCAGACACTACGAGAAACAAGAAAGACAAACAGTTCAAAATTGGAACATAAACAAGGAAAAGTTCAGGTAAGAAAAATTCCGTTCTCTCTTTACTAAAATCATCAGTAAAACAAATATACCCACAGAAAATAATACTTTTGCCAACACAATTTCATAGAAAAACATTCACTGAATGAATTAATCTGGTTTCAGTGCTTGATAGTCAATTCATCCATTGCTTCATTCAACCAAGACTGAAGCAGTTATGAAATAATTTCCAGAGCTTTCCAAGCTAAACGTTAAAGGGTTTTACTGGAGTTGAAAGAAACAGGTGGCTCTGGTGGGAGGTCCCAAAGCCAGAGTCCGAGTCCTTCCAGTCCTCCTCACAGCCCACTGCTCCCCTGTATGTCCTGACTCAATGCTGCACGGAAACGGGGGGCACAGCGCCCCCCATATGTCAGACCCGTGCTCCCCCACGGCCGTCCCCACACCTCAGACAGGCATCTGAGGGAGCGGCCCAGGCTCAGACCAGACACATGTCTGGAATGCTGACACGCTGCACCACGTTCTCTTTCCAGTTTTTAGGAAAAAGATGTGTATTTTTAAGAGACTTTATTTTTTATTTATTTTTTTGGCTGTTCGCACAGCATGTGGGATCTTACTTCCCGAACCCGGGATGAAACCCGCACCCCCTGCAGTGAAAGCACAGAGTCTTAAGCACAGAACTTACCAAAGTGAAAATGACGTCACTCAGTCATGTCCGACTCTTTGCGATCCCATGGACTGTAACCTGCCAGGATCCTCTGTCCATGGGATTTTCCAGGCAAGAATACTGGAGTGGGTTGCTATTTCCTTCTCCAGGAGGACCTACCAAGGACATTGCTAAAAGACTATGTATTTTAAACATCACACTGAAATGATTACAGATAAGCTGATAAATGTCCCGGGTTTGCTTCAAAGTAACTGTGTGTGAGAGATGACAAAAACAGCTACAATGAAACAAGTGTGGATGTGTTCTGAGAACTGCTGAAATGGGTGATGGACAAAGAATGTTCTTGTAGGTTCTTGTGCAAAGTACGTACAGTATACAAAAAATTCATTCTGATATATAATAACATTACAAAATTTTAAATACATGCAGCTCCTGTTCTAAAACACTATGCCCCCTCCGCTAACATACATGACAAACTAGTATTATTTCAAGTAGACTTCTTTTTTGGGTAGCCCTTTTATTCTGTTTTCTTCACAAGTGACTTTGGATATACAACAAAAATGTGAATAATGCTATACTTATGGAGTAGGGCTTGGGTGATTTTTAAATTTTTCTTTCTCTATAAGTTAGAACTATTCTATAATAAACAGATACTCCTTATATAATTTAAAAGCTTACCTTAAAGACAGAACAGCGCACATCAGCAGAGCTCAAATCAAATGCCAGCTCCTCGGTTACCTTCTTGAGGAGATCAATAAGAATGGTCGGAGGCATCATCTCCCAGTATTTGGAGGTTATTTTACAAACACCAAGGATCCCTGCGGAACGGACCATCGGGTAAGGATCTTCTAAAAGGCTCTATAAGTAAAAAGGGAAAAAGGCTGAATTATCTTAAATTAGTTCACTTTTTTCCACATTGGTTTTACTTGTAGGCACAATGACAGTCACAACCCAACAGCCATGTCAAGTCCAGAGACACGCAGACCTGGGGACCTCCAGTCACATGTCATTCCCACAGTCACACACACACACCCGGGGACCTCCAGTCACGTGCCATTTCTGTAGTCACACACAAACACCCAGGGACCTCCAGTCACAAGCCATTCCTGCACAGTCACACAGGCAAACCCAGGGACCTCCAGTCACATGTCGTTTCTGCAGTCACACACACACACCCGGGGACCTCCAGTCACGTGCCATTCCCACAGTCACACACACACACCCGGGGACCTACAGTCACAAGCCATTCCTGCACAGTCACACAGGCAAACCCAGGGACCTCCAGTCACGTGCCATTCCCAGAGTCACACAGGCAAACCCAGGGACCTCCAGTCATGTGTCATTCCCGCAGTCACACACACACACCTGGGGACCTCCAGTCACGTGTGCTTCCTGTAGTCGAGTGTTTACAGAAAACCATCTAGACAGGAATACATCAAGACTGTATACTGTCACCCTGCTTATTTAACTTATATGCAGAGTACATCATGAGAAATGCTGGACTGGATGAAGCACAAGCTGGAATCAAGATTGCCGGGAGAAAAATCCATAAACTCAGATATACAGATGACACAACCATTATGGAAGAAAGTGAAGAGGAACAAAAGAGCCTCTTGATGAAGGTGAAAGTGAAACAGGAAAGTGAAAAAGCTGGCTCAAAACTCAACATTCAAAAAACTAACATCATGGTATCCAGTCCCATCACTTAACGCCGAATAGATGGGGAAACAACGGTAACAGTGACAGACTTTATTTTCTTAAGCTCCAAAATCATGGGAGATGGTGACTGCAGCCATGAAATTAAAAGACACTTGCTCCTTGAAAGAAAAGTTATGACAAACCTAGACAGAATATTAAAAAGCAAAGACATTACTTTACCAACAAGGTTCTATCTCGTCAAAGCTATAGTTTTTCAAGTAGTCATGTATGGATTTGGACCATAAAAATAGCTGAGCACCAAAGAATTGATGCTTTTGAACTATGGTGTTGGAGGAGACTCTTAAGAGTCCCTTGGACTGCAAGGAGATCCAACCAGTCCATCCTAAGGAAATCAGTTCTGAATATTCATTGGAAGGACTGATGCTGAAGCTGAAGCTCCAATACTGTGGCCACCTGATGCAAAGAACTGATTCACTAGAAAAGACCCTGATGCTGGGAAAGATTGAGGGCAGGAGGAGAAGGGGATGACAGAGGATGAGGTGGTTGGAAGGCATCACCAACTCAATGGATGTGAGTTTGAGCAAGCTCTGGGAGCTGGTGATGGACAGGGAGGCCTGGCGTGCTGCAGTCCATGTGGTGGCAAACAGTCGGACACGACCAAGTGACTGAACTGAACTGATCGAGACACATGTGGTGCCTTGCATGCCAACCCTGCCTGTGACTCTGCTGATTGCAGGGCCTCCAACACCACACTGCCCACAGAGGGACACACAGGGACTTTGGTAATTCTTGAGAAACACAGAGTATTAACCACTCTCACGAACTTCCACAATGCCGTAACACACTAAGCCCAGAAAACAGTGAACCCCCTTGTGATCAACTGTCCAAGCAGTGGGCAAGGTGGCGGCCAACAACATAGGTGGGGACCGGAGGTTATGCACCCCTGATCCACATACATGGACCCCACCGAGCACCTAACAGAGGAGGCATGACCCTAACCTACTCCATATTTAACCAACTTACAGGAAATTTAAAGGCAGAGGAACATATGAATGACAAGTAGGACAGGTTATATGGGAAATGAGAAAATAGCTGTGTTTCCTCAACAACAGAAGCCAGCAAAAAAGAAGAAAAACAAAGAGAGAGGGAGACGGCGTGACTGCTGGAGCAGAAGCTGGTTGTCCAAGAGATGAACACACCAGCCAGTCACAATGTAGGTTTCGCCCGGACACGGATTCAAACAAAACTGGGGGAAAAAATCACTGAAATGTCGTTGAAAAACAATGCCTTGAATATCTGATCAAATCAAGGAATCACAATTCATCTTACTTGAGTTGTGCCAACGGTAGGATTATGTTTTTAAAAAAAGAGACCCTGTCTTTTAAGGACACCTACTGAAGTAAAGTGGCTTCCCTGGTGGCTCAGATGGTAAAGAATCTGCCTGCAGTGCAGGAGACCTGGGTTCAATCCCTGAGTCAGGAAGATCCCCTGGAGAAGATAATGGCTACCCACTCCAGTACTCTTGCCTGGAGAATCCCATGGACAGAGGAGATTAGTGGGCTACAGTCCATGGGGTTGAGAGAGCTAATCTTAGGCAGGTTGATAAGGAATCCAGGGCCCTCAAGGAGGAAGGGGTCCAGGGCCCTGGAGGAGGAGAAAGGGATCTGGGGCTCTCAAGGAGGAGAAAAGGACAAACTTTCGTCTTTGTGCTTTGTCTCTGTCACGTAAGAGCTAATGATCACACAACAAAGCAACTCATCTTAAGCTCTGTAGTAAGCATTCGGTCAGTTCAGTTGTTCAGTTGTGTCTGACTCTTTGCGACCCTATGGACTGCAGCATGCCTGGCTTCCCTGTCCTTCACTGTCTCCCAGAGCTTGCTCAAACTCATGTCCATCGAGTCGGGGATGCCATCCAACCATCTCATCCTCTGTCGTCCCCTTTTCCTGCCTTCAGTCTTTCCCAGCATCAGGGTCTTGTCTGATGACTCAGTTCTTCACATCAGGTGGCCAAAGTTTTGGAGTTTCAGCTTCAGCATCAGTCCTTCAAATGAATTCAGGACTGATTTCCTTTAGGATGGACTGGTTGGATCTCCTTGCAGTCCAAGGGACTCTCAAGAGTCTTCTCCAACACCACAGTTCAAAAGCATCAGTTCTTCGGCACTCAGCTTTCCTTATAGTCCGACTCTCAGATCCATACATGACTTGGAAAAACCATAGCCTTGACTAGACAGACCTTTGTTGGCCAAGAAATGTCACTGCTTTTTAATATGCTGTCTAGGTTGGTCATAACTTTCCTTCCAAAGAGTAAGCGTCTTTTAATATTATGGCTGCAGTCACCATCTGCAGTGATTTTGGAGCCCAGAAAAATAAAGTCAGCCACTGTTTCCATTGTTTCCCCATCTATTTGCCATGAAGTGATGGAGCCCTTATATACTAAGGATTATGTAACAACAATGTATCTTGTTTGAGGACATGCTTCTCCTTTTTAACAAGAACCTTCTGACTAATCTTGTTATCTTAAGACTTGTGGGAGTGGATCTGGTAAGACCTTTGTATTGTTAATTCTAATCTTGTTAATTTAAGATGTAGTTATGGGAGTGGGTCTGGTTAGAGTATGTGAGGCCTTGCTTAGACTAGCTCGAGGGGCACTCTCGGTCCCCCTTCTGATATTTGTGTCAGAGGCTTTCTCTGCCCTTTTTCACTCTAATAAAATTCTGCTACACAAATGCTCTTGAGTGATCAAGTCTGCTCCCTGTTCGCAAAGTTAAATCTTTGGAGATCACGACCCAACATCATTCACCAGAAGCTATTAGAGTCGAAAATAGTTGGACATGACTGAGTAACAAACATTCACTGAAGTACTTAAGAGCTGAAATGCTTTGTGGCTCAGATCTGCGTAAAACCGGAGAAGAAACCAAGTGGGCCGGGTCAGCACCGCCAGCACCATCTGAGGGCACAGGGGTCCCCTGCACAAGGCCCTCTACTGCTATATGCAGAACTCTCCACTCCAAAGTTTAAAAGCAAAAATAATCCTCACTGCATAATTAGACCAGAAAAAGGCTGAACTCGGATGAGTAAGCACTTCCTTCCTCCTCTCCTCCCGGATGACGAGAGCCAGAGCAGGCAGTGCTGCAAACACGAGGGCGGGGGTGGGGGTGGGAGGAGTCCGCTCCCCCAGAGCAGGGCTGTGAGCGGGCAGCACTGTGCCCACAGAGCTCAGACCAGCCGAGCCGGGGCCAGGCCTTGGCAGACACCGCGGGGCGGGCGGCGTGGGAGTGAACAAGCTGCTGGGAAGAGTGGAGACCGACGCTGAGGGAGCAGGCACACGGAGAGCAGGCAGAAGCTCTGCAAGCTGCACAGGCAGCAAGAGCGGAGCGCGTGCGGCAGGACACCCTCCACCCCTGCCCGGGGGGCCAGCCTGCCTGCTGCCCACGCTGAGGCCGCGGGGACTCCACCAGCGCCCAGCCCATCCACTGATGCAGAAGCACGACCAGCGCAGCAGGCAGGGAAGACGCCCACGGAGGACGGCGCCACACCACCAGAGAAACCCCAAGGCGGCCGCCTCCTCCAGCCAACCCTTTCTTCACAGCAAGGATGGAAAGTGAAGACGATAGGTCACTTGAGAAAAACAAACAGCAAGGAAGAGAGACAAAATGAAAAACAGAAAGGAACATCAGGAACTCACAAGGTTCACAGCTTTTGTTCTGTATGGATTACTAACAGCATTACGCTTCAACAATAATTCCAGGTAATCACCTTATGGCACACAGCCCACAACAGGGACTCAGTCAGCCACCAGGACGACAGCACTTAACAGGCAATGCGGCTTCTACAGAGAGAACCACTGCCCTTCAGGGACCACAGACACGCACAGGGGCCTCCTCTGTCATCTTCATCAAGCCCTCCCTCACCTCCTAGACCCCCCTCCCCCCGACTCAGGCCCTGATCCAGAGGGTCATGAGCTCACCGCTGACCCAGCAGGCCAGAGAGGCCCATGCCTGTCTCTGCGTGGCCCACAGGACATGACAATGGTTTTTTACTTCCAAGTGGTTGGAAAAAATGAATAATATTCTGCAACATGTAAATATCACATTGAATTCACATATCAGTATCTGTAGGTCAGTTTCATTGGAATAAACCAATCGGCTGCCTTCCTGCCAAGCGGCAGGTGGAGTGGCTGGACCACGTGGCCACAGCCTAAAACCACTATTGTCTCGTCCTCCACAGAAAGAACTCCTGCTCTTAACCAGCTCTGTTATTAACTTAACCATGACACTGCACTGCTTCCTAAAAGGAGTTAGGAACAAATGGACATTGGAAAGAAGAAAAGAAAAAGATTATTAAGAAAATTTCCTTTGTCTAACATGCAACCAACACACTGAGTATCATGTTATAGTGGTAGAAAAAAAAATCAAAAGATAAAGAAAAGAAAATCATCCTTAAAACTTCAGAAGCCCTCAATGCTAGAAAACATACAAAATATTTTGGCAGTCCTGGAATAAAATGATTTTGAATACAAAATTCTCTGGCTGACCTATAAACTGTCACAGAAAAATAAAGGACATTTTAGGATTTGGTCAGAGGCACCTGCCTCCCCAAGGACATCCACAGCAAAGCAAGGCCCACAGAGACTCAGCTATCACGGCCTCTGTTCACAACCACCTCCCCCGATGCGCTCACTTCACTCCCAAAAGGGATCTGAGGCCATCACAGGGTACTCAGCTCACACACAAGCCTGTCCCTATCCATTTTCATCCCAAACAAGATTCCATTATTGCCAATTTTAATTTTCAAAGATCTCTAAAATATCTGTTTTGACAGTGACATCTCATTTCTATAAGACTGTTGACCAAGTTTTGCTACTTGAAAAACATAAACCCATCTCCACTAAGAAAAAAACATAGGACTTCCCTGGTAGCTCAGCTGGTAAAGAATCCACCTGCAATGCATGAGACCCCGATTTGATTCCTGGGTTGGGAAGATCTACTGAAGAAGATCTTTACTACTACCCACTCCAGCATTCGTGGGCTTCCATGAAGCCAGACATGCCTTTGAGTATTTGTTTCCTGCAGAGGCATGGGTCTGCAGTGGTCTGCTGAGGGGTCAGGGGCTCTGACTGCAGCAGACCTGGGAGGCATGGCATGTGGCATAAATCCACATGCAGGAGGTCACCATTAGCCCCGCCATACAGCCATGGGGCATACGACCCAAAAACTGGAGAACAATTATATCAAAGAAGTTCTTGCACTGCTACAAGAGTTCTAGGGCCCACAACAGATTCCCCAACCTGGGGATTGGGCAAAGGAACTGACAACCCCCAGGGAATTTGACTTGGAAGGCCAGTGGGATTTGACTCCAGAACTTCCACAGGACTGGGGAAACAGACTCTCAGAGGGCACAAACAAAACCTTGTATGCATTAGGACCCAGGAGAATGGAGTGGTGACCCCACAAGAGAATGAGCAACACTTGCCTGTGAGTGTCCAGGAGCCTCCGACGGAGGCATGGGTCAACAGTGGCCTGCCATGGGGTCAGTATAGTTCAGTCGCTCAGTCGTGTCCAACTCTTTGCGATCCCATGGACTGCAGCACACCAGGCTTCCCTATCCATCACCATCTCCCAGAGCTTGCATAAGCTCATGTCCATTGAGTCGGTGATGCCCTCCAACCGTCTCATCCTCTGTTGTCTCCTTCTCCTCCTGCCTTCAGTCTTTCCCAGAATCAGGGTCTTTTCCAATGAGTCAGTTCTGCCTATCACGTAGCCAAAGTATTGGAGCTTCAACTGCAGCATCAGTCCTTCCAACGAATATTCAGGACTGATTTCCTTTAGGACTGACTGGTTTTATCTCCTTGCAGTGCAAGGGTCTCTGAAGAGTCTTTTCCAACACCACAGGGGCACTGAACACAACCGTCCTGGAAGCCCCAGGACATGCTGGCATAAGTCCTTTTGAAGGAGGTCACCACTACCCTTACCATAGTTTGGCCTCAGGACAAACTACAGGGAGGGAACACAGCCCCACCCATCAACAGAAAATTGGATTAAAGACTTACTGAGCATGGCCATCAGAGTAAGACCCAGATTGCCCACAGCTAGTCCCTCCCATCAGGAAGCTTTCAAAGCCTCTTCAACTTATCCATTAAAGGGCAGACAGAATGAAAAACACAATCACAGAAAATGATCCAAACTGATCACATGGATCACAGCCTTGTCTAACTCAATGAAACTATGAGCCATACGAGGTAGGGCCACCCGAGATGGATGGCTCATGGTAGAGAGTTCTGATAAAATGTGGTCCACTGGAGAAGGGAATGGCAAACCACTTCAGCATTCTTGCCTTGAGAACACCATGAACAGTATGAAAAGGCAAAAAGATAGGACACTGAAAGATGGACTCCCCAGGTCAGTAGGTGCCCAATATGCTACTGGAGATCAGTGGAGAAATAACTCCAGAAAGAACAGAGACGGAGCCAAAGCAAAAACAACACCCAGTTGTGGATGTGACTGGTGATGGAAGTAAAGTCCGATGCTGTAAAGAGCAATATTGCATAGGAACCTGGAATGTTAGGTCCCTGAATCAAGGTAAATTGGAAGTGGTCCAACAAGAGATGACAAGACTGAACATTGACATTTTAGGAATCAGTGAACTAAAATAGACCAGAATGGGTGAATTTAACTCAGATGACCATTATATCTACTACTGTGGGCAGGAATCCCTTAGAAGAAATGAAGTAGCCTTCATAGTCAACAAAAGAGTCCGAAATGCAGTACTTGGGTGCAGACTCAAAATCGACAGAATGATCTCTGTTCATTTCCAAGGCAAACCATTCAATATCACAGTAATCCAAGTCTATGTCCTAACCACTAATGTCAAAGAAGCTGAAGCTGAATGCAAAGATGAGCACAATAAAGGACAGAAATGGTATGGATCTAACAGAAGCAGTAGGTTCTATGAAGACCTACAAGACCTTCTAGAACTACCACCCCAAAAAGATGTCCTTTTCATCACAGGTGACTGGAATGCAAAAGTAGGAAGTCAAGAGATACCTGGAGTAACAGGCAAGTTTGGTGTTGGAGTACAAAATGAAGCAGGGCAAAGGCTAACAGAGTTTTGCCAAGAGATTGCACTAGTCATAGCAAACACTCTCTTCCAACAACATAAGAGACAGCTCTATACATCGACATCACTAGTCGGTCAATACCAAAATCAGATTGATTATATTCTTTGCAGAGGAAGATGGAGAACTCTATACAGTCAGCAAAAACAAGTCACATGATCTGACTGTGGCTCAGATCATGAACTCCTTATTGCCAAATTCAGACTTAAATTCAAGACAGTAGGGAAAAACCACTAGATCATTCAGGTATGACCTAAATCAAATCCCTTATGATTTTACAGTAGAAGTGACAAATAGATTCAAGGGGTTGGATCTGATAGACAGAGTGCCAGAAGAACTATGCACAGAGGTTTATGACATTGTATGAAGGCTGTGATCAAAACCATCTCCAAGAAAAAGAAATGCAAAAAGGCAAAATGGTTGTCTGAGGAGGCCTTACAAATAGCTGAGAAAACAAGAGAAGCTAAAGACAAGGAGCAAAGGAAACATATACCCATCTGATGGAGAGTTTCAGAGAATAGCAAGGAGAGATAAGAAAGCCTTCGTAAGTGAACAATGCAAAGAAATAGAGAAAAACAATAGAATGGGAATGATTAGATATATCATCAAGAAAATTAGGGATACCAAGGGAATGTTTCATGCAAAGATGAGCACAATAAAGGACAGAAATGGTATGGATCTAACAGAAGCAGAAGATATTAAGAAGAGGTGGCAAGAATACACAGAACTCTAGAAAAAAGATCTTCACGACCCAGATAATCACAATGCTGTGATCACTCACCTAGAACCAGATATCATGGAGTGTGAAGTCAAGTGGGCCTTAGGAAGCATCACTACCAACAAAGCTTGTGGGGGTGTTGGAATTCCAGTAAAGCTATTTCAAATCCTAAAAGATGATGCTGTGAAAGAGCTGCACTCACTATGCCAGCAAATTTGGAAAACTCAGCAGTGGTCACAGGACTGGATAAGGTCAGTTTTCATTCCAATCCTAAAGAAAGGCAATGCCAAAGAATGCTCAAACTACCACACAATTGCACTCCTTTCACATGCTAACAAAGTAATGCTCAAAATTCTCCAGGCCAGGCTTCAACAGTACATGAACCGAGAACTTCCAGATGTTCAAGCTGGATTTAGAAAAGGGAGAGGAACCAGACATCAAATTGCCAATATTTGTTGGATCACAGAAAAAGCAAGAGAGTTCCAGAAAAACATCTACTTCTGCCTTATTGACTACACTAAAGCCTTTGACTCTGTGGAGCACAACAAACTGTGTAAAATTCTTCAAGAGATGGGAATACCAGACCACCTTACCTGCCTCCTGAGAAATCTGTATGCAGGCAAAGAAGCAACAGTTAAAACTGGACATGGAACAACAGACTGTTTCCAAAGTGGGAAAGGAGTACTTCAAGGTTGTATATTGTCACCCTGTTTAGTTAATTTACATGCAGATCACATCATGTGAAATGCCAGGCTGGTTGAAGTACAAGCTGGAATCAAGATTGCTAGGAGAAATATCAATAACCTCAGATATGCAGATGACACTACCCTATGGCAGAAAGTGAAGAACTAAAGAATCTCTTGATGAAAGTGAAAGAACAGAGTGAAAAAGCTGGCTTAAAACTCAGCATTCAAGAAATTAAGATCATGGCATTCACTCCCATCACTTCATGGCAAATAGATGGGGAAACAAGGGAAATAGTGACAGACTTTATTTTCCTGGGCTCCAAAATCACTGCAGATGGTGACTGCAGCCATGAAAGTTTAAAAAAAAAAAAAAAAAAAGGTGCTTCCTCCTTGGAAGAAAAGCTATGATCAACCTAGACAGCATATTACAAAACAGAGACATTACTTTGCTGACAAAGGTCCACGTAGTCAAAGCTATGGTTTTTCCAGTAGTCATGTATGGATGTGAAAGTTGGACCATCAAGAAAGCTAAGCACTGAAGAGCTGATGCTTTTGAACTGTGGTGCTGGAGAAGACTCTTGAGAGTCCCTTGGACTGAAAGGAGATCCAACCAGTCCATCCTAAAGGAGATCAGTCCTGAATATTCACTGGAAGAACTGATGCTGAAGCTGAAGCTCCAATACTTTGGCCACCTGATGGGAAGAACTGACTCATTGGAAAAGACCCTGATGCTGGGAAAGATTGAAGGCGGGAGGAGAAGGGGACAACAGAGGATGAGATGGTTGGATGGCATCACCGACTCAATGGTGTTGACCGTCAACCTCAGCCATCCACCCTGAGCAAGCTCTGGGACATGCTGATGCACAGGGTAGCCTCGCAAGCTGCCGTCCATGGCGTCTCAAAGAGTCGGAGACGACTAAGTAACTGAACTAAACTGAAAAAAAAAAATAAACGTAAAAATCAGTGTTGTTTACAATCTAGTTTTTTTTGAAACTTAAAGGAGTTATTTAGAATTTAATACTTATAGTTCTGAAAAAACAAATTTAACTGACTTGAAATTCCTTTAATGTTTTTCCTTCCTTAAATTCGAACAAAATAGGAAGTATTAATTTTTACTTTTTAAATAGTTAATAAAGCAAATACAAAACTCATAATGATTAACCTGAATACAGACTGTCTGATACAGGGGCACTACGTTAAGCTCTGGGAGTTGGTGATGGACAGGAAAACCCGATGTGCTGCAGTCCATGGGGTCACAAAGAGTCAGACACTGCCGAGCAACTGAACTGAACTGATGTTACAGTGGACTCTGTGGGACGGTTACATCACTTTACAGATTGTAATGTCCTTTGGGACAGTTATAACCACTGTCACCTTAGTGCTAGGGATTGAGCTAAATGCTTTATATACAATTTTTCATTGGAACCTTTTCACAATCTGATAAAATATTTTCTCCAGTATTAAAGAAGAAACAGGACTTCAAAGAGATTAATTTGAGAAAAATCAGATGTTAATTGGGAACTGGGATTCAAACAAATTGCCTGACTCCACACTCTAAACAACCACGCAAACTGCCTCCCCATCTGTGGGCTGGGACGACACCTTCCTCATCAACGGTCAGGCCCATCGCCGGGGCCAAGCACCTGCGGCAGATTCCATGTAAGAGGGGTGGTGCTAGACCTCCAGCACACACTCCATCTCTGCATTCAAGTGTAGAGTCTTCAATGCTTCAGGTAGACACAAGTGCTTCACAGACTGGACACCTGAGCTAAAAAGAGCATAAGTTTTTCATGGTCTTATGGCTAAAAGCTTCCAAAATCTAGTTGTGGTTTGCCCAGCAACATTTGTCCACAAAATTAACCATGATCCCCAAAGGGACTTTTAAATAAACACACGTGTGGATGAGGCACACCTGGCAAAACACTGTCGATGGTTCACTTCAGGGGGGTGAGTGTCTTTGCGTGTGCGCGTGGCATCCATGGGTGAGATGTGAGTGCATGAGTGAGTAAATGTGAAGAGGTTAAGCAAGACATCATAATTATACTATTTCAACTTTCTGCATGTCTGATATTTTTTTAAGTGGGTCAGAAAACAAACCAAAGCAAGTATCTTAGGACAGCTATGGGTAACCTTCACTGACATTTTGCTATCCCTTCCTAAAATGTTATTCTACTAACTAGGACAATAAGTAGTATCTCTTAGCTTGTGTCAGGAGACCCTGCAAATGCCAGGGGCTGTAGAGAAATCAGCAGAGGCTCACACTGTCCTACCAGGTGAAAGATCGGAGATTACCCCTCAGAAACAAATGTCGCATCCTGATGTCCTAACATCTCACTAGATCGGGAAAAACCCACTGCCATAGGCATTACTTGCCTTAAAAGCTAACTAATTGTGTGTGCGTTCACGACACTGCCCCACTTTACACAGGTGCTACCGCCACGCCCGCCACCCAGATGAAGACAGAAGAGTCAGTACCCAACTTGCCCAAGACACACAGCTATCAGACAGAGGGACCAGCCCAGGCTCTGCCCGACCACGGTGACACGGCCTCTCTGCTGGGGCAACACATAGGACACTTCAAACTACACACAGTAAACGTCGGCAGGTTCCAAGAGACGAGAGGAAGAGGAAAACAGACCCTGCGAGTCCTCGCTGCCACAGGAGGCACCGGGAAAGGCCAGGTTCCTGGAAGAACGTCAGGATCTGGAAAGACTGCCCTCTGGAGGCCACACGGGGCAGCCACAGGGACACCCAGGCCCAGACTTGCAGGCTGGGAGCCCGGCCACATGAATACATACGTAGAGTTCTTCGAACTGTTTCTGAATCTCGCTGTCCATCTCAATGGCATTAAATCCTGGATGCCGAATAGGAAACGCTTCAACAAACAGCAGTGCAGCGTTGGACCGGACTTCCGAGTTTCTGGCCTGGAATGGCGAGAGGAGTTTCAGAATCCAAAGAGCTGACAGCACAGAATCCCTCAAGCAATGCTTATAGTGTCTCAACACAGACATATTCCTATTTACATATTAAAGACAACTGCAACATTTAAACTAATCGAACTTGTGAGACCTTCCTTAAATGAAACCAAACTTCCAGCTCCATGTCGACAGGGGCGTTTCCCTACCTAAGTCCACTGTGTCATGAAGAATCAGTGGCCGTCATGTCCTGCCCTCAGAGCAGTCACCTACGTTGAAATGACCCGCATGCTCGTCCGACCGCCCCCCCCCCCCACATGCGGTCCCCAGGCACCGGCAGGAGGTCCTCAGGGCCAGGAGGGCTCAGCCCAGCTCTGCACACACCACCCCTGCTGGTTTACTGAGCGTGACGACCCTCCTTCCAGCTGTGCATCCAGCACTAAATACATTCAGATTCCCAGTTTAAGAAATGCTTTCAATAAAAGCATCAAGTATTCATTCAGAGTCTCACGCAGGCCCAGCCTCGAGTCTTATTTTACTACAACTCTGAATCAGAAGATGCTAAGCCCCACGGCACACTCAGCATCCTGAACACGGACAGTTGGAGGCACACCTTTAATCCTCTCCAAAGGATGGGCTTGTAGAGCTTGTAAAGCATCTCTTCCACTCCCTGCCGAACTTCCTTTTGATGGTGAAAGTAACTGAGCACCTAAGAGCCAAGAAAAGAAGAAGGGAGCAGTAACGCTGGTGTTTCCAAAATCACTTACGATCCTACCTTGAGGAAACAACAGGGAGCACAGGCGGCCCCTGCATTCACAGTTGGATGCACAGTGCTTCCTAACAGGAACCACAGCAAAAAGACATGCTGCCAGCACGGAACGCGGCAAGCTCACAGAGGCACCTGTGGGGGAAAGACAGACCCAGGGCCTTGGGCCGTACAGAGGCTCGGGTTCCAACTCCTACTCTTCCCCCAGTAGCCACAAAACCTCGTAAGAAGGCACACCTCTGATCTTCAGGGTCAAATGGAAGAGGAGCCAGCCTGATTGCTCCTACAGCCCATTCTGGCTCTAAAGGGCACTGGCTACAACTGTCTTGTTCTGAGAACCTCTTTCGGGCATTCAGAACGGCACGTAGAGTCAGCCCTTCACGTCCACGGGTTCTGCATCTGCAGATTCCACCAAGCGTAGATAGAAAGTATCTGAGGGAAAAAAATTCCAGAAGTTTCAAAGCAAAGCTTGAAATTGTCATTTGCTGGCAACTGTGTATGTAATAAGCACATCAGATTTACAGCCTCTTACAAGCACTTACACTGCACTGGGAATAAGCCATTCAGAGATGATGGAAAGTGTTCAGAGAGGCCCTGGAGCATCCATGGGTTTGCTGCCCGATTGCCCGTGAGGGGCGACTGCATCTCAAAGGGGTGTCACTGCCCAGTGATCCTTCCCAGGAGAAACCTGGATGTCAGGTCCATCCCCCAGAGTCATAGGTAATCAGAAAACGCACTGCTTTAACCAGCCAGGACCTTCTGCAACTCTTCAGATTCCTGTCCCCAACAACAATCAGCGCTGCCTTTTGTCCTTAATTCACAACTCTGAGCCAAAGTTATGTTAGTGAAAAACAGAAATTTTTTATAAATTAGGCTATAAAACAACAGACTTTAAGTGAATGTCAACCAACTTTACCCTAAAAGAACTACAAATCACCAACTCAATGGACATGAGTTTGAGCAAACTCCGGGAGGTAATAAAGGACAGGGAAGCCCGCAGAACTGGAGTTCATGGAGTTGCAGAGTCAGACACAGCTTAGTGACTGAACAACAACAACAATAGAACTACAATCTAGGGATTTTCTTTTTCTGGCTGTTAATTTTTCATTTAGGAGATTTCTATCTGTCATTTGTTTTCTGTGTACAATGCTAATTTGGTATTAATGGTATACTTGCTTCATAGAGTTTTTAAACAACTGTATTGAGATGCAACTCACAGACCACAAGTCACCCTTACAAAGTGTGTAATTCAGGGGGTTTTGGTACACAGAGCTGTGCAACCATTACTACTACCTAATTTCAGAAGATCTTCATCAACAATATGGGGGTTTCTTACTGTCGAGTAACTTCTAAGGTATTTTCTGAAGCTTCTTTCAACATATCAATAAAGTGATTTATCAGGTAAATTTGGTGTTTATCAAAAACAGAATTCAAGGAAAAAGCTATAACATGTTATAAGCAGTAAGAACAATGACTTGGAGTCCAAGAACACACTTCACTTGAGCAGTGAGATCTAACAGTCTGCCTTTCAATCCTTGCTGTGCATTTTCCCACAGATCTAACAAACAGCGATGTCCATACTTATCGTCACTACTTACTATCACAACAGAAAACCAGGCATGAGAAAGTCTTCAGTTATTTGGTAGCAACAGTGAAGCAACCACATCACAAATATGTACAGCTTAACATGACACCATTCCTTACAATCAAGCAGAATCTGAACATTAAATCATACATGGGAAACAAATGACCCAAACTATCTACAACTTACAAAGTGCCAGGGACTGTGTGTGCTGGGTGGGGTGGGGGGTAGAACAAGCACATGGATGTATTTTCATCTCTGGTTCTTTATTCTTGGATAATACAAACTAAAACATCAATAATAAGAAACGTTTTATCCATTCAAACTTAATATAAATAGAATATGCACGCCTACAAATAATGAGTCCACTATACAAACAGTAGCAGGCACCTCATCTTTATTCCTCTAGCTTCCTGACACGCAGTTGCCCAAACCAGCAGAGAGCACAGAGGCCTCGCCCAGGGTTAGACACAGCCCCACATAGCCGACCAGAGCTTCCAAGTCCTCCTGCAGGAACTCTGCTTATCAGAGTCCTGTCAGGACAACAACCACACCAACAGCAGAGACTTATTCAGTCAGATCATCTACAACATGAGGATAAAACCCATACCCAAATTCTGAGACTACCTTTTAAAAACAAAATTGTATCAAGAGAAACTATCAAAACATTTATTCAATATGGTTTGCAGACTACAAAGTGGAAATGTAATATATGAAAGTAAACAATAAAAATAATCTCAAATAGTCTCTTCTTTGAAAACAGCAGTAGTGGCAGTAAGAAAGTGATGGTCCTAGACATTTTTATGCCCAAGAATGTAGTTAAAGGTTGTCTGAATAAAGTTCCGATGTCTTAACAACAGATGTTTGCTTTCCTAATCAAAATTTTGGTGTCAAGGTAGATCTCCCAGAATTCCAAATGTCAAGATTCTGAAAAATTCCTTTAACTGATGCCTGTGAAAGCTTAACAAAATTTCACAGAAACAACTCTCTAAAAACAAAACTACGAGACACAATTTTCAAAAGTGCTGCAAGAGTGAGGCTCACCTTACGCACTCTGGGGTGCACTGGAGACCTCCGAGGAAGGTGGACGCCGTGGTACATGAAGTCCTGGATGCAGTCGTTCTCGATGGCCTGAAACAGCCGGGCGGGAGAGCACGGGTGAGCGCGTCCCAGCGGAAGAGCAGGACAGGTGGAGGAGGAGTCACCCCGCAAGAGGACAGTCTGATCAGCTCATCTTCCCATTCATGAGGGGAAAGAGTCCTGTCATCAGAGCTTTTCCACTTTGGTTACGCCTCTTAGAATGCACATAACAGAAAGAACTTTTCTTTTATCTTATGTGAAGAAATATCACATTTGCGCCAAATTGCATGGCACTCGAGCCTGGATCAAGCCAGACAGGGCTCAGAGACAAAGGAGGGCCTGGGAGCACCCCTCCTGACTCATCTGATAATCTCAGAAAACTGGATCTCTTCCAAGAGCTTACCCCACCCCCCAACCAAGAACTCACACTGAACTACCTCTAGGGTGGGGGCCAGGATTCCAAATTGACAGAAACAGATGTCTTGGAGGTACCCCAGTGAGGGGCGGTACAGGCAGTTCCCAGGACTCCATGGCAGTAGGGAAAGACATGAGGGAGACTCGTTACTAACATTCACCTCGTCTCCATTAACTGAGAATGCTCCCTGAAGCTACCCCTCGGTCTCAGCGTGACTCCCATGGGAACCACGCTGCCTGACCTGTGATCACACAGGAGGTTCACGGCACCAACAGCCAGGCGTCTGGGCCACAGAAGTTGACCCTTGGGAGCTAACCACCAGAACACGGGCATTCTGCAACTGACCAGGTTTGCCAACATGTCAACAGCAGAGATTTTTTCAAAGAGAAAGTGAAGTCACTCAGTTGTATCCGACTCTTTGCGACCCCGTGGACTATAGCCCACCAGGCTCCTCCGTCCACGGGAGTCTCCAGGCAAGAATATTGGAGTGGGTTGCCATTTCAGAAGAAGGCTTTAAATGATGTAACAAGCAAATGCCACTGGGAGACTTGTTGAATCCTGGCTTCCAAATGAAGACATTTTTTAAACAAAGCAGAGAAGTTTAAATATTAGTATGGGGCTTCCCTGGTGGCTCAGATGGTAAAGAATCTGCCCACAATGCAGGAGACCTGGCTTCGATCCCTGGGTCAGGAAGATCCCCTGGAGAAGGAAATGGCAACCCACTCCAGTAATCTTGCCTGGAGAATCCCATGGACAGGGGAGCCTGGCGGACCATTGGCCCATAGGGGTCACAAAGTAAGCATGATGATGGCACTATATAACCTGACCTTTACAAGAGTGAGGTGTCACATCTGGAATTTGCTTTAAAAACTTGAAGGGACAGAGGGAAGGGAGTGAAACTGAGCACAAATTTCTGATACTAATTTGGTGCAGATCTAGACAATTACATTTTAAATCACAAACTCCTATGTTTTAAATCACTGCTAGAGAAAAGGGGAACAATATAAATTGTTCCTTCCTATGAACAGTTTCATGGAGTATAGAGCAATGCAAAAAATTCGTAAGAACATCCTGGTTCTGCCACTTCCCCAAAAATTATACACTGAAAAACTATTGTAGAAGTTGTCTACAGGAGAACAGGAATGGTAAGTTTTTGTTTCCTAGAAGCAGACATCAGTGATAACTCACAGCATATTTAACTGAAGCTCAAGCTGGGTAAGAGAGCAGAGTGAACAGAAATAAACTACAAACATCGGGTGGTTAGCCTCTCCTCTGCCCCGACACCAATCCGGGGCCTGCTCCCCCAGGAGAAAAGACCCCTTTATGACTCAGAGTAAAAATTTTGCTCTCAGAAGGAAAAAAACACATCTAAGAACCTAGTATGAAAAAGACATAAGGGATATCAGACATTTTCTTTTTTTTCCAAAAGAGCCTATGAACGTTAAATTGTGAATTACACAGCCAGAAGGTAGGTGCTAGTCATACAAGGTTCTAAGCCTGATTCAAACAAACGTCTTTAAATTCTCAAATTATGTTGCTGAAGAGATGGCCTGAGTCTCCCAAGGAGCACTGGCCAACAGAAACACATCAGCCACAAATGCAATTTTAAACTTTCCAGTGGTCACACTAAAAACGGGGAAAAAAAGGCAAACTTACTTTAATAATATATTTTGTTTAGCCCAATTACCCAATTCAGTATCATTTCAACATGCAATCAGTATTCTTTTTAAAATATCCATGAGACACTTTGCATTCGTCTTTTTCCAGACGGTCTAGTTTCTTACATTTACAGCCTATCTCAGTTTGGACTGGCCACGTTCTAACGGCCCAGCAGATATACGTGGTCGGACACTGCAGGCCCAGAGCTGCCAAAATGGGCAAAAGCATTGGTTCCACTCAAACCGCACGTCGTGGTGAGTGAGGGACATCGTGAGGCGGTGCCCGGTGCGGACGTGACCTGAGTAGGTGTGGACGACACCACGCCTCTGTCGTGTGGACGCTCACTGTGAGCTTTGGCTTGACAGACAGGCACAAACAAGGGTTTCAAACAGACCTATTGTGGCTACTTACTTAGTAACCAGAACACAATAAAAATGTGCTAACATTTCATAAAACAGAAAGGAAATACCTCCATTATTTTCCCTGAAGCCTTTTTCCAAGCTCTGAAATAAATTTCTGCAATGTGTACCATCAAAGATCTGGGGAAAAAAAAAATTTAATGCAAGTTTGAAGAGTTATATTTTTCACATGTATCATTTCAGGTACTCTCAAAGATCTGAAAAAAAAAAATTAATGCCAGTTTGAAGAGTTACATTTTTCACATGTACCGTTTCAGGTACTCTCCTCTCCCAGGGAAGAAGACACTGCTTTACAATGGCGCTTTGCAAAGTAGACACAGGTTGTCCGCCTGGAGCAGGAAGCAGAAACTAGTCGGAGGAGGACTGAAATGTCAAACAACTTCTTCCTTCTCAGTCACTGCTTCCCCAGAACTTTACTATTTTCTGCAAAACTACGACACATACACCGAGAACCAAATTCTTAAGTAAAAAATTTTAAAGATAAACTTATTTCTAATAAAAACTATAGATATAAAAAGTTGAAATATAAATACACTTTAACTTGGAGTCACTCGAGACTAATTAGCTCAGGTACAGGGAATCCTAAAATACCAGGGATGACTTATAGACTCATAATGAGGAAAATCTGCTGATTCAACCCAAATATTGTGCAAATGAGGGGAGAGGAGGCAGCATTCCAGAGATCCAGCATGGAGTCCCAACTCAGTTCTCACACAGCCACCTGACGGGATAGATTTGAAAATTCTAGAGCAGGTTAATGACTTGACCTCGAATGCGGCAAACAGCTCCAAACGCTGCCAGGGCCCAGAGGCTGGGGAATGGGCAGAGAGCCCCTCCTCAAGGGCTCCTCCACCACCACACAGCTCCGCCTTCGAGAGACTGCAGTGTGCACACGCATCCAAAGGATCAGACGTGCTAGTCACATGAACTTTACTACAACTGAGGCTGAGATGGAACTGGTGAACAGTCTAGGTAAAGAACTACCACAAAGTAAAGTCTTAATTTCCATGTCACTACTGAAAAAGAATGGTTTCCTATAGCAAGGAAAATAAGTATTCAGTAATACAATAGTACATAATAAATAATAACTTAAGAGATAATTTCTAAAGCTTCTAATCATCATCATTGTCATGTTAGTCACTCAGTCATGTGTGACTCTGTGATCCCATAGACTATAGCCCAGCAGGCTCCTCTATCCATGGGACTCTCCAGGCAAGAATACTGGAGAGTGTAGTCATTCCCTTCTCCAGGGGATCTTCCCGACACAGGGATCGAACCCAGGTCGCCTGCACCGCAGGCGGATTCTTTATCATCTGAGATACCAGGGAAGCCCCTAAAAGTTGACCTGACCAAAGTCTGGTCAAATAGAAACTTTCAAAACCAGACTAAGCACAAAATATTAATTGTTTTTAATACTTACTTTGGTAATCCCTGTAACTGGTTTTTAATGGTTCCATGAATCATTTTAATGAAATTTATATTCCAACTGAAGAGAGAACTAAGAAATCTTCTTCCCTATAAATTAAAAATAGGATGTAATGTTAAAATTGCAACCAAATAAAAAGTTCCCAGTAACTGAAAACAAACAGCTCTTTGAAAGTGTAGTAACTAGTACCGAAGTTCCCTACTCCCGACAAAGGAAGTGCCCATACTTCTAACTTGGCACCTCCTCACTGAGCCGGGGCGGGCGCGGCAGGTCAAGGGGAGTCCTGTGTGGGGACAGCGGGGGACCTGGGAGTGACCAAGCTGGGCAGCAGGAGAGGCAGGGGCCACACACTCTGAAGCAAATGGCAGGGCCATCACGCTTTGACAGGCAAGTTTTTTAAAAAGTATTTACTGGAAATAAGTTGCCAGTAGAATCCAGAAGAGGTTTATCATTTACCTAGAATGACTGGAAACTGACCTGACCAAATTAATAACTGATTAGGAAACTAAGTTCAGCTATCTTAAATTCAAAAGAGAACACCAATTCTAAAAAGAGGGAGTTTTAACACACATATATATTTATGTCTAAGTGCTCATTCGCTCAATCATGTCCAAGTCTTTGCAACTCCACAGACTAGAGCCCGCCAGGCTGCTCTGTCCATGGGACTTCCCACAGAAAAATACTGGAATGGCTGCTATTTCCTTCTCCAGGAGATCTTTCCATCCCAGGGATAGAACCCACATCTCTTGCAGGCAGATTCTTTACCACTTGAGGCACCTCGGAAAGACCATTTACATCTGTATTTGCATGTATGTGTGTGCGTGTGTGTGTTAAACAAGTGCAATTTACCCACTGCTATGTATATTTCCATGGACAGAGGAGCCCAGCGGGCTACAGTCCATGGGGTTGCAAAGAGGTGAACACAACTGAGCGACTAACACACACATGTATAAGTCAACATAAAGGGTGCCTGAATCCACTCTATACTTTACTCTCCCAAACTTCACACCCACCCTGGACGCCCAGGGCAGAGGCCCAGTGACCCTCCAACAACGACAACGTCAGAGCAGCAACAGCAGTCAGCGTATCTCCTGTCAGGCGGGCGCTGAGGGCCCTGTGAAAGGCCCCGTGTGCCCCCAAGGGGGCCCTGGGAGACAGCGGCCGCTGCTCCTGCGCTACAGAAGGAGCTGAGGCTGAACGGCATAAGATCAAAGCGACCTGCCACCTGTTCAGTGGACACCAGGGTCTGAACACAGCCTTTCTGACCCCCAGAGCTGCAGGTTTCAGCCAGTGTGGGCAGCAATCAGGTCCAGCCCTTCGGTGTCACCAGTGAGAGGGTGCATGGGGAGCAGGCACGCTGGGGTCAAACCGTGCCGTGACCCACTGTGAGTGTGAGGCCTGAGCAAGTTCCTCAGGGGGCCCTCCTCCTCTGGGAAGTTCTTCCCCACACCTCCTTCAGGGACAGGTGACCGCTGCCCCCTTTTGCCTCAAATCATGTCTGCCAGGCCACAAGCAGTCAGAAACAGGGCTATATTTTATATCAAAAACAATGTGCTTTGCATTCCAACATGGAAATACAGTCAATCTAAAAAGACTACCAGTCAATCTTAAAGGAATAACCCTGAATATTCATTGGGAGGACAGATGCTGAAGATGCCATACTTCGGCCACCTAATGCGGACCTAATTCCAACTCACTGGAAAAGACCCTGATGCTGGGAAAGATTGAGGGCAGGAGGAGAAGGGGGTGACAGAGGATGAGATGAGATGGTTAGATGGTATCACTGACTCAATGGACCTAAGTTTGAGCAAACTCTGGGAGACATTGAAGGACACGGAAGCCTGGTGTGCTGCAGTCCGTGGGTCGCAAGGGGTCAGATGTGACTGAGTGACAAAACAATGAACAAAAAGACCACAGAGGGGATTCCCTGGGGGCCCAGTGGTAACGAACCTGGCTGCCAGTGTGTGAGGCACAGCCTGATCCCTGGTCCAGGAAGACCCCATGCCATGGGGCAACCAAGCCCGTGCACCGCAACCTCTGAGCCTGTGCCCCAGAGCCCACGCTCTGCAGTAGGAGCAGCCGCCGCAGCGACAGTCCTGTGAGCCGACACTGGGGAGCAGCCCCACCCGCCGCAACCAGAGAGAGTCCGAGCAGCAACAGGGCCAGGGGAACCAAAACAAATACATAATAATTCTTTTCTACATCTAAAACTCTACCCAAAATTACAACAAATTATTGAGAGGCTCATGTTCTCAGCACTTCTTAAAAAAATAAAGAAATAAAACAAGTACAGGAAACTCTAAAGATAACAGATGAGCATGTCCAAGACAGCTAGGCAAGCCACTCTGTAATTTTAATTCTCTAATAGCCACATTAATAAAAGTAAAAAAGATTAAATTAACTTTAATAATGTATTTATGTAATCTAACATATCCAAAGTGTCATTTAAATATGTAATAAACACACAAAAATTATTAATGTGATATTTAACAATCTTTTTCCATATCAAGTTTCAAATGTCTATGTATTTTACATTTAAGGTCACAGCGGGATTGGCCACATTTCATGTGCTCAGTAGCCAAGTGTGGGAGTGACCACTGCTGGCCAGTGGAGCACTGGGCCAGGAACCTCGCTTTGGATTTACCGGATGGGTATGAAAAAACCAAGAATCCTGTGATGAGAGCTCTGAGTTATATGCCAATTAACCTGGAATTAGGGCAGAGGGTCATATCTGATCCATGGGGAAGTGCCTTCTCAACCTTATTTTTAGTTATTTTTAATTTAAAATGCAATCATGATTCCCCCAGGATTCACACAGCCACCTGTTACCATCTCCTTTAATGATGAAATACACAATGACTTGTAAAATGTTTGCTTAACACTGCCATGCAGTAAATATGAATTGCAACAAATATAATAGCTCCTGACAGTTAAGCTGATTCTTATATTAAAACACTGAGCACGATGCAAACAGCAAACTCACAAACTTAGGAAAAACTTCCATCAAAAAGCAGTTCACAGGACTTTCCTGGTGCTCCAATGGTTAAGGATCCGCCTACCAACACAGGGAACACGGGTTCGATCCCTGCTCCAGGAAAACCCCACATGCTGCACACCAACTTAGACCATGATCCACAATAAGGGAAGCTCTGAGAAACCCACACATTGCAATGAAGAACAACCCCTGCATGCAGCCACGAAGACTCAGCACAGTGAGAAAATAAATTAGTTTTTTAAAAAGCAGTTCACAAACACACCAAGATGAAAAACCACTTGCCTCTTCTTTTTTGATGTAATTGACATTTATGAAGCACTCAAGCAGCATGTCTTTAATTTCTCTACTTTCTTCCAAATGATAATCAAAGCAATATAAAGCCTGATGGATACGCCACAGCCGACATATGTCTGCACCCTGGGGATGACAGGAAAAGAAAATCAACTTTTTTTTTTTTAATAATGGGTAAGGTCACATTTCAAATTAACTATGATACTATTTTATGTCATCAAAAAAAAAAAATATGACAAAAGAAAACATTTTAAAATTTGCAAACAAAGCTCCAGAGAGCATTATCCTAAAACCTAGGCAAAAGCAAGCAGAGATGCTGATAGCCAGCACTGCGAACCGTTTTGTGCACCAACGAGGAGGTGAACCTGCACTGAACGTGCAGAGCCTGAGCCACACCAGGCTACGAGGTGACCACTACAGGACTGTGCCGCCAGGAAACAGACCTTTAACGTTCTTAACTGGAAATATAATCAGCCGTGTGGCTGGTGGCTACTGTGGTAAACGGCACAAGTGTAGACATCTAAATAAAGTCTTGATTTTAAAGGTGAACAAGAATGACAGGGAAAATGGATTTTAAAAAGGCAAACCAAGGCTTTGGATAAGTTCTGACACAAACAATTTTTCAATCACTCCTGCGGCCAGCAGGGAGTCAGAGTGCGAGCTGAGGATGCAGTCAAAAAGATTCTTTTCTGCCGTGAAATTGACTGCTCCTTGGAGGCCACCGTGGGACAGTCTGTCCCACAGGAGCTAAGAACGGGATCAGTTGCAAGGTACGTAGAAAGCTGCTGGCAATCTGTACCGAGAGTTCCAAGTTCAAATCCACTGACCTACAAATTTCACTTGTAGGAGTCTGTGACAAGTCAGCAAAGGTGTAGGGGGAGGGCAAAAAGAAACCCCCAAAGATCCCTCAATTCACAAGGGTCACCTTGGCAGTGGAATCACTGATGATTTTTGTTTTTTTTCCCATTTTCCCTTTTCTTCATTTGCCCAGTTTTCTAAGATGAACATAAATATCTGCTGTTGTTTGATCAGGGGAGAAAGCTGTTCTTTTTCTGGATCTCTGAGTTGCATGCCAAAGACTGAAAGATGCGTTATATCCTGCGCTCACCTTGCTTCCTATTGGCCCACCGAAGCTTCTGCAAGCCTGGGCCGCCCTCCTGCCCACCAACTTGGGTCAGCAGGCTCTCCCTGACACCCCGCCCCCTTGGTTCTCCCTGGAGCAGTTCCCATCGAGGGGACAGCCTTCCACAGGCCACACACCAAGGAAGACGGGGACAGAGTCTGTGCACAATGCACGTACGTGGAGCTCTGCCCACCCTAATCGCCCACCTCTGAGAACCACCCTGTGAAAAACCCCAACTAGGAGCCACTGGGCCAGGCCTCTCGCAAGCAGACCTCACTCCTTACTGGTATAAACGCGTGTACTTTTCAGCAAAGCACAGCGTGTACTTCAGAAAGGGAACGCACTGTTTTCGTCCTGAGACTCCTTCTCAGCAGCATGACGAAGGCAGTCTTGCCCATGTTCTCTTTGGCGAGCAGGCCTCTCTCCCACCACTTCACGCACAAGTCCTGGATGGAGTCCTGCAGCGCTCGCTCACCCTCTGGCAGCGCGTACAAAATTCCTGCAACAGAGCAGGCCCTGCACAGTGAGTGCGTGCAGTGAACCGGGGCCAGGCCAGACCCAACCTGGGAGAGCGTGCAGCTCACAAGGTGCGCCCAGCAGACATCAGCCTAACTCACCAGGACGTCCACACATTATTTACACCATACAAGCAATGTTGGCTGGGAACTGTTCCACCACTATCGTAAAAGCAGCCCAAGAGAACAGGGGATTTCAGAAGACCAACAGGTTCGAATGACGAGAGGCTCCAAACCCGAGTGCAGGGATGCCCGTGGCAACGCTCAACAGCTGAGCCAGGGCAGGCCGAGTGACCAGCTACCCCACAACTACCCTCAGCTTGCTGGCCTCAAGTTCTGGTTCATTGGTGAAAAACAGTAAAAGCAACTATTATAATGAATAGAAAAGCTATAGTGCTGTTATTAACAAAAGACCTCAAGAACTAAATTAAAATACTGACAGTGTGCTCGTAACTGTAATCCAGACATCTGACAGCCATTAATCTAAAGTAAAATTCCTGAATTAATGGGGAATTTTATAAAGCATGTTTAGAGACTGAGGATGAACTGGTGGTAACACCCACAAGCGTCTGGGAGCTCCTTTCATACTGACTGGGTAATCTTAATAAGACAGTAATTCAACTCAAGAATTCTGAATAAAAGAGCATACTAAACCAATATATAAACCAAGTGGCTCTGATTAGGGAACTAATCAGATTCACACAGTGGGAGGTGAGGGGACCTGTAAGATTTTTCTTAAAAAGAAAAAAAAATCACTCAAAGTTACCTTTGCATTTCTTATAGCTATAATTTTATTCAAATATTATATGATCAGATCTTCTCATAAATTCAGACTAGTGTTCCTACTAAATTAATAGCTATCACTTCACAGTTTAGTTAAAATTTGAAGAGTACCAACTTAGGAATATTCGAGTAGGAGGAGTCAACAACTATTCCCCAGGTCATATCCATGATACAATTAAAGGGAAAAAGGCAGTGTCACTGGGCTACCTTGAACTGTCGGGCAGTAAATCACCAGCTGAGGAATTTGAAATGACTGCTTCCCCTTTATCAGCTCTTATTGGTGCTGAAGGTTCAAATAAGACACTTCTAAAAAACCTCTAAGTAGCAGTCAGTTGTCCAGTAATGCACATTTTCAGCATGTGAAACATTTTTGTGTGGCTCACATGAAATAATTACACAGGACAGCCCATAAAAGAGTGCCCCTTGGTCGTCTTTTCCAGCTGAAGTACAAGGGCTCTGCTTCTCACTGCCGGGGCTTCCCCTTACCGAGTGTCACTCAGACACACGAATTCACACCCCGTGTCACTGCCCACTGCCGGGGCTTCCTCTTACCGAGCGTCACTCAGACACACACCGTTCACACCCCACATCACTGCCCACTGCCAGGGGCTTCCTCTTACCGAGTGTCACTAAGACACACACGCTCACACCCCACATTACTGCCCACTGCCAGGGGCTTCCTCTTACCGAGCGTCACTCAGACACACACGCTCACACCCCACATTACTGCCCACTGCCAGGGGCTTCCTCTTACCAAGCGTCACTCAGACACACACCGTTCACACCCCACATTACTGCCCACTGCCAGGGGCTTCCTCTTACCGAGCGTCACTCAGACACACACACACTCACACCCCACATTACTGCCCACTGCCGGGGCTTCCCCTTACCGAGCGTCACTCAGACACACACCGTTCACACCCCACATTACTGCCCACTGCCAGGGGCTTCCTCTTACCGAGCGTCACTCAGACACACACACGCTCACACCCCACATTACTGCCCACTGCCGGGGCTTCCTCTTACCGAGCGTCACTCAGACACACACGCTCACACCCCACATTACTGCCCACTGCCGGGGCTTCCCCTTACCGAGCGTCACTCAGACACACACCGTTCACACCCCACATTACTGCCCACTGCCAGGGGCTTCCTCTTACCGAGCGTCACTCAGACACACACACGCTCACACCCCACATTACTGCCCACTGCCGGGGCTTCCTCTTACCGAGCGTCACTCAGACACACACGCTCACACCCCACATTACTGCCCACTGCCGGGGCTTCCCCTTACCGAGCGTCACTCAGACACACACCGTTCACACCCCACATTACTGCCCACTGCCAGGGGCTTCCCCTTACCGAGTGTCACTCAGACACACACACGCTCACACCCCACATTACTGCCCACTGCCGGGGCTTCCTCTTACCGAGTGTCACTCAGACACACACCGTTCACACCCCACATTACTGCCCACTGCCAGGGGCTTCCTCTTACCGAGTGTCACTCAGACACACACCGTTCACACCCCACATCACTGCCCACTGCCAGGGGCTTCCTCTTACCGAGCGTCACTCAGACACACACGCTCACACCCCACATTACTGCCCACTGCCAGGGGCTTCCTCTTACCGAGTGTCACTCAGACACACACGCTCACACCCCACATTACTGCCCACTGCCAGGGGCTTCCTCTTACCGAGCGTCACTCAGGCACACATGCTCACACCCCACATTTCTGCCCACTGCCAGGGGCTTCCTCTTACCGAGTGTCACTCAGACACACACCGTTCACACCCCACATTACTGCCCACTGCCAGGGGCTTCCTCTTACCGAGTGTCACTCAGACACACACGCTCACACCCCGCGTCACTGCCCACTGCCAGGGGCTTCCTCTTACCGAGCGTCACTCAGACACACACCGTTCACACCCCACATTACTGCCCACTGCCAGGGGCCTCCTCTTACCGAGTGTCACTCAGACACACACGCTCACACCCCGCGTCACTGCCCACTGCCAGGGGCTTCCTCTTACCGAGCGTCACTCAGACACACACACGCTCACACCCCACATTACTGCCCACTGCCAGGGGCTTCCCCTTACCGAGCTTCACTCAGACACACACCGTTCACACCCCACATCACTGCCCACTGCCAGGGGCTTCCTCTTACCGAGCGTCACTCAGACACACACCGTTCACACCCCACATTACTGCCCACTGCCAGGGGCCTCCTCTTACCGAGTGTCACTCAGACACAGGCATTCACACCCCGTGTCACTGCCCGCTGCCGGGGCTTCCCCTTACCGAGCGTCACTCAGACACACACCGTTCACACCCCACATCACTGCCCACTGCCAGGGGCTTCCTCTTACCGAGTGTCACTCAGACACACACGCTCACACCCCACATTACTGCCCACTGCCAGGGGCTTCCTCTTACCGAGCGTCACTCAGACACACACGCTCACACCCCACATTACTGCCCACTGCCAGGGGCTTCCTCTTACCGAGCGTCACTCAGACACACACCGTTCACACCCCACATTACTGCCCACTGCCAGGGGCTTCCACTTACCGAGCGTCACTCAGACACACACGCTCACACCCCACATTACTGCCCACTGCCAGGGGCTTCCTCTTACCGAGTGTCACTCAGACACAGGCATTCACACCCCGTGTCACTGCCCGCTGCCGGGGCTTCCTCTTACCGAGCGTCACTCAGACACACACCGTTCACACCCCACATCACTGCCCACTGCCAGGGGCTTCCTCTTACCGAGCGTCACTCAGACACACACCGTTCACACCCCACATTACTGCCCACTGCCAGGGGCTTCCTCTTACCGAGTGTCACTCAGACACACACCGTTCACACCCCACATTACTGCCCACTGCCAGGGGCTTCCTCTTACCGAGCGTCACTCAGACACACACCGTTCACACCCCACATTACTGCCCACTGCCAGGGGCTTCCTCTTACCGAGCGTCACTCAGACACACACACACTCACACCCCACATTACTGCCCACTGCCGGGGCTTCCCCTTACCGAGCGTCACTCAGACACACACCGTTCACACCCCACATCACTGCCCACTGCCAGGGGCTTCCTCTTACCGAGCGTCACTCAGACACACACCGTTCACACCCCACATTACTGCCCACTGCCAGGGGCTTCCTCTTACCGAGCGTCACTCAGACACACACCGTTCACACCCCACATCACTGCCCACTGCCAGGGGCTTCCCCTTACCGAGCGTCACTCAGACACACACCGTTCACACCCCACATTACTGCCCACTGCCAGGGGCTTCCCCTTACCGAGCGTCACTCAGACACACACGCTCACACCCCACATTACTGCCCACTGCCAGGGGCTTCCTCTTACCGAGCGTCACTCAGACACACACCGTTCACACCCCACATTACTGCCCACTGCCAGGGGCTTCCTCTTACCGAGCGTCACTCAGACACACACCGTTCACACCCCACATCACTGCCCACTGCCAGGGGCTTCCTCTTACCGAGCGTCACTCAGACACACACCGTTCACACCCCACATCACTGCCCACTGCCAGGGGCTTCCTCTTACCGAGCGTCACTCAGACACACACCGTTCACACCCCACATCACTGCCCACTGCCAAGGGCTTCCTCTTACCGAGCGTCACTCAGACACACACCGTTCACACCCCACATTACTGCCCACTGCCAGGGGCCTCCTCTTACCGAGTGTCACTCAGACACAGGCTTTCACACCCCGTGTCACTGCCCGCTGCCGGGGCTTCCTCTTACCGAGTGTCACTCAGACACACGCGCTCACACCCCGAGTCACTGCCCGCTGCCGGGGCTTCCTCTTACCGAGTGTCACTCAGACACACACGCTCACACCCCGCGTCACTGCCCGCTGCCGGGGCTTCCTCTTACCGAGCGTCACTCAGACACACGCGCTCACACCCCGCGTCACTGCCCATTGCCGGGGCTTCCTCTTACCGAGCGTCACTCAGACACACACCGTTCACACCCCACATTACTGCCCACTGCCAGGGGCTTCCTCTTACCGAGCGTCACTCAGACACACACGCTCACACCCCGCGTCACTGCCCATTGCCGGGGCTTCCTCTTACCGAGCGTCACTCAGACACACGCGCTCACACCCCGTGTCACTGCCCACTGCCGGGGCTTCCTCTTACCGAGCGTCACTCAGACACACCGCTCACACCCCGCGTCACTGCCCGCCAGCTTACCGTTTAGAATAACAGCGCACTCCAGCAAGGCCTCATAGTTCTCTCTTTCACTCATCACCGACACAGACGCAAGAATCACAGTCGTAACTGCATGGATTATTTCTACGTTTCCATGCTATAAATTTTAAAAAAAAATCAAAGCACAACTAAGTTAAAATCAACTTAAAATTTAATTTTAAAAGTAAAACTTACTAAATTTATGAAAATAAAGCCACACTTGACACTTATTCTAAAAAGTTAATTAAAGCTGAACACAGGTCAGCATTTTGAAGAGAGCAACCCTGAATACCACGTAGATAATGGCAGGACTGAAAAAGGTATAACTACATTAAATAGGCTTCTGGTACTCCAGTGTTCTAACTTTAATTTTAACAACATAAAGTTCAATTATACACAATAAACAATTACTTTTTTAATAAGAAAAAGGAAATTTATTGTTGAAGGACGAGGGTTACCATCTTTGAACCCTGCTCTACTTTCACACTGTCTTCACTGGAGGCTTTTGCTGTCTGCCACCCCTCCACCGGGCTCTCCAGCAACACGTCTACTAGCAAATCCTTGAGTCTTTGCCATAGTTCTTCTTTCTGCTTCCTGGATAATTCATCTATCAACTCATTTAGGTTGAACGGGTCAGAAGTATCCTTCTGCAAAATAAACAGCAACTGTCACATTTCAAATACAAGAAAACAGTTTTATCTTCTTTATAATGGCATCAGAAGAAGTTTAAGTGCTAATAGCTACGTTTCAAATTCGAGAGTCAGGCTGTAGGTTTTGAAATCCAGTCCTAAGAGGCAAAGGACAGGAATGATCAGACAGAAAGCAGCAGATCCTCCACCCCAATCAGTCCTGGTATACTCCTCTTCACCCCCTAGCAAAACTGCCCCTGACATCAGTACCCCACCCCGACATCCTCCGTCTCCAGGCCTGAAATCTGGTCACAAGTGCATGCCAGAGCTCAAGTAACAGAAAGAGCCACAACAGTAATATACAGCCATGCCAAGGACTGCAAGCTGAGCTTCTGGTCTCCAACCAGTCTTGGGCCCTGACTTTGTCCCTGTATTCAAACTGGTACAACCTGAGCACAACAGCCACAGTAAGGGATTATAACTCTGAATAAAATAAAAACCAGTAAGACCATACTGATAATAAATAGTAGCCAATAAGTGGGCATCCCCAACGGCTCAGCAATAAAGAATCCGCATACAGTGCCGGAGATGCAGGCGACATGGGTTCGATCCCAGGGTCAGGAAGATTCCCTGGAGGAGGGCATTACAACCCACTCCAGTATTCTTGCCTGGAGAATCCCATGGACAGAGAAGCCTGGCAGGCTACAGTTCACAGCATCACAAAAAGTCAGACACAACTGAAGCAACTGCGCATGCACACACAGTCATAACTAATCAATAATTGACTAATGGCACTGGCATGCTATTAATAGCAGTAAATAAACATAGTAGCAATTTGGGACTGGAAAACCACAGTTTTGTAGTGATCACAGTAATAACTGATTCAGGCAGGAAACACCAACTGTCAGTGTATTTTAGATACTGTGACACACACAGACGGAAACGCGCACCAAGTGTGACTGCAGCTAAACCAAGCCGCGTGTCTGCACCACCCTCCAGGGCAGCCTCCCCCCCCAGCTCCCTTAGCATCTACGGGAATTACTGCCTCGCTCTTCTTGATAACTTCACCACCATCTGCACCCCTAAGCCATGCCCTGTAAACAGACCTATTTTCCACTGGGTAGAGAATTGGATCACAAGGTCTCTGCCCTTTCATATCTTGCTTCTCTTGCCCAACAGTATCTACGGATGCTCATCCATACACTGCATGTCATGATAGTTCGTTTAGTTTCATTTCATTTCCATACAGTTTTGTTTTAACTTCTGTAGAGTTTTTCATTGCATAAACATAACAAAATACATTTATCCATTCTTCTGTTGATCACTATTTAGTTATTTCTGGGTTTTGGCTATTTCACAAAAACACTGCCAAGAACATTGTTTCACATGGCTCTTATTTAAGGACTAAATAAAAAATGGATTGCCAACTGAAGAGTCTGTATACATTCAACATTATCAGTTGAATATATATTTATTACTCTAAATGGTGTAGCAGTTTCCACATCCCCAGCAGTGATGAAATTTTCAAATATTCCACATCTCCCCAACACATAGTATTTTCAGTCTGGTGGGAGACAGTGGTATTTCATCCTCTCGTTTTCTTCCAATGGGCAGAAGTTGGATGAGCAGAAAAGAATTTACCTAGTCTCAATCTACTTACCCCTAGCATGTGTGCATAGTCAGTCGCTTAGTGTTTGGGACCCCATAGATAGCAGCCCACCAAGCTCCTCTGTCTAGGGGATTTCCCAGGCAAGAATACTGGAGTGGGTTGTCATTTCCTCCTCAAGGGGATCTTCCCAACCCAGGGATCGAGCCCACGTCTCCTGTGTCTCCTGCACTGGCAGGTGGGTTCTTTACCGCTGTGCCACCTGGGAAGCCCATTTACCCATAGACCACGTGTTAATTATAAAAGTGGGAATACTAATGCACCAGCAATGACACAAATCAACACCACGTGCCTCACAAAGGCGGTCATGACACCACTTACACACGCAGCCCCTCCATACGCACAAACGTGCAAACTAGGGCAAGGGAAGGACAGGCCGCAGAGTAGCTGCCTGCAGCTTCCAGATTGTCAGTCACGGCGGGCAGGGGTGGGGAGGGGGGGCGCCACGGAACTCTGGAGCAAAGAGACTCGCAAGGCAGGACAGCGGAGCAAGGCCACCTCTCCACCCCAGCCCACCAACCTCCTCTCCGCAGGACCCATCCGAGTGGTCCAGGGGTCTTTGTCTTTCCCACTACTTTTGTCCAGAATTCTCTCCCACAATCTCCATGCAATTCTTAGCTGTCACTACTTTGATTTTCACTGCATGATCAGAACAAGTGAGGTATGTGTCATGTGCCCCGAGGTCATAGTACTTTAGAGTCGGACCCTAAAGCTGGGGTCTTCCAAAGTCAGTCTTAGGCCTTTCTCATATTATACTGCGTAGATGATACCACGCATCCCAGCCAGAGTTGACGCCCCACGCCTGCCTCCAGCCCAGAGCTGCTCCTGGCTCCAGGCCTGCCTCTCCACCTCCTCCTGCATGCCTTTCACGTGTGTGTCCTGGAGCCTCTCAGCACGTCCCACATGAGCCATCTCCTCCCTCAAGCCTGCCCTCTTCCTACTTAGGACCTCGCTGAACAGACGTGGACTCAGGAACCCGGGCTCCTCTCCGGCCCACACCCAGTCACTGGCAGTGCACCTGGGCTGACGCCCTCCCACGTCCATGCCCAGACTCGACCTGTGTCTCTCCCTCACTCTCCAGCATCCAGCTCCCTTCAATCTATTCTTCGTGTTCAAAGGAATATTCCCAAAAGGCAAGTCCTCTTTCTGTCTTTCTCTCCCTCTTTCATCCTTTTGCACACAGGTCACTACTGCTTAAAAGTCCCTGTTCCTCTCAGGACAGCCTCAACCCCTGAGTGGGCGAGGCCTCATTCCAGGTGTCACCTCTTGCCTTCTTCCTCAGCTGGTGTTTTCACACCAGGCATGTCCAAGTTCAAGCACAAGGTACTTCTCCAGTCTTCAGAATTAACGCTGTTGGTTAGAGCAGTCCTTCTCCATACCCCTGTCTGACTGCTTAACTCATTTCACCTTTTAGATCTTTGACTCCACAGCCTTTTCATTGGGATGGGGAACATCCCACGTCTAACTTTGGGTCCGTCTACACCTCTGCCCCAGTTTAGCCCTTCAGCTCAGCTCAGTTCAGTCGCTCAGTCGTGTCTGACTCTTCGAGACCCCAAGAATCGCAGCGCGCCAGGCCCCCCTGACCCTGCTGTATTTACACACCTGGATGCGTCACAGCACTGTAAATAGTCTAAGGATAAAAAGGATATCTTCCTCACAATGCCAGGCACAGAACAAGAGATCAATAAATATTTAAGTAAGCAATTAGAAACATCTTGTGTTATGCCACTTAGCATCCTCACAACAGCCCTCTTAAAGCAAACAGGAAATATTATTTGTGAGTAGCTGCCCATCTATTTGTGCATAGTTTTGCTTTGCTTTTTTAAATACACCTTGGTCCGTACGGATTCACTGAAATGACTATATTTCACTTGTGGATATAATGATTTTAGCAAAACGTCTTATATTAACAGTCAAAATCACAATAAAGCTAAATATAAAACTTACATCAAGTTGAATGAATTGCAAAAATTTTCCAATCAGCTCCTTAGACACTGCTTGTATGAATGTCTCACGTTTTTCCATAGCAGATCAAACTGTTTTTCATATGGCATTTATTCTGCAACACTAGTAAAACACACAATCATAGTTAGTATCCAAAACTGCAAGAAAATCCATACACTACCTGTGATAGACAGTTTCTAACAATATTCTGACGTAAACAAGCTATAACATCTAAAAAATAACTTTGTTACCAAGGAGGAAAGGGATTGACATATACACACTACTTTATAAAAAAAGGTAACTAGTAAGAGTCTAATTATAGCACTGGGGGTTCTACTCAACACTCTGTAATGATATACTTGGGAAAGAATCTAAAAGAGTGGATAAAAAAATAAAAAATAAAAGAGTGGATAAGTGTACAATTGATTCTGTACAGCAGAAACTAACACAACATTGTAAATCAACTATACTTCAATAAAAAATGATTAAAAATAAATAAAAATAACTTCCTTCTTTTCTTCACTGAGAACAGTATCAATATAACATCATGTTTTCATTGATTGCTAATGAAGTTACCAACTAAGGAAAGAGAAATCCAACAGCTCTCGAAGGCTCACCTTCTCTCCCTTTTTAGGACCTTCACAAGATGCTCCTTCAGGTTTGAGGCAGCTCAGCGAAGAACAGACTGAGCCCAGCTGCTAACAGTGAGGACTCCCCTTCCTCAAGCACCAGTCCTGCATTAAGAGAACCCGTCAGCCGCCTTGCTGTGCAGTGTGGCTGTGGGCCCCTGGTGGCTTGTTAGTGTGCGCAGCAGGTGCAGCCCTCCCAGCCCCGCGGGACGAGAGCTCAGGGGCTCTGTCTCCTTTAAAAATCCTATTTTCCATTTACACCGCCTAGTGCTTGCAGCACCTGATTCGAAAGACATCATGAAGCAACTGCAAAATGATGAAACATACATGTAGCAGGACACTTACCTTAAAAATAAATGAAAACCTCCTGCAGTCACAAGTAGAGCAACATTGAAAATTACTGGTACCGATGGCAACAATTACCAGGACAGAGTCATCTTAAATGCAGAACCCCAAGATCTTAGCATTTAAATCAAACAACAAGAACAGGAAATAACTTCTCCACATAAGTGACACTAAAGTGTGGCCGCCTCAGCCCTGAACTCAGATGGCTGAGAGATGGGCCTGACTTCTGACCTGCCAAGCAGGCAGGAGAGCCGCCAGCAACAAGCTTAATGCACGATGATGACTAGCTTCAGTTCAAGAGTTTAAATGAACAATATTCCAAAAAAGGTTAAAATGGAGACCTTGCTTATTTGTGATTCCAGTAGCTTTTCTGGTTTGCTTTATTTCCAAGTGCAATTTCCACAGTAATCCACTTCCAGTAGACGACCAGATTCACTGACATAGCCCCCATTTGCTCTCTGGCACTGTCATTGTAGTTCTTTAAGGGTAATTAATTTTCCAACTTCTCTCAGTCTCTCTCAAAGCGACCACTACTATGTGCACAAGGCCTCACCCCTCCAACCAGAGCTACCTTCTAGGAGAGATCACCTCGACATGCAACTACCGTCCCAACGGCAGGGTGCTCTGTACACAGGAGGTCTGGCACTGAATTAAGATGAGCATTTAAGAAAGACTCCTGTCACGTTGTCACCGCAGAAAACCCCTGTCACCTGGAGCCAACCATTCATCTCAGAACTAGGAGAGACACCTGAGGACAGTTTTCCCAGGGCATAAGGCTCAGAGAACTGATCTCTGAGATCAGTCTCTGGTCCAGGGCTCAGGGGCCCTGCCCGGGATCAGCCCCCGGTCCGGGGCTCAGGGGACCGTCCCCAGTGTGAGCCCCCGGTGCGGGCTCAGGGGACCCTGCCCGGGATCAGCCCCCGGTCCGGGCTCAGGGGCTTCTGCCCGGGGTCAGCCCGGCCCAGGTTGCGGGGCCTCTGAACTCAGTCCCGGGGGAACAGGCGCGGAGTGTGGCGAGCTCCAAGCCCGGCGCCCGCCTTCCCGGCCACCTCAGAGCCCCTGCCGGGCCGCGGGCTCAGATCGCGGCCCACGCGGAGGCTGCGGTGCTAGGGAGCCGACCCGACCGAGCCCGCCGTCTCCCGGTCCCCCGCCCCCAGCCCTCCGCCGGCCGACCCCGCAGCACTCACCTCGTCCCGGGGACTCACCGTTTCCCGCGTTCTGACCAGATTCAAACCCGCCCGCCGACTCCCCCGACGCGCCGCGCCCTCCGGCGCGTCAGCACGCGCCGCTCTCGCGATAACTGGGCGTGGGCGGGACCGCCGGAGGGCGCGCGCCCGCCCCGCCCCGCCCACCTCAGGCACCGCCCCCATGGCTCCGCCTCCAAGGCAGCTCGAGCCGCTACGCCGGCCACGCCTGTCCACAAGAGCTCGGATTGTGACGTTTCTTAGCTTGACATCAAAATTTGTCTTGGCTTAAGTGATTGAAACAGATACAACTTCTGACATAAAGACTGACTCAGAATAAAGCTGTGACATCACCCTTTATATACATCCAGTGACGTCTGAACACTAGGAACTGACCTCCGGGTCTGGTGAACGCTACGTTTCCTTAATGCAGTACCAGTTTCTGCCATGCAATTTCTATGGACCATGTGTCCAGCAATATATATTTATAAATAAATGTATACACATACACTTACTATCTTGTGATCAAAATCCTCTAGATTTACAAACATATTAATTGGAACACAAATATATCGAAGAATGAAAGTGAAAGTGTTAGTAGTTCAGTGTGTCCAACACTCTGTGACCCCATGGACTGTAGCCCGCCAGGCTCCTCTGTCGGTGGGATTCTTCAGGCAAGAATACTGCAGTGGGTAGCCATGCCCTTCTCCAGGGTGTCTTCCCTACCCAGGGATGGAACCTGGGTCTCCTGAATTGTAGGCAGATTCTTTATCATCTGAGCCACCAGGGAAGCCTACAAATATATCAAAATCATATATAAATTGATTGTAAATGTGGTATTACATATAAGACTAAACTTTTGTTGAAACACACTTCTTAATACTATCTTTCAGTTAAGTTCAGTCGCTCAGTTGTGTCCGACACTTTGCAACCCCATGAATCGCAGCATACCAGGCCTCCCTGTCCATCACCAACTCCCGGAGTTTACCCAACTCACGTCCATCTAGTCAGTGATGCCATCCAGCCATCTCATCCTCTGTCGTCCCCTTCTCCTCCTGCCCCCCAATCCCTCCCAGCATCAGGGTCTTTTCCAATGAGTCAGCTCTTCCCATCAGGTGGCCAAAGTATTGGAGTTTCAGCTTCAGCATCAGTCCTTCCAATGAACACCCAGGACTGATCTCCTTTAGGATGGACTGGTTGGATCTCCTTGCAGTCCAGGGGACTCTCCAGAGTCTTCTCCAACACCACAGTTCAAAAGCATCAATTCCTCAGCGCTCACCTTTCTTCACAGTCCAACTCTCACATCCATACATGACTATTGGAAAAATCATAGCCTTGACTAGACAGACCTTTGTTGGCAAAGTAATGTCTTTGTTTTTTAACATGCTATCTAGGTTGGTCATAACTTTCCTTCCAAAGAGTAAGCGTGTTTTAATTTCATGGCTGCAGTCACCATTTGCAGTGATTTTGGAGCCCAAAATAATAAAGTTTGACACTGTTTCCATTGTTTCCCCATCTATTTGCCATGAAGTGATGGGACCAGATGCCATGATCTTAGTTTTCTGAATGTTGAGCTTTAAGCCAACCTTTTCACTCTCCTCTTTCACTTTCATCAAGAGGCTTTTTAGTTCCTCTTCACTTTCTGCCATAAGGGTGGTGTCATCTGCATATCTGAGGTTATTGATATTTCTGCTGGCAAACTCGATGCCAGCTTGTGTTTCCTCCTGCCCATCGTTTCTCATGATGCACTCTGCATATAAGTTAAATAAGCAGGGTGACAATATACAGCCTTGACGTACTCCTTTTCACATTTGGAACCAGTCTGTTGCTCCATGTCCAGTTCTAACTGTTGCTTCCTGACCTGCATATAGGTTTCTCAAGAGGCAGGTCAGGTGGTCTGGTATTCCCATTTCTTTCAGAATTCTCTACAGTTTATTGTGATCCTCACAGTCAAAGGATTTGGCATAGTCAATAAAGCAGAAATAGATGTTTTTCTGGAACTCTCTTGCTTTTTCGAGGATCCAGCAGATGTTGGCAATTTGATCTCTGATTCCTCTGCCTTTTATTAAACCAGCTTGAACATCTGGAAGTTCACGGTTCACGTATTGCTGAAGCCTGGCTTCAAGAATTTTGAGCATTACTTTACTAACGTGTGAGGTGAGTGCAATTGTGCGGTAGTTTAAGCATTCTTTGGGATTGCCTTTCTTTGGGATTGGAATGAAAACTGACCTTTTCCAGTCCTGTGATCACTGCTGAGTTTTCCAAATTTGCTGACATATTGAGTTCAGCACTGTCACAGCATCATCTTTCAGGATGATGGGAATGGCACACCACTTCAGTATTCTCGCCTCGGGAACCCCATGAACAGTATGAAGAGGCAAAATGATAGGATACTGAAAGATGAACTCCTCAGGTCAGTAGGTGCCCAATATGCTACTGGAGATTGTGAAGCAAGCAGAAGTAACGCCATGGCAGGCAGCTTAGATTAGGAGCAGGCCTTCCTACTTCTGGGTGGTAAGATTATCAGGCCACCTGGATACAACCAATCAGCTTTCGCTTAAACACTGACCGCTGTTTGCCAACTAGGAAATTAGGAACGGGGCGGAAACCCCCCCCCGGGAAAGTCCCACGTGCGCGCGCGCGTGTGTGAAAGTTTTGACCAATGAAATTGCTTTGCAAACTTGTAACCAATCCGCTTAAACCAACTACCAACGGCGTGTGCTCACCCTATAAATTTGTGTAACAGCTTGTGCTCAGGGCTCTCTGACCCGCACCACTGTGTTGGATAAGGTGGGAGCCCTGACTCGAGTCAGCAATAAACTTCCCTTTTTGCGAGCTGCATTGTCTTGAAAGCCTTCTCTATTCCCGCTCGGGGATTCGGACATCGGGCATAACAGAGATCAGTGGAGAAATAACTCCAGAAAGAATGAAAGGATGGAGCCAAAGCAAAAACAACACCCAGTTGTGGATGTGACTGGTGATAGAAGCAAGGTCCGATGCTGTAAAGAGCAATATTGCATAGGAACCTGAATGTTAGGTCCATGAATCAAGGAAAATTGGAAGTGGTCAAACAGGAGATGACAAGAGTGAACATTGACATTCTAGGAATCAGCGAACTAAAATGGACTGGAATGGGTGAATTTAACTCAGATGACCATTATATCTACTACTGTGGGCAGGAATCCCTTAGAAGAAATGGAGTAGCCATCATGGTCAACAAAAGAGTCTGAAATGTAGTACTTGGATGCAATCTCAAAAACGACAGAATGATCTCTGATCATTTCCAAGGCAAACCATTCAATATCACAGTAATCCAAGTCTATGTCCTAACCACTAATGTCAAAGAAGCTGAAGTCGAATGGTTCTATGAAGACCTACAAGACCTTTTAGAACTAATAACCAAAAACGATGTCCTTTTCATTATAGGGGACTGGAATGCAAAAGTAGGAAGTCAGGAAACACCTGGTGTAACAGGCAAATTTGGCCTTGGAGTACAGAATGAAGCAGGGCAAAGGCTAATAGAGTTTTGCCAAGAGAACACACTGGTCATAGCAAACACCCTCTTCCAACAACACAAGAGAAGACTCTATACATGGACATCACCAGATGGTCAACACCAAAATCAGATTGATTATATTTTTGCAGCCAAAGATGGGGAAGCTCTATACAGTCAGCAGAAACAAGACCGGGAGCTGACTGTGGCTCACATCATGAACTCCTTATTGCCAAATTCAGACTTAAATTGAAGAAAGTAGGGAAAACCACTAGACCATTCAGGTATAACCTAAATCAAATGCTATGGTTAGGACTTTTCTAATAAGTTGTATTCTGATTACTTATATTTACAGCTATAAATACTGAGAAAACATTTTTACACTAAAAAAAAAAAGAGAGAAATGAAACACCAATGGATAGCAATGTACCGTAGTTCAATACAATAGCATTTAACTAAAATATGTTCATACCCTAGCAATGAACATATTTTACTTAAATGCCAAAAATCACATACTGATCTATCATCAATTTCTTTTAATTTAACTTGTATCAGCTAACAATTTGATTGGACTTTCCTTCAATTTTCATTGGAAGACTTGGAAACCGTCTGTATTTCAAAAGAATTTGAACCCAGTCACTTGAAATTATTTGTTTACCAGTTTCCAAAAAACCTTAACCCAGATACATTGAATTACTATTAATTATATCAGCTACTCTATTTGAAGGCACTTTTGCCAATACAGTTTTCTGGATAAAAGCTTCTTTTGCTTGCTTTATATGTTTTTCCCACACCTTGGGGATCTGCAGATTTCACTCACTCACTCCTCAGCCAGATGAGATTGAACACTGAGAAGGTCTGAGGAACTGTTCTCAAACTGCTGAGGAACAAAGAATGCGTCTCTAAGATCCTGGCCGTGGGCCCACTGAGACCACCAGGACAAAGGAATAAAGCCCCCCTGGACTCACCCCAGGCCTGTCCTCCACCTGGAATCAAGACCTGGAGGAGGCCCGTCCCCAGGGCTCCAGCATGAGCCCACCCTTTGTGTCCTGAGGCTTCGGGCCTTGCTGTGAGGGCCCATCCGTGGTGCGGGTGCTCTGAGCCCCCTGCGCCCCCTGCCCAGTCCCAGCGGTCACCACACCAAGCGGCACCCCAAACGCCAGCCCCTGTCCCGCGAGGCCCTGGACGCACCCCAAACGCCAGCCTGTCCCGCGAGGCCCTGGACTAGCCCTTCCCGCACCCACCCCGCCGTCTGAAGTCCTTTCACTGCGCCTGTGAGGACAGGCCTGCAGCTGCCACTCCTCAGGCTGAACCGTCCGGAGCAGACCCTGGACTAACTGGCCATCTGGGGAGGCAGCGGGAGGTCCTGGTCTGTCAAGAAGCTTGTGAGGAGCTCACTGGAGGCCCGGGCAGTCCGGGTGGTCCCCAGGGGTGGGCGCGGCCCCTCCCACTTCTCCTCGGGAGCAGCCCCACCCCCGCCTCCCGCTTTCCGCTCCGCCCCCGCCCCGGAAGTCCCCGGATGCCGCGCCCAGTCACACGGCTCCTCACCCAAAGGGGGCTGCGCCCACCTCCTACCGCAGCAGCCTCGGGGCTGTGGGCCCTTTGGGCCGCCCTGCTCCGCACACCCACACACCCCACACCCCCACACAACACCCGCACACACAACCCACACACACCCGACACCCACACGCCTCACACCCCCACACACCCCACACCCCCACACACACCTCACCCACGCCCACACCCGCACACACACACACCTCACACCCCACACCCAGACACTTCACACTCCCCCACACACCTCACACCTCACCCCCACACACCCACATACCTCACACCCCACACACCCCACACCCACACACCTCAAACCCCACACACCCTACACACACCCACACACACACCCACACACTCCACACCCACACACCTCCCACACACCCCCACAACACCCGCACACACAACCCACACACACCCGACACCCCCACACACACCTCACCCACGCCCACACCCGCACACACACACACCTCACACCCCCACACACCCCACACTCCCCCACACAACCCCCACACCCCCACACCCCACATACACCCCACGCATGCACACCTCACACCCCTAACCCCACACACACCTCACCCACACCCACACCCGCACACACACACACCTCACACCCCACCCAGACACTTCACACTCCCCCACACCTGCACATACACAACCCCCACACACCTCACACCTCACCCCCACACACCCCACACACCCCACACCCACACACCTCACACCGCACACACGCTACACACACCCACACACACACCCACACACTCCACACTCACACACCTCACACCCCCCCACACACCCCCACACCACATATATCTCCCACACACTCCACACACCCACACCCCTCACACACACCCACACTCCTCACACACACCCACACACTCCACACACCCACACACTTCACACGTCACACACACACACCCCCACACACACCCACACATACCCTACACATCCCTCACATCCCCACACACACCCCCACACAACCCCTACACCCCCACACACCTCACGCACCCCCCCACACACACACCCACACACACACCCACACACACACCCACATACCCACTCCCCAAATCCCACACATCCCCCCACACACGATACATACACACACACCCCACACACTCCACATCCCCACACACTCCACATCCCCACACACTCCACATCCCCACACACACCCCCACACATGCACACAACCCACACAAACCCACCTCACACACACACACACCCCACACCCACACATCCCACACACACCCCACACCCACCCCCACACACATACCCACACACCCCCCTCTCTGCCCCACGTGGAACCCTGCTCCGCTTCCTCCCTCTTTCCATCCCAGTCCACTCTCCCGGTAGGGGGTGCTCAGTCCCTAGGGCAGAAAGTGATCAAAGGAGGTGGTTCTGGAGCCACGCCCACCACCTGGGGAGGTGGCCCTGCAGAAACCTGTCCTCCTTTTTGTGGTCTGACACTCTACTTTCTGGGCAGTAAAAGTCTGAACTTGGGAAACGTGCATGGGGGTGGATTCAACAACAATGAAAGGTAAAGCAGAAGTAACTGGAAGCTCAAGGACCATCCTTGCTCTGTCTGGGGACTGCACCCAAGATTGGAGGACAACAATCTTGGCAACACCGGGGGCGGGGGGGGGGGGAAACACCGGGGGCGGAGGGGGGGGAAGTGTGAAGACAGGGGCACCTTTGCAGGTGCCACCACTCCTAGACATAAGACTCTCCCAGATGGTCCCCAAAGGTATCTGCACACGCATCTGCCTCTCAAGATGGCAGAGTAGAAGGATGTGGGCTCATTTTCTCCTATGAGAACTCCAAACTTGAAACTAATCACTGAACAACCATCGACAGGAGAATGTTGGATCCCACCAAAAAAAAAAAAAAAAAAAAAAAAATACCCCTGTCAAGGGCAAAGGAGAAGCCCCAATAAGATAGTAAGAGGGGCAAAATCATGTTTAGAAAGAAACTTCAGATAAATATCAGTAACTTCAGAGAGGCAGATGACACCACCCATGTGGCAAAAAGTGAAGAGGAACTGAAGAGCCTCTTAATCAGAGTGATAGAGGAGAGTGAAAAAGTTGACTTAAAACTCAACATTCAGAAAACTAAGATCATGGCATCTGGTCCCATCACTTCATGGCAAATAGATGGGGAAACAATGGAAACAGTGACAGATTTTATTTTCTTGGGCTCCAAAATCACTGCAGATGGTGACTGCAGCCATGAAATTAAAAGACACTTGCTTCTTGGGAGAAAAACCATGACCAACCTAGACAGCATATTGAAAACCAGAAACATTAATTGCCGACAAATGTCTGTGTAGTCAAAGCTATGGTTTTTCCAGTAGTCATGTATGGATGTTGAGAGTTGGACCATAAAGAAAGCGGAACACTGAAGAGTTGATGCTTTTCAGCTGTGGTGTCGAAGAAAACTCTGAGAGTCCCTTGGACTGCAAAGAGATCTTTTCTTATTAAAGAAAATCAGTCCTGAATATTTATTGGAAGAAATGATGCTGAAGCTGAAGGTCCAATACTTTGGCAACTTGATGGGAAGAAGTGACACATTAGAAAACACACTGATTCTGGGAAAGATTGAAGGCAGAGGAGAAGGGGATGACAGAGGTTGAGATGGTTGGATGGCATCACCGACTCAATGGACATGAGTTTGAGCAAGGTCCAGGAGGTGGTGATGGACAGGGAGGCCTGGCGTGCTGCAGTCCATGGGTCAAAAAGAGCCAGACACAACTGAGTGACTGAAGTGAACTGAACAGAACCTTCTATGATGACCTTGGAACAAGATGGGAAAGGGGAGTGATCTGCCTTCATCTTCCTTAGGGCTCCTGGGGCCGGGGCAGCTCCTCCCAGGAAAGCCCTGCTGAGCTCCGTGGAGTGTGAGATATATGCCCAGAGCAAATCACCCTTAGCCACACTGCAGGTTAGAATTTCCTGAACTGCTGATGAGAACATGAACCTATACCTGTGCAGACCAATGAACTCAGACAATGGGAGGGAGGCCCAGTGAAGACTCGTGTGTTTAACTAGTGTCAGAATCCCCAGGTGATCCTAATGGGTAGAAGTTGCTGGCAGAAAAGATGGGGAAAGAGGCAATTTGAGTGGCACAAGCGTAGAACCTATAGTGCCGAGCCCACCGTGAGCGAGCATCGCCCAGGGGGTGCTGACCCCTGTCCGAATCCTCCCAAACCAGACTTCTGATCCCTGTCGTGATCACTGCCCTGTCAGAGAGCACCAGCAGGATGAAACAGGACACAAGCCGACGTCCTCCAGCGACAAACAGGCGAACACGGAGGCCTGTCCGTGCGGCAGCACACTCCTCAGCCCTAGAGAGAGCGGGGCTCTCACTCAGGCTGTAATGTGCACGAGCTTGAAGACACGATGCCCAGTGAGAAAAGCGGACACAAGAGACACACCCTGTGTGATTCCACTGATATGAACTGTCCACAACAGGCAGATCCACAGGCAGAGGTAGCTTAGGGGATGGCAGAGGCTGACAGTGACTGCAGGGTACCTTTCATGTGATGAAAACCATCTGGAATAGGTTGTAATGTATTCACAGCCTTGTGAACATACTGAAGACCACTGAACTGTATACTTTAAAAGGGTAAACTTTACAGTTATGAATTATATGTTAATAAAGCTGTTATAAACAAATCTCAGCAGGCTGAGTACCAACACAGACGCACCTAGCTGGGCATTCATATCCGAGTTAAGTGGGGTGGGAGCGCAGGGCTGGCGTGGAAGCATCTATCGGGCCCACACTCCTGGGCAGTGCTCACAGGCAGTGGGGTGCGCAGGAAGCTTCCGGAAAGCCGCTGCACTCAGCAACAGGAGCGCTCACCGCGAGACACACCAGGGTCACCCAGGAGTCCTTACCGCCCAGCCCGGGCCTCCTCAGACCGACCCGGTCAGGCTCTCTGGAGGTGGGAACAGGTCTCTTGGGGGCCCTGTGTGCACGTGGTCCCAGGGGAGCTTGTTGGGAAGACAGGAACGGGCGCTGGCACAGCACCCTGTGGATCTGTCTGTTCTGGACCTTTCCTAGGAATCCCATGCGACGCAGCCTTTAGTGTCTGCTCCTCACACAGGGCAGCAGACAGAGCAAGAGGCGGTTCCCGGGATGTAGGAAAGGGGCCCCTGTGCACAGCGGCTCCTGCGGGGACTTCTTTCTGCCATCACTCACACATGGCCAGCAGTATCTATGAAATATGCGGTCTGGACCTCCTAGTCAGGAGGGGGCCCTCAACACTTTTCTGTGTGCAGGAAAGTGAGGCTTGCCTTTCACAGCCTTTTTCAGGAATATACATGCTGACTACCTACAGTACACAGCTCAGAGGTTAGTCTTGTCTTGTTCAAATTAACATCAACTGTCTATCATGTTAAGTCACTTTACACCATAAACTTTATCTTACATGTAGTGGATATTTTCCTGTAAGTCCATTCGTGAAAGAGTAAGGAAACTATAATTATTGGCTGTTACTGAATAATTAAATTCAAGACATGAATTAAATTTAATTCAATAATTAAATTACTGAATAATTAAATTCAAAGGTTTTTGTGATATTGAGATGGTTGAATAAAATAATAACTGACCATCAACTCATCTAATCTCATAAGAATGACTTCATTGTAAGTATTTTGTTGTATTCAGATTTGGCAGTATCTCTACTTTAGAAGGAGATTCCTTGTTGGGCAAGTTTGCCATCCCGAGACACCTGTAAAACATGCTGGCTGGACGTACTCGGTTCTTGTAATTAACAAGATCTCGGGCAAATCATTTTCTTTGAGAGCCTGTCTCTTCACTTGGAAAATGGAAGGCAGAGTTGTCACAATTACCAGCTCCTTCTGTCTCTAAAACACACGGAGAAATGAATGAAACAGCTCCTTCCTGAACCTTCGAAAGCCGCAAGGTATCGCCCTGACCACAGCGCCACCTGGTGGGACCACGGCTCCTGACGGTGAGGAGGTGTCACCAGCCCCGACTGTCTCAGGACGATGAAGACGTGAGGACTCGGCCAGGGTGACGAGGATGCGTGCTCTGCTCACTGCTCCTGCCCCAGCCGCTGCAGGAGACAGGACACAAACGGAGGAGACCAAAAATGCACCCTGCACCCGTGGAGCAAGATTGGAATGGGAATGCAGAAGGAGGTCCCGGGGCCACGGGTGCGCAGGCCCTCCTTTTTCATACGCTGTCTGGGTTGGTCATAGCTTTCCTTCCAAGGAGCAAGAGTCTTTTAATTTCATGGCTGCAGTCACTGCCCGCACTCATTTGGAGCCCAAGAAAATAAAATCTGTCACTCTTCCCACTTTCTTCCCCTTCTATTTGCCATCAAGTGGGCTGGGCGTGCCCCATGGAGGACTGATACCAGGTCTGGGCCCTCTGCTTGCAGCCAAGTGCCAGGCAAACCCACCTGCCCAGGAAAAGAAGCGAAAAGGTTCAAAAGCTGGTGCTTCTGGTGCAGCAACCCCGGACCCAGACCCTGACCAGCAGCCGCCTCAAGGCCCCTCTCACTTGATCGCAGGAGCTGCTATCTCAAGATCCTAGCTCTTCTCAAGGAGTGGGTCTCAGAATCTCCTTTAAGTTCTGCCCTGGACCAGGGGCCAGGAGGCAAAGATGAGGATGGGGAGATGAGCTCAACTCCCCCCCAAAGAATCAACATTGTGGAGACATCTATTCTGTTGTTCAGTCACCAAGCCGTGTCCGCTTGTGACCCATGGACTGCAGCACAGCACGTCCTCCACTATCTCCTAAGGTTTGCTCAGATTCGTGTCCATTGAGTCGGTGATGCCATCCAACCATCTCATCCTCTGCCTCCCCCTTCTCCTTTTCCCTCAGTCTTTCCCAGCATCAGGGTCTTTTCCAGTGAGTCGCGTCTTCCCATCAGGTGGTCAAAATATTGGAGCTTCAGCTTCAGTATATCTGAGGTTGTTGATATTTCTCTAAATAGTCTTGACTCCTCTGTCCTTCCTGGAGTTTCCTCAAATTCATGTCCATTGAGGCAGTAATGTTTTCTAACCACCTCATCCTCTGTCACCCCCTTCTCCTCTTCCTCTCTGTCTTTCTCAGCATCAGGGTCTTTTCCAGTGTCTCAGCTCTTCACATCAGGTTGCCAAAGTATTGGAGTTTCAGCTTCAGCATCAGTCCTTCCAATGAATATTCAGGACTCATTTCCTTTAGGATTGACTGGTTTGATCCCCTTGTTGTCCAAGGAACTCTCAAGAGTCTTCTCCAACACCACAGCTCAAAGGCATCAATTCTTCAGCACTCAGCCTTCTTTATGGTCCAACACTCACATCCACACATGATTACTGGAAAAACCATAGCTTTGACTATAGAGACCTCTGTTGGCAAAGTTATGTTTCTGCTTTTTAATACACTGTCCAGGTTTGTCATAGCTTTTCTTCTAAGGAGCAAGAATCTTTTAATTTCATGACTGCAGTCACCATTTGCAGTAACTCTGGAGCCCAAGAAATAAAATCCATTTTTTCCTCCTCCTATTTGCTTTGAAGTGATGGGACCAGATACCATGATCTTAATTTTTTGAATGTTGAGTTTCAAGCCAGTTTTTTCACTCTCCTTTTTCCCCCTCAAGAGGTTCTTTAGTTTCTCTTCACTTTCCACCATTAGAGTGTTATCATCTGCATATCTGAGGTTGTTGATATTTCTCCCTGCAGTCTTGATTCCACCTTGTGATTCATCCAGTCTAGCATTTCCCATGATGTTCTCTGAATAGAAGTTAAGTAAAAAGGGTGACAATATACAGCCTTGTTGTACTTCTTTCCAAATTTTGAACCAATCAGTTGTTTCATGTAAGATTCTAACTATTGCTTCTTGACCCACATACAGGTTTCTCAGGAGGCAGATAAGGTGGTCTGGTATTCCCATCTCTTCAAGAATTTTCCACAGTTTGTTGTGATCCACACAGTCAAAGGCTTTAGTGTAGTCAATGAAGCAGAAATAGATATATTTCTGAAATTCCTTTGCTTTCTCTAAATCCAACAAATGTTGGCAATCTGATCCTTGGTTCCCCTGTCTTTTCTAAATCTAGCTAGTACATCTGAAAGTTCTTGGCTCACCTACTGTTGAAACCTGACTTGAAGGATTTTGAGCATTACCTTGTTAGCATGTAAAATGAGCGCAATTGTCAAGTAGTCTGAACATTCTTTGGCATTGCCTTTCTTTGGGATTGGAATGAAAACTGACCTTTTCTACTCCTGTGGCCACTGCTGACTTTTCCAAATTTGCTGGCATATTGAGTGCAGCACTTTCATAGCATCATCTTTTAGGATTTGAAACAGCTCAACTGGAATTCCATCACCTCCACTAGCTTTGCTCGTAGTGATGCTTCCTAAGGGCCACTTAACTTCACACTCCAGGCTGTCCGGCTCTAGGTGAGTGATCACACCATTGTGGTTCATTGCATCATTAAGACCTTTTCCGTACAGTTCTTCTGTGTATTCTTGCCATCTTTGCTTAATCTCTTCTACTTCTGTTATGTCTATGCTGTTTCTTTATTTATTGTGCCCATCCTTGCATGAAATTTTCCCTTGATATCTCCAATTTTCTTGAAGAGATCTCTAGTCTTTCCCATTCTATGTTTTCCTCTATTTCTTTGCATCATTCATTTAAGAAGGCCTTCTTATCTCTCCTTGCTATTCTTTGGACCTCTGCATTTAGATGGGTATATCTTTCCCTTTCTCCTTTGCCTTTTGCTTCTCTTCTTTTCTCAGCTATTTGTAAGACCTCTTCGGACAACCACTTTGCCTTCTTGCATTTGTTTTTTTGGGGGATGGCTTTGGTCACCACCTCCTGTACAATGTTACAGACCTCTGTCCATAGTTCTTCAGGCACACTGTCTACCAGATCTAATTCCTTGAATCTATTTGTTCCCTCCACTGTATAATCATAAGCGACTTGATTTAGGTCATATGTGAATGGTCCAGGGATTTTCCCTACTTTATTCAATTTAAGTCTGAATTTTGCAATAAGGAACTAGTAATCTGAGTCAGAGTCAGCTCCAGGTCTTATTTCTGCTGACTACATAGAGTTTCTCCATCATTGACTGCAAAGAATATAATCAATCTGATTTTGGTGTTGACCATCTGGTGATGTCCATGTGTAGAGTCATCTCTTGTGTCGTCAGAAGAGGGTGTTTGCCATGACTGGTGTGTTCTCTTGACAAAACTGTTAGCCTCTGCCCTGCTGTATTTTGTATTCCAAGGCCAAACTTGTCTGTTATTCCAGGTATCTCTTGACTTTCTTCTTTTGCATTCCAGTCCCCTGTGATGAAAAGGACATCTTTTTTTGGTGTCAATCCTAGAAGGTCTTATAGGTCTTCATAGAACTGGTCAATTTCAGCTTCTTCAGTATTAGTGGTTGGGGCATAGACTTGAATTTCTGTGATGCTGAATGGTTTGCGTTGGAAATCAATCAAGATCATTCTGTCATTTTTGCAGCCAAGTACTAGATTTCAGACTCTTTGGTTGACTATGAAGGCTACTTCATTTCTTGTAAGGTTTATTGCCCATAGTAGTGGTTATAATGGTAATCCTGATTAAAATTGTCCATTCCTGTCTATTGTAGGTCATTGATTCTAAGATGTTGATGTTCATTTGCTCTTGCCATCTTCTGCTTGACCATGTCCTGTTTACCTTGACTCATGGGTCTAACATTCCAGGCTCCTATGCAATGTTGTTCCTTACAGCTTCAGACTGTACTTTCACCACCAGACACACCCACGACTGGGCGTCATTTCCACTTTGGCCCAGGCTCTTCATTCTTTCTGGAGCTATTAGCAACCACCTTCCACTCTTCCCAAGTAGCATATGGACAGCTTCCAACCTGAGGGGCTTATCTTCCAGTGTTACATCTTTTTATACTGTTCATGGGGTTCTTGAGGCAAGAATACTGGAGTGGTTTGCCATTACCTCCTCCAGTGGAGCACATTTTGTCAGAACTCTTCACTATGACCCGTCCATCTTGGGTAGCCCTGCACGGCATGGCTGATAGCTTCATTGAGTTACCCAAGCCTGTTTACCACGACAAGGCAGTGATTCATGAAGAGGATCTTCTCTGACATCAGTGCAATTAAATTCATAACCAGAACCAGAAGGTGGGGGAAGCATGCTTGGAAACTTAAAAAATGTTCTGTGTAACTCAAGGAATAAAGAGTAAATCTCAGTGGAAGTTAGAAAACATCTAGATCTAGATGAAAGCATGTGTTTAGCCAAACTGGGGGTGGGGGGAAGCAGAGCAGTATGTAGGGTAAAACTTCTAGCATTAGATGAATTTAATTGTCTTAAAAGAAGGATGGAAAATAAGTTTGATGTTCAACTCTGTAAACCAAGGTAGACAGAAGGGAGGCAAGAGCAGAATTTAATATAAAGAAAACAATTGACATAATAAAATAATATCTTTACAAAGCTAATCTGCTTCCTTGGTGGCTCAGATGGTGAATAATCCATCTGTAATGCAGGAGACCCAGGCTCGATCCCTGGGTCAGTAAGACCCCCTGGAGAAAGAAATGCTACCCAGTCCAGTATCCTTGCCTGGAGAATCCCATGAACCGAAGAGCCTGGGTGGGCTACAGTCCATGGGGTTGCAAAGAGTCAGACACAACTGAGGGATTAACACTTTTACTTTCTTATTTTCTTCTTCACAAAACTAATAAGATAAATGGATTTCTAGCAATTCTAATCAAGAAAAAAGTAGAAGGTACACAGAAACAATATTAGGAAATTAAAAGGAACTGCAACTACAAACATGACAGAGATTCAAAAGAAATTGTTTTCCAATAAATTGGAAAGCATGAGGTAGATAGTCTGCAAAACTGATTTGATGAGAAATTGAAAATAAACTAATACCAAACGTTAAAATGAATGGTAATCCAATTCTTCCTGAAAGGCATCAGGCTCAGAAATTTTTATAGGCAAATTTCACCAAAGTTTTAAGAAACAGGTGACTACTCTCTCATGCAAACTTATCTTTTCAGAGACCAGAAGAAAAGGGAAGTCTCGCTCTCAGCCCCACATTACCAAACAACCACACGCACACGGGTCTTGCCTTAGGCTCTGCTCTCAAGAGGATCCAGACTGAAACCCTGGGTTTGAGGAGAATGTCCTGGAAGAGCCAAACATGCTCATGCACACACCATACACACATGCAACACAAGCATATACTTGCATGCACACACGTGTAAACACATGAGGCAGGTGTGTGCACAGTCAACATGCACACACAACACACACATGTCCACTCGTGCGTGCATTGGCAATTCCCACGTGCTCATGCATGCAGACACAGGCAGACATGCACATCTGCTCCCTCACGGCCCCGCATGCTGCCTTGTGTGCAGTGGACTGATTAAATGTTATTAGGCGGTGGGTAGCACTATAAGCAGTTGGCCTTCTACATTTGGAAAAAGTCAACGAGATACTTCAGAGGTTTACACTTTCAAAGAAGAGTAATATGGGTATACAACCAAATTTCCCCAAAGCCATTTTCTGCACTCTTTAAAGAACAGATAGATCTGGCTCCTTGTGTTGGGGGCATTCACACATTTGGAAGGGCGTGAGGGACAATCCGGGCAAGATTTTGGAAAAACTGTTGCATAAAAAATGATCTAAGAAGCTCTTGGTGTTATGCTAAAGTGTTCACCAATAAAAAGCTCAGCCTCTCAAGCTGAATTGAAGCAGCTTGCAAAATCGCAGACAAGTGAAAGGAAATCTTGGGTTATTTGATATGAAATATTAGCGTGAAAAGAAAGAGTCCAACAAAAGAAAACCCATCTCCATCACATGGAGGCGGGCTTGCACAAAGAACAGAGGGCTTCACCTTTACTTTTCTGCTTAGTAAGAAAACTGCTGTGAACAGCTTGCTTTTTACCTTGGGGACAAACCCAGTCCTGCAGTTGGCAGCAGTGAAATGACCCAGAACCTGTGAGGACCAGCCTCCCCCACAATGTTGTATTGTAGAGAAGCTTCTAGAAAAGCATATGTCCCGTGTGCGAGTGTCCCGCGTGGGACTGGGGGCCGGGACCAGCCTGGAGCCTGCGCGCGGAGATGTGTGGCCTGCAACCGCGTCCTCCCGGCTGGCGCAGGAAACCCTCCTGGGGTTGCCGTGGTGCTGCCGGCCTGGCCCGCGGGTCCTCGTCGCAGTTACTTCCGGTAGAATCCACCAGGCCTCAGAAGGCAGGCAGTGCCCGGGGCGTGTGGCCCAGGGCATGCAGGGAGCTCGTGGAGGGCCCGCGGGCCAGGGGTTCCCGGGGGCAAGGGACCCGGAGTGCCCCCACCCCGCTGCAGGCCTGGCCCTCGGGCGCCTCGGTGGCGGGGCCGTGACCCCTGCTCCTTGGCGCGGCCGTGACAAAGTCCGCGACGACCGGGCAGCAGTCCCCGCCGCAGCCGCCGCAGCCGCCGCCTACTCTCCCCCCACCGACTCGAGAGACGGCACGTGGTCTGCTGCGAGCGCCACGTCGCCCGGAAGAAGCCAGGCAGTCGCGGAGCGCAGGGTCTGACAGGCCCCTCCGCAGGGCGCGCGTGGGGCGGCGCTGCGGGAGGGTGGGGGGCGCTGAAGGGCGCCTGGGGGCACGTGGGCGCTGCTGGTCACCACGTGTGGGCCCACGGCAGCCAGTCTGAAAATTCAGGGCACAGCCGTTACGGCTTCTGCACAGTTCTCTCCCTTACACCGCGATGAACGAAAGCAGCAGTTACAAACCATGGCCTGCCTGTGCCGCAGGGAGCAGTCTCCGCCTCTCAGCCAGGCCGGCCGGGGCCGCGGGGGGCGCGGCCCTCGGGCCTAGGCAGGCCGCGGGCCGCAGATGGCGCCCGTGGGGCCGCTGCGCGGGGGCCTGCCGCCGGCGCAGAGCTGGGGACGCGGCGGCTGCCCCCCCGCCCGCGCACGCCAGGCGCCTTCCCACGGACCGCGCGACTCGGCCTGCGTCCTGCTCGCTCCCCAGTCACGGCTGCAGCCGCTCCTGCCCCCTGGGTCCGCTCAGCCGACGGCGGGACGCGTGCGGGGCCGCGCGGGCCCGTCTAACTGGGGCTCCGCTCCCGGCCCGGCCACTCCCGGTCGGGGACTGACTCGAGGGGATGGCGGGAGCAGACGTCCGTGCTCGGCTGGCCCTTGCAGCGCAGGCGTATCGGTGAGAAGACTCTGGGGACACGCCCCGCTCCCTTCCTTCCCTGCTTACGGCTCGGCTCAGCGGCGCCTGCTGGGGCCTGTGACTTTCTCCTAGGGAGGTTTGCCGAGCTTCTTTAATGTGCGACGTTTCCAGCAAACCCGGGCGTGTTTCCCCATCATCTCGTTCAGTGTTCTTCCCGGTCCCCTTCCTCCCTCCCCTCTGGGGCTTCACTGAGTGGCCTCTTCGTGCTCCATCCTGCTTTGTGCTCAGAGGAGAGGAGATGGTCTGCGACTCAGCCTCAAGTTCCTGACTCTTCTGTGAACTCAAGTCTGTCGCTGAACTTCAGCGACATTTACATTTCAAGTACTGTATTTTATACGCCAGAACTGTTATTTCATTCTTTTGATAATTTCTCTTTCCTGCTATTCTCTATTTTGCGGAAAACCACACTTCACTTTCTGTGAATTCTTTGGATAGTTTTCTTTGAACATACTTACCTAATATCTGATTTAAGGTCTGTGTCTGCTTACCTGGGCTTCCTGGGGGACACATTTGATGACTGTTTTTTCCCGTGTGTGGCTTATAGTATCCTGTTTCTCGGTATGTCTGCTGCTGTTGTTGAAAATTTGAAATAATACAGTGTGGCCACGTTGTTTAAGTAAGAGGCCTCCCCTAGACTCAGGTATTTTTCACTTAGTAGCCTTCTTGGATAAATTCTCTAGAAGCCATATTCTTTGTCACATGCTGCCTCTTAAGTCTGCACTCAGTTAGCCAATTTGGGCAGGCTTCTTTAATGCTTCGGACTCCTGTCCCAGTATTCTTGGGCTTCCCTGATAGCTCAGCTGGTGAAGAATCCGCCCGCAATGCGGGAGAGCTGGGTTCGATCCCTGGGTGGGGAGGATTCCCTGGAGAAGGGAACGGCTACCCACTCCAGTGTTCTGGCCTGGAGAATCCCATGGACTGTGTAGTCCGTGGGGTCGCAGAGGCACGACTGAGCGACGTTCACTTTCCGGGTGCTTGGTAAGAGCTGGTGTGTGCCCCATCACGGGGTCCTGCTCGGCCCTCACCGCCGCTGACGGAGCCTCAGCACAGCTGGAGGTGACCGGCCTAGCCTCACTCATGCGCCTGCGCACGAGCACGCCTTCCTAGACACCCAGGGACGGGAGAGGTTTCCCAAGCCCTCTTTTACATCTGTCTCCCAGGTTTTAAGATTTTTCTGTCAGTCTCCTGTTGGTCTCAACTGGCCTCACCACCCCGGGGAGCTGCAGCGTCGGAGAGCCGCCACTGACTGTTTTCGGCACGGCCCCGCAGGACCCCGGAGCGGCAGTGCTCCGGGGCGGGTTCCGGGGAGTGGAGCCCAACTGCGCCCGCTCCTCATCGGGAGCAGGTCTCACCTCTAGTGTGGCGCCAGGCCTGCTGTCGGATGTTTTACATTCTGTTTTCTAGTACCTATTTTTGTATAAGACACAGACGTTTCTATGTTTTTATAACTGGTCCTTTATGAAATACTTGTTCAAGAGTTTTCATACGACTTGCTTAGGTTTTTCACGTTGACAATCTCATATTTGAAAACGACCTTCTTTCCCAAGACAAAATTTATAACCTTTTTCTGTCCTTGTTGTATTGCCCAGGATTTCCAGATTAACACAAAAACAGACAGACTTTCTGGTTCAATTACTTCTCAGACAATTATACTATTGGCTTTTGTCTCAACAATATTCTTTATTGTGTCCATCCGTCTTTCTCTTTAGCCATAATTGAGAACTGTCAATTGCTATCTTTTTTTAAATGGAAACTTGTTAGGATAAGTTCATGTTACTGTTATTTAAGGTCTGCCAAGTTTATACATCCTTTATTCAACAGATACTTTTCATCTACTGTGTGCCAGGAACAGGGCTAAAGTGACTTTGTTTAGCTCAATGGGAGATAACTTGCCCCCTGCCCCCAACCTGTGAATGACTGTGACATTCTAGGGAGTGGTACCTGCTCAAAATTCACGTTTGGGGTCTGAAATGACAGATTGCTAACCCTTGTTAGCTCATCCTTGTTTATTGATATGGCAGGAACTATTCCTTTTCACACCACCTGTGAAATGGCTGTAAGGAAATGAAACTAACCCTTCCCCCATCTGAGGCTTGCGATTCTAGGAGCTATTCACAAAAATTAAATGGTCTTTTTACTTTGTTTCTCACCTCACCGTGTCTGATACGTAACAGAACCTGGCATCCAAGCCTGGTCCCGATGATTATTTTGAGACGTTAGCCTGCCACCTTCTAGGTCAGCCAACTCTCTGAATAAAGTCGATACAGTCGTATTCCTGGCCTCAACGCGTTATCTTCCGGATTCTGGCCCATCCAGTGGTGAGCAGAGTGAGCCTGGACTCAGTCACACTGCCTCTACCGGTTTCACTTTTGTTCAGATCAGACCCTCTTCACAACTCCTCAGCGCTCTGGTTTTAAAGACTTGTTTTTTTTCTATTCATGATTATCTTTCAGAAGAGCTATTTTCAAAACTCAAGAGTCAGAGAGGCAGAGAAGAGTCAAATTAAGATGGAAGCTAAGGAGTAATATCAGTGATCTGATACAGTTTTGAAAACAAAAGAATTCACAAGTAACAAATGCAAGTACTATGCTGCACACACTTTTCAGATCGCCTGGCTCCACACTGGGAATCTGACTTTAAAAGACAGAGAAAGGATAAATCACAAGCAAGATAACACAGACAGTTTTATTGAATAAACACACGCACTGCCATGTAAAATTAGCTGAGGAAAAAGGGCATTTTACAATAAAAAACAAAACCAAAAAACCCTCTGCTGTGTTCCATCTGCAGGGGGTGGTCCAGCTAGAAAGGCATTAAAGCAACAACCACTATTTGCATTTGGCTTCAGTTCCTGACAAAGGAGGGCTGACCCTTGATGAGGAATAAACTGTGGTGAACTCGGCTGCGAGGCGTCTTCTATTTTAACCTGAAGCCACGCCTCACACTTCATACTTTAAGGCACAGGATAAGCAATAAAGTAACAATTCAAATTAAGCAACATTAATTTTCCCTCCATTGGCTTGGGTCAAGGTAGAAAAGTTGAAGTTCCCTTTTCCCAGATGAAGCAGTTATTAAAAACTGGCGATGAAGGTTCTGAGAACTGACTGTCCATCACTAGGATCATGGAGCCCGGGGTCTGGCCTAAAGCCGACTCTCAGCTGCCTCACCGGACACAAGAGCTTTCCTCTGAACACCCGTCGGCCATAAAGGCAGAGTCCCGGCCTTAGAGCCATCCCTTCCCTTTGCAAAGAACAGTGCTGGATGCTGGGTCTGTCCAGGCCCCACTGTCCACACAAAGGTGGGCATCGTGCTGCTAACTGGCCTTTTTTGGGTTTTGTACCTTTCGTGTGATTTATTTTGCCTAATTGCTTACATAAAGCATTCCATCAAGTAAAACATGTTGAATAGGTGAAGTACATGGCTACAAAACCCAAATACTGGGGATGTTGGCAGAAATCACGGGTGTAATAAATTTCAGTGTGTGTTTCCCTTCTTTTACACATTATGCCAGAAGCCCTTCAAAAAACTGATTTTGGCGGGGAGCAGCGGGTACCTCATGGCGTGTGGGATCTCAGTTCCTGACCAGAGGTTAAACCCAGGTCCCTGGCAGTGAAAGCATCCGGTTCTTACCATTGGACCGCCAGGGAACTCCCACAACAAACCCAACCCTTAAAAAGTCTCCAATAAACCTAAAACCATGGGCAGGCCGTGGATTTAGTGATGACCTGTTCTCCTGCTGCTGAAGCACCAGTCAGTTTCCTGTGCGTGCCACCAGGTTTGCAGCGCCTCCCGCGCTGATGGAGGAGGTGGTCTCTGCTGGGGCTTTGCAGCTTTACGGCCCAGGAAGCTGCGAGGGCACCGGGTCTGTACGGCTGCGAGAAACGTGCTGCGAGGCTCCGGGCTCCAGCCCCCCACCCCCCGCCCCCCGGGGTCAGAGTATGACCCGCCTGAGCTGAGCCCCGAGGGCGGGAGAGGCAGTGGCCGCAGGCACTTGGGCAGTCAGGCCGCGCGAGCGTCCAGGAATCACGCGGGACGCACGGTGAGGTCTCTAAGCGCAGAGCCGCATTTCCCCCGGTATTCACACGGGGCTGGAGGATGTCCTCATGGCTAAGGAAGTCATCCGCATCCCGCAGCTTAGAATATTTAAAGCTTTCTGCACACGGCACCGTGCTCAGGGCACGCACAGCTGCTGCAGGGCTATGGGATCTCACCTCCCAGCAGGCTTGGGACCTTTACATACATGGATATAGAACATGCTTTTCCTAATCCAAGAAAAAATACTCCCAAATAAAAGTTGCGTAACAACTTCCCAATTCTGAGGTCAGTCGCGGCACGAGGTGAAGAAACCCGGTAGGAGGTTACTGACAGCCTGCCGCCGCCGTGCCCAGACCCCCGGGTCCCCGCGGTGGAGGCGCCGGCTCCGCCCCGCGCGCGTCACGGCAACACGCGTGCGCCAGCCCCGCGCGCGTGACACCGACACGTGTGTGCCAGCGGCGGCTCCCACCTCACGTCCTGGCTGCTCACCCCGACCTGTCTCACAGCCTCTGCAGAGACAACCTGAGTTAAGTCTTTCTTTTGCAGCTGAGAAAACACTGAAAATTCCACAACAGACTAACTGCTAACATTGAAGTATTGTATTTCAGGAAAAGGATTCTGTATCTGTACTGTTTCATGAATAAGTTATAACAAGCAACTAAAAATAAACTTAAGACATTCTACTTTATGTGAGAAATTTCAGATTAGTGCACTATGAACCGTGACAATTCTTGTGATATTTTATATTGCTCAGTTATACAACATTTTTCCTTATAAGCACTATAACTGACTCCTTATAATACATCTTTATATTTATGAAAGTGTAAATATTTTGCATACATTCTTTTACCATTCATAATGAGCAGAAATATACTAGCATTTACTAATCTTTCAGCTTTTCTTTTTAAAAAGAAACACCACAAAATAGGTCACTGAGAACTTTTTCCTGCAAAGACAAAAATGATTATTTGTAATAAGAATTTAATAAGTTTTAGAAGAAAAAAAAATATATATTTCCTTGATCCATTTTCTCTGAATTTGAAACCAGCATGTAGAGATCATAAAAAATAGTCTCTTTATATAGCATAGTACACCTCAGTGATATACAAAACAAGGCAATAATAAGCAGGTCCATACACCGGCTTCCTAGGAGAGACAGCCGACATACAGCTTTACACACACAACAGCTGGCCGCTATGCTACACACGCCGTAACAACTGGTGAAATACTAGAGGAAATTTAAACATACAAAACTTAATACTAATATTGGCGAAATACGCCTAAAATATCAACATTTTATAAAACCGTCAGGGGGCCGGTAACCAAGTACTGAAATTATAAAAAGAGCGCGGGTGCGCCTGCGGAGGTGTGTCGGTGCGGGGCAGCGTGGGTGTGTCTGCGGGGGGGTGTGTGTGTGTAGGGTGTCGGGGCAGGGCGGGCAGGTGCAGCCAGGGCTTCCTGACGGTGCGGCCTACGTCGCCACGTGGGGCCTCGTCCCATCTTCGGTGAGGTCGTACCTGAGACACAGGAAGACAGCAGACAAGCGATCATGGGGGCCGTGCTCCTGAGTGGACTCACAGGCTCTGTGTCTGTCTGTGGGGGACACTCACCACTGGGTCCAGCCTTTGGCGAGTTCTTCAGATGCTAGGCCAACCAGTACCTGTGGGTTAGAAAACACCCATAGAAGTGGGTTCTGGCAACTTGCATTTTGGGTGTCTGGCTTTTCAATTTTTCTACCCTTAAGATCCACCCATGACCTATAGTCGATTATACCCAAGAGGCCCTTCCTGTAGCCAACCAGCCTTGATGGCAGCTTATCATGCAGTGTCAGTGGAGATAATTCACATCGATACTGACTCACAAACCACTCACGGCAGCTTAGCTGACATTGATTATCCATGTACATAAATCCAGTCTAACATATGCACTCTGGGTCAAGTGTTTAATTTTTACAAAACGCAGAACTTTTTTAACCTACTTTGCCAAGAAGCCCTTTGTCTTTGGACAGGAAGCCACCGCTGTTCTTCACGGCCACATCCAAGGTTCTTCTCTGCACGTCTGGCAGTGAGACGCTGAAATCAAAGCTGAAGTGGAAAAAGAGGATCATCCTACACTTCTCCATAATTTTGCTGTTTTATTGTAACTAAAAAATGACATTTCTGTTTATGAGTCCACTCCAAACATGATCTTTGTTTGTTGTAGAAGTGATCTCTTTGGCTAGATGTTTAGACCTGGCCCTTCAGGAAGACTCAGTCCCCCCCCCCCCCCATTATTTCCCAAACACAACAGGAGAGTGGAACCCTAAACATGCGAAGCTGACTCTGTGGCTCCCCGGTGTGTACACAACGCCTGATTCCTGGGGAAAAACCTGGGCTGTGGTGTGAGACACCTGGGCAGTCCAGGCCAGTCTGTCACCTGCAGACCAAGGAGTGAGAGCTCACAGCCCTGAGTGAAGGAAGACCAGCGTCCTCAAGGCAGCCTCGTGGAGGAGGCATCTGCAGGCAGCTCTTGGCGGCTGAGGCCAGAGGCTCCTAGAGGCTCGCAGGCTGGCAAAGCAGAGGACAAGGTCGGCGGCCTCGCAGGGACACGTGGATAGGCCGGTCTTCCCAGGGCGAGCAGCCTGAACCTCAGGTTTGCAGGTGGGTCCCCAAACTTGTAGAGGCTGTGGCTGACCAAGATTGGTGCTTAGTTCATTGGTTTCTGGCCTCAATTTAAATGAAGTCACTGGTCGGAAAGCACAGTAAGCAACTAGTACCTTTAACGATGGAATGTAAGCTGAATCAGTGGACATCAACACCATTCAGCTTGTCATTTCCCCAGATGTCGGTGGTGTCTGAGCCACGAGGACTGGGGTCCAGCCACATGAGTGGAGGCCAAGGCTGTTGGGGTGTGGCCTGGGGATCCATGTGATACTCAAATCTATCAGAAAGCCCCTGACTGCTCACAGGAAGGTGTTTTTCGCTCATAGTCTCCCCACAGGCACCACCAGGCCTTCCTCAAAGGGCGGTGTGGACCGTACCTCTGATCAAACACGGGATTCAGCGTTTTCTTTGACACGTGTGTTTTCCTCCTTCCCGACCTCCTCTTGTCTGGTAACAAATACAGGCGGACGTAGGGATCGGAGCCATCCTCAGAGAAGGCGATGAGATTTCTTGTAACACAGACCAGAGAACACTGGGTTAGGGTCTAAAGCCATGCCTGTGAGCACCACACGAGAACCTTCCCCCACTTTTGCATTTATCCTGGTGCTAAGAGCTCAGGGAGGCAGCTGCCCTCTCCTGTGCTCACGGCCTCCAGTGGCCGCGAAGGTGGCCTCGACCCCACCTCCTCAGCCCAGAGTCCAGGGTACGCTCTGACTCCCTGCTCTGCTGCCAACAGGGAAACCACGGCATCGCCCTCCACACCGCTTCACCGGCCCTCCCAGGGAGGGATGCAGCCGGCCTCCCGGGAGGCCCCGGAGAGGGAGGGACAGTCAGCCTCCCAGCAGTCCTCAGGACCGCTCCCTGGCCTCTGCTCAGGCCGAGGACGCCCTCCTCTGCCCTCTGTTCCACTGAACCCTTCCGTCACAGACACATGCCCACCTCCTCCTCGCTGCTCTTGTCCCAACAACTGGGCCAAACACACCTAGTATTTAATTACAGCTGATCTTGAACTACACGGAGGTTAAGGACCTATGTGGTTCTGTATCTGCGGAGTCAGCCAACGGCAAGTGGTGTAGGGTGGTGATATTTAGCACTGAAAAAAAATCTCCCATGTCGGTGTAGCCACACTGCTCAAACCTAGTGTCCCAGGCTCAACTGTCCGTGCAGCCACTTCCAACTGCTCACTCATCTCGAGGAGCCTGGAAGCCCAGAGGAGGGTCCTCTGGCCAGCCTGCTGTTCTGGAAGCTCTCCCAGGAAGCGCCTCAGCAGCAGGAACATAGGAGGTGCTCAGTAAATAAACACGTTTTGAACTGACCTACACATTCACATAATCATGTTTCTAAACATTACTGATTTTTCTTCCCTGTTTCCAACACTTTTTTAGAACATCCAAATTTTTATATTACCTATTTACATCAGAGCTACTAGTGAGACCGACAAGTCACATGTATCAGTCAGCTCTACACCATCCTCACTAATGACCGAACACAAGCTGCAGCAGCCCTGCCGTCTCGTGCCGGGCTCACTGAGCGAGGACTCGCCGCCCTGCTCTGGTCTGCTCTTCCTGAAAGACTGCAGCTGCTCCTGCCATGATCCCACAGACCTGCCTGGATCTTCTGGACTGTCACCTACTATGGAAACTGAATCCCCAAAGACACTTCAAAAACAGAAAAATACGCCCGTTATTGTGTTATAAAGGCTCAGTAACAGGAAACGTTTTACCAACTACAACATGGCAGTTTAAGGGAGTATTAGAGCAAACAAAATGGTTGTGAACAGAAAATGTTATGAAAATCAGGATCACGGTCCCTACTCAGAGCCCCGCCTGCCTGCTCTGCTCCGTGAGCACGCTCACCTGCAGGAGTGCACGACCACCACCAGCTTGTTCCTCTGCGAGCTGTGCCGGATGGTCAGCTGGATCTGCCCCAGGGGTGACTGTCCCAGGGTGGTTCCACTGGGGAAACATCGGAGAGTGAGCTCTGCAGGCGGCTCAGAGCCTGTGAGCATGTCCCCTCCCTCGCACAAGTGGGAGCACTGTCTGAGCTTCTGGGCACAAACAGACCAGCAGGGTTCACATTCCACTCAAGGTTTCGGTATAGCCCAACTCCTAAAAACTGGGGCCCGAAGTAAAATCAAGACAGGGGCTCTCCTTACAGGCATCAACTCTCTGTCCTTCTGAGGCTCCGCCTACCCGGGCACTGCCCCAATCCCTACCCGGGCACTGCCCCAATCTGCGCTCCTTTCTTGGAGCCCCCGGCCCCAGCCTCGAGGGTCGTCTGATGAGGTCACAGCCCCGGCCCGTCTCAGGCTGAAGCAGAGAGCACTCTGCACTGCCTGCCCCACCTCACACTGAGCACGGCGGGGCAGCAGAGGAAGCTGCTTCAAAGGGCAAGTCTCTCCTCCCGCCGAGAGGAAAAGGCTCACATCTGAGGCTCAGGGTGACTGCAGACCCTGTCCTTATCTAAGGGAGCCATGGACACACCTGTGATGCACTGGCGTGAGTGAGGAATCCACACAAACATCCCCAGACAAAGCGCTGGGTGGTGTGGCGGGTGTGGACCCAGCATGAAAGAGCAGGACTGTTCTCAAACAACAAACACGCCCCACTGCCACCAGGCCTTTCCATGACCCGGGCTAAGGTCCAACAGGTCCACTCTAGAAGCTTCCTTCCTGACCTGAGGATCACCCCACTGTTCTTAAGCTTTAAGTTAGCCAAACACTAGGCACCAGAAAATAGCAGATTTACTCTGAAAGCCAGAGGCTCAGGGAGCGAAAGGGGCACACTGCCTGAAACCGCCTGCTTAAGACTGCATTCCCTGCCCACAGCCTGTGGGCCCCGCGCCGGTGTCACAAGAGTGCGGGCATGTCTAGTTACTTCTCAAGCTGTCGCAGCCTCTGCCGCAGCTCCTGTGTGGCAATGGGCAGCGAGATGTCCGAGGCGATGCTTGGGGTGGGCTCCTTGACGGAGACGTGGCTGGGGGAGCCGGCGGGGCCTGCCTGGAGGCTGGAGGAGCTCCGGCCGAGGTCCCTCGGGCCCTGCAGGCCGGCCTCCGAGGGCGGGCCTCGCTCCTCCACGCCAGGCCTCTCGCCGCTCCCGGCGACCGGCGTGGACGGGGCCGTGCCGCTGTCCCCCGAGCCCGGCGACGCAGACATCTGAGGCCTGACGGAGACTTTCCTCCCCTCCTTGGACACAGAGGGCCGTTTTACTTGAGCCGAGTGCTGGTGGTCTGGAGGCCTCTCCTGCTTCTCAAGGTGGAGCACCTTGGGGTGAAAACAGACCCGGGATGAAAACCGCTGACGCTGGTCACAGGCTCACGTGTGAACAGCTTTAGGGATCCTCATTTGCAAAGTTTCTTTAAACCCTGGCACAAAACATTCAAAGCAGTCTACCTATTTAGGTATCCTACCACATCACGGAAAGTGTAAAACAAGAGTGTGCAGGTCACCCAACAGTGCAACACGCTCTGGCCTCTGCTGGCGGCCACTTGGCACGGTGGGAGCAGCTTCGTGGAGGAACAGCCAGGTCATAAACTCCTCCTCCACCAACCCCCATCCTGCCATCTCACCAGCGATCACGGAAGGAGAGGCTGCCGGACTGCGAGAGTCAACGTGCAAGCAGCCCCGCCCCGCGTGCTCCTTCCACACCTGCTCTGCATGTGCACACGTCTGCTGCACAGCCTACACGTGAACGCCCGGCATCGGGGGTCATACCGACAGCCGGTCCCCACCGTTACCAAGTGAAGCTGCAGCTGTGGCAATGGGCAGTGCTGTGCTGCTCCAGGAGTCGGGCTTCCAGAGGAAGAGCTCTATGATTTACCACTGGAGACACTGTGGTCCCACCTGGAAAGGCTGTGACCAGGCCCGAGGAGACTGTTTCTACCACGCCCTCCACAGACTACTGAATTTTCTAAGAAGCTGGTTCTTCATTTTAATTTGCATTTTAAAAATTAGAGAGTTTTAGCACTTTCCCATATGTTTGCCAGTTTTATTTTCAGCATTTCCTTAGGTACTCACAAATGAATCATTGTCTATTTTGGACAAAATTTATTTTTCCTGTAATTTCTACCATCTTGCAGAGTTTTATTAAATTCTCCCTTCTGAATGACTTTTGAAAATTTAACAGTAGCAGAAAACTTTATTGATCCAGAAAGCAATACTTTCTGGGCCAAAGGATCAAAAAAACAAACAAACAAAAAGACTGGTTGGATTCATCTGAAAGTGTGAGGAACAGTTCCGGCCTGCTCAACAGCTTGGAAACACTGCTGCCGCCGCCGGCGTCTGAGCAGCAGCCTTGCTCGGTGCTCCCCTGAGCTACACAGCCACCCGGGACCCCCCCCAGCCACTCTGGAGCCTCAGTACCCTGAGGGCGAGCTTCATCTTCAGCGAGCTGTTGGGACCCGAGTTGCTGAGCTGGAACCGCTGGTTCAGGGTCATGTCCTCGCGGGCGAGCAGCTGGCTGAGAGGGATCCTGAGGTTCCCCAGGGAACACTGGTGCTGCTCATCTCTCACCTGCCAAACACACAGACGGCTCAGCGCGGGACAGAGACAGAAAATGCAGGAGGCCCAAAACCCGGGTGTCAAAAACACATCTCAGCCGCCCCCTTTCAGTCATGTGTCCATAAATGAGGCAGGAGGAGAGCTCCTCAGGGAGACATAGCACTGTAACAAGTGGTGTCACAGGGCCGGTCATCTCCTCGTCACAGTCATAATGAGAATAAAAGACGGAAAGTCTTGTCCAAAGAATCCACTACAAGAACCCTGAGCTAGAGGCAGCAGTCCACACAAATCTGAACATTACAAAGAAATGTCTTAAATCCTGTGAAAATGGTGGCAATACACATTCCTGGTGTTGTGCCAAGTTTCTACTGGATAAAGATAAACACTTGCTTATGGGGAAGACACATTTCTAAGTTTCTTTTAAGCTTTCTATTCAAAATCTACAGTACCTGCTCTAAAGGCATGGCAATATCTGGCTGCTGAATAATAGCTTTCAGCTCTACCTCTACAACAGGAATTATTCCTGTTAGATTGTCATGCTACAGATTGTTTAAACAAAAAGAGTAACAACGTTGATGGTTTCATAGACTATACAAAAATGATCAAATAACTACACATGAAAACCTAAAAGCCTGATTGCTTATTTTTTAAACGGTAAACACAAAAGCATTTTTAAATGAAATAACTAAGTTTACAGAACTTTAAAAGTTACTGTTGTAAATTCAAGGTCCAGTTACTATAGATTATGAGTGGGCTTCCCATGTGGCTCAGTGGGTAAAGAATCTTTCTGGAATGCAAGAGACACAGGTTCAATCCCTGGGTTGTAGTGCAAAAATTATCTTTTAAAATTATTATCCCATCTTATTCTTTTCTTAAAATTGAAGTATAGTTTATACATTATCTTCAGGTGTACAAAAGTGGTTCAATAATTTTATAGACTAGACTCCATTTAAAGTTATTACAAAATAATGGCTCTATTTGTCTGTGTTGCACAACACACCTTTATTCTTATTTATGATGCAAAAATTCTTAGTACAATTTTAGCAAGTTAAATTGAGTATGTAAAAAGGATACTATATCATAAGTAAGCAGGGTTATTCCCCAAAAAAAGTTTGCTTGCAAGGCTTTCTAATGTTAAATCTTGAAAATCAATATAGGTTTACAAAATTTAAGATTTCAAAATCAGTACTGCATTTCACCATATTTACAAACTTCAAAAGGAAAAACCACAAGATCATCTCAAACATCATAGAAGTCTTTGACAATGTTCGACATCCACTCATGACAAAAACCTAGAAAGAAACTCCCTCCAGCATCAGACTCAGCAGCAGGGAAACATGAAGGCTGTGCCTCGGGACCTGAAGGAGGCAAAAGTGCCCACTGAGGCCGAGGCCGGGCGGGCAGTGAGGCACGGGGGGAGGGAAGTGCCCTGGCTGGGAGCAGCCAGCACGCAGCAGTGCCCGGGACGTCCACAGAGAAGCTACAGAGCAAGCACGCACAGCAAGGCTGACAGTGACGCCAACATACAGATGCCAACTGCAGTTCTAGACACCAGGAACAATCAGCCAAAAGCTGAAAATTAAAAACCAACTCCTCCTGCCCTGCTGCTAACACTTGCAACAGCAACATGTCTGGTTGGTGGGCCCATGGTGGCAGTTCTCTGTGTGCTGTGTGATGTGGAGATATAAACACATCTATGTCAGCATGCAAATAAATTACCTCTACTTCGAGCTCCTGGCGCTTGGGATTGTGAATGAAGAAGGTGAAATTTTCCTCCCATACAGGTTCGTTGGTTTTGTACCGAATCTGAAAGCGATATCCTGAATCAGTTCTGAGATGTTTCTGTGGACGAGTGCTGCTAGCACGGCGTGTGGAAGCGGAGACGACACCTGTTTTCTGGGCTGTGCTGTGTTCAGTCGTCTCCGACTCTTTGCGACCCCATGGACTGCAGCCCGCCAGGCTCCCCTGTCCTGGGATTCTTCAGGCAAGAACACTGGAGTGGGCAGCCTACCCTTCTCCAGCTGGGCTGTGCTACTAGACATCAACTATGCCAGCCCCCGTGTGTCGGGAGAGGACTGCCAGCAGCCCCCAGCCCAGGCCCTGGCCCCGCCGCAGCGTGTCACCTGCACGGACAGCCCCCACTCCCCTGGCTGTCGGGTGCTGCTCGTCAGGAAGTTTCGTAAATTAATGGTTAGCAGTCAAAAAAAGGAGGAATTCCCAAAATGTTTCCTGAAAGCAGCACATGTTACAGCAACAGCAATGTCTTCTATTCAATTCACATTTCTAGAATTTTAAGTACACCGTTGCCTTTTAAACAAAATATTAATAGTGCATTCAAAAGAAACTTAGAAATTTGTCCCATGTCATCTACCCATGAAATCAAACAAAAGCATAATTAACATATTCATGTCTTTTTCATGTTATTTTTAAGTGAATATATTTTATTCCAAATTAAGTAGCTCATTATCAAATGACTGATTTGAGAATACAAAACAAAGACATGGAAGTCAACAGTCTCCACACCTGCACCCTCCCCCTCCTCAACGGGCGCCTGTGGCCACACGGTCACAGGGGCCAGTCAGAGTCGCCACCTTACCTTGCTCTCCTGGGCCTTGTGACCAACTGACATTTGGACAAGAGGATTCGGGTTGCTGTTTATTTTCTTCCCAGACTATCCAAAAAGAAAAAAAAGATAAAATCAATAAACATGTCTTAAAATAGGGATTACTAAAAATGGAATTACTGCTTCTATTAACAGTCATTTCTATTTACTTCTGATACTTCAGCTACAGGGAGTATCTAGACACGATTTAAGTGGAAAACAATTAATTGCTAAGCACACCCCAAAGCCATAATTGTATCTACATAAATCAATGAAACTTGTATTTGCAAACAATTTTAAAATGTTAAGGTCTTTTACGTTTAAAGCAAGCAACCCTGGAAAAATGGAATCTTCTGAAAATCTTTCATGTTAATTCCAGCTCTGAAAACTCAGGTAACAAACCGAATAAAGTGAAACAAATGGAAAGAGAACAACACAGGAAGGACAAATGTGAGAGCATGTGATTCAGGACAATTTTTTTGGTTGGAATCTTAAAAACACTAATGTGTCAGAGGCATGTTTTTACATTTTTAATTTAGTATCTTCTGTTTGAACATGTAGCAATCATCAAATCTTGCTTACCAGCTGCTAAATAATTTTGACTGGAAGAATAGATATCAATCTAAATTGCATTTAAGCAGATACAAATGCAATGAGAAAAATTCAGGAGTAAGTTAAAATGGTAAGAAGCATACTTTAGTACAGACAGCTGATAGAAGAATACAGGGTAAAAAGCAACATATATGAGGTTTATTTATAACTTAGCCCCACAAGAAGATGCAGTTAAATATTTGTGTTAGTGAAAATTAATTAGAATAAAGTCATAAAATGTTTTTAAGTTAAATAATTTTAGAGTCAATCCTCAACACTGCAGCAATGACAGAGGTATCAAATTTATGATTATTGGAATAAAATATCACTAGCCCAAACCTACTGTGATAATCTAGTTTCTGGTTCATCTTTTTGATGTGAATTAATTCTGCAAAACGAAATAAACAGTTAAAAAAAAAACCAAGGTGACAGACTACTGCAGGAGAATACGAATTTCCCCCTGAATCCACGTCTTCGTCCCTTAACATGAGCGCCCTGGGGCTGCAGCTGAGCACACATCCTGTGTGACATGGATTCTGTTTCTGAACCTCCTTTCGGGTAGGTGTGGCCCAGTAATGGTCTAGGGGTCTTGCTTTTGCTGTGTGCCCCTTTGGCTGGAGGTATGGAGCACCACAAAGCCACAAGTCAGCATTCTGTGACATCCAAGGGAAATACACTTCTGTCTTACTTAAGCTACTGCTACTTTTGCATCTTTGATGCAGAAGCTAACTTTATACACTTAATCTCTGAAAAAGTAGCCATTCATTCCTAGTTACTGTAGCTTATCAATTTAAATACATACCCCCAGTCCCTTGTCTAAACTTTCTAACATCTCTGAAAACAAAATGAAATTTACAATGGATGACTTTAAGTGTCTGCTTTGGGGCAGACTATAGCAGAATGGTAGCTATCACTGCCTTCCCCAATTTATTTTGCTTTAATTTTCCTTTTGGGTGTGTGTGAATGGCATCCTAAAAAACGTTTATCCTAAGTCTAAAAATTCTTTCAGTAAGTGTAAAATAAATGCTATCACACCTTAACTGGCACCTTATATTCTTTCTTTGTTGTTGCTTTTATCTAGTTACCAAGTCGTGTCCGACTCATTTGCAACCCCATGGACTGTAGCCTGACAGTCTCCTCTGTCCATGGGATTTTCCAGGCAGGAATACAGGAATGGGTTGCCATTTCCTTCTCCAGGGGATCTTCCTGACCCAGGGAATGAAACTACAGTCTCCTGTATTGGCAAGTGGGTTTTTACCACTGGGCCAGCAGGAAAGACCATGTTTTCTTTCTCAGTCGTATATAAAATAATGGTATAGAGTCATCCTTCAGTATCTGCTGGGGGGTTGGTTCCAAGACCCCGTCAGGATGCCAAATTCAAAGATGCTCAAATTTCACTTATAAAATGACCTAGTATTATCCTCTGTATAATTTACGTCATCTCCAGATTATATACAATACCTAATAAAGTGTGTAAACACTATGTAAATAGCTGTGAACACAATGTAAATTCTGCTATTTGGAGCTTTCTGTAGATTTTTCCAGGGTATTTTCGATCCTAGATTGGTTGAACTCATGGATACAAAATCGGCGGACACTGAGGGCTGACTGTTCTGAAATGGATGATATTCTGGATGCTATGAAACAAGGTTAAATCAGTGACTAAGTCTTCTATCAGGAGGCAACACTCAAAATGCTTCAGCACAAGACAGACACATGGGGTATAATGAAAATAGGAGCTTTTAAGGTCAGACTGTCTTGAATTTAAATCTTAGCTTTTCTCTGGTTGATTACTAAGATCTATGTGTATTTCACTTATTTGAACCTCAGTTTTCATGGGCGTAAGACCACTTCCAGAACCGAGCTGTTAGGCTTAAATAAGATAAAACACAATAGCAATTAAAAATATACTTATTCTGCTAGCTACACTGGGCACTTTAAATGCACGATCTCAGTTAACAAACTCAGCACTCCCACAGGGACGAGAACGTCACCTCCGCTCTGAGGAACAAAGCAGGGAGGACTCTGCTGCCTACTGCAGGGCCCACTGACGCGCGGCTGGCTGGGCAGCCCACGTAGTCTAGTCTAACTGGAGAGCCTTCATTTTAGCCATCACCCTCTGCAGGTCAATAATCTTCCCTTACCAAAGAAGTGGTGGGCCAAGGCTGTGGGGATGTTCCCTCCCAGCGTTCTGGTGAGGAACTACCCTGCTAACCAACTAGTACTCCAAAGGAGATCCACCTCCCCTCCTCAGAGTGGGGTGTGCTAAGGGCTTTCTAAATCCTGTATCAAAGCAGAATGCTAGTCTTCCTCTTTTGAAGTTTAACTTATTCTTCTGTGAAACTGATCAAAGCCCACTGTCGATTCCTTTGCATAGAATTAAAACAACTACACCGAACTCCTCACGCATCCCCCTAAATAGTTAAGCTTAAAATAAGGCCTCAAAGAAATCAGAAAAAAAGTAATAAAACACTTTTAATTTATCCAGAAAATACATGCTCATGTTGTCTTAAGTGGAGCTTAGTTTTCAATACACCTCATTTAATGAAATTTAAAGCTTCTCGAAAGATCTGTCACCCAAACGAGCAGCGCCAAAAGCCCGAGGTCACCGACTCAGAGATGGCCCTGATGCAGCATATTGGAAGAGGTGATTTTTTAATGGAAGGTCACAATGCACTGGGCACACATTATAATCATAATCTAGAAATTGGTTATGATTTTAAACAGAACTTCTATTTCACCATTTCACAAACTCAAATCGAATTAAAGTAAAGGTGATTTAAAAGCACCTTAGATACTGCTGTCTAAGGCCAACAGTACAGAAGTCTAATTTACCACATTGATACCTTACAAGTTTATCATCAAAGTTGACTTAAATTCTTCTAACTAGTAAATTCTTTAACAATGAAAGTAGCCTCTTTTCAACTAAACAAGTAATTATGACTCTATTACTTTGTGAAGAATCTGTCAATAAACCTATATGGGTTAAAGCATCATCTCTTTCAATACGTTTTCATCAACTTTTGAAGGGAAAACTATTAGTTTACCTTTAAAGCTTTCTGAATTGCAGCCTTCTTCAAGACATCAGGGTTAAATTCTAATGGGTTACTCTTTCAAGTCAGAAGAAAATGAATATACCAAGGGTTAATAAACATGCAATGAGGAGTTTATGTTAAGGTTAATGACATGAAAACTTATGAGAACAAAAATTTTTTTAAACAAAACCCACCAAGAATTACACAAAGAAATTACACAAAGTAAATATTAGCTGTAAAAGTATCCTTTATGCCCAAGATTTTCTTAGACTAAACCTTTAATCTGTAAATATCAAAACAGATCAGCCTCTATATCACTGTTCTTTTACTCCCATCCCTCTTTTTTGGGATTTGAAAAATCCAAAAATGACACCTGAGGAAAGGGTTCTGTTTACTATCCTTAGCTTGAACAAACCCTAGGATTTGTCCCTTGAAAAAAAATCATAAAATTTCAACCATAATTAAACTTAAGGTTTCATCTAAAGTACAAATCAATGGGCCAGAGACGCCCCAACTGCTCTCAAACCAGTCATATCCTAGAACAGCAAATGCTACCTTTCTTCCTTCTGAACTTTATCTTCTCATGGAAAAAAAATCACAGCAAAGATGGGACCTGATCTACCTCGTTCCCGACTCTTCTATAAGCATACAATGCAGAAGCTGATCAGATCATCTCAAAAGCTCCCCCTCACTTTAAAGTTCTACTATTCTATTATTATTATTATGGGTTTTATGTCTTATTTTTACTGATTTTAAAAACTCATTACTTTATTGCCCTCAAAAAGGCAAGATAGAGTTGTTTTGCAAGATCTTTTGAGAATTAACAATTAAGATGAAAGATTTTATCACCTGAGTTGGAATTAACTTCAAATTCAGTGTTATTCTTTATGAAGCACCCTGGAACAGTGGGTCCAGCAGATCCCCTCGGGGTGGGGCTGGGCCCGGCTGGGAACTGCAGCCCTGAGGTTGAGGAGAGCTGACTGCAGACATCACGAACCCGCCCTGCAGCCAGCTCCCTCTATACAGACGTGACCTTACTGCGTGCGTGTTACTGCAGCGTGCATCAGCTGACATGATGCAAGGAGAGAGGCTGTGGTGTGGGTTAAGTGAGCAAGAGGAGCCACATGAGGGCGTGGGAGGCTGCCCAGGCCTGGAGTGTGATAGAGCAGGTGGACAGAGCTCGGTGGGGGCCCAGCGTGAAGCCCCTGGACATCACTGCACTGCCGGCACTGGGGTGACTCACCAAATAGTCACCTGCGCTGTTTTCAAGTGAGAGCTGAAATCACGTTTAACAGAGTGCCGAGGAGCACCGCAGTCAGCATCTCTATGGATGAATGGACATCAGTGCAAACACCGCCCTCTCAGATAAACGCCATGTGTAGCACTATGAACTCAGACTTAATGAAGTGGTGACAGTTCACTTTATTCGACGATGGAATAGACAGGAGGTGGAGAATGTGGGCTCTGGGTCACACGGCTGAGTTCAGATCATCCTGGCTCTGTGGCTTCCTAGAGGCATCCCTCGTCTCTACTCTCAGCACCTCATCTGAGAAGGGATCCCACTGGCCTGAGACGCAATGAGCTCTGCACGCAGAGCCCTTGGAAAGTGCTCAGGAGATGCATGTGGTCACGGAGGCCTCTGGGGGTCAGAAAACACCCTCTTGTTCCTCTGGCCAGAGGAGGAGGTCCAAGTGCTGAGGCCACAGGATAAAAAGGCCCTTCCCAGCTCGGAAGCAAGGCCTGTGTGCTGAGGTTTCCCGACGGGACCAGGGGTGGCAGCACACTCACGGGGCTGAACAGGAGGAGCATTTCGAGCAGCAGAAGGTACCAGAGTGTGGGGCTGGCAGCCACCCAAAACCTCCACTGGAAATAGCAACAGGCTCAGCCTTTGGGGACAGCTGACAAAGGGACAGATCTACAACATACTGAAAACCAGAGTGGGGAAGTGATCAATCTATCCAGATTTGTTTTGCAGAACTTTTTGGTGACACCTATATTTGAATCATCAAGCAGAGTATGTGGTTTTGATAACTCAGGAGGAAAGTTAGTTTGGGTAAATCAACACCTTAGCTAAATATAACAAAGCAAATAAAAAAATCCCGACACGAGGTCAGAAGCCTTTCCTACTAAAGGAGCAGTTACAGAAAACAGCAACTGTGCAGCCAGCTGGGCCGGCGCGGGCAGCAGGTTCCAGCACAGGCCCCTCTAGGACACTCCTGGCAGTGACCGGAAGCAGCAGCCAGAGGCCCAAACACCTCCTCCTGACCCCCCAGCAGCTGGTCAGGGGCCGGGGGCTGCGAGGAGACAGCAGCTCACCCACCCTTCAGGGGTTTGGCTTGACTGTCTTCATCCATCAAATGGGACAAAATGCCACTTCTTTCAGTTTTGCTCCCCGCCCCTTCTTTTTAAAAATAAGAATAAACTGAGTATGCATGCTGAAATAAAAATGAAAACAAATGAAAATGAAACAAATGAGCTTTAAGAATCTTACTAGTTATTGAACTAAATCAATAATTAGTTTCTAGACTAAGGACTAAGCCATCGGCTTTCTCTGAGCCCGAAGCAAGTGAAAATAACTCTGCTAAAAGGACCAAAACAGTGCCAGGAATCTAGGCTCCAGAGCACGGACTCAGAAAACACAGGGGATGAAAACCACTTCCCAGATAAAGGTCAGAATGCTCAACTACCCACCCCAGGAATTCTTGAAGCTCCTTAAAAGCAGCGAATTGCAAAGTCAATATACACTTCTTCCCCCCAGGAGCTCCGGGTACACGGGGGAGAAGGCACGTCTTCAGGCAGCAGTGAGTTTCTGTCTCACCCACTGTTCCCAGGGCCACGGGGACTTTACGGAAAGCCAAGCTCTGATACCCCTTGTGTCTGGTCAGGAGGAGAAAGCAGATTTAAGGAAGATTTCTGAAAGCTTGCAAAGAAATATTCATATCTCACATTGAGATGAACCGTAAGAAAATCCATTTTAATCATTATGGCTTCACTGTTTCCTCAGATGATTTTTTAAAAAAAATTTCCAGGGCCAGGAGCAGCGTCGGAGCCCAAGGCTCCTCCACGGCTCATCGGGTTGGTCCACCTCGGTATCAGATGCAGTCACCAATGCTAGTTACAGCAGAGTTACGTTTCACAAAACAGGCACGAGAGCAACACTCACAGAACTGAAATCATGCAAAACTGAAAGGCATGCACGTCATTCCGGCACTGCGCAGACGGCATTAATCTCCAGTCCACATTCTAGCAGTCTCCACCAAACACAAGAAGGAAGAACGCTGAGAACTCACAAATAGTGCTCTATAGACTGAGGCAGTATTTTCACAAAACACTAGTCCCGACGCTCGCCTCTCTTTTAAGTAGCCACACCCAAAGTTTCCCTCGTAGATACTCTTGGGAAAGTGGAAATGGGAGGAGAAAGCAAAGAATGGTGGATTGTGGTCAATGGAGGCACAGAAGCACTAAACCCAGGATGCAAGAGGCAGAGTCAGAGAACCGCACGGAGATGCGGGGACGCCGCACACTCCCGTACAAACAGGCCCACAGGGCGGCGGTCTGCTCAAGATCCTCTGCCTCTGATGGCCAGAGCACACTTCATGCACAAAGTGCCCTTTTAATAGCAGGTTAATACATTCACTTTTCTGTCTCTTGCTTATGTGACATTATTTCATTTTAATTTAATGTGACAAAACACACAGTTCTAAAGAGAAGCCAATTCAGCACTACTTCCCTCTATTCTAAAATATACAACAAATTCACTCCCATCAGGCATTATAAAAGACTTTAAAACTTAAATTGTGGTTAAAAATAAAAAGTTCTACCGTACAAGTAATTCTGCAGAAAGGTTAAATCTTCACTGAAAGAAAGGGTACAATTATATACGTTCATAAACACAGTTCAGTTAACATCTTTGCAAAATGAAAAAAACAGGTGATCAATCAGATTTTAATTGTTAAAAATTTTAAATAAAATACATTGCTTTGCTTTTGAGCAAAGCCCAAGCAATGCACCATTTAAACCCTGGAGAGGTGCTGAACAGAATCAGGGTGTGCATTTCAAAAGCTAAAGGTACAGGGTGGTGTGAGCGTGGTCAGGTGGGATACCTAGGCACCCACCCACAGCAACAAAGCACCCGGGGGCACGCATGGGGCTCTCAGGTGACTGGGCACTGATTATCACATCTCAGGAGGAAACACCCTGTCTCTGGAGACAGCAGTCTTTCTTTCAACAAAACTGCCTCCAACATGATGAAATGGAGCAGACAGGCCATCTGTTGAACAGGTAGACGGGCTCTAAAACATGCTGTCGACACAGTGAACTCTGATGACAAGGCAATGCCCTCAGCGTGGAGGCCACACCACCGCAGGGCTGGCACGCCGCCTCCTCTCCTTGCGCTGGTCACCATCTATGAAACTGTTCTCCACAGTGTTTCTAAGGGCTGAATACTGCCAGCCGCAATGAGCGGTGCGTGCCCGGGGCTAGAAGCTGTGTGCAGGGCATCCCTGCTGCCATGCGGCCCCTCACCCTGCCGTGCCACGGCTGGGGCGATGCCAAAGGGATTTGATTTTCATCTGCAGGCACGAATTTCAGTAATTAGCACTTCTCCACAGGGTGTTTTCTTTCCTAACTACTAAGTGTATTCTTTTCCTGTGTACTGAAACACGTCAGCTAATTCTGACCACCCTGGGTAAGCTAGTAAGATGGAGACGTAACACTACGTTCATGAAGGGAATGCACCTGCATCCCTCTCCACCGCTGCTCTCCTGGGCCGCGGGGAAGGGAAAGCACAGCAACGAGCACAGAGCACATGGCTAAACCCAGCAGGAGCTGCTGCCAGGAAACCAGCACCTACCGGAAGGTTCCGGGCCGAGTCCAAGTACAAGATGAGCAGCGAGGAGGACAGCCCGTCATTGGCTTGGTCTTTGTCAGCTCTGATGTCTGTCAGCACCTACAGCGAAAGGGAAAAGCCCCAGCAGGTGGGTTTCCAAGCTTCCTGTTTCTATCTAGTTATGTCTATACTGCTCAAGAAAACAAAGAAGATGGAGAAACAAGCACCCCATATACACAGTATAGAGAATGAACACAGGATTCCATTCAGACCAAAGTGCTCAGGTGACCCGAGGCTCCCCAAGCCCCTGAAGGGCACCCGAGCACAAGGCCTGAGGCCTCGGCGCCTGTGGACGCCTGTAAGCTCCCGCTGCTCGCATCTGCGCCTGCGCCGCCGCAGTGACTCAGCACAGCCTCTGGCTGCTGCTGTGAGCTTGCAAAGTGAGCAGCAGCACAGTCTCAGGCACTCATCTCAGGGCCCAGGGCTACGGGCTGCTGTGGGGCCCCTCCAGCACCTGCTCGAGGTTCGACGCATCAGGCATGAGCGTGAGCCACTCCAGCTTCAAGTGCAGCTTCCCTCTGGGCACCTCATCCAGGGTGAACCACTGTGGAGAAAGTCAAACTGGTCAGCCAAAGCCCTCCTGGATCGGACACACGAGCTGAGCAGTCTTTACAAACCTGAAAGGCCCAAGTCCTGCCACTTTTAGCTCCAGGCCTGAGAACGAGCTGCTGGCCCCAGAGGCCGACAGCGGGGGCCGCTCTGTGTGTTCCTCACTGACTCCCAACGCCATCCCTGTCTGACATGCAAGGACTCCAATGTCCTCTCATACCACCCAGCACTACCAGGAGTCTATGTATGGATATCCATACAATTTAGGGGCCAAGAAAAAATATAACATTGATCCCAAGTACTGAATTTCATTATCAGACATGCTAACAAGTGTGCTTTTCCTCATGACTACATCACAATAACTAGCTTACACTTGTTTCAGCTTAAAAGCCATCAGGCTGTTAACTGAGGACGGTCACCAACACTCGGCGTTAGAAGGGACGTCCGAGCGCAGGGCGTGTGTGCTGGGCCGGGCGCACAGGACAGCAGGCCGACTGCAGACGCCTGTCCAGCGCGTGCGCGTGCGGCTGACACAGCGCTCAGCGGAGCTTCGGCCAACTGCGCCTGCTCATCCAAATCTTACCCATCTTTCAGCAGCCGTCACAAACTTCCTCTTTATTCTGAGAGCAGCATCTTGCTTGAAGCAGCGTCTGTCTGTCAGTTCATGATGCGTTTGCGGGTGTCTTTCCTGGGACAATGTCTCATCAACTGCACTGCGTCGCTCTGCTATGCCTCCCAACTACCTTTTAATGCCCGATTCTCGGGAGCTTCTACCAGACTCTGCCCTGACTCCGAAGCAGACCATGCCTGCCTGAAACAAAGTGGGTGTGTGTTTGGCTACTTGGGAATTTTGTGTTTCTGGCAGGTGCTGATTTATTTTCACTTTGCTGGTACTGGAAGGCCTAAGTTCTCAACGTCTGTGAGCGGCTGTTAAGTTCTCAGACCATCCGGGATGGCGGCAGCGGGCACTCGGCATCAACACTCACGAAATGGAACAGTACTCAAAGGAAACTTACTTCATCTAAAAGGCGCTCCTTTTCAACTTCAATAAGATCAATCATAAGACTATAGAAATAACAATACAACAACTTTAGAACACAGAAAACCACTTCTGAAAACTGAAATAAACTTAAGTATTACTCTATGAAAAAGTACTCCAGAAAAGCAACAGAACGCTATAGTTTATCAAGAAACAAGCTTCGTCCTCCAAGCTTCCTCAAGCTTCCACCCGGGTGTGAAGTGAGCAGGGAACACGCAGCGCGGCACGGCCGAGGTTAGGGCTGGGAACGCTGGGTCTCCCCACAGCGCCCCGGACAAGCGGGCATGTCTGCTGGGAAACCCGGGTGGCGGGGCGTGTCTACAGGGGAGAGCCGGGGGCGGGCGTTGTCTACAGGGGAGCCTGGGGCATGCGCATTCGACCAGGGTGGGTGGGACGGGCTCTCTCTGAGCGACGACCCGCCACTCCGGCTCGGGCTCCTTCGCTGTGAGCTAAATCAGGCGCTGACTGCCTTTCCAGCCCCGCTTCCTCACCTCTGACCGGCACCTCCAGGGCCTCTGCCTCGTGCCTAGCATGATCCCAACAGCCCGTCCCCTTTCCCTCAATAGTCCTGCTCTGTTGGGAAGCGTGAGGCAGCCCAGAGCCAGAGACGAGTGGAGCGGGGCGGGACGATCGCACGCCCGTCCTCCGCAGCCCCTCCTCTCTGTCCCTGCGCGCTGCCCGCACGGCCCGCGTTCCCTGCTCCGTTACAGATGCCCGGGGCCCAGACAGCCCGCAGTCTCAGCTGCTGACGCCCAAGTCTAACAGAGGCTTTAGTGCAAATCTCATCTGTTCGTTGCCTTGCTTACAACCTTTTGGTTGCTCTTAGATAAACGGTCTCACAAATGAATTCTGAGGTCGCAGCCTAACACACATGCCATCCTTGATGAAACCAGACCTGTTCAGTGTCATTTACCCTTGTATCTTTTTTGCAACAAGAAATTCAGTTATATAGTAAGATTAGGCTAAAGTGTGTTTTTTTGATAGTTCATAGTTTTTCAGCAGTACACGTTGTTCAATTTAAGTAAACAAATAAGTATTTTTCCAATACATAGGCACAATGTAAATTACAATCTCTCCCCACCCCCACAGGCCAATAACAAATAGGAAGTTCACAAACCCATTTCTAGAGCCTGGAGCCCAGCAGCCTGCTGGGCGCGAGGCTGGGGAGCTGGGCTGCATGGAGGCTGCAGCTGGTGGCTGAATGCTTAAATGCGGCAGCGCAGCCAAGAACGTGAATTTCAAGTTCTGTTTAACTTAGCTCTCCTTTTCTTACTTAAATGTAAAACTTGTTTTAGGAACAAAACGTGTTTTAAGAGGTCTAAGGTGAAACAAACCTAACATCGAAAAGCCATTTTAATACACATATAACGTGTAATAAACCTGCTCTGATGTTAAACATTTAAGAGTGACGATCAAAGAGGAAGAGTCCACACTCCTGGTCACGGAGGACTTACCTTCCGAGGAAGTCATCCTTGTCTGGGTCTTCGTCAAAGAGCTCGATCTCCAATTCCTGTCCGGGATGTTCATAGACCAGAGCCTGGAAGGTACCAGTGCACGGCTGTCTCACCCTCACGAGCGTCTGTTCTGAGTCGTAATCGCAGCTGACACTGGCTCCAGCAGCTGCTCCACATCCAGACCCCACCATCAGACCTGATAGACGGCTGATGGCGAGAGCCCCTGGGAACTCCCTCGCACGTGGCACTGTGCTTGCTCCCAGTTATCGGGGTTACCGGCGTGGACATCTCTCCACTCCTGCAGTAGCCCCGGTCAGGGCTGGCCCCTCACCACCATTCAGAAGTTGGGATCCGGCAACAGACAGGGCAGGGAGGACCAGAAGCTGGTGGGGTAAAGGCCGTACCCTCTTCCAGTTCTTTCCAAGCCGCATGCCCTGTGATGCACTCGTTCACTCTGAGGGGCATTCTCTGGGGGCACCTTGGCCAAGTTCACTAAATGTGGCCCCACTATACTCAAAAGGCACTGATTACAGTGCTGAGCCCAAAGGCCAGGTCCCTCGTGTAGACATGAGGGCGTCGTCTCGCCTGAGTGGCTGTGCTTGGGACATGAAGAAGTGTCCAGATGCACTAAATGAAAACTAAAATACAGTATACAACTAACCTCATCGTGGAGTATGTTTGTGTGTTAGTGGCCGCTTATTTACTGAGATAGCTTAAAGTGATTAAGGTTTAAAATTGTGTGTGAGGAACGGATACAAGGTGAAGTATTTTTAAAGACGGAAAATCAAAGCGAAGAGCTTTGCACTGAACTAAGCACTTGCCACAGGGTGGGGGCAGGAGCAGAGCCTGGGGAAATATGCACCACACCCACCCCCCTCACCTCATACACCTCGTTCCACTTCGGACTGAGGTTCTCCTTGATGACCTTGCTTTGGAAGATCTGGTTGCCAACTCGAATCACTCCGTAGGGGTCTGACTTCCCCTTGACAAGTCCCTTAAGGTAAGTGTCTTTTCCCTGAAGATCCTGAGCTTCAATAAAGTGTATTCTCAGGACACCCTAGAAAGAAGGACGACAGAGCAGACTATTCACCGGTTCACCCGCAGACCTGGAGCAGAGGCTGGCTTGGGGACAAGACAGATCCGCTCCCCTAAGCAAAGAAGGTAAACACGAGTGCCTCAGGGGCAACACCACGGGCCCCAAGGGTCTGACCAGAGGCCAGAGACGGAGGAGCTGGCGTGAGCTGCTGACCCTCCTGGGAGGGAGGGGTCCCAGAGCCACTCTGTGCCCCAGGGCCCCGGCTTGGGCAGGGCAGAGGGGGGCAGGAGGCAGGCAGGCAGACAACACAGGGCCTCGTGGCCAGAACAGCGCTGAGTCCTGGTAGGACCAGGGCAGTACCTACACTGGAAACCAGCACCCTGGGATGCAGGAGACTCTTCCTGAGTCCTTCACACGCACCAGGGACTGCGCTGCATTTTTAGAAAAATCCTATGAAATACTGTCAATAAACCTATTTTATGGATAGGAGACTGAAACTCTGAGATACATACACTTACAGACAACATAGTTCTCTTTCCCTAAAATGTTACTTAATTGATAAAAAATATCCATCCATATTTCTTTCAAGGTAAACACAAGTGGTAAGGTTACCTTTTGAGAAGGCAGCATTCTATACCATAAACACTTTATAAAAAGTTACCAGGTACTGTTCCTCAACCAATTAGCATAGGAAGACATACTTTTACAGATAAATATACTTTTGAAAATTGTTACCAAACAAAAAACAAAAAACACATAACCAACCTCCCGTTTACGTTTTCACAGATTTAATGCTTAGACACTGTGGCCACATATTTGAGCAGCATGGAGGGTGGACCCGGGCAGGCTCAGACGGTTCCCAGTGCTCAGAGAACAGAGCCCAGGGCCCAGGAGCACAAGGACTCCTATGTGCAAAGGCAGCCCGTGTTCCCGGAGCTGAGGATGCTAAGTGAAGGAAGAAAGACATCCCCACCTCAGCTGTGTCCCATCACACCTGCTGAATGCCGGCAATATGACTAACTGGGAGGTGAGGACGGGGCTGCTGTTACCTTGACAACAGTAGGACTGCCCATGAATGCTTGCTGGTCTGCGCACTCTTACCAGATCGAGCTTCCTAGAAGGGTGACAGGCAGGGGGAAAGGCTGGCTACTTCTACTTCATGAAACAAACTCTCAACTGAGACCAGACACCACGTGACAGGCTGCCCACTCCACCTCTGGAGCCCACGGTCGGTAAGACCACACAGGCGGGACGCAAACCAGTAGGAGTTGCCCTCCGAGAACGTGCTCTGGGCCTGGGACGGGATTCCACACCCGTGGCTGGCAGGCTCTTGTGGTCTCGGGCTGAAGCTGTTTAGTTTACTCAGATGAAGGTGCCTCCAAGATGTGTGGCCACCTCTGTGTGTGAGGCGCCAACCCAACCTACAGATGAAGACACTGAGGAATGCGCTGCCAGAGTGAAGCTGCCGCCAACCCCCAGACCTTGACTCAGCCCAGCCCTGCCCGCTCACTCCGTCTGGGGGTGCTTAACACCCACGGTGCGCCTGCCGCGTCCGCCCCTGGAGGACTCCACAGACGACCGCTCCTCACACCTGATGGGAACCTGGCACAAGGTGTCTGCTCAGGCTAAAATGTACATCGTATACACAAGCAGAAAATGCTTTCTGAGGCAGTGAACAAGTTGTCACCACTGTCCTTTACAACTTGCAGTGACATCTGCAGAATTAAATCCCTGTGAGTACCTCTGAGGTGTAAGAACTGCCCTAAGTCTCTGAAAGCTTTAGGCCAGATGGCCCTTACCCAACCTCCTAAGGACAGGCAGGACAGACCACTTTTACAGCATCACGATGCACATGGCAAGGTCGTTGTTAGGAGAAATACAGGAAGTCACAGCACCCAGGTGCGTGAAAAGTTACTTCAGTCTGTTTTAAGTGTTGATGAACACATGCTTACCTTTGGTACAGGAAACCGCAGCTGAGCTATTTGAACTTCGCTGACAAGAGGGACTGTGATTCGATTGGGAAGCACCAGATAGTTTGATATTATATCCAAAATGATAGTATCTGATAAACCACTGTTAGGTGGGAGGTTAAAAAAAAACAATGATTAGACACTTCATGTTAGTTACCACCTGAACAGTGAACTTGGCACAAACACGATACAATATCCTACCAACAGGTCAGAGCTAGTTCCCCTAACACAGTATTTATGCTGCTATGGTGACAATTATGTGGGATTTATTCTGAGAACACAAGGTAATATTCTGGCTACATTTCTCAACGTCCTAAATCACCCTCATACATTTCCACATAACTTTATCATTGACTTAACACTGAATATACATTTAATTAATTTCTTATTTTAACAAAAAATATTTCAAATACACATAAAAGTGCAGAGAATATGAAAAAAAGCATTTACTTATTTCACATTTATTACATTAAATTCATCTTTCTTATTATATATGCAGAGCTCCCAATGAAGTAAAAGAATTTACAGTTCATTCTTCTTTACACTTTATTAGGTACTGAATACTGTAATCAATTTGAAATAGTATATGCCACTGCACAGAGAATTCAGTAGCAGGAATAAAGTTGTGGGGGCTAAAGAAACTAATGTACTTTTCTTTTTTTTTTTCCCTTTATTTTTATTAGTTGGAGGCTAATTGCTTTACAATATTGTAGTGGTTTTCGCCAAACATTGACATGAATCAGCCATGGATTTACATGTGTTCCCCATCCCGATCCCCCCTCCCACCTCCCTCTCCACCCGATCCCTCTGGGTCTTCCCAGTGCACCAGCCCTGAGCACTTGTCTCAGGCATCCAACCTGGGCTGGTGATTAAAGTACTTTCAATATACTTTTTGACTGTTCTTTGTAAATATGTGTAAATGGAGTCAAGAGTCTCTGCAACCCCACTTCTGAGGGCACAGAACCTGAGCTGCATGGCTATGCACGAGCACCTTTAGCCAGAACTGCAGAGTCCTAGAAGAACCTTACTTCCTGCCAGTACGTTTTAGATGTCAGCATTACGCACATGACAGACGTAAACGAACCACAGCCGGAACATCCCCTGGGACACAGGGACAGTCCTACTACACCCTGAGAGATGACTGAGCCTCACTGCAGGCTGGGGTCCAAATGCCAACCAAGATGTGGAGGCTCAGCGCCAGCCCTCTCAGTTCAACATGGGAACCACATTCCCCAGATAGCTCTGCTCTTCTGAAGAGGCCAGTTAACCAGTGTCTACACTCCAGAGGGACTCGGAGGATGTAAGCTGGCAGACACTGGATCGGTGCTCACCAAGCTGATGACAAAGTGGCCCCTCAAAGCTTTAGCACCCAGCACACCCTTGCTTCAGGCAATCTCCCTGCAGAAGCATGAGTTTTGTTTATATCGAAAAAACTCCTGAGACAGAAGGCCCCTCACTGCTGACGTAAGTGCTTCAGGAACCTGTTAGCCACCCTGGTGGTGGGCGGCACCTCACCTCCCGCTGATGCCTGTGCCGCCAGTAGAAGGCCCAGCTGGCACCTCCACCGACGGCTCCCGAGCGGGGCTGCACATCCCCGAGCTGCTGCTCCCCCCCGTCCTGACTGCGGCAGGGCTCAGCACACAGCACAGCTTCCTCATGCCTTCCGCCCTCCCGGTCTTCCTGACCAAGCCCTGCGCATCACCTACAGTCTTCACCCCTCACACTTGGGTTAGGGCTCATCACTGAACAGTGGCAGGGAGTGTGAACACACGAGGTAAGGTGGAATGGCTCAGGCGTCCTGCTACCTTCTCACACCTTGGCTTCTGGTCCGCAGTCAATGCAGGGAGCAGGCAGATGTTCATTTAGTAAAGCTTGGGGCAAGATTTCATTATGCTAGGTTCAAAGTTATTAAATATTTACTTTTACAAGATAAGGTCTGCCACAGCTGTTACTTGATAAAATCTTCACAAAACAGTGGCCCAAGTTTTATGTTAAGTACACAGGCATATATTTTATCACATGAAATTTACATAATTATATATAAGTTATATGTCATATATAAATATATATAATTTTAAAGGATTATTTTACTATATTTCTTTTATACCATGGCCTCATTTTTGCATGGTGTTTATTTCCACCTGCATTTCTAATATATATGCATATATATTCTTAACAATATATGCAATCCTATATATACCTATATGTGACTATGTTTTATATGTGTATAAAAATCTATGTATAAAACAATAGCTAGAAGGTATACCACACAGGGTCTGTCTTCATATAAAACCACAAAATGAAACGAAGCTGTATCTGCATGTGTGCATCTGTGTGTCCTTGTGTTCGTGCGCTTCTCCCTTCCCAGTGGTTTGGGACGACTCCAGAGCTGCGGGCTCACAGGCAGCAGCCGCCCACCGGCTCTCTGCCACAGCGCTACCTGCAGAGCAGATGCCTGACAAGCACGGGTCACGGTGTTGAGGGGAGGGAAGCAGAACGCACATTCTGTTCTGCACTGAAGGACAGCAGGGACTTGCTGCTTTCGCCACTGACCAGCACCCTTTCCTCCAACTCCTGGAGTCCCTCCTTTGGGGGACTTCCTGTCCTTCACTGCAACTTTTTCAAGCAATTCTCTGCCTCCTCTCAGGGTGGGCACGAGACCCAGACCTGATCAGAACCAGAAGAATTTGTACAAGGAAAGGTGGACAAACAGAGGTCAACTCTGGAACTTTTGCTGGAACTAGAGGGACATTTGCTGGAATCTTCTACTGAGGTTGCTAAGCGTGCATGCAGAATAGAAGCTAGAAGCTGCTGCTTCACGGCAAGAGCCTGCCTGACAACAAAGCCACACACAGCAAAGCCGGGTCAGGAGCCGTCCTTTGGACATCAGCACCTGGTCCCGTCTCGCCGCCTGACAGGGCTGCAGGCCACACCCAGCACCCAGAGCAGGCGCTCCCCACCCGCTTGTTGGATGAATGGACTGTCTCTTATAAACTTTACTTGCTTAATGAAGACCAAGTGAGCTGGGTTTGTTCTTGAAAGCAAGAATACTAACCAAGCCTTTTACACAAATTCTTTTAAAGCTGTCCTTTCAAAGAATCTTTTAAAGGTAATGGTACTTTTCTATATCCAATAAACCACAGTGCCTAGAAGAGACTTATTATTACAACTATGCCTCAGCTTATTAAAATCTTCATTTTTTCCTGATAATGAAACAAAATAAAATTCTTTCTAATGGCCACTTCAAGGACATAATAAATACAAAGGAATAGAAAAAAAAAAAGGCAGACTGAACCAAGGCTTTCATAACTCAATTTTCTAAGCTATCTTAGGGAAAAGAACCCCGCAGATTAACGAAGTATGCACGAGGAACACATGTAACTGTCACCAACACTTAAGGCACTCTGACCTTCAAGTGCAGTGGGGAGACCAGGAGAAGCAGCTTTCCTGCTCGGTGGTGAGTCACGGTCTGCCGCTGTCGCCTTCCGTCTTGGAGGACAGACGACCTGCAGCCTGACTAGGAAGCCTTACCGCCCTCACAGGAGGGACGTGCGCCAAAGGCTCCACAGCTCATCTGGAAGGAGTCCTCAGGGTTCAGACACTGGAGCACACGGAACGGCGAAGACTCCCAGTGGCACCCGCAGCCCCGCAGCCGCAGGCCCGGGCTGACTCCCCCCCCCAGGGGGACTGCGTCAAGGCAGGGAAGGCAGGAAGGGGCAGCGCAGCGCAGCTTGAACGCAGCCAGAAAGGGCTTGTCTTGAAACATATCAGTTTGAAAACTTTTTAAAGTTTTCTTTATTTTTCTGGGATATTAAAACACCAAAACTGGAAAGACGCCTCCTGACAAATGAAACAGCTCCATCTGGTCCTGACAGCTGCAGCCCAGAGCCTGAGACGCAGCTCGGGCTGGAGCTGGAGCCCGAGTGCGCTGCCCGGAAGGCACGGACGCTGGCTGGGAGACGGCACTCAGCCGCTGGGCTGTCCCATGACGCTGCCGACACACATGCTATCAGCTAGCTAGCCACAGGGCACAACAGAGTACTTACTTCAATCCAGGAATGTCGAGAAGATTAGTCAGTCCTGTCCAGTTAATTTCTAAAAGCTGTTTTTAAAAAAGGGCAAAGACAGTAAGTATGCAAACTACTTCTAATTATCATTATTAAATTATACAAGTCTGTTTCTTTATAAATGAAATGGGTTACTCAGTACATAATGCTGTCCTATACCTTGATTTTCACTGTATAAAATATCAAAGCTGTTGTCCCTTATTGGTACCAATACCTTGCCTGTTCTTATGTTTTTTGATGTCATAATTTCCTCCAGTAAAATCATAATTATTTATATACCCACCATCCTATTGATGAGCACTTAGAATATTTGCAATTTCTCTTTTATTGTAAGTAATAGTCATAGCATACATCCTCTTCCAGCAACACAAGATATGACTCTACACATCTACCTAACCAGATAGTCAATACCAAAATCAGATTGATTATATTCTTTGCAGCCAAAGATGGAGCAGTTCTAAACAGTCAGCAAAAACAAGACTGGTAGCTAACTGTCGCTCAGATCATGAGCTCCTTACTGCAAAATTCAGGCTCAAACTGAAGAAAGTAGGGAAAACCACTAGGCCATTCAGGTATGACCTAAATCAAATCCTTTATGATTATACAGTGGAAGTGACAAATAGATTCAAGGGACTAGACCTAGTAGAGAGAGTGCCTGAAGAACTATAGACGGAGGTTCATGACACTGTACAGGAAGTTATAACCAAAACCACCCCCAAGAAAAAGAAAGGCAAGAAGGCAAAGTGGTTGTCTGAGCAGACCTTACAAATAGCTGAGAAAAGAAGAGAAGCAAAAGGCAAAGGAGAAAGGGAAAGATATACCCAACTGAATGCATAGCTCCAGAGAACAGCTAGGAGAGATAAGAAAGCCTTCTTAGTGATCAATGCAAAGAAATAGAGGAAAACAATAGAATGGAAAAGGCTAGAGATCTCTATAAAACTGGGGATACCAAGGGAACATTTTATGCAAAGATGGGCACAATAAAGGGCAAAGATGGGCACAATAAAGGACAAAAATGGCAAGGATCTAACAGAAGCAGAAGAGATTAAGAAGAGGTGGCAAGAATACACAGGAGAACTATACCAAAAAGCTCTTAATGGCTCGGAAAACCACGATGGTGTGATCACTCACCTAGAGCCAGACATCCTGAGTGGGCCTTAGGAAGCACTACTATGAAAAAAGCTAGTGGAGGTGATGGAATTCCAGCTGAGCTATTTCAAATCCTAAAAGATGATGCTGTTAAAATGCTGCATTCATTATACCAGCAAATTTGGAAAACTCAGCAGTGGCCACAGGACTCGAAAAGGTCAGTTTTCACTTCAATCCCAAAGAAAGGCAATGCCAAAGAATGTTCAAATTACTGTACAATTGCATTCATTTCTCACACTAGCATGATTATGTACAAAATCCTTCAAGCTAGGCTTCAGCAGTACATGAACCGAGAACTTCCAGATGTACAAGCTGGATTTAGAAAAGGAAGAGGAACCAGAGATCAAATCACCAACATATGCTGGATCATAGAAAAAGCAAAGGAATTCTAAAAAAACATTTACTTCTGCTTCATTGAGTATACTAAAGCCTTTGGCTGTGTGGATAACAACAAACTGTGGAATATTCTTAAAGAGATGGGAATACCAGACCACCTCACCTGTTTCATGAGAAACCTGTATAAGAGTACGTCAAAGCTGTATATTGTCACCCTGCTTATTTAACTTATACGCAGAGTACATCATGGGAAATGCCAGGCTGGATGAATCACAAGCTGGAATCAAGACTGCAAGGAGAAATATCAACAATCTCAGATATGCAGATGACACCACCTTAATGGCAGAATGTGAAGGGGGACTAAAGAGCCTCTTGATGAAGGTGAAAGAGGAGACTGAAAAAGCTGACTTAAAACTCAACATTCAGAAAACTAAGATCATGGCATCTGGTCCCATACTTCATGGCAAATAGATGGGGAAAAAGTGGAAACAGTGTCAGATTTCATTTTCTTGGGTTCCAAAATCAATGCGGACGGTGACTACAGCCATGAAATTAAAAGACACTTGCTCCTTGGAAGAATAGCTATGACAAACCTAGACAACATATTAAAAAGCAGAGATATCACTTTGCCAACAAAGGTCTGTATATGCAAAGCTATGGTTTTTTCAGTAGTCATGTATGGATGTGAGAGTTGGACCATAAAGCAGGCTGAGGATCAAAGAATTGATGCTTTTGAACTATGGTGTTGGAGAAGACTCTTGAGAGTCCCTTGGACTGCAAGGAGATCCAACCAGTCCATCCTAAAGGAAATCAACTCTCAATATTCATTGGAAGGACTGATGCTGAAGCTGAAGCTCCGATATTTCGGCCACGTGATGTGAAGAGCTGATTCACTGAAAAAGACCCTGATGCTGGAAAAGTTTGAGAGGGCAGGAGGAGAAGGGGGTGACAGAGGATGAAATGTTGGATGGCATCATCAACTCAATGGACATGAGTTTGAGCCAGCTCAGGGAGATAGTGAGGGACAGGGAAGCCTGCTGTGCTGCAGTTCATAGGATTGCAGAGTCAGACATGACAGCAACTGAAGAACAACAACAACAAAATGATTCAGTGAATATCTTTTTACACACGTTCTTACAGAGACTAGCATTCAAAAAGGGGAAGCTCTTGTCAAAAATATATGTTCACTTCTTTATGCTGATATACACTACCTTGTTGTTCAGTTGCTAAGTCACGTCACTACCTAATTGCTCTAATATTGTACCAATTTACAGTTCCATCAAAATTGTATAAAATGTACTTTCTTTACAGCCACACCAAACACAGATGTTAAAAATCAGTCTATTTGGCAGTTAAAGAATGGTTATTCTATCACTATTTCAAACAACATTTTCCTGATTTTGAAGAAGGGAATGGCTACCCATGCCAGTATTCTGGCCTGCAGCATTCCCTGGACTGGACAGTCCATGGGGTCGCAAAGAGTTGGACATGACTGAGCGACTTTCACTTTCACTTTTTTCCTGATATTAGTGGGACATGTTCCATCCATTTTGTTGACTTTTGTATTTTTTTGCTCATTTTTCTAGTGGGTGTTTATCTTAGAATAATTTCTATAAAGTTGGCTGAGATTCCATTAAACAGATGTGGACAGGTAAAAAGTACTGATTAAAACACTGCTTCTCATGTCAAGATGGATACTGCACATACTGCAATTACTTGTGCTTCATACTGTAGAAGATGTTAAGTGAAAGTGTATGACCTCTATTACTTACATACACTGGAGTGACAGAGCTCGGGAGTGAGTAGTTTTAAGTATGAACTGAAAGGTCAAGATTCCTTTGGACAAACCCAAACTCAAAAGCAACAACTTTAATAAAGTCCTGAGAAACTAACCTCCATCGGACTCGCTGGTGGTTTAGTTGCTCAGTCATGCCCGACTCTTGCAACACCACAGGCTGTAGCCCGCCAGTCTCCTCTGTCCTTGGCATTCTCCAGGCAAGAATACTGGAGTGGGTAGCCATGCCCTCCTCCAGGGGATCTTCCCAACCCAGGAATCAAACCCAGGTGTCCTGTCTTGCAAGCAGATTCTTTACTGACTGAGCTAAGAGGGAAGCCCCATGGACGCCCTAGACCACGACTGTGATCTCTAGATGCTTCTTCCACTAAAGGGAACAGGAGACTTTGAAGAAACGGCTGATTTTGGGTCTGGGGCAAAAACTGTTAACATGAACGTGGCGCATCTTGCTGAATCAGAAGGTCAAAAAAAACTCTCAATGGTCCTCCCAAAGGGTAATCACCTTTAGGGACTAAAACTAGATTGTAAACTCGGGAGTAACAGAGCACCTACTCGCAGGACACTTGTCAAAATGATGTGAGGTACCTGAATGCTACCCAAGTTCACAGAAACAGAATAATACTAGGGGGACGGGGACAGAATTCACAGAAGGACAGACTCAGATGAGTTTGAAGAGATATGAATGCAAGAAGGAAGGCTTCAGGCACGCTTGTTCAAGGCCCTGAAGGGGGAGCTGGCCTGTCCCTGAGCACAAGGGAGGCCAGAGGACATGAGAGCCAAGCTGGAGGGCTGTGGCGGGAGAGGAGTGTGAGTGACTCTGTGCTTGAGGATGAGACTGAGAGTGTGTGAGTGAACAGGTATCCAGGTATGTGAGAGAGAAAAGTCCAGCTGGCCGTAGGGGCAGATTGAGGAAAGCAACGAAAATTAGTGCCCTCCGCATCAGCCCCCAGTCTGGATGGATCTCCTTTTGGGCTGAGGAGTAGAAGTGAGGGAGAGGGGCGGGACGGGGCTCGGAGGGAGACCCCCCTGCACCTGGAGACCCAGCAGCCTGAGCAGGTACAGGAGCAGGGCAGCCTCAGTCGGGCCTCCCCTGAGCGCCCTCTGAGGGCCTGTGGGTCCAGCAGAATCCGAACCCATAGACACTGCTCATTTCAGCGCTGACTGCATGCCAGCCTCCTACACAGGAAGTTTGTTACAGACAGACTGGTGGCTCCGCCCTTCCCCAGAGCTTTTGAATTTGCTGATCTGGGCTGGTGATAAAGGTCACGAATGTTTTTCTTATGCTTTAAGAGCCCTGAGACTTCCAGCTTCCACTTGGGATGAAGCACACTGGGAAGAGTGTCACTCCTGAATGCACAGACAGCTGAGGGGACAAGGGCCACCCTGGGCAGGAGAGCCAGAGCAAGACCTGTGAGAGCCGGAGACAGAAAAGGACAGGAAAGGCAGCCCCCGCAGCAGCGGCCAGGACAGAACTCCCTCTGCACCACACAGGTGCAGGGCGCCGAGAGCACGTCAGACCCTTCCAGGGCACCCTGGTGGTGCGGAAGTAGCTCCAAAATAATGCAGGATACCAACCCCCCTCCAAGAAACTCACAGAACATCTGGCAGGATGAATACCCCCAAACTCCCCAGGGGCCCCATTCTGGGCCCTCCTCACTGCAACAGGCTCCGAGGACCTGCCTGCCAGTTTCTGCCTCATCACCTTGCTGCTGCCTCTCGCAGAGGGTGGCAGGATCAGCCCACGGGACCTTCCTTCAAACGCTGTGTCCTCCCCACTCCTGGTCTCAGGGCCAAGGACCTGTGCCTGACGCAGCTAGAAGGGGGCAGGCCAGGACAAAGGGAGAGGGGGAGGCTCGCTCCTCCTCGGGGCCATGGCAGCTGGGACTCCGGCCTGTGGCCTGAAGGACCAGAGGTCACGGTCTCGGGGAGAGAGAATGAAGGAGGCAGAACAGGCCCGAGAGAGGACAGCAGCCACAGTGGTCACGTGCCACAGTCATCCTGTTTCTGGTCCTTGGATGCAGCCCCGGCATGGGTTCCACGAGACAGCAGGACATGCTCACTCTGTTTTTAAAGTCCCCCCTTCCTCCTCCTTCTTTGCTTAATGTACCTCAACTGCTTGCTCCTTGGAAGAAAAGCTATGACAAATGTAGACAGCGTACTAAAAAGCAGCGACATCACTTTGCTGACAAAGGTCCATCTAGTCAAAACTATGGTTTTTCCAATGGTCATGTATTGATGTGAGTTGGACCATAAAGAAGGCAGAGCACCGAAGTTTTTGAACTGTGGTGTTGGAGAAGACTCTTAAGAGTCCCTTGGATTGCAGGGAGATCCAACCAGTCCATCCTAAAGGAAATTAGTCCTGAATATTCATTGCAAGGACTGATGCTGAAGTTGAAGCTCCAATACTCTAGCCCCTGATGCGAAGAGCTGACTCATTTGAAAAGACCCTGATGCTGGGAAAGATTGAGGGCAGGAGGAGAAGGGGACGACAGAGGATGAGACGGTTGGAGGGCATCACTGGCTCGATGGCCATGAGTTTGAGCAAGCTCTGGGAGTTGGTGATGGACAGGGAGGCCTGGCGTGCTGCAGTCCATGGGGTCACAAAGAGCCGGACCCGACTGAGCAACTGAACAATAACAACCTCAACTGCTGGAGCCCTAGCTAGATGGATTCGATTTCTTTTCACAATCACTCTTAAAGGAAGATATTAATTCCATTTTATAGATGAAGAAACAGTCTGTGGATCACAGACTCAGAAGACATGTGCTTTGCTACTGGGGAGGATCCCTTGGATAAACACATGCAGAGTGAGCCCAGACCACCTCCTGGAGAAGTTCTAGAAAAGGCCTCCTGATTCAGTCTAGTCTAATCCACGCTCCTGAGACGAACCTAAATGTGACCTAAGGATTCTGAAACACCCTCAAGAGTACACCCCAGAGGCAATGCCAACAATACCAAGTCAGCACGAGTGGGCGGCCGCCAATCTCTGGGACATGTCCAACGGCAGAGAGTGGGTCTCCCTGGCTCTTCCCAGAACCTCATCCAAACTTACCAAACCTTGAGCTCTGCTGTCAGGACCCCATCAGAATGCTAAACCTACATGTAGGAAAGTATTTGATTTCTTAAACACTTGAAGACTTCTGTATGCCAGGTAATATACTGAGTGTTTTTATCCACTGACATTTAGTTGTCACATCTAATCTTTTAAGGGAGGTATTACCATACTCTACATGTTACTGATGGGGAAACTGAGGCTTACAGAAATCAAAAACAGTTGGGCCTCAGTGTCCAAGGGTTCCAGCTCTGTCTCCTCAGATTTAACCAATCATGGATCAAAAGTATTCAGAAAGAAAAAATATTCCAGAAAGTTCCAAAAAGCAAAACTTGAATCTGCTGCACTAAGGCAACCATTTATATATCATTTACATTGCAACTATTTACACAGAAGTTACACTGTATTAGGTGTTACTACTGATGTGGAGATGATTTAAAGGATGCTAGAGGCTGTGCAGAGGTTATGAGCAAACACTGCACCATTTACTAAGGAACCTGAGCATCTGTTCCTTGGTTGTGGGAGTCCTGGGACCAACCCCTGTGGAGACCAGTCCAGAACACAGTCCAGAGAACAGGAGGAACCGAGAGTGGGCAGTGAGGCTGGGAGGCCTGCGTCCATCACTGAACCTGAAATGGGACAGTACATCCGTCCTGCCTCCGTGTGCTCCACGAGGGCAGCACTTCAGAAACTTGCAGTTTTGTTTTTTTAAAGCAAGTGGCACATTATCAAAACTAATCTAAACAAACCAACAAGCAAAACAGCGTACAAAAGTTTCACATTCTCAAGATTTCCATGTATCTAAATCATCCAGTCAAAATCCCAAAATCTTTGTTTTTCACTGGGGTGGGGAAGGACTTGGCAGATGGCAGGAAACTGTGCTCTCATATGTTCCAGATGAAAGTGACCGAAAAAGTCCCTTTTCTCTGAAGAGTGTGCTTAGGGGTTGTAATTCACCATATAAAGGTACCAGTGATTCTCAACCTCTCACAGCCACATCCTGCTTTCCTGAGTACTAAAATCTCATTTGGAAATTAATATTATAACACTATTTTTATTTTTTGACTGTGTGGCATGCAGGATCTAGCTCTCTGAACAGGTATAAAACCCTCATCCCCTGCAGTGGAAGTATTGAGTCTTAACCACTGGACCACCAGGAAATTCCCAAACATATTAGTTTTATAATGAGGAAAAAGTGGTCTATCAAGAGATGTTAAAGCATAAGAGATGAAAACATACAGGATTCATGCCTCAAAGGGAGTAAAGTGAGATAAGCTCTTTTTCTTCACTCTGTTCTTTGGTATGTACGCACTCTTGTCAGTGAATGGGAAGAAGAGAATGAAATAAACCTTGACTTACTGGCTTCCTAAGGAAGAAGATAGACAAAGCTCCTACTAGGGGCATATCTCCAATCAATGGTTCCAGGATCACCCGCATTGTACCATGAATCTAAATTCAAATGGGAAAACAAAACATTAATGGAAATAATTTCACAGGCTCTTACTGACTCAAAAGGAGGATGCAAGATCCTGACAGTGATTCCTGAGCATATGACTTCAGGCTTCTCTCTTTAACTTCAAAGAAATTCTGAGTTAATGAAAACTTCACAATTTTCTTTCTGAATAGAGCACAGAGAATCTGAAAAGAAAATGAAACTTAAAAAAACCTTACCTGTATACTCTGCACACCAGCTCTACAAAAATATCGCTTGATCTCCAGATCGATCTCACAATTCCCTACAAAACTAGCAAAGAAAAAGTTCTGATTACATTCTTTTCATCACCACAGACCCCAGCTACAGAATCTGAAGACAGTGCTGGCAAAGTCACCAAAACCGGACTGCAGGCAAGCTGCAACCTGCAGGCCGGCTGGGCCAGAGTCCCAGGACCTGGGCTACAGCAGCCACGGCCACCAGAATCAGCACCGCCACGTGGCGGGTGAGGCTGGCTGCCTGGCCAGTGGTCTTGGTACAAATGTCACTTCTCAAAGGGCAGCTTCTGGAGCAGTCTCTTGATGGAGTATAGTTTTCACTTGTCTCATAAATAACTGTTTGTTTAAAACATATACAATGCTTAGATCATATTTCACCACAAATAAATGTACCCATGCTCCCCCACTGTGAGAAACCAGCAGTGCTCAGGCCCTCAGAGATGTTACACCTGTTTGAGGCATCAATTTTACTCAGCGACTGTCACTTCAATCGTTAATGTGAACACCCATTAACACTGTGTGACGTTGCATGTAAGGCTTCACCTATCTTTATAAAAATGTGGCAGGCCTACAATGTTTTTGTGGAACCTGAATGGTTTAATGCCTACCCTTGATTCTGGAAGTGGGTCATCTTGCTCCTGCCCTGGAGCATCGGGAGGAATGTGATAACCACAACAGAGAGTGTCCAAGCACATGAGCAAAATATCAACAGAAGGCATCTGGGATGAAAGTCTGCCAACAGTCACACTCCTGCCGTAAAAGCCACTACCTATATTTTGGTGAAGGAGGTGCACGCAATCAAGGACACATTTTGGCAGAAGGTTGCTAGTAGTCACAAGGAGCAGACATCTTCGTTAATGATTGTAGAGCTTTTCTAGCTATGAGAAGATGAAAGAAACTGGGCTCATAAAATCATCTCTTGAAAATATAGAATTGCCTGAAAGACAGTTCTGCCAGTTTTCCCAGAGCACAGAGGGCCTCGTTCCTGGTCTCTGCCCTGAACTCCTTTCAAGGGTGTGGAAGGGCAGCGACCACAATGGCTGGTGACCTCATCCTTGTAGAGGCAGATGGCGAATGACAAGTTTTCTCCACATACCCTAAGATGTGATCATTTTATGTTCTATTCTCTCTCAATTACTCCTTCCCCAACTCTACAGGCAGTAATCTAGTTACAGTTCTTGTCTGGAACATAGGAAAAAGTAGAATGCAGACTGTTTCAGAGACGTAAATATCTGAGCTGCGTAACTTGCATATGCTGCTATGTCTGCTGAAACCACAAAAGCCAGACTGTAGTCTTCAAAATGGCATCAGGTAACAGACTCATTTCAGTGTCTGTTTAACAAACGTGTATGAAGGGCTCTGTCAGTGCTGGAATAAGAGAAGAAGGTTCCCACCCACGGAAGCTCACCCTCGGCCTGTGGACAGCCTTGGCAGGCACAGTGACCCCAAGACAAACACGGGGCCACCTCTCACTCCACTCAAGACAGCGGTATCTGCAGTGGTGCCAGAGTTTTCCCATATTACGCCATCATAACACTCTATGCTGCTTTCTAAAATAATGGCAATTGGTACGGACTCTGTTCATTTACTACATTAATACACTTTAGAAACTCAAAGACGACACGATAAAAAAAATGACCCCTAATCAAAATAAAACCAACCCTGCTGGGTGTGTCAGTCAGTAGCTGGCACACAGCTGGGAAGGGGCCTCATGAAGCCATGAGCAGGTTCTTGAAGGACAAAGACAAGAGCCAGAGAAGCCCTTTACCACCAGGGAAGGCACTTGGCAGATCCCTAATCAATTTTTTCCCAATTATTTTTTATCGTGGTAAAACATACATAGCAACCATCTCACTCTTTCTGAAGTGCATGGCGGTGGCATTAAGCACATTCAGACTGCTGTGCAACCATCACCACCATCATTTCCAGACTCTCTTCATCCTGCAAAACTGAAACTCTACGCCCATCACCCAGGGACTTCCATCCTCCTCCCCTCCTCCCCAGCAGCCTGCATCCTGCTCTGTGTCTCTGTGGATCTACTCCTTGAGGTCTCACATGGGGGGAGTCACACACAGTCTGTCTCTTTGCGACTGTCCTACTTCATCTAGCATGATGTCCCCACGGTCCGTCCATCCCACCGTAGCTGGCTGGGCGCTGCCCACTGCGGGATTCCTTCTCTGTACAGCCTGAACGACGCTCCCCTGTGTGCACATAATACGCCTTCTTACCTGTCCAACAGTCAGTGAAGACCTGGGGCGCTTCCATATTTTAGCTATCGTGAAGAAAGCTGCTATGAACTGGAGTATACAATTATCGCTTTGGGATTTTGTTTTCAATTCTTCTGGGCATGTACCCAGAAGTGGAAGTGCTGGGTCATTCAGTTATTATTTTTTTTAAGGAGGTACTGTTCTGTTTCTATAGCAACCATACCTTTTGTATTCCCACCATCAGTGTACAGGGGTTCTGATCTCTGCACATTCTCACTAATCCGTTCTGGTGTTAACGGCTGCTACCCTGACGGGTGTGAGGCCATGTCTCACGGTGGTTTCAGCAGAGACGCTGAGCACCCTTTCATGTGCCTTTGTCCTCTAGTCTGTCTTCTCTGGAGAAATGTCCACTCAAGTCAAGTCCCTCACTCATTTCTGATCAGGTTATTTGTTTTTTGTTGTTGTTTTTGAGTTGTAGCAGTTCTTTATATATTCTGGATCTCAATCCTTTATCATATATATGATTATATGCATATATCTGATTGCACTGATTCTGTAGATTACTTTTAGTGCTGGCTTTTAATGATATTAAGTCTTCTAAACCACAAACATGGGCTGCATCTCTAAGTATTTACGTCTTCTTTAATTTTTTACATCAGTGTTATGTAGTGTTCATTGTACAAGTCTTTCACTGCTTGAGTTAATTTCTAAGTATTTTATTCTTCTTGTTTTAAATGAAATTTTCTTAATTTCATTTTTGGACTTGTTTATTGTTAATGTATAGAATGCAACTATACATTTTTTTGGCATCGATTTTGTATCCTTCTACTTTACTACTACTTCCTTTCCAACAATGTATGTGTTTTGTTTTTTTCATACCCAATTGCTCTGAAAGAACTTCCAGGACCGTGCTGAACAACAGCGGTGAAAGTGGTGTCCTTGTCAAGTTCCTGATCTCAGAGGACAGGTTTCAGTTTTTCACCACTGAGCATGCTGCTTGCTGGGAATACATGCCAAGTATTCCAAGTCCAATAAACAAGTCCATCATGCTGACATTGCTTCTGTCTGTGCCTTAAGTGTTTTTATCATGAAAGTGTTGAATTTCAACAAATGCTTTTTTGGCATCAACTGAGATGATTAGGTGATTTTCCCCTTCACTCTTGTTAATGTGGAGTATTACATTGATCACTTACAATGAACCATCCTTATATTCTGGAAATAAATCCTTCTTGGTCATGGTGTATAATCCTTTCACTATGTTGCTGAAGTCCGTTTGTGAGCATTTTCTTGAGGATTATGGCATCAATGTTCACAAGTGATATGGGCCTGCAGTTATCTTGTAGTGCCTTAAATTTCTTTTAACATGTTCTACGAACGGCAGTTATCTAAGCTATCAGGAACTAAAAACCAGAAGTAGCTAAGTTTAGGTCCTCAACAAGAAGCTAGTCCAGTTCCATCAAATAGCAGTAAGATATGTGCTCATTATATTCTCTACTTTACGGGCAGAGCTAAGTGACATCACACATCATTAACTATGACAAACACACAAACTTACCTAATCTGAAGGTCCAAAATAATCTGCCTTTTGTCGACATTTTCAGTATACACCTTAACACCATTGATCCTGAGGGGCTGAAACAAGAATTGGCTTCTTCAAAACATAGGAAGGGTAAAGAACACCAACCCTGTGACCCAGGAGCTGAGAAAACGAGCCTGGATCCCAGGCTCGGGCAGGGACACTCTGCTTCATGACGCTGTCGTCTCACCCCCAGTGTGCCGCGGGGCCTCTGGCCCTGAGCACCCTCATCTGTAAGACACCCAGGAGGGCCCTGCAGGCTGAGAGCGGCCCACAGGACGCGGGACCAGCGGGTCACGGAGCACTGCCTAGCTCAGCAGGGGCTCGGGGCCGGGACCCGGCTTCACTCCCGCCCAAGAACCCTCAGTCCTTGCCTCCTCCAGGAGACTCTGGCCCATTCCCTCTAGTCCACCCTTAGTGCCCTGGCTAAAACAGAAGTTCTTCTCGTTTTATCTTTATGTCACAACTTTCTATTTTTTAATATTCTCATAAAAATGGGACTTTTTGAGTGAATCAAAAATATTAACTATATTTTCACAGATAATACAGGCAACACGGTGAGAATCAAATGACTATAAAAAGAAAAGGCAGACAATAATAAATATTATATTTCAACATCATTTCAGAATCTTTTCCCAATTTACTGATTTGAGACCCCTTCTAAGAAAGTTCTCAGCATGGCAGCTGGACATGAAACACTCAGGCTGAAGCACCCCTGGGCCCCCACGCTCACTCTGACGCTGCAGCTGTCCTGAAGTCTGACCCCCCAGCTGGCCGCAGAAGCAGACTCCAGGCCCATGCTGCCACCATCCCAGGTCGCAGGGTCTCCGCTCAGGCTCCCAAGCCCGCTCCGGCCCCTGCATCAGACGCCTGGGTCCCCTATTCCTACGAGAAGTCCAAGCGCCCTGTGACACTGAGCTCTCCGACCAAACCTGCACTGCTCTCAACATTCCTACCCATCGTCAGCACTACAAGTTCAAAGCACACACACAAACATGAAAGTAATTCTTCCCGAGACAAACTCGGCTGGAGCAAGAATTCCAAATTTACAAATGAACGTGAGCTTACCTGACTGCGGGCTAAGAGACACAGCCTGCGGGCTAAGAGAGACTGCTATTTTAAAGGGCTGGAAAAGAAGGGGGCAGGGCAGGAGGAGGACATGCCTCTGAAACCGTATGTAGGCATCAATACATATGCTATTCACCATCTGCCCTTCACAGAAAACCTTGGAACCCCCACTTCATATTCACGTGGCATTCTGGCTTCTAAGTGTGCATTCCCACTTGTCGTGTTCCTTTTAGGGGACTGAGGTAAAGTGGAAATGAGAGGCAGTGTCCCACGGAGTCCTGCGCTGGCCCCATGAGCTGAACAGGGACCGCACCCAAAATGGTAGCGTGCTGCAGATTCATAGTCAAGAGAACAAACAGCCTGCACGATACAGCTGGGCAGGACACACACACCTGCGTCTCTGCACAAAGATGGACGTCGACGAGGAACAGCATCGACACCTGGGAGTGTCAGAGCCTGGGGCAGGGGCACAGCCGGCATGAGGTCCTCGGCCCCACCCCCTGAAGCACCACCGGCATCAGGACTCAGCGTGCGAGTGGGGAAGGTGGTCGTCTGGCTCTGCAGCCGCTGACCCCTGGCTGGCGAGCTAGGATCCTGCAGGGTCACAGTGCGGCCAAAAAATAAACTAAAAAAAAAGTACTGTTGAACTCTGAAGTCTTATTAGGCATAAAAACAATGTTACCTTGAAATTAATATAACCTCATGTGTCAATTATGCCTCAATAGAAAAAATGCTACCTTCAACTGTTGCTAGTTATTGTAAACACTGACTTAAAAAAATAAAAAGGGAAAGTTGCTGTTACGGTGGCCCTGAGGCTTCCAGCAGTGCTGGAATTAGTGACGGTCCTCTGTATGTAACTCGATGCCAAGAACAAAGCCCACCCTTCCCACCACCTGTGTCACTAACGCGGTGCTGCGAGCCCAGCACTGGAGCCCCGAGGTGCTGCTTTTAAACATGGGGGTGGGATGGGGGCGCCTTCCAGCTTGTGTCAATCATTAGTGAGTTTCCACAGCAAACCCCCGCTCTAGCACGACAGATGGTGGGAACTGTACAAAGGTAACTGTGGTGGGAGAACGTGTGGCTGAGGGGCCCACAGATGGACCTGGACTGGCAGAGACTCCACAGTGGACAGAGGCGGAGAGACCCCGAGACAGGAGACCCGGGGAGGGCCTGCGCACACAGCCAGCCTTCCAGAACACAGCTTGGCTAGAAAACAATGTGACGCAGCGTAACATTCTCTCCAGCGGTGCACAGGTAAGAAAGCTTGAGGAGAAACAAACCTGCTGCCCCATGTCCACCCTCGTGAAGCTGAAGGTGCTGAGGTGGGTGTGTGCACCCCGCACGGCCGGCTCTATGGTTTCTCGAAACAACTTCTCTATAAACTGGCAAATAAAAGGCCACATGTGTTTTACAGTCTGGAAAAGAGAAGAAGCTCAGGTTAAACATGACTCAGCTGGTAAAGAATCTGCCTGCAATGTGGGAGACCTGGGTTCGATCCCTGGGTTGGGAAGATCCCCTGCAGAAGGGAAAGGCTACCCATTCCAGTATTCTGGCCTGGAGAATGCCATGGACTGTGTAGTCTGGGGGGTCACAAATACTCGGACATGACTGAGCGACTTTCACTCACTCAAGCAAATAGTACAGTACCTAAATCATCATGAAAAATCATGCTTATACAGTTTACCAGAATTTTTGAAAGGCAAAAGTGGGTGGCGTCCTTTTTTGTTATGCAAAAACAGCATCTAAAATTTAAAAATGTGTTATAATAATAAATTATTGATTAACCAACCAGTATGTTGCAGGAATTAGTTATTCTAGTTAAATATTTTGTTTATGCATATCATCACATTTAATCATTACTAAAAAGTCAGAAAGGGGCTTCCCCAGTGGCTCATCAGTAAACAATCTGCCTTCAATGCAGGAGCCACAGGAGACGAGGGTTCGATCCTTCGGTCGGGAAGATCCCCTTTAGTAGGGCATGGCGACCCACTCAAATATTCTTGCCTGGAGAATCCCATGGACAGAGGAGCCTGGTGGGTTACAGTCCATAGGGTCAAAGAGTTGGACATGACTGAAGCTACTTGGTATGTACAAACAGTCAGACAATCCTGTAGTTTCAACTCAGTGCTAAAAACTTTCTAAAACTGTGTTGTTCTTAACAAACATTAATGAGTGTCTTTAAGGATGGACTAATTTCCAGTGATTATATTACGGGTAATCATTACCTACATTAGTTTTTACTATACAATTCTAAGAATATATAAAATACAGAGATAAAAGAGATCTAAGTATGATTTAAAAACATAACCTTTTAAAAAAGGCTAGATTTCTTGGGAGTTATTCCCCTCTTCATAAGAATGCTCTATAATTTTCACTTACAACTATCATCAAAGTGAGGAGACACAGGGCCGAACGTCCGGCTATGAGACCATCACCAGCTTCCTGTGACAAAGGCACAGTTTGCACGGCAATGTCCCAGCTGATTAGAGAGCAGAGGCCACCCGCGCGGCCTCGACGCGCTCACATATCGCCCACACCCAAATCCCCAACTATGGAGAGGCTGCATCTCACCCACCAGTTCCCACTGATATCTGGTGTTTCATGTACTCTTCTCTTACCTTATTTAGCCATTCTGCTCTCTCAGTGTCTGGAAAATGAACCTAAGAGAAAAACACACACACGACTTAGTGACTCCTGACGACTCTAAGTAAAATGTCACAAAAGCCAGTTAGTATTCTTACTGTATATCTGCTCTGTCTGCGGCTCTCTCACCCCATGCTGGGGAACCTTCCACGGAAGCGTGTGGCCCAAGCCCTCACGTTCTGAGGACACTCTGAAACCCCTGCCCACCTCCCCGCTGGCCTCAGGAGTGCCCACAGAGCCCGAAACCTCAAGCTCATCCCTTAGCGCCCTCACACTCCGTAGGCCTCCAGGCTCGGAGCCTCAGAAGCCCTCTTTTCTCTTCCCCTTTTGGCCCAAAGGAGCCAGCACACAATGTTCCTTAATTGGCCCCTCTCCACAGAGTCTCCCAAAGGAGGATTATAATTACAGTTCTCCATGATGGGGCCTGTATACTGAAGAAAATAAGTGGAGAGGTAGGAAAAAAAAAAAACCCTACTTAGAAATATCTGAGAGTTTTCTTTGTCATTAAAACAACCCCTGCAGAGAAAAGGCTAAAGCAGTTTTGAGCAGGGAATTCTCTTGAGAAATGCTTCCACGCCCCTCCAAGAAAGAAGAACACACTGACCACATAAACACTCTGAAACCTGCTCTGGGGCCCAAAGACAGACTGGAGTACAGACTGGAGTAGGGCAGTTCTGTCCTGGGGGCTGGAGGCGGGGGCGGGGGTGGGGGTGGGGGAGGGACCAACACGGCCACACCAACTTCTCTCAGCAACACACTAAGAGCCAAGCCCCATCCCTCCTCTGGCTGAGAGCAGCTGCTCAGGAAACATGACTCTGGGCTGTGTGCCCAAGAAGATGCTTCCTTGAGGACCAATCCCACCGCTCAGGCTTGGTCCCTGAGCACAAACCAGGGCACGGGGCCGTGAGCAGCCAGATTCTGGCTGGTGAGACCACCGTCTCCACATCTGACACGGCCACACAGCTCCACCTTCCCCGCGCCCACACGCCCAAGAAGGCTTGCCCCTTCACGCCGCAGGATGGGAAACCTTTAATCTGCGTGAATCCCAAGGGTGGGCTGGCGTGCCTGCAGCAAGTTTTTCTAAATTAAGTTTTAGCTTGAACCTATTCTGGAACAAAACCAAATAGATGGCAACCTTTCAGAATTAAGGAAGAGGCTCAAGAGTTGAGAAAGATGATGCTCCAGAAGCAGAGATTTAGGAAAGAATGCTGCTCGTGTCTGGAGGTCATGTCGCTGCAGGGGAGCCATTTCTACCCGAGGGGTACCGGAGCACCAGAAGGCCTGACCTCCCCCAGAGGCAGGACACGTGGGGGCTGGGGAGAGCTGAGGGCTCGCCAGACCAGCCAGGCTAGGTTGCAAGAGACTCAGACCTGGCATGAGAGAAGGGGGCTTGGGGGGCAGTGGGGCAAGGTCTCTTCAAGGTCTTCCAGGTGAGAGATTCGGAGGGGCAGAAAGTGAGGAAAGGCAGAGGCTGAGGGCTGGCGGTGCACATGCCATAAACCTCCCCTGAACGGGGTCCTGGAGGCCCGAGGAGGACAACGCGACTCAACCATAAACTATTCTTGTGTGTTGTTGCTGTGCAGTCGCTCAGTCAGGTCCAACTCTGTGACCTCATGGGCTGCAACAGAGATTCAGGCTTCCCTGTCCTTTACCATCTCCCGGAGTTTGCTCAAACTCATGTCCACTGAGTCAGTGATGGGATCCAACCATTTTTGTATAAAATGATACGAGTAACTACCATTTGGGCTCCCCAGGTGGTGCTAGTGGTAAAGAATCTGCCTGCCAATGCACGTGATGGAAGAGTTGGGGGTTCGATCCCTCGGTCGGGAAGATCCCCTGGAGGTGGGCATGGCAACCCAGTCCAGTATTCTTGCCTAGAGAATTCCATGGACAGAGAAGCCTGGCGGGCTACAGTCTATGGGTCACAAAGAGTCGGACACGACTGAGCTACTGAGCACCAGACTGAACTAGACTGAACTACCATTTGCTGACTATAAACTGCTATCTATGCAGCAGGAGCTGCGCTAAGTTAGTCAGACATATTCCCTGAGTTAATTCTTACAACACATCTACAAACTGGGACTATTACTATCCCAAATTTACAAGACAGCTACCAGTGACAGAATGGGGATGAAAACCCAGACTGTCTGCTTGTGCTCTTGGTCACTCTGCTACCAAGGGAAGTGGCAAGTGCATAGAGATCACCATTCATAGAGCCCGCCGAACCCTCAGGAGAACACACCCCCATCAAAGAGCAGAACCTGAAAGTCTGATTTCATGCCTTAAAATGTACGAGATCCTGAGTGGTAGCCAGAAGTAGAAAATGTGTGTTTAATGGCGATTTATCTAGAGTTGGACCATAAAGGCTGAATGCCAAAGAACTGATGCTTTCAAACTGTGGTGTTGGAGAAGACTCTTGAAGAGTCCCTTGGACAGCAAGGAGATCCAACCAGTCCATCCTAAAGGCGGTCAATCCTGAATATTCATTGGAAGGACTGATGCTGAAGCTGCAGCTCCAATATTTTGCCCACCTGATGCAAAGAGGTGACTCATTGGAAAAGACCTTGACACTGGGAAAGACTGAAGGCTGGAGGAGAAGAGGTTGGCAAAGGATGAGATGGTTGGATGGCATCACTGACTCCATGGACTTGAGTTTGAGCAAACTCTGGGAGATGGTGAAGGACAGGAAAGTGTGGCGTGCTGCAGTCCATGGAGTGGCAAAGAGTCAGACATGACTGAGTGACCGAACAACGAGAATCTACACACCAGAGGTTGTACAAATCTTGAAACAGCTGATGGCAAAGTTCAGAAAACCAGACAGCAGTTCACAATAAAACACTATTACCAGACCTAGTGTTCCACCCAAGACTCAGACAGAGCAATTTGAGACTGGTTTTACTTAACATTCAGGCTTGCCACAGGAAAGAGCTAGTGTTCATGAACACAAAATAATAAGGAAGTAGTAATGACAAAATTCCATGTGCATCCATCCACCCTGTGAACCGGCAATCCCATTTCTCAGGATCTGGCCTAGGAAAACAATGCATGTGCGGCATGCCTGGAGCAGCCACCACCGCCCCGAGTGGCCGGGTGGGACAGACGGGCCCACACACGGGGGCTGCAGGGCTACGGGAGCGAGGAGCGGTGCAGGTGGGGGCTGCCAGAGCCCTGGAGTAATTCTGTGGGGTAACTCCCAACATTTGTTTTCAGTGAAAATACACAGAAAAGCAGGCACAACTGGCTGCCATTCATTCAGGGGGGTGGGGTGGAGGGAGGAGGTGTATATAACAAAGTTTTAATGTATAAAGTTTTAAAATAAAAACCAACAAAAACTTAAAAACACTGTTCCCAAGGAAGGGGACAAGAGAGGAGAGACAAGCGCAGGAGAAGAGCTCAAGGTGGAAGTGAGCTGTCCCGTCTGCGCCCACCCGGCCCTGCTCCCGTCTGGGGCCCGGCCAGCTGTCCCACAGCCGCCACAGTCACCGCACGACAGGCCTTGAGGTTCACCAGCAGGGGCGGGGCAGAGCCACAGCTCCTGCCTCCACGTCCAACTCTTCAAATCCTCAAGACACTTACATGGCTCCTTTCTACTTTCCCAGCATCAGAGAACTCCTTCACAGACCAAATGAGGGACTTCATTCACCAACTGGGCCCTTGTCAGCCCCTCTGTCTTCCAGTCAGTTCAGTTCAGTCACTCAGTCGTGTCCGACTCTTTGCGATCCCGTGGACTGCAGCATGCCAGGCCTCCCTGTTATTCATCACCAACTCCTGGAACTTGCTCAACTCCATGTGCATTGAGTCGGGGATGCCATCCAACCATCTCACCCTCTGTCGTCCCCTTCTCCTCCACCTTCAATCTTTCCCAGCATCAGGGTCTTTTCCAATGAGTCAGTTTTTCGAATCAGGTGGCCAAAGTATTGGAGTTTCAGCTTCAGCATCAGTCCTTCCAATGAATATTCAGGACTGATCTCCTTTAGGATGGACTGGTTGGATCTCCTTGCTGTCCAGGGAATTCTCAAGAGTCTTCTCCAACACCACAGTTCAAAAGCATCAATTCTTCGGCATTCAGCTTTCTTTTATAGTCCAACTCTCACATTCATACATGACTAGTGGAAAAACCATAGCCTTGACTAGATGGACCTTTGTTGGCAAAGTCATGTCTCTGCTTTTTAATACACTGTCTAGGTTGGTCAGTTTTTCTTCCAAGGAGCAAGTCAGTACAGTGGACCAAATTCACCTGTGCACATGTCATTCAGTGAACCTGTACTTTCAATGAAAGCATTACAAGAACTTACTATGTTTGGTAATAAAGCATTGCCAAACTTTCCAATTAATGAAAATGTAGTAACTAGAGGCCATATATTCTTAAAAACACTGGTAAGTTTGTCTGTGTACATATAAACATGTACTTTTATATATGTTGCACATGTTTGTAAGTGTACAGAAAAATTTTGCAAAAATACACATCAAAACTAGTATAACAAGGAGCAGAATAAGACTTTTACATTTTCCTCTGTTTCTATACATTTGAACTGCTTGTAAGAAGCATAAACTACTTTTCTAGTTATTAGCTTAACTTAAGATTAAAACCAAGAATTTTCTAACACAGAAAGTAGTACTTTCTATAATAAGTAACTGTGTCACATACTCAAACTGTGTGACAAGAGTTTTTGTAAATTGATTTTGAACTTATTGATTATATCAGCGAGAATACTTAGAAACAAGACTTTCTTATAACACAAGTAACCTACTCTAAATCTGATTTGAAAAAAAAATTTTCTGAATCCTCAAGTTTTAAAGCTAAAGTGTAATTCTGCTGAAACAAAAACCTTAATGACCAAATACGATAACTCCTGCAAAACTATTCAAAAATAAAACATCTGCCTTCTCTAACATAATGTGATTTCTTCAAGTTCACTGATATGCCTCAAGCCTTCCTGCTAACAACCCAGCAACTCCTCTGTATCCTATCACACACCTCAGGCAAAACACGCCAATCCCCTGAGTCACCTAATAAGAGAATTCTCTACTCACCACCATGCACAGGAAGGAGTACAGTTCGCCTGGTGTAAATTCTGATTCTGTTACTGCATCTCATCACTGTGCTAGTCCTTAATCTACCGCAAATATACAGGCTGTTCTTTTAGAAAAACAGGCTGAAGAAGCCACTTTTCAGTTAGTTGAATCTGGTGCTGTGTCCAGGGCCAGGGACATAATGCAGAATTGGGTGTGGTCGTGTCCTTGGGAGGCTCACATTGGCGAGGACAGGTGTGACCGCCAGCCTAGGAGGGAAGGACAGTGCGGGGCTGGGGAGAGTTTGATGCTGCCTCTAAGAGTCCATGAGAAATTAAGGAACATAGTGTGTGACATGGGTTTGATGGGATTAGCTGGGGTCTGCCATGCAAAAGAAAGAGAGCATTCTAAGCAAAAATAATGGAGTATATAATTTACTCTGGCAGGACCGAGAGAAGGAAAGAACGGTGGGTGCTGAGGCTGGAAAATCAGGGCAGGACCAGCCCAGTGTGCCTTCTGTGCCCCACAAAGGAGTGTGGATTTTGTTCTACTGGCAATGGGTCAACCTGCGAGTTTTCAAGAGAAAAATTACATAAGATTAATATTTGAGGAACTCTATTCTAGTGCTACCAGAGGAGAGGGCAGAGAAACCATCTGCACAAGTAAGCTTTCAAGGCAAGAGAACTGACTTACATCACCAAAGTTTATATAAGAAGAATTTGAAAATCAAGCCATCTCTTGGTAGAGAATCCCAAGACACTCAACAATTCTGTGGTTTTTAATTTATAAGAGATTGTTTCAAAGTGCCAAAGAAAAAGAATATTTCAAAATTGAAGAAAATAAACCTGTTACCACATTTTCATTGTTTACTAAGTAAAAAATCTGCTTCTCACTAATACATACTCACAGACATTTGTTTATGTTCCACAGAACAATTTAAAGTAGCAAAAATCTCACAGAGATAGGTAAAGATGTACAGGGAAAATAGAAAATGTGTCCCCAAAGCCTAGAGGAATAATGAAACACATGTCATTTGGTTCTAAACCATTTAAGAAAACCCAAAGAACAAGAAGAAAATCCACTCAAATCTCTATACATCTAATTATGAAACATGTTTTCATATTTATTATTCATAGTATCTTTACAAACTAGAAATAACCATTGTAGGAGCATTGAAATTTTGACTTTACTTAGGAGTTGACACTAAGAAATCTCTAGTCTTTTCTTCAAAAAGAACAAAGGCATATTTTCAATTCTAATATGAAGTTGATATTATCAAAGCTGCTTGCTTAGGAAAAATAAATCTAATACACAAAGACACAGCACTGACTGTATGGCAGAACCCTACAAACAATGCCTTTTTTTAACCCTCACAATTTTGTCAGCAGTCCATGCACCACCTAACAGATGAGGAAACACAGTCTCTCCAAGGATAATCTGTTCAAAGTCCCAGGGGAACAAGTGAGTTAGAGGGAAGAGGCCCAGACCTCGATGACTGTAAAGTCCTCTCTGAAGCATGAAGGATGGAACCAATTTACACACAGCTAATGTCTTCTACTTAAATCCTATTTCCCCCATTTCGGAACATGAGATAATGTTTGGAACTGAAGCTAAACAGAGAACTCTCTTCCGGGAGATCCTGCTGATGGTCGGCACTTGTGGAGACATCTCTGCTCAGCCCAAGACAGCTACACACAGTGCAGCAGTCGCCTCCTGGGGCTGCCGGGAACCCTGCTGAAACTCCGCTAGCACCATGAGCACTGAAACCGCGGTGGGAAGTAACTCACGCCTTTATTTTAAACACCTAAAAGAAGGCAGTCAATGTCTGGGAAATCCAAGTAAAGACAGCCTATCTACTACACCAAAGCATTACTGATTTAACATCTTTAAGTAAAATACAAAAGATAATGGATAAAATGATCAATTTAGAAATGAAATGTCATTAAACTTCAAACAGTAAACTGGTCGATCAAGCCAGGACTGCCTGGAGAAGCCAGGATCTGGGATATGCTATCAATGATGGGGAAAGATGAACACCAGTCCAAGAGAAGGTCAGAAACCGTTCTCCCTCTCTGGACCCCGGGTCAATCAGACACCTACAGGTCTCTACACCAGTGCTTTCCAATCAGGACAGGCTCAGAAAACCACATGTGACTGGCCTGCTGCGATGATGCCCTGGGAGCATCTGTGTGCAGCCTGGAGAAAAGTCCCTCAAAATCTCTTTATGCTATGTAATTATGATGTGAAAAAAGCATCAGAGACGCTAACAAATACTGACACTGGAGAGAACTTCCAAATAAGAGGGTCTGAACAAAGTTTAAATGGCACCAGCATCTTGCAGGCCCATGCCAGCTCTTCCCAGTACTGCAGAGGGGGACTCTGAGCATCCTCAAGACTGGCTGGTAAGCATGTCAGGAGAAAATGACTCAAACACAAACTGGCATCAGCTAAATGTGTGGCCTCTAATTTTTTTATATTAAAACTTCTTTATCCATTTTGCACATGGGTTATTAAACCATCTCTGTCTTTAAAGCCTCACAACTCCCAGTTCCAATCTGCTGCCTCCCATCTTCTCCAGAGATTCAGTGTGCATGGAAATTGGAAAAATAGGGTCAAGAAATCTTAATGATATTTTTTTCTAAAATAACGGGACACCTTTTCCTAATAGCTACTTCCATAAAGAATAAAGTATTCAAGGTTAAATATGCGGGGGAGGAATGTCTCTCAGAACCTCTGTCAAATGGTAGCAGCAGGGCCAAATTACTACTTTGGAGGGTAAAAAAATAATTCGGTTCATCTATGTCTAGTGCACAGAAAAGCAGGCAATCAATCATACAGCTACACAGTAAATACAGCAGTTAATATTTTTTAACATCCACAATTACAATTTTCTTGGTGGTTTGATCAGCCTTATGAAAACTTTGATTACTGACCACTACTTATTTTTGCAGATCAGTAAACAGTAAAATAAAAATTAAAAAGCTTGGCCTGGGGAATTTCCCAGTGGTCCAGTGGTTAGGACTCCGTGCTTCCACTTCAGGGGCCACGGGTTCAATCCCTGGTCAGGGAACTAAAATCCCATGTGCCACATGGCATGGCCAAAAGAAAAAGAAAGCTAGGTTTATACCAGCATGGTTTCTATAATTAAGAAAGCTGTCCAAATTATGTTAAAATTAATTCTTACTTCTAATTCACTAAAGAGAATGTTACTATGAGGCTTCCTATAATTTCATGTATCTGCTATGGTAGATACACTATTTATCTATCCATTTATTTTTGAAGGGGACTTAAATTTCAGTGCATGCATAGAGTGACTAAGAGGATTTAAACCAGGACTCAGAATCAATGGCTGAGTCAAAATAGGGATACAAGAAAACAAGCAAAAGCAAAACAAAACAAAACAAAACAGGGATGCATCGTAACTTCCACCCAGGAGAACAATCAGACATACCCCTTCATCAAAATACTAATGCCAAGAGGTTTAATGCCTTACATATAGAGGCATGTTTGTGATATTTTTCAAAGACTTGAAGCATATTTTAATAAAATTCTAAAGTCACTTACATATTCTTTCTGTAACTAAAAAGAAAAAGAAACCTTACACAAGGAAATGACTTGACAACCTTGGTTTAAAGTTGAGGTTTTGGCGTGAGATATATCTCACAAATTAGAATGAGTCCAACAGCAGGAAACATGTCTTCTCATCTCCTTTGTTAAACACATAAGACAATATGGTTGCTTTTTATTTTAAATTCAAATCGAAAGCTACCATTCAAATTTACAAGCTTACGTCTTGACTGGAATGGACAAGAAGATAGATAGGTAATTACTGTGCTGAATTAACTGGACACATTCTTTGTACTAAGTAGAATCAACCCAGCTTTATTCTGTTATAAAAATGAAAAGGAAAGGAAAAGGGAAAGAAGGGAGGGAAGGAGGAAGGGAAGAAAGAACCTATGAGAATATGATGCTGTGACGTTGGGTTTAAATTTACAGATTACAGAATGGACAGGGATACCAAACATCTACATGGAATCAGATAAGTCACCTTATGTTTGAAATTTTACTATAAATTTTTCATTTTCAAGAAATAGGCTTAGTACTATGTAATATTTATTAAATTTTTAAATACTCTTCTAAGGAGAAAAAACAACCCTGTAATTAAACATTAACATAGAGTGACTTTCAGTAGTATTTCAAATCTGTAGATATTTACACAATTATCTTGGGGGAAAACTACCATTGTAATAAGTGTAGCAAAATCTTAGAGCTGTGAGAAATTATACTGGAAAAACATGTGGGAGTTTTTGGGGGGAGAGGTGTTTGTTTTGGTTTTGTTTTTTCAAAAGCAAATTCAGAAAAGCCATGAATAAGTCTTTTATTTTACAGTAAAAAAATATACTTATATGATATTTCTGAAAGCTTAATTTTATTCTCTCACACTGACACAAATATCTCAAAAGTTATGATAATAAAGTCAGAGAAATTTATGAACCTAAAATCTTATTGTTTTCTCCTTTTATTCCTTTATTTGTATGCAACTGAAAAACAATAGAGAATCAGGCACCTAAAAACACTCAGAGACTTTTTCCTGAATATAATCATTTATCGTTATTGGATGTTTGAGACCAAAGTTCCAGTACGTCCCTCAGTGCTTGTCTGTAATTAACCGTGATCATGCAATACAGAAATACCTAAAAACAAAAATAAAAAAGAAACCCTTCAGTTTTGGTGTTACAGTCATAACCCAGGGAGAAATCCTATAGCTTACCTTATCATTCTTTGCTTTCCATACAAGAATCTCAGGGAAAAAAATAACACTAACAAGAAATCTCAGGAAAAACAACTACAAAAATTTTTATATATCTCTTGATCAAATCCCAAACTCTCTCCAATTTTCCCTAGAAAAACCCACTAGTTCACTATAAATGCATAATTATATAGAAACCAATAACTATGACCCACCTCCCAGAATATTGGAATTAAAAGCAAAAATAAACAAATGGGACCTAATGAAAATTAAAAGCTTTTGCACAACAAAGGAAACTATAAGTAAGGTGAAAAGACAGCCCTCAGATTGGGAGAAAATAATAACAAATGAGGAAACAGACAAAGGATTAATCTCAAAAATATACAAGCAACTCCTGAAGCTCAATTCCAGAAAAATAAATGACCCAATCAAAAAATGGGCCAAAGAACTAAACAGACATTTCTCCAAAGAAGACATACAGATGGCTAACAAACACATGAAAAGATGCTCAACATCACTCATCATCAGAGAAATGCAAATCAAAACCACAATGAGGTACCATTACACGCCAGTCAGGATGGCTGCTATCCAAAAGTCTACAAGCAATAAATGCTGGAGAGGGTGTGGAGAAAAGGGAACCCTCTTACACTGTTGGTGGGAATGCAAACTAGTACAGCCACTATGGAAAACAGTATGGAGATTTCTTAAAGAACTGGAAATAGAACTGCCATATGACCCAGCAATACCACTTCTAGGCATACACACTGAGGAATCCAGATCTGAAAGAGACACGTGCACCCCAATGTTCATTGCAGCACTGTTTATAATAGCCAGGACATGGAAGCAACCCAGATGCCCATCAGCAGATGAATGGATAAGGAAGCTGTGGTACATATACACCATGGAATATTACTCAGCCGTTAAAAAGAATTCATTTGAATCAGTTCTAATGAGATGGATGAAACTGGAGCCCATTATACAGAGTGAAGTAAGCCAGAAAGATAAAGACCATTACAGTATACTAACACATATATACGGAATTTAGATAGATGGTGGTGATAACCCTATATGCAAAACAGAAAAAGAGACACAGAAGTACAGAACAGACTTTTGAACTCTGGGGGAGAACGTGAGGGTGGGATGTTTTGAAAGAACAGCATGTATATTATCTATGGTGAAACGGACCACCAGCCCAGGTGGGATACATGAGTCAGGTGCTCGGGCCTGGTGCACTGGGAGGACCCTGAGGAGTCGGGTGGGGAGGGAGGTGGGAGGGGGGATCGGGATGGGGAATACATGTAACTATATGGCTGATTCATGTCAATGTATGACAAAACCCACTGAAATGTTGTAAAGTGATTGGCCTCCAACTAATAAAATAATATTAAAAAAAATAAAAAATAAAAAATAAATAAGGGGAAAAAAAAAAAAAAAAGAAACCAATAACTAGATCATAAGATCACTCTCAAAAGTTTTTTCTTTTGAAATAATTACAGATATTGCAAAAGAGCAACATTACAAAAGAAAGCCCCTGTGTGCACTTCACCCAGACCTCCCCAGTGGTTACATATTATACAACTAGAGCATATCACCACAAGAGGGAATGGATGGGTATCTCTGTTTATCTCCGTTTATCTATCAACCCATCAGCATCGTATCTATCAATCATGTCACCTCTCTCATTTTCTATCACCTATCTACCAATCTCTATCATCTATCACATGGGTTGTCAAAGCCACAAAGACCACACACTGTCTGATTCCACAAGCATGGGACCTCCAGAAAAGGGAAGCCTTGAGGCAGAAGGGAGACTAGCGGTTGCCTGAGGCTGGCATAAGGAATGCAGAGGGAATGGAGAGTGAGTGCCAGTGCTTGTGGACAAAAACATTCTAAAATTAGATTTTGATGAGGGTTACACAATCTTGTGAATATAACAAAAAAAACTGGACCGCATACAGCTGACTCCTGAACAACTTAGGGGTTAGAGGAGCTGACCCTCTGCCCAGCCAAAAATCTGCATATAATTTACAGTCAGTCAGTAATTTACAGTATCCTCAGTTCCAACTGACCGTGGATCACGCAGTATTGTGTACTCATGTGGATCAAATATTTCCCCAAATAATAACAAAACCAAATAAGTGACTGCAGAGTCCCAAGGCAAACCAGTAGCTTGACTCAGAGCTGTCAGTGGATTAACCAACAAATGAGGACACACTGGTGATGTTTTGGCCTTAAAGGACACCTGGTCCACTCACTGGTGAAGGAAGAGCAGAGTCCTGCCACTGGGCCCCCAAATGATTCCTGAAGTTAAAAACCTGTTTATACACCAGAAGCAAAATACTTCCTGAGGCCATAAAACTATCAGAATAACCTGCCCTGTCATAGGATTCACTGTGTATATGACAACCAACTCTCACACTCCCTGATGGACAGCTGCTCCTTCCCTCAGCACTTCTCGCCGCCGCCTCAGGTAACGCCCGCTGCCCACCCGAGAGCAGCCTCTGCCCTCATCTGCACTGCCTGCTCGCCGCTGCCCCTCCCTGCAGGCCCGACTCCTGGCTCCTTCGCTGTTGTATCTCTAAGGCTGTGAAGGAACCTGACGATGAATCGCTGTGCTTCCTCCCCACAGGCGAAGACGCCGAGTCCCAGACGTGGGCACTAGCCAGAGGCCACGGAGCACAGGTGGGCATGCCAAGGCTGGCCTCCGACGCAGCTCCAGCGCCAGGCCGGGTCCTGCGGTCCCCAGGCAGTGCTGGGCCAAGCTGTTCCGGGGGGCCAGGTTCCCGGCCCCTCCTTACACAGGAGGGGCTGTAGTGAAAAGTTCTAAAATCCATTTTTCAAAACTCTTTTCTCCGCCATTTAGAATACTCCCCGTGTTATCAGGCTGTCTTTGTCCTGAAGCTACAAAGTATAAAATGTATGAGACAGGACTCACCACTCATAAAGATATAAGTTCACTAAATGGTCAAGCTAAACAGGTATTTCCAAGAGTTTCCCAGACCTGCTAGGTGGCATTTCACAAGTAAAACAAGTGAAGCTCTGAATGGAATTTTTCTACAGCTGTTTATGTCAAGCCTCACTGCTTAAAATTTACCTCACACCTTGTGCAGTATTTTCCTGAAAATAACAATTACAACAAACTCCCAAAACCATGAAACCCACCTGAATTTAAAATATTACCCAGAGAAATATTTTGAAACAAACTACACACTTAAAACTCAACCTCTGTCCTCTTTCTTCTAAACCTATCTCCCAACAGAAAGTGTCTGTTCTCCCAACTTTCACGTGGAAATATACTAGAGTTCACATCTATTTCTTCCCTAAAAATAACACTGGCTTCCAGATGTGATGATCAGAGCACCTTGCAGCAACACATCTGCTGAGAACACGAGAAAACCCAGAAGAGAGCCGACTCACGCCTAGCTGAGGACACAGGGCCCTCGAGGCGTGCAGGCTGAGAACACGGCAGAAGGCCCGCAGGGCGGTGAGGCGGCACTCTGCGGTGGCTGTCCCCCGCCGCCGTGGGACCAGAGGTTGACAAACCCAGAGGAGGCAGCTGAGAAGCCAGAGGAGCTGACAGAAACCTCACGGGACCAGGGAGACAGGAAGTGGAGTCCAGGTCGGCTGAGCGACACTCTGAGGGCCCAGACCCGGTGGGGAGGTGGGGGGGGCGGGTGGAGGAGAGGCCACCTGAGTCTCCCTTCAGGCATCTGCCAAATTCCTGAGCTGCTGAGGGCCAGAAGCCAGCCTGTAAAAAGCAAACGAGCGCTTCTGGCCGGTGTCCTGCACTGAGAAAGCACAGCCTGGACCCTTGAGAGGGACTGGGAGGGACCCGCTCAGCAGGGCAGGTCTTCTGTTACAGGCCCCGGAACAACCTCCACTGTACGGAACCCGGAGTGCAGGTGGGTCCAGATCAGAGAACACTCTTCCCTGCCACCCGCCCTCAGGCCAACTCAAACCTGCTGGGCTAAGGCGGTCTGTCCCCTTGGCCTTTAGCAGTTGGGGTGCAGATCTCCGGAGGAGGGGAACGAAGACTGCTCGGAGCAGCGGCAGGGCACGGGTTCACAGCCAGTTCCTGGGACTGCCGACCGCCGGGGCACACCGTCCCACCACGGCCGTTTCACATTAGGGGACAATCTCACCACGTGCAGCTGGGAGGAAGTGCGCATGGGAAGGTGACATCAGTCACCAGAGAATGCGGATTTACCCACAGTGACACCCCAGTTCACACACTATGATGACTTGCAATCAAAAACAGAAAATAATACGTGTTTGCAGGCAGGCGCAGTAATCGGAACCTTACTGCATTGCTGATGAGACTATAAAATATTCCCACCGTTATGGAAAGCAGTTTAGCAGTTCCTCCAAAAGTTAAACCCATCAATTTCACTTCTAGGTATATACCCTCTAAAACTGAACACAAGTATTCAAACAAAAATGTGAACATCAATGTTCAGAACACAACTCATTAATAGCCAAAAGACAGAAAGAACCCAAAAAGTTCTTCAAAGGATGAAAGGATAAACAAAGTGGGGCATACCTGTACAGTGGAACATTATTCAGCCATAAAATAAGAAGTATGCTATAGCGTAAGATCTTAAAAATGTTACGCTAAGTGAAAGATACAAAAGTTCACATATTGTATGATTCTACTTATATGAAACATTAAGAAAAGGTAAAATTATAAAGACAGAAATATATGTGATGGCACAGCCACGGGGAGGGTGAAATGCAGCATGATTGCTAAGGGGTATAGGCTTTCTTTTGGGGTGATGAAAACTTGGGGAACCAGATAGAGGTGATGGTTGCACAACACTGTGAAGGTATTAAATGACCCTGAATAACTTTATGTTACTTGAAACCTACCGCAATAAGAGTAAAAGAAATGAACTATCAAGGAAAAAATAAGAAGAAATCTTAAACACATGTCGCTAAGAGAGAGAGACGCCAAAGTGAAAACACTACACAGTGTATGATTCCAACTCCCTGATGTACTGGAAAAGGTAAAAAGATAAGCGGCCACCAAGAAGTTCAGGGATGGGGAGGAAGGAAGACTAGAGTAGAGCCTCCTAATATAAACTAGGGACTTTACTTAATAATGTATCACACTGTTTCAATAATTGCAACAAATGTAGCACACTAATACAAGATGCTAACTCAAGAAACTGCCTGCAGGGGGGACATGGGAACTGTATCACTTGATTTTTCTCAAGTAAGTTGAGAAAACCTGTTGCTGTCCAACTTGCATTAAAAGAAGTATTAATGTGAATTTTTCAGGTAGAAAGAAAATGATCCCACACAAAAACGTGGAAATGGAAGAAGGTATCTTCTTCCATTTATAGAAGAAGTCACAATTATAGAGACTAAAAATGCTCCAAGTCTATCCTGCTACTTAAGACAACCGTCAGGAGACTAATGCTGCATAAAGCAGTGAGCCGGGCCCCAGTGCAATGAGGGTGCTCTCTGGGCCAAGGGGGAGTGCAGAGGGTGTGGTTGCAGGAACATAGCCTCTCATTCTTGTGAGACTGTGGTGACAGCTGAACCCCCAGGCCTGAGTCTCCTCCTCTTTGAAAAGTAGACATTTTTAACATCGAAATGACTAGATTGTTGTTGTTCAGTTGCTAACTCATGTCTGACTTTTCCGACTCCATGGACTGCATTACATCAGGCTTCCCTGTCTTTCACTAACTCCCAGAGTTTGCTCAGATTCATGTCCATTGAGTGAGTGTTGCTATCTAACCGTCTCATCCTCTGTCGCCCTCTTCTCCTTTGCCTTCAATCTTTCTTAGCATCAGGGTCTTTTCCAATGAGTCGGCTCTTCACGTTATGTGGCCAAAGTATCAGAGCTTCAGCATCAATCTTTCCAATGAATATTCAGGACTGATTTCCTTTAGGATTGACTGGTTTGGTATCAATGCAACCCAAGGGACTCTCAAGAGTCTTCTCCAATATCACAATTTGAAAGCATCAGTTCTTCAGTGCTCAACCTTCCTTATTGTCCAACTCTCACATCCATACATGACTACTAGAAAAACCATTGCTTTGACTAGATGGACCTTTGTTGGCAAAGTGATGTCTCTGCTTTTCAATATGCTCTCTAGGTATGTCACAGCTTTTCTTCCAAGGAGCAAGTTTCTTTTAATTTCATGGGTGCAGTAACCATTCACAGTGATTTTGGAGCCCAAGAAAATAAAAGTCTGTCACTGCTTCCATGTTTTCCCCATTATTTGCCATGAAGTGATGGGACCAGATGCCATGATCTTACCTTTCTGAACGTTGAATTTTAAGCCAACTTTTTCACTCTCCTTTTTCACCCTCAAGACGCTCTTCAGTTCCTCTTCCTTTCTGTCATTTAGAGTGGTAACATCTGCATACCTGAGACTTGATATTTCTCCTGGCAATCTTGACTCCAGCTTGTGATTCAGCTAGGCTTTCATTTCCCATGATGTACTTTGCATAGACATTAAATTAGCAAGGTGACAATATACAGCCTTGATGTACTCATTTCCTAATTTGGAACCAGTCTGTTGTTCCATGTCCAGTTCTAACTGTTGCTTCTTGACCTGTTGCTACAGGTTTCTCAGGAGACAGGTAATGTGGTCTGGTATTCCCATCTCTTGAAGAATTTACCAGTTTATCATGATCCACATAGTCAAAGGCTTCAGCTTAGTCAATGAATCAGATTTTTTTTTCTGGAATTCCCATGCTTTCTCTATGACCTGGGCTTCCCTCATGGCTCAACTGGTAAAGAATCTGCCTGCAATTCAGGAGACCCTGGCTCGATTCCTGGGTTGGGAAGATTCACTGGAGAAGGGAAAGGCTACCCACTCCAGTATTCTTGGACTCTATGATCCAAAGAATGCTGGCAATTTGATCTCTGGTTCCTTTGCCTTTTCTAAAGCCAGCTTGTACATGTGGGGGTTCTTGGTTCACACACTGCTGACGTCTAGCTTGACGGATTTTGAGCACAACTTCACCTGCATGTGAAATGAGCACGACTGTGCGGTGGGGCACTGCCCTCCTTTGAGATTAGAATGAAAACTGACCTCTTCCAGTCCTGTGGCGACTGGCGTCTTTCAAATGTGCCAACATGTTGAATACAGAACTTTAACAGCATCATCCTTTAGGATTTGAAATAGCTCAGTGAAAATCCCATGACCTCCACTAGCCTTGTTTGTAGTAATGTTTCCTAAGGCACACTTGACTTCAGACTCAACGATGTCTGGCTCTAGGTGAATGACCACACCATTGTGGCTATCCAGGTCATTAAGACCTCTTTTTTATAGTTCTGTGTATTCTTGCCACCTCTTTTTTAACCTCTTCTGTTTCTATTAGGTCCTTACAGATCATGCCCACCCTTGTATGAAATGTTCCCTTGATATTTCCAATATTCTTGAAGAGATCTCTAGTCTTTCCCATCCTATTTCTTTGTCTTACTTACTTAAAAAGGATTTCTTCTCTCTTCTTGCTATTCTTTGGAAGTCTGCATTCAGTTAGGTGTTCTTTCCCTTTATCCCTTGCTTTTTGCTGCTCTTCCTTCCTCAGCTATTTGTAAAGCTTCCTCAGACAACTACTTTGCCTTCTTGCATTTCTTTTTCTTCAGGACAGTTGCAGAGAAGAGCCAATTCTGCCTCCATGTTGGAACTGTTTCTGTGACTTGCCTTTAGTAGCTTCTGTTACTATCACCATACAGAATGACCTGCCGCAGAGAATCTCGCCCCTCTGCCTACTAAACTGAAGCGCCCCATTCAGAACCCTGTCCACCTGCAGACGGCACAAAGGAAGAGATCAACACGTTCTCTGCCTGAGGTGTGCCATTCTAGAAGATGTCTGCAAGACTAAAGGCCTTTTTATTTTGCTTCCTTACCTTCCCCCATCTCTGATCTATAATAGAACCTGGCATCCAGACCTGATAAAATGGTTATTTCGAGGCGCTAGCCTGTCATCTTCTTGGTCAGCAGGCTCTCTGAATAAAGTCTCTTCCTTGCCTCAGTCCCTTGTCTCTTAGATTCATTGGCCTGTCGTGCAGTGAGCAGAGTGAGCCTGTACTCAGTAACAGGATTGTTTTGGTCACTGACTCCTATACAACATTATGAACCTCTGTCCATGGTTCTTCAGGCACTCTGTCTACCAAATCTAATCCCTTGAATCTATTTGTCACCTCCACTGTCACCACCAACTCCAAGGGATTTGATTTAGGCCTAGTGGTTTTCCCTACTGTCTTCAATCTTAGCCTGAATATTGCAATAAGGAGCTCATGATCTGAACCACAGTCAGTTCCAGCTCTTGCTTTTGCTGACTATATAGAGCTTCTCCATCTTCGGCTGCAAAAAATACAGTCTGATTTCGGTACTGACCATCTGGTGATGTCCATGTGTAGAGTCATCTCTTGTGTTGTTGGAAAATGGTGTTTGCTATGACCAGTGTGTTCTCTTGGCAAAACTCTGTTAGCCTTTGCTCTGCTTCATTCTGTGCTCCAAGGCCAAATTTAGCCTGTTACTCCAGGTGTCTCTTGACTTCCTACTTTGCATTCCAGTCCCCTATGATGAAAAGGACCTCTTTCTTTGTTGTCAGATCTAGGTCTTAGAATTGATCAACTTCAGCTTCTTTGGCATTGGTGGTCGCAGCACAGACTTGGATCACTGTGATGCTGAGTGGTTTGCCTTGGAAATGAACCATGATCATTCTGTTGTTTTTGAGACTGCATCCAAGTACTGCACTTTGGACTCTTTTGTTGACTATGAAGGCTACTCCATTTCTTCCAAGGAATTCTTGCCCACATTAGTAAATGACTAGATGATGTGACGTCTAATCCCATTTCTTCTTCACCACCATCAAGAGAGGTCAGAGAACTCACAGACCTCCCAGTTCAAAGTCTGTCGCAGACCCAATGTAAGCGCCAGTGTGGCCTGTCCCCTCATCCTTACGATGGAAACAGGTGCACTGTGGGCCCTAACTGGCTTCCCCCATGCAGAGTGCCTGGAAGAGAAGCTGCACACAGCGAGCACTGATGGATGGACCACATCTCGCCTTGTTTTGGCCATGCTGCGTGGCTTGTGCCATCTCAGCTCCCTGAGCCGGGACTGGGCCTGGGCCATGGCAGTGGAACGACCGGACGGCCAGGGAATTCCCTTTCCTCACCTTTCACCTCCCGATTTCCTCTGGGGCGCAAAGGCCTGTCCTGGGCCCTCTGGTCTTTTTACGCTGTCTACACTCACTTCCTCCATTTCTCCACTTCAAGCATGATCTCAGGCACCCAGCGCCTGCGAACTGAGGTATCCGGCTATGCTCCCAGGTCTCCCTTACCAGCCACTGGCTGCTGTTGGACAGCTCCTCTAAGAACTCCTTTAGGGTTCTTAAACTCAACGTTTACAAGACAAGATTAACCATATCCAAGCCTTATTCCTAGGCTTCCAAACTCCTGTTCCTACTGAATGGTTACTGGCGAGGGCCATCATGCGTCCTCCCCCACGGGCTCAGCTGGAGCCACCTTCCCTCTGCCAGCCCAGCCCTGTATCCCTCCCTCCACTGAGCCGTCAGGGCCAGGTGCTCCTTCCTTCCTCAGGCTTGGAGCTGGTCCCCACTCTGTCCCCTCAATCTCCTTGGACATTACTGCCAGGTTTATCTTGCTACACATCCAGTTTTCAAATTGGGACATGCCACTGCTTTAAATGTTTCAGTGTTTTCCTGGCATCATTCAGATCTGGCCCAAACGCCAGCAGCGGGAGGCCCTGCTCTGCTCCTCAGCTCCCGATGCAAACACCGTGGCCCACCTGGGCCGCGCTGCATCCAAGCACTTAGCGCCTCTCCCCCGCCTGCCCCCACAAGGCCACATGTAATTCTCAGGCACCAGGGGAATGGCAGCAAAGGGAATAGTCACAGCACTGAACCCAACACATGACATGAATCTGGACCGAGAGGTCCAGTGGAGGGAAAGGCCTTTGAGAACAGATGAGACAACGCTGAGCCATCGCCACTGCACTCAGCTACCCTCCTCCTGAGTATCCAAGACAGAGGGGTGCTGGTGGCCCTGCAGGAGATGGCCACATTTCACTCCTTACAACTCGTGCTTTCTTATAAGACAAAAAAAAAAAAAAAAAGATTTAGCAGATGTGATAAGTTAAGGCTCTTGAGTTGAGGAGCTGTCCTGCATCCTGTGTGGGCCATGATGCAATCACACACGTCCTCTCAGGTGGGAGCAGAGGCGGAACAGACACAGACAGAAAACAGAAAGTATGTGATGATTGGAGCAGCTGCCGGCGGTGAGGGTGAGGAGCAACACACCCAGGAACGCCAGCTCCAGAAGCTGGGAAGGGCCTGCAGAGGGAGCATGGCCCTGTCGATCCCCTGGTTTCAGCTGTTGGGAACTGCTTCCAGACTTTTGGCCCCCAGAACTGTAAATGATAAATCTGTGCTGTTTTAAGTCACCAGTTTGCAGAGCTTTCCTCCAGTGGCCCCAGTCCCGGCAGCAAGCCAACGGGACTGCTCCCTTCCCCTCGTGCCCATCCATGATGAAACAGTCCCCAGGTAAGTCCCGCTAAGACCATCCCTCACACACACACAGCAGTGGTCACACTTTCATTTCCCCAGTGTAAAACCACAATCAGATTCAAGCTATTAAGTAAAATCAACACTTTCTAACAGCTCTGAATAGATTTCAAAATCTATGTATATGAAAAAAAACAATTAAAAATTATTTTCATTTTTGTTACATATTATATTTGACTTTTTGGTTTTAAAAATCTGGTACTCACATTAATTTAGCATTAATAGATCTTATGTGTTCACTTGCTATGCATTCAAATGTTTATAGCACAAATGAAATAAATTAATGATCTCAGTGGGCAGCTCACCGCAAATACGTATATTGGCAACATAGGCATTACACAACAATTTATAATTGAGTGTAGAGAGTCCTCGTAAAACAAGCAATAGTTCACTGTTTCAACCACTCACTAGGTTTTCTGTACAAACTCCTTGCAAACTACTGGCTGCTACAGCAGACAAAAAGTCCCTGTCTTCAAACTCCTGATCCTACACACAATTACAAGACTAAGCACACTTAACTGAATGGTTTAACAAATATGAAGCAGTTCTGTGATAAAACAGAAAGTAAGAGCATCGCCCAGATGAGTAACTTTGATCTGATGCTGGTATCTCAGAATATGAGTGGCAGACTCATAAACCCAGTATCTCACACGCGTTCCAGGGTAGAATTTATGCCACAAAGCAAGCTGGAAGATGTTGTCTTTCCACATCACTGGATTTATCTTCTGCAGATCCGCTGTACTCTAAGCAGCCCAAAACATAACCCACCGGATGGAAGCAGAAGGAAGCAACCCTACACCCAAAACAGGTTAAATTAAACTACTACAGCTGACCCAAAACTTTGCTGTTGTTGTTCAGCTCAGTTGTGTCCAACTCTTTGTGACCCCATGGACTGCAACACGCCAGGCTTCCTTGTCTTTCACCATCTCCTGGAGCTTGCTCAAACTCATTCATTGACTCAGTGATGCCATCCAACCATCTCATCCTCTGTCATCCCCTTCTCCTTCTGCCTTCAATCTTTCCCAGCAGCAGGGTCTTTTCCAATGAGTTGGCTCTTTGCATCAGGTAGTCTAAGTACTGGAGTTTCAGCTTCAGCAGCAGTCCTTCCAATGAACACCCAGGACTGATCTCCTTTAGGATGGATTGGTTGGATCTCCTTGCAGTCCAAGGAACTCTCAAGAGTCTTCTCCAACACCACAGTTCAAAAGCATCAATTCTTCAGCACTCTGCCTTCTTTATGGTCAAACTCTTACCTCCACACATGACTACTGGAAAAACCATAGCTTTGACTGGATGGACCTTTGTCAGCAAAGGTCTCAGACATCTCTTTGCTTTTTAATACACTGTCTAGGTTTGTCATAGCTTTTTTTCCAAACAGCAAGCATCTTTTAATTTCATGGCTGCAGTCACTGTCCATAGTGATTTTGGAACACAAGAAAATAAAGTCTGTCACAGTTTTCATTTTTTCCCCATCTATTTGCCACGAACTGACAGGACCAGATGTCATGATCTTAGTTTTTTGAATGTTGAGTTTTAAGCCAGTTTTATCACTCTCTTCTTTCATCTTCATCAAGTTCCTCTTCACTTTCTGCCATCAGGGTGGTGTCATCTGCGTATCTGAGGTTATTGATATGCAATTTCAAACCCACACTTTAGTCCCCAACCAACACTTATTCACAAGAGGAAGGAAATGAGTACATGAACTTAAAAATTTTACATGATAGTCTCCTATTGGAACTAGCTAAGGTTATCTACTATGTCAGGGCAGCTGCTGCAAGCAAAGCGAAAGTAACCACAACCTCAGGCAGAAGGAGACGGGGACGAGAGAGGACAAGATGGTTGGAGGCATCACCAACTCAATGGAATGAGTCTGAGAAAACTCCAGGAGATGGTGAAGGACAGGGAAGCCTGGCATTCTGCAGTGTTCATGGGGTCGAAAAGAGCTGGACATGACTGAGGGACTGAACAGCAGTAGGACAGAATTTGTTTTAAGGAAGAGGCAGTGAGGATGAGGGGTAATAACACAGGCTCCTTGGATATTACTTTAGGACGTTCAGAGAAAAAAGAGAAAGAAAACACAAGGAATATTTTCAAGTGCGACTCACAACAAAGTATTATGGTAGATAAACTCTTAGCAACAACACAAACAAATACAGTGAAACAGAAACAGAGAGGAGCTCTGTCATTTGCCTACTCCAGAAAGGTGAGAGAAGCGCCTCAGGCAGCACAAAGCTGGTGGTTAACAGCTGACAGTTCAAAGGCGGCATCAGCACAGGATCCCTAACCCCAGGGGACCTCCAGCCACCCTGCCAGCCCTGGGTTTTCCTTATTCTAGCCTCATGATCAAACACACAAGCCAGGGCTGTGTCAGTGCCCACCTAATGATGAGGAAACTAAGGTTCTGAAAGGTGTGCTGACTTGTCAGAGAGCACAGAGCCGGTAGTGGGTGGGTCGTGGATAGGAACCCACATGGGTCAAACCGAGCCTGCTTCTCGAGAGTGTGCGCAAGCAGCAATGCCATCGCGTGTGATACAGGTCCCTGAGGGTGACCCACAACACTCAGTGCCCAAGGGCTGCCAGGTAACACTGACAACGCCAGTCACACAGCTGGTTATTTTCAGACAAGATCAAGGACAATGCAGTTAGCCCTCTCAGCCATTTCCAAACAACCATCCCTACACGGTGCTACAAAAAGCAATGACTTGGCTTACCCAACTCTCACTTGCCAACACAGCACAGGGGAAGAAAAGCCCTTCGAAGAGTGACTGCGTGGGCGCACTCTCTTCTTCTAAAGGTTATTTACATAAGAGGGGATCTGGATAAATCTACTGTGCTTATTTTAACATCACACCATTCAAAAACAAACACTGCCCTCTAAAGCTAGACTTCTGCTTATAAAATTACTATGCTACTCTTAGGAGTTCAAAAATAGTTCATATATCCTGGACAGATTAGATGAATGGCTCATGCAAACCATCTTTCGCAACTTGAAAAGGTAGAAAATGAAATATCTCAAACTCTAGCTTTACCTTTTCTTAACCGTCAATAACAATCCCATTTTTGGAATCTGTACATGAGACATAATTTAAATAAAGCATGGCACTCCCATAAACAAGACACTACTGCAAAAACCAGTCATGTTTCTGAAGAATAATGACATGTTCACAGCATAATGCTTAATGAAGGCAAATACAACACACACACACATCCATGTACCTCCAATCACGTCAATACTAAAGATTCAGAAAATCACCAAAACATTAATAATGGCTATCACTGGTTAGTAAGACGGTAGGTAACTCTTTTCTTTTTATTCTTCTCCGAAGTTTGAAATGTTCTACAATGAGTATGTGTTCTCACACAGAAAAAACATGTTTTCAAAACTTGTCTAGCAATGGCACCCCACTCCAGTACTCTTGCCTGGAAAATCCCATAGAAGGAGGAGCCTGGTGGGCTGCAGTCCATGGGGTCGCCAAGAGTTGAACACAACTGAGTGACTTCACTTTCACTTTTCACTTTCATGCATTGGAGAAGGAAATGGCAACCCACTTGTGTTCTTGCCTGGAGAATCCCAGGGACGGGGGAGCCTGGTGGGCTGCAGTCTATGGGGTTGCATAGAGTCGGACACGACTGAAGCGACTTAGCAGCAGCAGCAATAGCCATAATATAAAGAGCTTCCCTGATGGCTTAGTGGTAAAGAATCTGCCTGCCAATGCAAGAGACACAAGAGACACAGGTTTGATCCCTGGGTCAGGAAGATCCCCTGGAGGAGGAAAGGGCAGCCCACTTCAGTACTCTTGCCTGGGAAATCCCATGGACAGAGAAGCCTGGCAAGCTACAGTCCATGGGGTCACAAAGAGTCAGGCACGACTGAGTCACTGAGCACCCAGCCATAATATAAGAAATACAAGATTGCATATTCATTAAAAGTAGAAAAATAAAGTTCACTAAGTGACTGAACAAAGAAACGAACTTCAAGCTCAACTTCAATGACATTTTTGCAAATAATAAAAAAGAAAGCATAATAAACACTTTCATATTAGTATTTCCACATCTGCCATTTGTGCGGTTATCACCAATTCTCAAGTATAGTCACCAGGTACAACGACGTTCTTTAAAAAATGAAGTCACTGCTGCTGACAGTGCTGTCACTCTGATGTTTTCCTCTGCACATCCTGCTGTAATCCATTTAATACACACAGATATCGAACTATGGGTCTCAGAGGTGTCCACTATGAGTAATCACAAGACTGCCTTTCCCAAAATAGGCAAAGGCAGGACAACATAAAATTGAAGTTATATGCACAGCTAGCTACTTCTACAAACCCTAGAAAAAAGGGTTTAATCCTTATCAATAAAATCTTTTACAATACACTGATTTAAAGAAATGGGTTATTACTTAAACAAAAGGACAAAATGCTCTAAGAAGCAGAGCATTTTAAAAAATGAACATATCATTTCAACAACTGAAAGACCTAATACAGGTTTGCCTTTCTTTTTCCATATGAATAATGTTTTAATATACTTTTCTGATACAAGAAAAATAAATATGTATTAATTTTATTTAAAAAAAACTACCAGTGCATACTATAACTAAAATTAGGATTATTTCTAGATTTGTGTTATTACTAGCTATAAATTTCTGAGTTTAAGGCCTTGTCTTACTTATCACCTAGCACAGTACATGGAACATAGCAAAGGTTTAATAAATACTGGCTTAGTGAACAGGTGAATCAATAAAAGCTCATTGTTGATTTCTGTACTTAAGCTAGGCTTGTTACTTAAAATATCATCTACTCTAGGAAAAATTCACCAAAATAGATGATTTCCTTTTAAAAAGTTTGACTTTTTTTAAAAACAGTTAAGCAGGGAAAAAAATGAAGCAAAACCACTGAAAGGGAGAAAGACCATGAGAAAACTTGTGAATTAAACATGTTAAATGGAAAAAGATTCCATGCAAGACAACTACGGACACTATTTATACAAGAACTATGCCCCACCCAGTTCCAGAAGAACACAAGGTGACTCAGTGTTTACAGCACAATAAGATCCTTAAGAGTAAAAGAGAACAGTGTTTGAGGGAAGGTGGACGGGCACCTCCAGAGCCCTCCAAGTGCTGAGCAACCCAGCAGCAGTGCAGCGCTAGGCATTCTGCAGCCAGGGCAGGCGATCTCCGGCACTGCGCAGGGTTCCCTGTTCTGACCTCACAAGCCTGGCTCTGAACACATCGCCCAGTCTCCCTGAGACACGGGAGTGCTGCCCTGACAGGTGGCCCAGGCCCCAGTTTGAGCACCTCCGCTCCTCACCCCTGGGCCCAGCTGACAATTCCCACCTTACTTACAACTCCCCCCAGCCTCCACCAAGGAAGAGCCCAGGTATCCACTGTGCTGTCCTACTAGGCTCTGACACTTGCCACCTCCACCCTGAGACACACCCGATTTTGCTGTTCCCACTTATTCTTTAGTGTCCTTTAGGGTGTCTATACGCACATCCTCTGACTAACCACTTTGTGACCTACTAGGGCACTCTTCAGCCATCACACCCCATCTCGTAGCTACCTGGAAGTAAGTACACACAGGAAGGGAAGGTGACCTCTAACACGACTGTAGATAGTGGGTGCTTAGATCTTTAAATGAAGAAGGAAAATTCATCTGACGCAGGGTTGTCATGGAAACCAAAAAAGATAATAAATTAATAAAACATAACAAAATGCAAGAGTCTACAAATAGTACATTCACTCTAAAATCATGATATAAGTAATTCCCTAGTGGTCCAGTGGTTAAGACTTCACATTTCCAGGACTTCTCTGGTGGCTCAGTTGTAAAGAATCCACCTGCCAATGCAGGACACAGGGGTTAGATCCCTGGTCCAGGAAGATCCCACATGCTGTGGAGCAACTAAGCCCCTGTACCCCAACTATTGAGCCTGTGCTCTAGAGCCCTCGAACTGCAACTACTGAGCCCTCACGCTGCCAACTACTAAAGCCCAAGTGCCCTAGAACACATGATCAGCAAGAGAAGCCACCACGATAAGAAGGGAGAGCACTGCAACTAGAGAGCTGTCCTTGCTCGCTGCAACAGGAGAAAAGCCCATGCAACAATGAAGACCCAACACAGCCAAATAATAAATTAAATAAACATAAAAATTATATGTATACAAAAACTTCTCACTTCCACTGTTAGAGAAACTAAGATACTGCATGCCACATGGTGGTGGCCCAAATAAATAATTAAAATTTATAAAAATAGTGGGCCTTAAAAAAATAAAATCATGCTATGATAGAATAAGTGTTAGTTGCTCAGGTATGTCTGACTCTTTGCCATCCCATGGGCTGTATCCCGCCAGGCTCCTCCATCCATGGGATTTCCCAGGCAAGAATACTGGAGTGGGTTGATATTTCCTTCCCCAGGGAATCCTCCCAACCCAGGGATTGAACCTGGGTCTCCTGCACTGCAGACAAATTCTTTACAGTCTGAGCCACCAGGGAAGCCCTATGATAGAATATATCTTATAGAAAACAAACCAATTTATCAGCTAAATTTCTCAAACACACATTGTAATTACGTATCATTACCTTGAATTAAAGTTAAGAGTTTAAAATAACTCACACACAACCCCCCCCACACACAAACATATTTAGGCTATTTATATCTTTGAAGCAAAATCTCTATTTGATCGTTTAGCCAATGTAGCATCAACGCTTAAAGTAACATCTGTTGTTGTTTAGTTGTGTCAGATTCTCTGTCCATGGGCAAGAATACTGGAGTGGGTTGCCATTTCTTTCTCCAGAGGATCTTTAAGAACCAGGGCTCAAACCCATATCCCTGTATTGGCAGGAGGATTCTTTACCACTGAGCCATAAGGAGTCGAAAAGTAACATTAGGTTTAAGGTAAAAATATTTATGGAGTTACTTTTTTCATTCACAAGCCCTCCCCTTTCATTAAATATTCTTTATAAATTACTCCAAATTTACATTGAAACAATAATTTTTAAAAGTTGTAAGAGCTTTAGCTGGAATTCCATAAGCAAGGCGGTTTATGTGGCTTACTCTGTACTATAACTAATCACCTGTTTCACTTATTTTTAAGAAATTTAAAGTCTATAATATTTTTCAATAGCACTATTGACAAGTAATTCACATACCATAAAATTCACTCATTTAACATCTACAGTTGAGTTGTTTTTAATGTATTTTCAATATGTGATATCATTCAAAGTTAAATGCTGCAACCAATGTAGAAATCAGGAAAACTCAAAGAATACACTAAGAGGTTCACCAGGCCTAAGGAGAACACTAAGTCACTAGTCAGTTGTTCGTAACTGTTTCTTCATAGGACCAAGATCTATATTTTACACACATATTTAATATAACAACATAACATATATTAAATATAATTTAATATAAATATATTACATATATTTTCAATTCCTGTATCTGTTTAAATTATTTATAGTTTAGTCCTAGCTCTACATTCTCCAATCTTGAAATATAAAGTGAGGCTAATATTCACCTGAAGCAGAAAAACCAGAGCACACAGCCTGATGTATGCATAGATCCTGAATTTAAATCCATTTGTCAGCTTGAACTAAAAAACAGGTATTTACTACTTTATGTCCGGCAACCGTGGGGCCTTCTGCTCTAACTTCATGAAGCACTTAGATAGCATAACAGTCAGGTGAGGGTGACTATAGCAGTAGCAGGCGCATAAAAGAAACCCAAAGAGTAACCATATCTCTTTCACAGCTTTGAGGAGGTTCTAACATTTTCTTCAAGCATTTAACTGGCCTAGGATCTAAAATTGCAACTGCAGTTTAAAATGGATCAACTCTGGGTCCTGATGTAGTTACAAGCCTGTTAGGAGTCTTCACAAAATTTTTTAATAGTATAAGTCAATGATTAACACTGAGAATAAAAGTATTTGCCCTTCCTTTACATAAGACCAAAGTGTATTCTTTTCTTTTGCTTATCTGGTTTTTAGTCTACATAATAAATTTTGGCTAGACTTAAAATTCTCCTGAACTTCCCAAAGAACCACGGGAAGAAAGCTTTCCCTAAAGAAAAGCTAGTGCATATAGTAAAAACAGCAGAACACATAAGCTGACTATGCTTTAAATCTCAATCATCAAGGTTTAAGAAGAATAGAAGACCCACTGTCATTTATGGCAGGTTTGGGTTTCTACTTATTTGCAGCCATAAAATCAACATTAATTGGCAGCAGTGAAAACAGAAAAAGGGCAGACTTCACACCAAGTTCTAAGTTTTCAAATAAAAATCGTAGTGGAAAACCATCTTTATGCATCTCTATTAAAAACTCCTCAAGATAGAACTGCCATATGACCCAGCAATCCCACTCCTGGGCATACACACCGAGGAAGCCAGATCTGAAAGAGACAAGTGCACCCCAATGTTCATCGCAGCACTGTTTATAACAGCCAGGACATGGAAGCAACCTAGATGCCCATCAGCAGACGAATGGATAAGGAAGCTGTGGTACATATACACCATGGAATATTACTCAGCCATTAAAAAGAATTCATTTGAATCAGTTCTAATGAGATGGATGAAATTGTAGCCCATTATACAGAGTGAAGTGAGCCAGAAAGATAAAGACCAATACAGTATACTAACGCATATATATGGAATTTAAAAAGATGGTAACGATAACCCTATATGCAAAACAGAAAAAGAGACACAGATGTACAAAACAGACTTTTAGACTCTGTGGGAGAAGGCGAGGGTGGGATGTTCAGAAAGAACAGCATTGAAACAAGTATATTATCAAGGGTGAAACAGATGACCAGCCCAAGTTGGATGCATGAGACAAGTGCTCAGGGCTGGTGCACTGGGAAGACCCAGCGGGATGGGATGGAGAGGGAGGAGGGAGGGGGGATCGGGATGGGGAACACATGTAAATCCATGGCTGATTCATGTCAATGTATGGCAAAAACCACTACAATATTGTAAAGTAATTAGCCTCCAACTAATAAAAATAAATGGAAAAAAAAAAAAAAACTCCTCAAGAATTTTCTTCACCCATAGTCTAATTTTACAGGGCTCATTAACAAGGGACGACCACAGAGACAACAAAAAGGCCAGTCCTCAATCTGTCAACTCAGACTTATCAGGTGATTTCCCTGTTGATGGGAAAAAAAGAGTAAAGAAATGAATAGTACTGTGGTTCACATTAAAGCTCTAGTCTTACAGAATTGCCACATGTTAAATGAGAGCCATTTTTCATATCCTCCTAATAGCCTTTATTTGAAATAGTATATATATATGTTTTCTCAAAGTATTAATATTTGTTTATCATTTCATTTTACAATCAGCATAAATTTTTACTTTACTAAATAAAAAGAAGAAAAATTGTGAGTAAACATATTCAAAAGTAAAGCTAGGAAGTGAGTACCACATTACTTCATGTTTTCCTCTGCTTCTACCCTACTGTGAATCACAGCTGTCAATGACACACTATGAAATCTGCACAAACACATCTTGTTCAAAGCAAAATACCAACCCGAAGAACCTAAGTTTGTACAGTAAAAATCAAAGAACTACTAATACAGAAACCTTAACTCTTCTTATACATGAACGATTTCTATTGCTGATTTGTTCTCCAACTGTAACAGAACAGCAGGTCCACTTCTAGGCAGTGTAATTCACTGGCTTTATTAGGAAAATAACACATGGGTATTACAACAAAAAAGGCATTAAAACATCTTCCTCAAACTTCAGACTCCTAGGCTTTTCTTGGATATGATCACGATCAAGTTTTGTGTGAATTCTCACAGCAGTTTTCTAAGCAATACAGGTGTGTTTAAGTGTATATATGTGTAATGTGAGCACAAATACAAATTTGATGAACAAGTGAAAAGCTGTGTGAAAAACAGAAATTCCATACTGTATGAGATGAACACCAAGGTTCATCAGTTTTAATCACACAGAGGAAAATCCAAGAAAGGAATCTTTGGCTAATTATCCTTTTCTTCTGGTAGAAAAAAAAAATATTTGTCATGTCCTTCAATATGGTAACAAACATACGTTAATTAATTGTTAAAATAGCATGCATTTCACAACTTTCATAAGCAAATTTTATGTTAGCCAACTGCTCCATAACCAAGTATCTATGAATGTCAACACCCCCAATTCCTGTGACTCTCGACCTTGATTATGTCTGCTGTTTGGGTAATGTCCCTACTCACTGTTTTTGGTTACTTTCTGTAATCATTTAATTCGGTGTAACAGAAGACACAAGATGCCACTTGAAAGTCCTTCTGCCTTGCCAACAAGTGTACCTCTGTTCTTGGCTTTTCATATCTGGTGTCTACACTTCACTCCTCTTTTCTGCTTCTGGCGAAAAGCTACACCACACTACTTATTCTGATTCTTCCAAATACTACTGTGCACACATCCACCATGTATTGATAGAATTTTAAATTCCCAAAGTCCCTGACTGTGAGATTCTTATTACAATTGCTCTTTGTTGTTACAGGTAGTCGCCATTAGGTTAGGTGTCTCCCGACCCTGGGCATTCCAGCTCTCCAACCAGTCTGCCTGTGTCACGTACTCCATGACAAACGTCTTATGACTGGAAATAGGGATCACACTCCAAGTCCTTTTCTCCTCTAAGAGAAAACGACCCTTTTCAAAGTCACTGGCTGGTCATTTCCCCATGAAGTTTTACATCAAGCCTAACATGAGCATCATTTATCTTAAAATAAGCACTATTTCCTGTTGCCTGAAACTGTGACACCAACTTATGGTTAAACCAGAAAGCAGGAGGGAGCCAACTCCATTAGTTTTCACATTGCATAAATAAATTATGAGGAGAATTGCTGGATGTAAAAATAATCAGTACCAGGGCTCTTTCCATTAGTGCAACTCTTCCAAAACTTCCTGCCCCCACCCACCTAAAATTCACCTCGGATTCAAGTCTACCCTACATAAAAGTTACTCAGCTTATAACGTTAATTCCAAAGAAGTGAAACAAACCTTCAATTAACCTAACATCAGAGGATCTTTGGGAGGACCCCCACTGCTCAACTGTGTCAGAAACAAAAAAGAAATGGCTGAGGCGTCTCAGGGGAGGAGGAAACCGCCCTTCCCCGCTCACCGCTGGCCGCCTTCTCCGCAGCGGAGAAGGGAGCGGCGTCCAGGCCCGCGGAGCGCACCAGGCGCCCGGAGCTCACATTCCAGCGGCGGGAGTTGCGGCACCGCGCGGGGAGGACTGGAGACGTGGCCGCGGGAGGAGCGCGCGGGGCTCGCCTCACCTGTGCTCGGGACCCGCCCGCGCGGAAAGGTGAAGGCGCCCACCCGCGGGGTCTGCGGGCAGACAGTGGGCCGGCGGGGTGGGGGCCCGGCGACAGCGTTGGAGACCCCCGATTTACACGGCTCGAACAGACGCCGGCGCCCGGGGCTCAGAACGCCCCACGTGGGCGGGGTCGGGGAGTGAGGGGACCCAAGACCCTGGAGGGGCGGGGACGAGCCCGGACTTCTGACCCAACAGGCGACCCGGATCAGGGCGAGGGTCGCGGCGAGCAGGTACCCCGACTCGGGCGGGGTGAGGACAGGTAGGAACCCCTCACCCGGCGGGCGGGCGGGGTCAGGGCCGGGGTCGCGGCGGGCAGGGACCACGACTCGGGCGGGGTCCAGTCGGGTGGGGCGAGGACAGGCAGGAACCCCTGACGGGGCGGGTGGGAACCCCTGACCCAGCGGGCAGGCGGGGTCAGGGCGGGTGGGGACCCGACCCGGGCCAGGTAGGGGCGGGTCGGCACTCCCGAGCGGGCAGGCGGGGTCAGGGCCAGGACCGTGGCGGGCGGGCATCCCTGGTCTGACCTGGGCCAGAGTCGAGGTAAGCGAGGACCTCCCAGACCGAGTGGGAAGGCGGGGTCAGAGCGGGCCCGGGGCCCCTGACCCTGATCGGCACAGGCGGGAGGGCGGGTCTGGGCCGGGGGCGGGCAGGGGTCTGCGGCGCCCACTCACCCAGGCCGGCAGGTCGCAGGCGCGCACCCCGAGGCGCACGGCGCGCTCCTCGTCCTCCAGTAGCGCCAGCGCGCGGCACAGGCGGGTGGCCTTAAGGCCGCGGCTCCTGCGGCACCACACGAGCAGCCCGAGAGCCAGCAGCACCCAGCTGAAGCTCAGGCCCAGGTAGCCCAGCGCGTACACCGGCAGCAACAGCGCGAAGCTGCGCGCCAGCTGTGCCAGCAGCCCTGCCACGTCCACGCTCAGCGCCGCGCCGGGGGACTCTGCCCCGGAGGCGCCCGCCTCGGGGCCCGGAGCCCTGGAGCCGCTCATGGCCCCGCCGCGTAGCGTTCCCCTCGGCTCCCGGCCGAGGCGCCTCAGCCCGCGCTGCAGCGCCCCTCTGAGGGGCCGGCGCAGCCGCCCGGCCCGCCCGCGCTTCCGCTCGCGGCGCCGTGTGACGTCAGCACGCAGGGCGGGGCGGTGGTGGAGGCGGCGAGGAGCCGAGGTGTTCCACTGCGGCAGCCGGGCGTGGTCCCCGGGCCTGGGTGCGCCCCAACGCGGGGTGGGCCCGGCTCGCGTGGGACGTCATCCCACAGGGCCCGCCAGCGCCGCGGTGGTGGGGGTGGGCGGGGCTGGCTGGTGTGTGGCTTCATCGCACGGGCGGGCGGGGCGTCTCTGACACGGGGTGGCCGGGCCCGGCGTGGATGTCCCTTCACAGGCTTGAGAGAGCGCCTCTGAGGCGGAGTGGGCGGTGCTTTCTGACGTCATCGCGAACTGGCGGGGCGCCTCTGACGCGGAGTGGCCGGGCCGGGCGTGGGTGTCGCCTCACAGGCTTGAGAGAGTGCGACTGAGGCCGAGTGGGCGATGCTTTGTGACGCCATCACGGACGGGCGAGGCGACCCTTAAGTGTGGCGGTCGGGTTTTGAGTGAAAGTTGGTGCGCGGAACGGTCTGTCAGCGGGCTTCCGTGTTCGCCGAGGGGGCTCCGCTCGCCCAGTCACCTGGGTCGCGCTTCGTGCTGGGATACTGCGGGAGGAGAAGCACACGCTCCTGAGTTTGCGGATACTGACCGTCCACAGCCGACGGACGACTTCCTAACGGAATTCTCTCCGCGGCCCTGGAGGCGCGGGAGCTCAGATAGGCCGCTGTGTGCGCGAGGGCGGGACTTACCTCGCCCGCGAGGCCGCGGGGACTTGGCACCCGCCCTCAGCAGGATGTCCGACGGGCGCCCGCGGTTCCTGAATCCGTTCTCTAGAAGGACAAACCGCTCTTGATTGCTGTTTCCCCTTAACTCAACCAGGGTAATTATTTTTGCACTCTAGTCTCCTTAAAGCCGAACAGTTGCAGAGGACAGCCTAAGTAAAATTTTAAAGCATATCCAGTGGGTTCGAAGGATGTTTTAATTCAATTACTGGCAGCCTTGAAGGGCCTATTGGAGAGAAATAGATCATGCTTACATGTTTTGAAGTTCTTGGTGGGTGTGTTCATATTACATGGCCCTACCCTACTATATTTTAGCGATTCTGGAGTATTGAAAACTATGCAGTATTTGGGAGAGGGAGGGGGGCAGAAGCCCATTTTCAGGACAAAACAGTGATGCTCCACAGACCACTTTGCTGTGCACACAGGTAAGTAAAAGCCTGTAAAATGAAGACCACCAGCTGAAGACACCTGCAGTTCCAGCCCTATAAAATGAAACCAGTGAAAGATTTGCTGCTCACATGAACTTTTTAGGGGGATGGGATAGGAAGCACTTGCGCGATATGGTAGCTGTGACAAAGTCTCATCAATGATTCAACTAGACTTTAAATTCCAGTTGAGCTATTTCAAATCCTAAAAGATGATGCAGTGAAAGTGGTGCACTCAATTTGCCAGCAAATTTGGAAAAGTCAGCTGTGGCCACAGGACTGGAAAAGATCAGTTTTCATTCTATTCCCAGAGAAAGGCAATGCCAAAGAATGCTCACACTATGGCACAATTGCATTCATCTCACACACTAGCAAAGTAATGCTCAAACTTCTCCAAGCCAGCGTTCAATAGTATGTGAACTGTGAGCTTCCAGATGTTCAATCTGGATTTAGAAAAGGCAGAGGAATCAGAGATCAAATTGCCAACATCCATTGGATCATCAAAAAAGCGAGAGAGTTCTAGGAAAACATGTACTTCTGCTTTATTGACTATGCCAAAGCCTTTGACTGTGTGGACCACAATAAACTGTGGAAAATTCTTAAAGACATGGGAATACCAGACTACCTTACCTGCCTCCTGAGAAATCTGTATGCAGGTCAAGAAGCCACAGTTAGAACCAGACATGGAACAACAGACTGGTTCCAAATCAGGAAAGGAGTATGTCAGGGCTGTATATTGTCACCCTGCTTATTTAACGTATATGCAGAGTATATCATGAGAAACGCTGGGCTGGATGAAGCACAAGCTGGAGCCAAGGCTGCCGGGAGAAATAGCAATAGCCTCAGATATGCAGAAGACACCACCCTTATGGCAGAAAGTGAAGAACTAAAGAGTCTCTTGGTGAAAGAGGAAAGTGAAAAAGTTGGCTTAAAACTCAACATACAGAAAACTAAGATCATGGTATCTGGTCCTTTCACTTCATGGGGAAATAATGGATGGGGAAACAATGGAAACAGTGACAGACTTTATTTTGGGGGACTCCAAAATCACTGCAGGTGGTGACTGCAGCCATGAAATTAAAAGATGCTTGCTCCTTGGAAGAAAAGCTCTGACCAACCTAGATAGCACATTAAAAAGCAGAGACATTACTTTGCCAACAAAGGTCCATCTAGTCAAAGCTTTGGTTTTTCCAGTAGTCATGCTTGGATGTGAGAGTTGGACTGTAAAGAAAGCTAAGTGCTGAAGTATTGATGTTTTTGAACTGTGTGTGTCGAGAGTCCCTTGGACTGCAAGGAGATCCAACCAGTCCACATCCTAAAGGAATATTCATTGGAAGGACTGATGCTGAAGCTGAAACTCCAATACTTTGGCCACTGATGTGAAGAACTGACTCATTTGAAAAGACCCTGATGCTGGGAAAGATTGAAGGTGGGAGCAGAAGGGGCTGACAGAGGATGAGATGGTTGGATGGCATCACTGACTCAATGGACATGAGTTTGAGTAAACGGGAGTTGGTGATGGACAGGGAAGCCTGGTGAACTGCAGTCCATGAGGTCGCAGAGAGTCGGACACGACTGAGTGAACTGAACTGAACTGAGATGGTAACAAAACTTTAAGACGGTAAGGGCAGGAACCATATTTATTATGTTGATAATCATATCTTCAGGCTAGTACAGTACTTGGCACAGCAGTTCCTGAGTGAATAAAGGATACCCCCTACCCTCATCTGTGAGTCTGTATGTAATAGGTATACATAAGTGTGTGTGTGTGTGGCTATGGAGATATATGTAAATATATAATCTCATAACATTGCTCTAGGGTCTTGAACACACAACATTAAGCAAGGGCACTAAACCACAAGTGAGGGAAGGAGTGGTTTTTTCTTTCTCTTCCCCAGATTACATCATGTGAGTTGTAGATACATGAAAGGGTGAGTCTCATCCCTTTTTCTAGGCAGCAGCTTAAAGCTGGAAGGCCACCTGTCACTGAAGGCAAAGTTACAACCTCAAAACAAGTAATTACCTTGTTAACCTAGAAAGAAGCATGAGCCTTTCTGTCTTGTGGTATTTCCTCTAAGAAGCTATAGAATCATATCCTATAGATAAAAATTTGGATGAACATTATCTACATGAGAAATCCTGCATGTCTGTGATAAAGCCTTTGACCTGGAGGCCTTGTTGTTGTTGTTGAGTCTCTCAGTTGTGTCTGACTCTTTGTGACCCCATGAACTGCAGCATGCCAGGCTTCCCTGTCCTTCACCATCTCCTGGAGCTTGCTCAAACTCATGTCTGTTGAGTCGATGATGCCATCCAACCATCTCATCCTCTGTCATCCCCTTCTCCTCCTGCCCTCAGTCTTTCCCAGCATCAGTCTTTTCTGATGAGTCGACTCTTTGAAACAGGTGACCAAAATATTGGACTTCAGCATCAGTCCTTCCAATAAGTATTCAGGACTGGTTTCCTTTAGGGTTGTCTGGTTTGATCTCCTTGCTCTCCAAGGGACTCTCAAGAGTCTTCTCCAACACCACAGTTCAAAAGCATCGATTCCTTGGTGCTCAGCCTTCTTTATGGTTCAACTGTCACATCTATACATAACTACTGGAAAAACCATAGCTTTGACTATGTAGACCTTTGTTACAAAGTAATATCTCTGCTTTTTAGTATGCTGTGTAGGTTTGTCATACACTTTTTTCAAGGAGCAAGCATCTTTTAATTTCATGACTTGCAGTCACCATCTGTAGTGATTCTGGAGCCCAAGAAAATAAAATCTGTCACTGTTTCCATTGTTTCCCCATCTATTTGCCATGAAGTTTTGGGACCTGATGCAATGATCTTAGCTTTTTGAATGTTGAGTTTTAAGCCAGCTTTTTCACTCTCCTCTTTCACTTTCATCAAGAGGCTCTTTAGTTCCTCTTCACTTTCTGCCATAAGGGTGGTGTCTTCTGCATATCTGAGGTTATTGGTATTTCTCCTGGCATTCTTGATTACAGTTTGTAATTCAGCTAGCCCAGCATTTTGCATGATGTACTCTGCATATAAGTTAAATAGGCAGGGTGACAATATACAACCTTGACAACTCCTTTCCCAATTTAGAACCAGTCCATTGTCCCTTGTCCAGTTCTAACTGCTGCTTCTTGACCTGTGTAGGTTTCTCAGGAGGCAGGTAAGGTAGTCTGGTATTCCCATGTCTTTAAGAATTTCCCACTGTTTATTGTGATCCACAGTAAGGTGTACCTTCTTTAACACTGCCCTTCTTTGAGATTAGAATGAAAACTGACCTTTTCCAGTCCTGTGACCACTTCTGAATTTTCCAAATTTGCTGGCATATTGAGTGCAGCACTTTCACAGCATCATCTTTTAGGATTTGAGATAGCTCAATGGGAATTCCATCACCTCCACTAGCTTTGTTCATGGTAGTGCTTCCTAAGGCCCACTTGACTTCATACTCCAGGATGTCTGGGTCTAGGGTGAGTGATCACACCATCATGGTTATCTTTGTCATGAAGATGTTTTTTGTAGAGTTCTTCTATGTATTCTTGCCAGCTCTTCTTAATATCATCTGCTTTTTTTAGGTCTGTACTATTTCATTTATTATGCCCGTTTTTGCATGAAATGTTTCCTTCATATCTCTAAAGACATGGGAATACCAGACCACCTTACCTGCCTCCTGAGAAATCTGTATACAGGTCAAGAAGCAACAGTTAGAACTGGACACAGGACAATGGACTAGTTCCAAATTGGGAAAGGAGTTCGTCAAGGTTGTGTATTACTTAAAGAGATCTCTAGTCTTTCCCATTCTACTGTTTTCCTCTATTTGCATTGATCACTTAGGAAGGGTTTCTCATCTCTCCTTGCTATTTTTTGGAACTCTGCATTCAGTTGGGGATATTTTTTGTTTTCTCCTTTGCCTTTTGCCTCTCTTCTCAGCTACATGTTAGGCCTCCTCAGACAACCATTTTGCCTTTTTGCATTTCTTTTTCTTGATTATGGTCTTGATCACTGCCTCCTGTCGCAAACCTCTGTCCATAGTTCTTCAGGGACTCTGGCTATCAGATCTAGTCCCTTGAATCTGTCACTTCCACTGTATAATCCTAAGGGATTTGATTTAGGTCATACCTGAATGGCTATGGCTGCTGGTGCTTTTCCCTGCTTTCCTCAATTTAAGCCTGAATTTGGCAATAAGGAGTTCATGATCTGAGCCACAGTCAGCTCCCAGTCTTGTTTTTGCTGTCTGTATAGAGCTTCTCCATCTTCAGCTGCAAAGAATATAATCAGTCTGATTTCAGTACTTTCCATCTGGTGATGTCCATGTGTAGAGTCGTCTCTTGTGTTGTTGCAAGAGGGTGTTTGCTATTGAAAGGTTGAATCACACAAAGACACCGGGGTTCTTGGCCTCCGGAGGAGAAGAATTCAATCCGGGGCCAGAGACGAGGCTGGATCGCTCAGAGCTTTTGTGCAATAAAGTTTTATTAAAGTATAAAGGAGATAGAGGACGCTTCTGACATAGACATCAGAAGGGGGTAGAAAGAGTACCCCCTTGCTAGTGTTAGCAATGGAGTCATATACTCTCCAATGAATCCAAAGAATGTCTGGAGGTTGTAACCTCCAGACCTACTCCCATAAATTACATTTTAAAATAACAGAGTTGGCCAGAAGGTTTAATCCAAAGACTGTCCTCAGGCAGGATACATTATTGTTATATAATCCTAAGGAATGTAGAGGAAAAAAGTAAAAAGTTTGTCTTTTCTTCCTCCTTGAATATTCCAGACCTCTCTCTCCTTAGGGACCCCTAGACTTCTTATCAACCTGCCTAGGAAATGACTCTCTCACTATGACCAGTGTGTTCTCTTGGCCTTTACACTACTTCATTTTGTACTCCAAGGCCAAACTTGCCTGCTACTCCAGGTATCTCTTGACTTCCACTTTTGCATTCCAGTCCCATATGATGAAAAGAACATCTTTTGGGGTGTTAGTTTTAGAAGGTCTTGTAGGTCTTCATAGAACTTTTCAACTTCAGCTTCTTTAGCATCAGTGATTGGGACATAGTCTTGGATTACTATGATACTGAATGATTCTCCTTGGAAATGAACAGAGATCATTCTGTCATTTTTTGAGATTGTACCCAACTACTGCATTTCAGACTGTTTTGTTGACTGAGAGATACTCCATTTCTTCTAAGGGATTCTTGCCAACAGTAGTAGATAATAATGATCATCTGAATAAATTTGCCCATTCCAGTCCATTTTAAATCACTAATTTCTAAAATTTGAATGTTCACTCTTGCCATCTCCTGTTTGACCACTTCCAATTTACCTTGATTCATGGACCTAACATTCCAGGTTCGTATGCAATATTCTTCTTTACAGCATCAGACTTTACTTCCATCACCAGTCACATCCACAACTGGGCATTGTTTCTGATTTGGCTCTGCTTCATCATTCCTTCAGGAGCTATTTCTCCGCTCTTCTCCAGTAGCATATGGGGCACCTACCGACCTGGGGAGTTCATCTTTCAGTGTCCTGTCTTTTTGCCTTTTCATACTATTCATGGAGTTCTCAAGGCAAGAATGCTGAAGTGGATTTCCATTCCTTTCTCCAGAGGACTACATTTTGTCAAAACTCTACACCATTACCGGTCCATTTTGGGTGGCCTTACATGACATGACTCATAGTTTCATTGAGTTAGACAAGGCTGTGATCCATGTGATCAGTTTGGTTAGTTTTCTGTGATTGTGATTTTCATTCTTTCTGCCCTCTGATAGATGAGGATAAGAGGCTTGCAGAAGCTTCCTGGGGGCCTAGGAATGTATTAAGTTGGTGCAAAAGTAATTGCAGTTTTGTATTGTTGAACTTTGCTGTTTGATACTGGAGTACATTCTTAAATGTGGTTATGTTATACACATTTTAATGTGAATTTCTTGCTTTTATATTTTTCACTAAAGACTTCTTACTGTATATTTTATATTTATTTAAAACTCACAAAATGATATTAAACAAAAAGCAAATTTGAGCAATTTTATTATTCAAATTCAAAATAGGTTGTGAAGCAGCAGAGACAACTTGCAACATCAATGCATTTGGCTCAGGAATTGCTAATGAATGTTCAGTGCAGTGGTGGTTCAAGAAGTTTTGCAAAGGAGATAAGAGCCTTGATGAGGAGTGTAGTGGCCTGCCATCAGAAGTTGACAGTGACCAGTTGAGAGGATCATTGATGCTGATCCTCTTACAACTACACAAGAAGTTGCTGAAGAACTCAGCATTGACCATTCTACAATTGTTGGACATTTGAAGTAAATTGGAAAGGTGAAAAGGCTCTGTAAGTGGGTGCCTCATGAGCTGACCGAAAATTTTAAAAAAATTGTTGTTTTGAACTGTCATCTTCTCTTATTCTGTGCAAAAACAATGAACCATTTCTCAATTGGACTGTGACATGTGACGAAAAGTAGATTTTATACAACTGACGATGACCAGCTCAGTGGTTGGACTGAGAGGAGGCTCCAAAGTACTTTCCAAAGTCAAACTTGCACCAATAAAAGATCGTGGTCACTGTTTGGTGCTCTGCTGCCCATCTGATCCACTACAGCTTTGTGAATTCCAGTGAAACCATTACATCTGAGAAGAATGCTCAACAAATCGATGACATACACTGAAAACTGCAGCACTGGCATTGGTCAATAGACAGGGCCCAATTCTCTGCAACGATGCCCAACTACATGTTGTACAACTAAGCAAAGTTGATTGAATTAGGCTATGAAGTTCTGCCTCATCTGCCATATTCACCTGACTCTCGCCAACCAACTACCAATTCTTGAAGCATCTTGAAAACTTTTTGCAGGGAAAATGCTTCCACAACCAGCAGGAGGCAGAAAATGCTTTCCAAGAGTTCGTCAAATCCCAAAGCATAGATTTTTATGCGAGAGGAATAAGCAAACTTATTTCTCATTGGGAAAGATGTGTTGATTGTAATGGTTCCTATTTTGCTTAATAAAGATGTGTTTGAGCCTAGTTATGATTTAAAACTCATGACCTGAAACTGAAATTATGTTTGCACCAACCTAATAAAATACTCTGTGCACCAATCAATCTCCAGCCTCTCTGCTGTCTTTGTGACCCCACTGAACTTCTGACCCCTTCCCAGCAAGCTGGAACCATCTCCTTCTGCACTGAGCCTGTCAGCAAATCTAGCCCAGTTCTTAGGTCTTTGATAGCATGTTACTCTACACCCCAGTCTCCTGTAATCTCTTCATGGTGCCCCTTTCCTTACCTTCGGGGCAGACAGTTTTCAGAGGAAAGACGAGTCTGATCGTGAGTGTTCCAGTGCAGAACTGTAGAAGTTCAGCCTCTGCATTCATCCTGTCTAGTTTCAGAGCAAAGTGCTGCCTTCTCTATAAGTTCAATCCGTTCTGCTTTGTTTTAGGCCCCCTCTGGTGGAGGACTGGCCTTACTGAACCTTTCCCTGTTTTGTGTTCTAGCTCATTCCCTGCGCCTCTACACCAGCTTCACTGCAGGGGGAGGGACATGGTCGGCCTCCCTGTCAGGCTGTCAACTGAATAAATACACACAGTGAGACTTGTGAGTGAAGTTTTATTTGGGGCAAAATGAGGACCATAGTTCAGAAGACAGCCTGTCAGATAGTTCTGAGGAATTGTTCCAAAGAGCTTGTTGGGGTCAGGGCTGGGGTGTAGTATATGTGTGATTTTGGTGAAGGAGGTGCATGAAATCAGGGACATGTTTTGGCATAGGGTTGCTACTGGTCACAAGGAGCAGACATCTTTGTTAACGATCGTAGTGCTTTTCTAAGCTATGAAAGGATGCAAGAAATTGAGCTCATAAAATCTTCTCCTGAACATATCAAACTGCCTGAAAGCCTGTTCTGCCAGTTTTCCCAGAGCACAGAGGGCCTCCCTCATTCCTGATCTCTGCCCTGAACTCCTTTCAGGGGTGTGGAAGGGCAGCGACTGCAGTGGCTGGTGACCTCATCCTTGTAGAGGCAGATAGCGGACAACAAGTTTTAGATGAGCCTACCAACCAGACTCGTTTTACCCAAACTATTCAAAACTGCTATTCCTGTGTCTCTGAGATGCTTCTCTGGTGACGCAATCATGCATTTCTTTATCTGAGTCACCAAGTTGATCTCTTTGCTGTGCAACTAGAGGAATCAGAAAAAGCTTGGTCCTCGCTGCCTTACCTAGATTATTACAACAGTGTCTTGACTGGTTGATATCCCTTTAATCTTTCTCTCTTTAAAAACTCTCTAGAGGCCTCTGCTCCCCAGCACAGAAGGGACAGTGGTAGGCCTAGCACTAGTGACTAGTCAGCCTGGATATACTGGCGAAGAGACACATACATTGGATATTACATGCCATGGATATTTCTTGCTGTTGGAGATCATATAAGCATGGAAAAGGGGGACACTGGAAAGAGCCCTGAGGTGTTGGATTGGCATTGGAGGGAGTATGATGTGTACAGATCATATGCTTAGTTCCCAGATCTTGCTCCTAAATACCATTCTCCAGTTAAAGGAACTAGGGATCTTTGAGAAATAGTTGACTTCAGGGCTGGAGAAGTGAAAATACAACATGAGCCTGAAATACTTCATTGTGCCAAAAAGTAAGAAAATTATCAAATTGAGTGGTGTCAAAGGACACATGACAACACATGACAACATATGGCAACATATGACAACATAAGGCAACAGGAACAACAACCCCTGATTAAATCTGGGTAATTTGGCAAATAGATGGGGAAACAGTGGAAACAGTGACTGACTTTATTTTGGGGGGCTCCAAAATCACTGTGGGTGATTTTGTGACTGCAGCCATGAAATTAAAAGATGCTTGCTCCTTGGAAGAAAAGTTATGACCAACCTAGACAGCCTATTAAAAAGCAGAGACATTACTTTGCCAACAAAGATCCTCTAGTCAAAGCTATAGTTTTTCCAGTAGTCATGTATGGATGTGACAGTTGGACTGAAAAGATAGCTGAGCACTGAAGAATTGATGCTTTTGAACTGTGGTGTTGGAGAAGACTCTTGAGAGTCCCTTGGACTGCAAGGAGATTCAACCAGTCCATCCTAAAGAAAATCAGCCCTGAATGTTCATTGGATGTGGAAGCCAAAACTCCAATACTTTGGCCACCAGATGCGAAGAACTGACTCATTTGAAAAGATCCTGATGCTGGGAAAGATTGAAGGTAGGAGGAAAAGGGGACGACAGAGGATGAGATGGGTTGGATGGCATCACCGACTCAATGGACTTAAGTTTGAGTAAGCTCCAGGAGTTGGTGATGGACAGGGAGGCCTGGCGTGCTGCAGCCCATGGGGTCGCAAAGAGTCGGACACAAATGAGCAACTGAACTGAGCTGAATTTGAGCAGCAAAGTCAAGAATGATGTTGACAGATTACTATCCAGTGAGTAAAACCCATGAGTCTATGCCGAGGTAGGTAGACAAGCGAGTGTTGAATGTGTAGAAATAAATAATTGGGAGTGATGAAAACTGAAAAATCACCATTTAGCAGTCATAGTGGGGCTAGAGTAAGTGATCAGTGGAGGCCAAGGATGGTAGGTGGAGGCTTTAATACATGTCACAAGGTACTCTTCAATCTCAAAGGGAAAAGTTTTTGACAGATGTGACCCAGTGCAGGTGGGGCCAGGGTGGAATTTTGCATCCTGACTCCACAAGAGAGGAGCAGAGCAGCATGCCTGGGGCATTTCTGCCAGAAAGCTTAGTCCCAGTGTGGCCTGGGAGCTCACCAGACAGATGGGATGTTCAGGTGCCCTTTTTCATACTGAGAAACTAATTATCTCAGATCCCAGGAGACTGAAAAGGCACAACTGCATGCAGTGTATGCTCCAGAGTGGGACCTGGGCCACAAAGGAAATACTCCAGGGACAGCCTGTGGATTAGATAGTAGAGCTGTATCAGTCTTTACTTCTTGAGTGAGAGGACTGCGGGGCAGAGGTTGTCCTTATTTTGGGGAAATAGGCAATGGAGTATTTCAGGGTGATGAGCAGTCATATCTGAAACCCTTTGTCAGATGACTCAGAAAAAGACTAATGATGATGGGTAAGCTCAGCTGGTAAAGAATCCGCCTGCAATGCAGGAGACCTTGGTTCGATTCCTGGGTCTGGAAGTTCCCCTGGAGAGAGGATAGGCTGTCCACTCCACTACTCTTGGGCTTCCCTTGTGGCTTAGATGGTAAAGAATATGTGTGCAATGTGGGAGACCTGGGTTTGATCCCTGGGTCTGGAGGATCCCCTGGAGGAGGGCATGGCAGCCCACTCCAGTATTCTTGCCTGGAGAATCCCCCTGCATAAAGGATCCTGGTGGGCTACAGTCGATGGGGTCACAAAGAGTCAGACACAACTTAGTAACTAAGCACAAGTGTGTGTGTGTGTGTGTGTGTAGAGAGATGCTAAATGAGAGATGGGGTCAGACGAGGAGAGCACATGCTGTTGAGGTTCACAGTAGGGATCTGGTGGTGGAGACTTTTGTGCTCAAATATTTCCTCCAAATTTGAAATTATTTCAAAAATTATTTTTGAAAGTCCCTGTTTCTATCAAATGGCCAATTTTAGTGCAAGTTTGATTGAATATCGCCCCTGCTTATAAACTGTTTCCTTTTCTTCCCCTGTGAAGTTAAAGACTTTCTTCAGAGCAAGCAGAGCTCTTCAGAGATCTTCAGAGTGCAAGTTTGATTGAATATCGCCCCTGCTTATAAACTGTTTCCTTTTCTTCCCCTGTGAAGTTAAAGACTTTCTGCAGAGCAAGCAGAGCTCTTCAGAGTCTGAGCTGCGTCTCGTCTTACCCCCTTACCCAGGGTCTGCACCCTGCATGCTCACATTGCTCCCCACTTGCTCTCGCCAAACCTCACTGTTGTGTCTCTGTCTCTCCACGCCTTTGCACCTGCACTGCTGTCCTCTGTGTCTGGACTTTTTCCTTCTGTCTTTATGCAAAACTCCCATGCATCTTTCAAAACCTGATTTGTATGTCTCCACCTCTGAGAAGCCTTTTGTTGTAGTGAGTTAATCTTGTTTATACTTTATGCTTGTCTCCATGATGAAACTTATCTACTGAATACAGCTCGGCCCTCAGGAGCCCTGAGGCAGCTCTGTGCCTTTGAGGGGAGCCCTGGTGTTCATGGGGAAGTCTGAATTAGGCAGTACACTTTAGAGCTCCCAACTGAACCATGTATTGAGTCACAAGCCCTCTTTCAGTGTTTACCAGTAATGAAGATGGGTTTGCATGACCTCTCTGGGCCCTCTGCTCAGGTGTAGGAAGGCAAGTGAAGTGTTAGCTGAGTCCTCTTGGAGGGCCTTACCTGAGATCCTCTCCAAGTTCATTGCGGCTCTAGGACGCAGGTCCTGATTTGTGGGGCTGACAGTCAGGGCCCTCCCCATGTGGCAGCTCGCTTTATCTTCTCAGGACAGCAGGAGTGTCTCTCTGAAGTGTCACCTCCTTTGCTGTTAGACCCACTCAGGGCAGTCTCCTTTTTGACTTAGCTGTTTAGTAAGTTAGCTTTGGGTGTGAAATCCCTTCACATTCTCAAGGAGAGGGGACCGTGGAGTCGAGGGGCATTTGGGTTTCTGCCTCTATGGTCTCTTTGTGGACTGAGAGAAGAAAGGGGTGCTGATGGGCCATCTGAAATTGCAAAAGGGGATCCAAGTATGGTTTCATATGTTTGCTGCTGTTCAGTCGTGTCCAACTCTCTGTGACCCCATGGACTGCAGCCCGCCAGGCTCCTCTGTCCATGGGCTTCTCCAGGCAAGAATACTGGAGTGGGTTGCCATTTCCTTCTCCAGGGATCTTCCCAGACCATGGATCAAACCTGAGTCTCCTGGATTGGCAGGCATATCCTTTACCACTGAACCAGCAGGGAAGCCTGGTTTCCCATGGTAGCAGATGATTTATGAATTTACAAAGGAAGGCTATAATTTTGGTACTGCACCCATTTTTATTTCTAAATGCTTATAGTTTAGGCACTAGTCTATAAGAGCAATAATACCTTGGAAAAGGAAATGGCAACCCACGCCAACATTTTTGCCTGGAAAATCCTATGGACAGAGAAGCCTGGTGGGCTACAGTCCATGGGGTCACAAAAGAGTCACAGGACTTAGCAACTAAACAACAACAGAGCCTCAGTTCAGTTCAGTAGCTCAGTCGTGTCCGGCTCTCTGTGACCCCATGGACTGCAGCACGCCAGGCTTCCCTGTCCATCACCAGCTCCCGTAGCATGCCCAAACTCATGTCCATCGAGTCGGTGATGATGATAGAGCCTCGTGGTGCTCATTTTCCAGGGTGTCTGGCCTTGCAATTACAAAAGCCCATCACAGTGACAAAGATGAATGGAAAGGTTACAAGGTTTCTTTCTTGTCCAAGACACAACTGCTGGCATCACTAAGTCTCTGGAGCTCAGGGAGGTAAGTAAGAATTAGTAGGTGGAAGGATGCAGCTTAGAGAGCCCAGAGTGCAAAACTTGAATTGGGAGACAACAGACAGGGATGTCCAAACTGCTCTGATAATCCTTGTATAGCCTCAGCCCTGATCCTCAGCCTGTGGGGTTTGACTTTTGCTGCTGGCCACTCCAGATGACATCACCCTTATGGCAGAAAGTGAAGAAGAATTAAAGAGCCTCTTGATGAAAGTGAAAGAGGAGAGTGAAAAAGTTGGCTTAAAGCTCAACATTCAGAAAACTAAGATCATGGAATCTGGTCCCATCACTTTATGGCAAATAGATTGAGGAAACAGTGGAAACAGTGGCTGACTTTATTGTTCTGGGCTCCAAAATCACTGCAGATGGTGATTGCAGCCATGAAATTAAAAGATGCTTACTCCTTGGAAGGAAAGGTATGACCAACCTAGACAGCATATTAAAAAGCAGGACATTACTTTGCCAACAAAGGTCCGTGTAGTCAAGGCTATGGTTTTTCCAGTGGTCATATATGGATGTGAGAGTTGGACTGTAAAGAAAGCTGAGCACCGAAGAATTGATGCTTTTAAACTGTGGTGTTGGAGAAGACTCTTGAGAGTCCCTTGGATTGCAAGGAGATCCATTCCATCCTAAAGGAGATCAGTCCTGGGTGTTCACTAGAAGGACTGATGTTGAAGCTAAAACTTCAATACTTTGGCCACCTGATGCGAAGAGCTGACTCATTTGAAAAGACCCTGATGCTGGGAAAGATTGAAGGTAGGAGGAGAAGGGGATGACAGAGGATGAGATGGTTGGATGGCATCACCGACTTGATGGACATAGATTTGGGTGAACTCCAGGAGTTGGTGATGGACAGAGAGGCCTGGCATGCTGTGGTTCATGGGTTTGCAAAGAGTCGGACACGACTGAGCAACTGAATTGAACTGAACTCTGCTTCCTAACATGCTGCAGTCCACGGGGTTGCAAAGGGTTGGACTTGACTTGGCGACTGAACAACAACTCTGCTTCCTGCAGTGAACCTGCCTCTCTCATTAACTTCCAGGTTGGAAAAAAAATTAAATCAAAATTTCCAGTCAAATAAACTAGATTGAACAACAACAACAAAACCAAAAAAGAGTGGCAATAATAAAAATGTCAATAACTGACATTTATTGACTGCTCAGTTTTGCAGGTACAGATGCTCAGTACTATATAGAATTACTCGTTCAGCCCTCATGATCCCTGCAGAGTAGGTGCCCTGTGATCCCGCTTCTATGCAGGTGGTAAAACACCCTGCTAGTGACTTGAGCTCAGACTTCTCACCTGCCCTTAGTTAACACCGCAGGCAAGTTTCACATTCACACACCTCAGTGACACTATTGTGATGTGAATTCTGTAACAAAGTTATTACTGTGGGGAAAAAAGTTTTGTTTTTACCACAACCTGCCAGAGTTGAACATACATTCCTATTTTTATTTATTTTTTGGCTGCACTGAGTGGCATGAAGGATCTTAGTTCCCACACCCCCCTACAGTTGAAGCTCTGAGCCTTAACCACTGGACTGCCAGGGGAGTCCAGAACATACATTTTTAAATTACAGGGACGAGGACATGGGGGACTGTGGCAGAAGAAGCAGACAGAGATGGAGCAGAGGCGGCACTGGGGGAAGCAGCGGTGAAGCTGCAGATCCAGGCAGAGAAGCGGCCTGTGCGAAGGCCGCCAAACCCCACCTGGTCTCGTGCTCCACTGGCCCAGGCTTCAGCTGCAGCTTTCTCTTCCCGTGTTAAGCACTGGTCACTGCCCAATCTAATGCTTTCCATCTTTGCATCAAACCTTCCAAGGCCCTGGACAAATTCCACCCCCGCCCCCCCGCACCCCAGGCTCACCTGCCATCCACCCATGGCATGTCCCCGGCCCCTACTCACACACCCTGTGCTCCAGACATGCACTGCCTGGAGTGGAAGCCACTGGCCACCTGGGGCTGGGAGCCCAGGAAATGGGGCCAGTCTGAACCAAGGTGTTGTGTCAGTATAAAAAACACACTGCATTTCAAGGACAGTATAAAAAAAGTATAGAACAACTCAATATTTTAAATATATATTCTATGACAAAATGGTAACACTTGGTATATACTTGGTTAAATACTAGATTTAATTATATTTGATTTCATCTGTTTTTCACTTTGTAAAATGTGGCTACTAGATAATTTATAATGACTCTGTGGCTCATATTTCTATTGGATAGCTCTGCTTTAGATAAGTTATTACATTTCCTAAACCCTCCAAAGCCTTCCCTCCCTTCCTCTGCACTTGCACCCACATTTGTTTTTGCCTAAGATGTTCTCTGTGGGTCTCTGCCTGTAGGTTGTTTGTGCTTCAGGGTCCACCTAAAGGAGGCCCTTCCCAAACTCATTCCTTTCCTCCAGGAAGACTTTGTCACCTCTTCAGTCACTGTGTTTTTATGAGTAGTTGTTACACTTTCATGTTGTTTAATTATTGTTTGCAGTTATGAGCAACTGGAGGTTCAGGCAGCGTTTTTTAAGAAACATTTATTTGGATTGCCAGGTCCTAATTGTGGTGTGCAGGATCTTTGATCTTGTTACATGTGAGATCCAGGTCCCTGATGAAACCCAGGCCCCCTCCATTGGGAGTGCAGAGTCTTAGCCTCTGAACCACCAGGGACGTCTCCCAGGCAGTGTTTTATTTATCTGTCTTCAGCAGTCTGAGTTCCCATGTCATCAAATGAACTAGAGTGTCATCTAGTGAATAAAGTGATAGAAGAACTATCACAAGATAAAGTGTGATTGGCAAATGAATTGTTTAGGAAAGAATTCTTCTAAGAGGTCCAAGGAGATAAAAACTGTTAACTTCCTCTATGGACATTTATTTGGCACATATGGTGGGGAAGGTGAGAGACGGGAGATCGCATTTGCAAAGACCTGTGAATATGGTGCATCTGAGGAACCCTAAGTCAGTCTGCTTGATGACAAAGAGTGCAACTGGGTGAGAGCCAGATGGAGTCAGCAGCAGGGGGCTGAAGTGCATCACCTGTTGGGTTGCTGGCTGCAATGGACGATGGATTGGTCAGAGCTGGAGAGGGAAAGGATGAGGAAGAGAGTTAAGACACAATGATCGTGACAGGAGTGTATGACTACTCTCAAGAGGGGAGAGAGGAGTGCCAGGGCCAGGCCAGGTCATTCATGCAGTGGGCGTGTCCATGACTTCATCTAACGCTGTAGCTGACCGCCTTATCCTCAAGGCTGAAGCCTTTCCAGTATCAGCTGTTTTCTCAGCTGACAAAGACAGATCCAGTGGTTAAGAGAATTAACTTTGCTGTCAGATCATCCCCCAGCCTAGCTTCGAGCTCAGGCAACTAAATTAATCTTTCTGGCCCTCAGGCTCATTCTCTGAAAAACAGTAACATGCCTGTCTCACAGGAACACTAGGAGAATTAAATGAATTATCAAGGGGAAAATTTTCAGTTTGGTGCCTCCTTTGGAGCAGTCCCTAAGTAAATCATAGCTATCACTGAAATTACCTTTCCTATTCTTGTTTCCTGTTTGGGTCTTCCTAAATGCTGTAGTGAAAATGAAAAAGGTAGTACTGGAAAGTTCAAAACCAGAGAACAATTAAATATAAAAGGCTGATTGGATCTGATACTAATTCCTTCGGCAAGCAGCCAAGAAAACGGCTTTTATATCTGAAGGGAAGTAGATCCATAAACCATAACAGTATGTGACTCAAAAACACAACGTCTGCAAAATTGCATATCTACAGCAAAACCATGACATCAAAATTGTTCAGTTAAGTCACGTCCAACTCTCTGTGATCCCATGACTGCAGCACACCAGGCTTCCCTGTCCTTCACTCTCTATCAGAGTTTGCTCAAATTCAAGTCCATGGAGTTGGTGATACCATCCATCCATCTCATCCTCTGCCACACTCTTCTTTTGCCTTCAGTCTTTCCCAGCATCAGGGTCTTTTCCAATGAGTTGGCTCTTCCCATCAGGTGGTCAAAGTACTGGAGCTTCAGCATCAGTCCTTCCAATGTATTCAGGGTTCATTTCTTTAGGATTGACTGGTTTGATCTCCTTGCAGTCCAAGGGACTCTCGAGTCTTCTCCAACACCACAGTTGAAAAACATCAATTATTTGGTCTTCAGCCCTCATTATGGTCCCTTCATGGATCACAGCCTTGTCCTGGGGAAGGGGCTTAGGCAATTCAACAAAGTTATAAGCCATGCTGTGCAAGGCCAACCAAGATGGATGGGTCATAGTAAAAAGTTCTGACAACACAAAACATGGTCCGCCAGAGGAGGGAATGGCAAACCACTCCAGTATTCTTGTCCTGAGAACCTCATGAACAGTATGAAAAGGGAAAAAAAACATCAAAAGTACAGGCCCCCTAATAACACGCTCACGGATGCGCTCCTTAGCACAAGATTTGAGTCCTCTCTTTCTCTCTACCGGTAAGTGAAATCCTTTCTAAGTAACACTTGCAGGCTAAACTGACGCGAAACACTTCGCAGAATCAGAGCTAAATGTCAGTTACAATGTGCCTCACGGGAGTAGGACCCATTCCTCTCTAGTCTTGCATGCTTAAGGTTGGCTTTTATGTTAACCTTAAAATAATTGTGATACAATATTATAAACGTGAGGTGCAGACTAGTGCCTTCATATCTCATTCCCCTTGTCGCCCGTTTTGTGTAAAAGTTGAGTCTTTCAACAAATACTTTTTCAGACACTTGTGATCCCGCCCAGTAGCAAAGGGCAATCACGGGCAGAGGAACTCGAGCAGTGCGAGCCTCCGCGGAAGGAGAGCGCCCTCCGCCGCCCGTCCGGACCGAGGCTGGGTTCCGCTCCACTTCAAAAGGCGGGTTTGCCCGTTTCCCTGCAGCAGCTCCCGTTCTGCTCGGCTGCGTTCCCGCCAGAGAGCCGCTGGGCCGAGCTCCGGCCGCGCTCAGCCCTGCTCCGCACTCCTTACCCCTCCTCGGGCCCCACGGGAATAACGGCCCGGCTGTCGCTCAGGGCTTTCCGGGCCCGCCGGTCAGTTGCTAGGAGACAGGAGGGCGCAGGCGCGCTGGGGCGGCCGCGGGGCACGCCCGGCCGGCGGTCTCTCGGTGCTCTACTGCCCAGTCTGTCGGTTGCTAGGAGGTAGGGCGGCGCAAGCGCGTTAGGGGAGGCCGCGCAGCTGCGCCGTCTACCAGTTGCTAGGAGGAGGGGAAGCGCAGGCGCGCTGGGGGCGGCCGCGGGGCACGCTGGGCCGGCGGTCGCTCGGTGCTCAGCTGCCCCGCCTGCAGGTTGCTAGGAGGCGGGACGCCGGCTGGGGGTGCGGGAGCCAGAGAGTCTCTTCTCCGGCCTGGCCGGCAGGAGGGCAGCGCGGCCTCTGGGGCCTGCGCGCGGCGATGGAGCCCGGGAAGGTGGGTGCGGACGCCACGCCGGAAAGCCCGTGCCCGCCGGGGCCGCCCCCTCCTCGGGGGCGGGAGGCGCCCCGGAGCTGCGCTGTTTGACTGTAGGAAACTTACCGACGTGTCTTATTTCCCAACGGATACATCGGGGCAGTACGAGTAGGGCTGGATGAGGTTCTAGACGTTAAAGTGCTCAGGACGGTGTTACTAGCTCAGTAAATGAGCTATCTCGTTCTGCTTGTGTGTGGATTCCCGTAAAAGATGAGTTAGTTTTCATGCATTTCCCTCCTTTTTTTTTTTTTTTTTTTGTCTTCTGTCATTCACTTTTATCGTGTTAGTAGTATCGATTAGGAGTTAGCGCATCAACTTCCTGACTTCTGTCATCTTCTGCCCGGGTTCTTTACATTTTCATAAGTTATTCTGTAACCTTTTTCCTCTGATTTGTTTATAGGAAGTTTTAAAAGTTGTGTTAACCAAACTGTAGAAAAGGAGACTTGATTGAGGTTAAAACATGTCTATTTGGCCTATGTTACTACTGCAGCTTGGGAGATACAGATTCAAGCTCTTGAACTGTGTTCCCTGATTGCAAAGTGGGAGAGGGTTATAAAGGCAAGAATTTACAATGTTACATTTAGCTGCTTGAGTTGCTTGTCAGGAATTATCACTGGAGCTGGGAGGAGATGAGGGCTTGCTTGGGGTCCTTGCAGCTGGTAAGTGCTGTTCTGATCGCTGTTGGTGATCTTAGGTGTGGTGCTGTTCAGAGAAAGTTCAATTTCTCAATGCTGCGGGGTAGGGTCTGAGGCCCGATCCTCAATGGTCACCCCTTTTGTTTGCCTGAACTGGGGGGTCACTCCATTATAATGTCTGTTTGTCATTGGTTGTCATATCGTGATTGTATAAGCAGAGTTCACACAGAGTCCACTGCGGAGCTAGGTTGTGTGATTGGACCAAGGGAAGAAGTGCACTTTTGCTGCTCAAAGAGCGATGTGGGCATGTATATACCTATATATATGTAAGCAGGACAGGTTCGTTTGTATATAAGTTACACTTGGATAAGGAGGTTGGAAGTTCTGCTGTTCAGGCATCTCTTATGGGGTTTTCCTTTGTCTTCAGGGTGCGGTTTATTCCTCTCGAGGGGGAAAAACACTGCCTCTCTACTTTATTTGCCTTTATCTGCCTCATGGGATGGGCTGAGCAGAGGGCAGGAGGCAGGGGCTCCTGGTCTGAAGCCAGTGGCCAAGCATATGCAGGGTGACACCTGGGGTTGTGATGGGCATGAGGAGCTGTGTGTCATTTTACAGTTTAAAGCATTTAAACGAGAAATTTAAAAAGGAAAGGAAGAAAAGCATCAGGATGAAGTAAGGCCCGAAGCCAGGTTTTTGTTGATGAAAATGAAAGAGGCAGCTGGAAAATCCTGGGGTCTCTGTTGATCTGTTGCCTTGTTCTTTTTTTTTTTTTTAACTTTATTGGCGTAAGTAATATAATTACAACCATTAAGAGCCCTGATCCAGTGGGTTTTCCACACTGGATCACATTTCTGCAGGTGCCTCCCGTGGGTAGAGGTCTTGGACCCCACTGCCTGCTCCAGCAGCAGTGCACACTCTCTGTCGGCTTTGGGCCATTTGTTTGGAAATGATCATGTATTAAACCTCTCTAAAGAGCAGTTAACTTGAGAGAAAATGTTTTTAAGTTCAGCAGCTGCAGGTTGTAGTGATGCTAACAGTTGCTCACCATCCTCACCATGTCTTATTGTGCACTCCTTTTGTTAAATCCACCGATTTCTCAGAAAAGAGTGCCTGTCCCACTAAGAGCAGAGAAGGATGCCCTTTCTGCTTGTGCTTTGGCAGATTCTTGACCTTGTTGCTTTTTATTTCTCCTTAGAGTGTTATGAACTGTTGTGAATTTTTCCCCTGCTTTCTTCATTTACACATCACCAGGATGTTTTTGGTGGCTGATCCATGAATGTGTTTTTGTTTTTTATTTGCACTCCATTTGCTTTAAATTTGAAACACACCAGGTCCTCCTGTATTTATGCTCTTAAGGCAGAGTTTCTCAAAGGCCAATGATGTCGTTGGGATAGGCTTATCTTGTTCTCTATAGGAAACCATCCTTGACTGGTTTCTGTCGTGGGTCTGCCTGGGGAGGTGGGGCTGGGTGTCTGCACTGGGCGCGAACCTCGGAGCAGCAAGAATACAGGGTAGCCTGTGATCATTTACGGGTAACTGAAAAAAAAAAATCTGTTTATGATACCTTTTATTCTTATAGACAGACAATAATTTCTGGCATATCAAGGATTGCCATTGACTAAAATGGCCTAATGAAAAAGCAGCTCACTGGAGTATAAAAAATTAGATGTTTTAAACTCTAAAATTAAATTCTAACTCTATACTTTTCTTTTTAGAGAAGAACCAAAGATGATACTTGGAAAGCAGATGACCTCCGAAAACACCTTTGGGTAGTATATTTTAAAGATTTGGGGAAAGAAATTTTGAGTTTGGGTCTGTGTGGACCCTGGATGGTAATCTTGGATAGCGTTACCTGGTTCTCAGCTCTGCACGGCTTTGCTCACATATGGCTCATTTCAGAGGCATTTTGACGCAGAGATAAAGCCACGTGGTTAGTTGCTCAGGAACTGTCCTGTCTGGGGTTTTCTGGCCCATTTCAGCTCAGCATTCCACCAGTGGGGTTCCTGTTGGGGTTCATAACTCGGGCCTTGTGTATGTGTGTGTGTGGGGGCGTCTGTGTGCATATATGTGGGGAGCTGAAGCGTTGCAATCAAGACCTTCTGAGAAGGGACTTACCTGGTGGTCCAGCTGTTAAGACTCTACACTTCCACTGCAGGGGGCATGTGTTCCATCCCTGGTCGGGGAACTAAGATCCCGCATGCCATACTTCAAGGTCACACACAGAGGAAACACCTCCTGAGAGTTTTTGGTGATGGTCCTTGTTCTCTGAGGGGGACCCCGGCAGCCAGTGTCCTGAGACTTTCGGGCACAGCCTCAAGCTCCCTTCCTTTCTTTCGGATTCACGTGGCCTTTCAGGTTTGAGTTGCTGGCACCCTCGGATGTCCCTGGAAGTGAGCGCCTGGCTGGTCCCGGGGCTGCCAGCTGACTGCCTGCCCGGCCTGCGGGACCGACAACGGTTTAAGCCAGTGCTTCCTAGGGCCCTTCGGGGGGCGTGGCCCCGGGGCGCAGACCTCCACTCTCCTTCCCTCGTGCAGGCGGCTCAGTCCTCTGGTCCCAAGGAGGAGAAGAAGCACAGAGACCGGAAACCGAAACCGCTGCGGGAGTCGGAAGCGGACCTGGCAGACGGCAAAGAGCACCGGCCTGGGGACCCCGACCGCGAGGCCACGCACCGAGAGCGAGAGCGGGCCGCCGAGCGGGACGGCCACGCCGCCCGGGAGTACCCGCGCGGGGACAGGCATCGGGAGCGGCGGAAGGACAGGGACCGGCCGAAGGAGAGGCACCGGGAGCTGGACGCGGAGAAGCCGCACGGCCGGGGGAAGGAGCGCGAGCGGGACCAGGAGCACCGGGCGCGCCGAGAGGAGCTGAGGCAGGCGGCCGCGCACCACAACCTGCCGGCCCGGGACCGCGACCGCGACCGGGACCGGGACCAGGACAGGCCGGAGCGCCGGCGGGCAGGTCTGTGTCTCCAGGGAGGCGACCCCGCCCCCGGGTCTTCTCCTGTGGGTTTCGTAAAGGCTTTGGCTGTGAGATCAGACGCCTGCGGTGCACCTGTGTGCGCACTTTGCACTGCTTTCTTTGGTTGTCTCTAGTGAACAGGAAGAGCAGCAGCTTAATTATTGGCTGGAGTTCTTCTACTGAAATATACTTTAGATTTATTCCCTCCATAATTCACAGCCCCTGTTTTAAATTAAAAAATAATGCTCTTTGATAAAAGAATTTCTCCAAAGTATCAGATTTATTTTAGCCATATTTAAATATCTGTTCAAATTCCTAGAAATTCTAAGGTAGAAGTATGTACTTTTTTCTTCCCAAATGGAAAAAAGTATCTTCATTATTTTTTATTATACAAATGGTATCTTCTTCCTATAAAAAGGCAAACTAGCCAACATACACTAAAAAGGAATAGTTAGAAGGGCGTATCGTGGCTCCAGCATCCTCAGGCTGTGACCGTCATGGAAGCAGGACCTCAGCTCACAGTCTGGTGGCCTGTGTTGCCCTGCGCAGGGGCTCGGGCCCGGGGACCCGAGCTTCGGGCAGGGTGAGGTTAAGTGGGCTGTCTCTACTCGAGTTCAGCAGTGACTCCCGTGCCACCCATTGGCTGTTTTCAGGATTACCATTTTGATGTTCTCGGTATTTTTTAAATAGTGACGTCCTTTTTGTTTTCCGGTCATTCTGGTCTCCCTGCTCTTGTCTTCTCGGTGCAGCGCCGCTCTGGTTGTTCAGGAGTCTGTGCAGAGTCTGTGCAGCCTGACTCTGACGGCCCTTCCTCCTCCCATGGTCATTTGCTTGCCCCTTCCCTCGTCTCCTCTGTGTCTCCCCAGGTCCCCAGACCCTCTCTTCCTTCCTTAAGTTGCAAACCCTGGGAATCCCCCTGACCCCACTCTCTCTCTCAGAGCCTGGCCCTTCTCTGCACTCCTTCACCCCCACCAGGGGACCCCACTGTGTGTTTTGATCTCTTACGTGTGTGCTTAGTCGCTCAGTCGTGTCCAACTCTTTGTGACCCTGTGGACTGTAGCCCGCCAGGCTCCTCTGTCCATGGAATTCTCCAGGCACGAACACTGGAGTGGGTTGCCATGCCCTCCTCTAGGGTACCTTCCCAACCCAGGGATCAAACCCAGGTCTCCCACGTTGCAGGCACATTCTTTACCATCTGAGCCACCAGGGAAGCCCTTGATCTCGTATGCCCAAGGCTTTTAGAAAGTGGTCAGGTTTGGTGAATACTTCTGTGGTGAATGAAATTTGTTTCAGTTATCTCTGTATGTTGAGTTTTGTCCTCACCTTTACAAATGTGGGTTTTTGTAGTTTTAAGCCTAATAAGTATTGTGCAGATTCAAAAGTGGAAGTCTGGTTTTTCGCTCCTGGACGGGGCTGCGGGCGTCACCAGTGATTGAGGTGGTTGTGTTGGGTCCTCGTGGCAGGGAGAGATCACGGGGTGGGGTGGGGGCACTCCAACTTTCACCTAAGGCCTGGGGAGTGGGCCGTCCTTGCCCTCTGCATCACCCGATCTCCTGCACCAGTGCGCCCTGGGTGGCGGGGCTCTAGGGGACCTGGGGGCAGGAGGGAGCAGTCTCCCAGTTTGTCCGAGGCGACTTTTCCCTTGGCTGAGCATGGGGGAGGGAATGCCTGCCCAGCTGGACTGGACTTTGCTTCCCTGAGTCTCTGGCAGCAACCGGAGCTCTGAAGCCCTGTGTTTGGGCTGGTGACCGTCTCGGGCTCCTCTGACATGCTTTCCAGGTTTCCTTCTCCTTTATTCCATTTTAAGTTCAGATTCTAGAACTTTCCACACTTGAGACTGGAGAATGTGTCTTAAAGAACATGTTTACACATGTGATACTGTGTAATGTGTCCTGTAGACACTGCTGTAGGACATTAAAGTTTGGGAATGTTAAATACCTGTTTTATTTTTGTAGGAAGTAAAGCAAGAATTGAAGAGAGGGAGCAGAGAGATGAAGACTCTGAGCGAGGAGATGAGGATCGGGAGAGAAGGTACCGAGAGAGAAAGGTATGAAGGGAGTGGCCCCGGGCCCCAGCTGCAGGGCCCAGGATACCCAGGCGGGCACTCTGGGAGCTTTTCTGGTGAAGCGCGTAAAACAGAGTCCAAGACCCAAGACTCTGCTCAGGCATTGAGATCCTTTAGGCAAGTGTGTTTCTCCAATTCCAAGAGTCAACATTGGCTATTCTGGAAAATTTACAAAATGCAAATAAATAAGAAGAAGAAAATAAAAGGTAGGTGCTTAGCTAGAGATAATCATTAATAATGTTTAGGTATATGTCCTGTAGGTTTATACATTCATATATTTGTATATGTTTGGATATATACATGGAAGCTTCATTTTAAGTTGGATTTTTACTGTTTTATAGCTGCTTAAACTGAACACATTTTGAGCATTTTTTCTAAGCTATCACATGTCTGTAGTATTTTAATGGCTACATAATACATTCTTCAGTGATATCAACACACCCATAGTTTTCTTGACACATCTGCTTCCTTGGATACTTACTTTGATTCTAAACTTTTTTATTAGGACATCCGAGGTGTAGACTTTTTGCGCTTATTCATAATTATTTCCTAATGATTAATTTCTGGAAGTGGACCAGCTGGATCACATTGTCTCATCTCACCAAGTCACTTCTCACCCAGCGTAGTTGTTCCCTTTATTCGAGTATGATTCCCCCGAGCGAAGCAGCGGATGTTTGCTCATTTGATTCACACGCGAAAGGCATTCTGTGAAAGGGTCTATGGCCCTTTTATTTGTTACTCCTTTGCGTGTCTGCCTCCTGGTCTGGCGCGGGGCATAAGGGTGCTTTGAGGATGAACTGTCTGATGGTTATGTATGTCAGTGCTGGGAGCAGAGTGAGTGGGGGCAGTGGGATCGTCCCCAGAGCGGTGGCGCCGGGAGGGAGGCGGCCCTGAGTGAAGGGAAAGGACGCACTCCGGGTTCTGTTGCGATGTTCTGGTGATGCTCACGACCTGCTATGTGAGTCTGCAGCCGCTCACTGCCTGGTGGTACCCGCCCCCGGGTCACCGGGCACCCCGGGGCTTGCGGGACCCAAGGGTGGGGGCGGATGCGAGCTGGGAGGAGGGGCGCCCTGTGCCGCCCCGGACGCGGGCGTCCCCCTGACCGCCTCATACGGCGCCCTCGGGGGCCTGGCAGGCTGGGTGCGGACGCGGGGCGTCGGGGCGGGGACAGCAGCCGGGTCCGGAGGGCTCGCCCCGCCGAGGAACGGGGGCGGTGAGTGTGCGCGCTGGTGGGCCGCCCCTGCCGCCTCCTGACCCGGCTGCCACGCGCGTCTGGGAGGGTGGCCGCGCCGGAGCCCTGCCTCTCCACCTCTGCGGGGTGTGACCGCGCGCCGCTGGCGACGCTTCCGTGTCTGCCCCGTCTCATCCGCAGCTGCACTATGGCGACAGCAAGGACCACCCCCTCAAGTACTGGCTGTACAGAGAGGAGGGCGAGAGGCGACACAGGAGGCAGAAGGAGCCAGAGCGGGAGAAGCAGCACCATGAGAAGAGCGGCCCGCGGGAGCGGAGAGAGAAGAGTTCCAAGGAGAAGGGCAGTTCCTTCTCCGACAGGGACGGGGAGCAGAGGCACAGAGACAGGCGCCGTAAGGAGGGCGTCCCCGCGGGCGAGGAGAGGCCGCGAGGCCACGCGGAGAGGAAGGCGCGGTCTCGCGGGGAGGAGCACAGCAGGAGGGAGGCGAAGGTACCGCCGCGCCCACCGCCCCGCCCCGTCCCCCGGCCCTTGCACCGCGCCGCCGCCGCTGGGGCCCGCTCCCACAGGGAGAGGCTGCTTCCCAAACCGTGACCTCGCTGTAGACGGGAGTCAGGCAGTGTCGCGTGACCACGTGCGCGCAGGGCTGATCTCCCAGCAGAGGCGAAGTGCAATCAACTTTTACCATGTATTCATAAATTTATCATAACATTTTGAAATTTAACGTTAAAAAGGAAGCTGATTTTTTAAAAAAAATGTATTTTAAATTAGTTTATTTATTTAAATTAGAGGCTAATTGCTTTACAATATTGTGGTGGGTTTTGCCATACATTGACATGAATCAGCCATGGGTGTACATGTGTCCCCCATCCTGACCCGCTCCCACCTCCCTCCCCATCCCAGCCCTCAGGGTCATCCCAGCACAGCAGCTTTGGGTGCCCTGCTTCGAGCTTTCACTGGTCCTCTGTCTCATATATGGTAATATACTTGTTTCAATGCTATTCTCTCAAATCATCCCACCCTGGCCTTCTCCCACAGAGTCCAAAAGTCTATTCTTTACATCTGTGTCTCTTTTGCTGTCTCACATATAGGGTCATTGTTACTGTCTTTCTAAATTTCATATATATGCATTAATATTCTGCATTGGTGTTTTTCTTTCAGACTTACTTCACTGTATAATAGACTGCAGTTTCATCCACCTCATTAGAACTGATTCAAATGCATTCTTTTTAATAGCTGAATAATATTTCATTGTGTATATGTACCACAGCTTCCTTGTTGATTCATCTGCCGATGGAAGTTTATGTTGCATCCATGTCCTAGCTCTTGTAAACAGTGCTGCAGTGAACATTGGGGTGCACGTGTCTCTTTCAATTGTGATTTCTTCAGGGTGTATGCCCAGCAATGGGATTGCTGGGTCATATGGGAGTTCTATTTCCAGTTTTTTAAGGAATCTCCACACTGTTCTCCATAGCGGCTGTACTAGTTTGCATTCCCACCAACAGTGTAAGAGGGTTCCCTTTTCTCCACACCCTCTCCAGCATTTATTGCTTGTAGACTTTTGGATAGCAGCCATCCTGACGTGTAATGGTACCTCATTGCGGTTTTGATTTGCATTTCTCTGATAATGAGTGATGTTGAGCATCTTTTCATATGTTCGTGAGCCATCTGTATGTCTTCTTTGGAGAAATGTCTGTTTAGTTCTTTGGCCTATTTTTTGATTGGGTCATTTATTTTTCTGGTATTGAGCTCCAGGAGCTGCTTGTATATTTTTGAGATTAATTCTTTGTCAGTTGCTTCCTTTGCTATTATTTTCTCCCATACTGAAGGCTGCCTTTTCACCTTGCTTAGAATTTCCTTCTTTGTGCAAAAGCTTTTAAGTTTAATTAGGTCCCATTTGTTTATTTTTGTTTTTATATCCATTTCTCTGGGAGGGTCATAGAGGATCCTGCTCTGATTTATGTCGAGAGTGTTCTACCTACGTTTTCCTGTAAGAGTTTTATAGTTCCTGATCTTATGTTTAGATCTTTAATCCATTTTGAGTTTATTTTTGTATATGGTGTTAGAAAGTGTTATAGTTTCTTTCTTTTACAAGTGGTTGACCAGTTTTCCCAACACCACTTTTTAAAGAGATTGTCTTTTCTCCATTGTATAATCTTGTCTCCTTTGTCAAAGATAAGGTTTCCATAGGTGCATGGATTTATCACTGGGCTTTCTATTTTGTTCCATTGATCTATATTTCTGTCTTTGTGCCAGTACCATACTGTCTTGATGACTGTAGCTTTGTAGTATAGTCTGAAGTCAGACAGGTTGATTCCTCCAGCTGCATTCTTCTTTCCCAAGATTGCTTTGACTGTTGAAGGTTTTTTGTGTTTCCATCAGTTCAGTTCAGTCACTCAGTTGTGTCTGACTCTTTGCAACCCCATGGACTGTAGCATGCCAGGCCTCCCTGTTCATCACCAACTCCCAGAGTTTGCTCAGACTCATGTCCATCGAGTCAGTGATGCCATCCAACCATCTCATCCTCTGTTGTCCCCTTCTCCTCCTGTCTTCAGTCTTTCCCGGCATCAGGGTCTTTTCAGATGAGTCAGTTCTTTGCATCAGATGGCCGAAGTATTGGAGATTCAGCTTCAGCATCAGCATCAGTTCTTCCAATGAATATTCAGGACTTATTTCCTTGAGAATTCTTTATACCTAGATAGCCATTGAATCATAATGTTTTTCTACCTAGCACTACTGATTTCATTCTGTTTCTTCTGTTCCAATCTATTTTATAGACTGATGCCAGACTGTTGTTCCTGTTAAACATGTTAATTATGCCTTTTCTAATTGATTTTGGAAAGATTTTTAGATTAGGAAGAATAAGACAACAGTTATCTGTGATCCAAGACTTGGAGCGAATCCATTTTGTAATATATATCTGGAGAAGGAAATGGCAGCCCGCTCTAGCATTCTTGCCTGGAAAATCCCATGGCTTGAGGAGCAGGGTGGGCTATGGTTCATGGGGTCGCAAAGAGTCAGACACGACTGAGCGACTGAACAGCAGCAACAGCATGTATTTACTTGCAGTCCTGTTTCTACATAATGAGTGCCGGGGTCCAGCCTCAGCAGGATCCAGGGGTACCCTCAGGATGAACGGTGTTGGTGAGAGAGAGAGAGAGAGAGAGAGAGAGAGACCGAGACCAGACTGGAGGTGTGCAGCAGAGCCTGGCAAATCTTTATTTTTTACCGTAGCTTTTATATTCTAAGTTAGTACATTTTTAAGGGGAAGATAGTTTAATATCACATCAGTTTATCCTTCACGAAGCCAGGGTGTTTTCTACATACTTCTTTGTGAGAGTCTTGTACATTATCTTCTGGCCTGGGGCCTGTTGACATTTTATGACCTAGGTGAATGCAAAACTGTTTTCCATGATCTATTTTTTAATGAACACAAAGGTCAGTCCTTTTGCAAAGTTATTAGTTAAATTTATCTAAAAGGTTTACCACACAAAGACTCTGCAGCTCAGGTGAGGCAGCCCCTGTTTAGCATTCCTGGTTAAAATGAACGATTCTAAACTCTTATTTTTCTAAATTTTTAACTATAACCGCTTTTAGAATAATATTTTTGTGTTCTCTAATAGGGCTTCCTCACCCCCCAACGGGCTCTGTGCCTATTAGGGCCTTTTGTGTGATCAGGTTCTTTATGCTGTTTGTGATTAAGGTGTTGTGAGCAGTCATGTGCATTAGTACGCTTTTGCAAAGCAGGGTAGAATGCCGGCAAAGGGGTCTAAATTGAAACACTCTTTTCATCTGGATAATCTTATAGGATACTGCCGTTCGGGGGGACATATTGATTAAAGTTCTAAGTTGATTCTGTTTGGAGAGAGATTGGGGAAGGCTTTCTACCTATGTCACAGAAATTAGGAAGTAGTCTAATATAGCAAGCATCAGAAAGACAGAGATCATCTTTAAGGGGAGTGCTGGGGCAGCTTTTCGAAATCCCTGAAGTCCTGATCTGCCTTGCTTGTCAGGTCTTCTCCTCACGACCTTGTCATGGGTGGGATCTTGTGTGCTGGCTCCCGGCACATGACCTTAAATGAGCTTTCTAAAAATGCAAAATTGGAATTGTGCTGTTTTTTTAATTTTTAATTCTGAGAATTGCTTTTTTAACACTGTGACATTAAATAGCTGTCTGTCATGGTCATAACCTCATTTATTTACAAGCAGCCTAATATTGAACATGGAGGTCAGTAGAGTTTATTGGTCAGAGACAGTGTATGAGTAGTGTGAGCTTCTACTAGGCGTTTGCTACTTGCTGTGCTTTGCCCTGCATGCCAAGCTTCCTTCTGCTCGGTGCTTTTTCTGGATGTCGCCTCCCACCCCCGCCCTTGCCCCGCAGGTCTGGAGCCCCTTGTCTGGGAGGCGTGGCCCCTCTGCCCCAGGCCCTCCTCAGGGAACGGCCTGACGCCCCTCCTTCCCTGCGTGCCTCCGGGCGGTGCCCACTCAACAGATGGCTCTCCTTTTAGACAGCCTACCTTCGTGTGTTGGTTTATATTCTGTTTTTAAAAATTCAGTTAATGTAAGAGAAGAGCGTTTAAATTTTTTCCATAGGTGAATGGATTTATGAAACAGCCACATTGCATATGTTTGAAAGTTTTATCGCTTTAAACGGCATGAGGATCTAGTCAGGTTTTCTGAAAATTAGGTGGAATTGGTAAGTATAAGTTTCCTTTCTTAGGTAACATTACGGAGATGATGGATAACCGCCTTCTAGTGTCCCGTGTTCATCTCCCTTACGTCAGGCACCTTTCACTAAGACAGGCGGTAAAAGCAGCCATTTTAAGAGGGGCCTGTAGCACAGACGCGGTTGTTAGATTCTGGGCCCGTGACCTCCTTTTCAGAGCCTACTAACTGTGGTGAATTGGCTATGCTGTACTCATTAACGGTTGTCGGATTCTCTGACAGGATGGGGAGCACAGACATCGTGGTTCGAGTCTGAGGAGAGACGGCACGGGCAGCCAGTGAGTGAAATGTGTCCTTCTGCTGATTGCTGTGTCTGTAGCTCAGTTCTCCCAGAACGCGTCAAACGGACTTTCCCTCTTGGGCCTGATTATGGCCAGGAGAGGAGAGTACACTGCAGACAGACTTCAGGTTCTCCAGACAGGAGCCCTCCAAGCTGTGTCTTCGGGGTCCTGCAGGACCTGGGAGCTTGTTATGGGTTATGAGTCCTGCTTGGCCTTTTGCACACTGCTGGTGCGGCCTCAGGACGTCAGCCCTCCCGAGCACCAGTCTCCGGGAGTCTCCACTCTGCGGGGAAGGGCACCTGCGGGTGGCTCTGGGCGTCTGGTTCACGACCCCAGGATGCTGAGCACAGACGTGCCCAGCAGACCCGCTGCCCCGTGTTTGCAGGTCGGGCAAGGCGTGGGTGCTGCCCACCGCTGCGTCCACCCTTCCTGGGGGCGGCTGGCCCTTCAGAGCCTGTCTTTACTGTGAAGCTCGGACGAGGCCAATTTTGTGGGTTTAATGAAGATTAAGGTTAGAGTTTGCATGTAAATCCTCATTTTGTATGTGAGCTCCAAATTATAATTTGTTCTTTGCAGCAACAATATTTGGTGATTCTTTTCCACAGATTAGGGAGATTCAGGTTAAATGCCTTGCCCTAAATCTTACAAGTTTGCACAAAGTTATGCTTAAGCCTGGGGTGCAGATTCCTAGACTTTGTATTGCATGTCTGCTAGAAATGCAGTGAAGCTTTTGCTTGATTCTGTATGATTTTAAACATATAGTGTGTTGAATTGGTATGAATGTTAAGTTCCAAATATTGAGAATCAGGTTGTAGTTTTGAAAACCTTAATTTTACATCCAAAGTAAACATACAAATTATGAAATGGAGCATAATTCAAGATAAATCTTTTGGAAATATAAATATTATATTAAACCTAAAGCATTTGGGATTGATTCTCTAATAAAATTATAGAAATTTTCTAGAACTCTTAAAGGACATAGATTTATACATAAACACAAGTTTGTTAAAATGCATAATTTCTTCTCTCTACTGAAGATATTTCCTATCTTGTACTATGGCTAAGACAGTAAAAATAGTTTTAAAAAGTTTAAACTATAGTTTAAAAAATAGTTTTAAAAAGGCCTTAATTCTAATAAAGTTCTAATAATAGTTCTAATAAAGTGTGCTTTGCAAATATGCCAACCTACAGGCATTCTTAATCATATCAAATACTGACAACAGCCTTCACTGAGATCAAAATGCTTTAATTTTCAAGTCTTTGTTTAAAATTAATTTGACTTTGATCATACTTGCTTTCTAGGCATGTGGAGAACTCAGTGAGGAGTGACGGGAAGGACAGAGACTCGAGAAGGAAGGTGAGACCCTTCCTGGGGGTTCTGTGGTGGGTTCAGCGACTCTGAGGGCAGAGCCTGGCAGGCTTTTTTTCAGGTGGTTTCCTTGAGTGATGATTCCAGGAGGCACATAGGAGATACATTTTAGATTAAAAGACTCAAATGGATTGAAGTGAAAAGATGGACAAGGTGGCCACCAAACAACACTTATACTGGAGCTTGGGTGGCTCGACCAGATGCCCGAGAACACATCATAGGAATAAGACAGGTCACTTGCAAGGAAGACATGACAAGCGTAAAGGAACACGCCACTCAGAAGAGAGCCCCAGAATGCCAGAAATAGAGGCAGACAGAATCAGAGGGAGAAGCAGAAAATTCAATAGCAAATGGGACTTTAGCTCCCACTTTCACGAATAGAATGCCAGCATTTCCTGCTAACAGATTAGATGATTTAGATGAAAGGGAAATTACCGGAAGATCGACGTTAGTGATGTTGCCACGAGAAGAAATAGAAACTCTGAGTGTGTGTGTGTGTGTATATATATATATATATATATATATATATACTGTCACTCAGTCATGTCCTACTCCTTGCAACCTGTGGACTATAGCCCATGAGGCTCCCCTGTTCGTAGAATTCTCCAGGCAAGAATCCTGGAGTGGGTAGTCATTTCCTCCTCCAGGAGATCTTCCCAACCCAGGGATCGAACTCAGATCTCCTGCATTGCAGGCAGATTCTTTACCAACTGAGTGACCAAGTTAGAAAAAAGTTGTGTTAGTGTTAAAAATCTTTCCACAGAGCAGCGGAGGCTCGGGTGACCTCACTGGCAACTTCTATCAGGCGTTTGTTGTTAACACTGACACCCTCATGGCCCCACTCCTTTCACAGTTACTTCATATCCAGGATTAAGTGTGTGCACGTGTGTGTATGTGTACACGAGAAGCATATGCAAGTTATAAGGTGTAGTAGTTCTTTCACGTTCTGGATTATCCATGCATGTGTACACGTGAGAAGCACATGTCAGTGATATGCTATCATTCAGACAGCACAATCTTGGTCTTCATTTTTTATGCCATCTTCATAATGATTATTTAAGATCTCTAGAATCGTATACAGTGGTGTTAAAATTATTACTGTACCATTTCCTAGGTTTTTGTTCTGTTGTAGGTAATGTGGCAAGCAGATTTTAGCTTTTGTTGTTGTTGTTCAGTCACTAAGTTATGTCTGACTCTTTGTGACCCCATGAACTGCAGCACACCAGGCTTCCCTGTCCTTCATTATCTCCCAGAGTTTGCTTAAACTCATGTCAGTTGAGTCGGTGATGCCATCCAACCATCTCGTCCTCTGTCGTCCCCTTCTCCTCTTCCCTTCAATCTTTCCCAGCATCAGGGTCTTTTCCAGTGAGTTGGCTCTTTGCATCAGGTGGCCAAAATATTGGAGCTTCAGTTTCAGCACCAGTCCTTTCAATGAATAATCAGGGTTGATTTTCTTTGGGATGGACTGGTTTGATCTTGCAGTCCAAGGGGCTCTCAAGAGTCCTCTCCAACACCACAGTTCAAAAGCATCAATTCTTCGGTGCTCAGCTTTCTTTACAGTCCAACTCTCCCATCCATACATGACTACTAGAAAAACCAGAGCTTTGACTAGATGGACCTTTGTCAGCAAAGTGATATCTCTGCTTTTTAATACACTGTCTAGGTTTGTCACAGCTGTTCTTCTAAGGAGCAAGCGTCTTTTAATTTCGTGGCTGCAGTCATTGCCTGCAGTGATTTTGTAGCCCAAGAAAATGAAATCTCACACTGTTTCCTCTTTTCCCCCTTCCATTTGCCATGAAGTGATGGAACTAGATGCCATGATCTTCATTTTTTGAATGTTGAGTTTTAAGCCAGCTTTTTCACTCTCCTCTTTCACACTTACCAAGAGGCTCTTTAGTTCCTCTTCACTTTCTGCCATTAAAGTGGTATTATCTACATATCTGAGGTTGTTGATATTTCTCCTAGCAATCTTGATTCCAGCTTGTGCTTCATGCAACCCGGCATTTCACCTGATGTACTCTGCATGTAAGTTAAATGAGTTGGGTGACAATATACAACCTTGACGTACTCCTTTCTCAATTTGGAACCAGTTCCATGTCCAGTTCTAACTGTTGCTTTTTGTCCTGCATACAGGTTTCTCAGGAGGCAGGTAATGTGATCTGGTATTGCCATCTCATTAAGAATTTTCCACAGTTTGTTGTGATCCACAGAAAGGTTTTAGTGTAGTCAATGAAGCAAAAGTAGATTTTTTTTTTGGAGTTCCCTTACTTTTTCTATGATCCAGCATATGTTGGCAATTTGATCTCTAGTTCTTCTGCTTTTTCTAAATTTGGCTTGTACATCTGGAAGTTCTTGGTTCACATATGGCTGAAGCCTGGCTTGGAAAATTTTGAGCATTACTTTACTAGCATGTGAGATGAGTGCAATTGTACAGTAATTTGAACATTCTTGGGGATTGCCTTTCTTTGGGATTGGAATGAAAACTGGCTTTTTCCAGTCCTGTGGTCACTGCTGAGTTTTCCAAATTTGCTGGCATATTGAGTGCAGCACTTTCACAGCATCATCTTTTAGGATTTGAAATAGCTCAACTGGAATTCCATCACCTCCACTAGCTTTGTTCATAGTATGCTTCCTAAGGCCCACTTGACTTCATACTCCAGGATGTCTGGCTCTAGGTGAGTGATCACACCATCACGGTTATCTGGGTCATGAAGAGCTTTTTTGTATAGATCTTCTGTGTACTCTTGCCACCTCTTCTTAATATCTTTTGCTTCTGTTAGGCCCATACCATTTTTGTCCATTGTTGTGCCCATCTTTGCATGAAATGTTCCCTTGGTATCTCCCATTTTCTTAAAGAAATCTCTAGTCTTTCCCATTCTTTTGTTTTCCTCTATTTCTTTGCATTGCTCACTTAAGAAGGCTTTCTTATCTCTCCTAGCTGTTCTCTGGAGCTATGCATTCAGTTCAGAATATCTTCCCCTTTCTCCTTTGCCTTTTGCTTCTCTTCTTTTCTCAGCTATTTGTAAGGCCTCCTCAGACAACCACTTTGCTTTCTTGCATTTCTTTTTCTTTGGGATGGTTTTGGTTATCACCTCCTGTACAGTTTTATGAGCCTTTGTCCATAGTTCTTCAGGCTCTCTGTTTACCAGATCTAGTCCCTTGAATCTATTTGTCACCTCCTGTGTATAATTATAAAGGATTTGATTTAGGTCATAGCTCAATGGCCTGATGGTTTAACCTGCTTCCTTCTGTTTCCTGGGGAGAATGGTCTGTTCCTTTCTCTGATAGCCATCTGAAACACTGGACTGTGGGAGAGCTGTCTTGAGCGTTTGGTGCCGCGTTTTTATGGGTCTTTACTCCATGAGCACACACAGAAGCCTAGTCCTTTCTGATGAGTCAGGTCGTGCAGCTGTGTTGGTTGATGTGAGGATGTTTTGTTCAGTCTGGGCAGTGGTTGGATTCCTCCCTGCCCAGGTATAGCCACACCTTAGTAAAAGTGAGCCTTATAGGTAATTCTTGCCACGTAGTCTTTTCTGTATAACCTTTGACTGTGCTGTTTTGATGTCTGTGTTGGGGGGCTCGATGCCTTTTTTCTGTCTTGCTCACACCTGCAGCATGTGCAGTTTGTCCTGATTCTGTGGAAACCCCTCTAGCTATAATGATTCAGATCTCCCTCCTACTTCTCATGAGTAAGTTTCTTGAACTGGAATTATTGAATGGAAATACCAGTTTTTAATATTTTCTTTCTGTCTCTCAATTTTTTAGCAAGGGTTAGCTTTGTTCACTAGAATTACAAGGTGAGCCACATTTGTAATTTTAATTTTTTTGGTAGTCACCTTAAAAAAGGAACAAAATTAATTTTAATAACATCTAATCCAACGTTTCTGAAGTCGTCTTTCAACATGTAGCCAATGTACAAAATTAGACATCGTACATTCTTTTTTTCACCAAAGTAGCAAAACATGAGAGGTGTTTTTCCCCTGAGAGAGCCCAGAAGTGATCCTGAAGATAGCTGGCAGCCCGTTTGGCTTATGACTGGCCATGTGTTTTATAGCATCAGCCCTGAGTTACCTTGGTGCAGTTGCTCAGCATTTACATGGAGACCCCACACTATGCCAGATTAAGCTTCCGGGAGGAAAGCTGTTCCCCTTCCTGCTGGGGGCGTCATGCTATCCCCACACCTTTGCATCGAATGGTTGCTGGCGGTGACGTCTGAGAGCCGTGCCTTCCAGGGGCCATGGCCCCAGTGGGACAGCCAGGTGCCCTGCCTCACCAGCACCTGGAGGAAGGTTCAGGCTCCCGCTTCTCGGAGGAGGACACTGAGGCCCGGAGAGGTCGAGTTCCCTGTGACGCTGCTCAGCGGTGCCCCCCACGTGGTCCCTGGCCCCCACGGGAGGAGGCTGGGTCCCGGGCCTCTCCTCCGCCCTCCGGCTGACCCGCTGTGCTCTGTCCCCCAGCACGGCCGCGAGGAGGGCCCCTCGGTGTGGAAGCTGGAGCAGAGGCAGGGGAGCGAAGAGGCCACGGTGAGGGGAGGAGGCGTCCATCTGCGCCGTCGGTCAGCCTGCGCCCAGAGGACGCTGGGCCGGAGGGGCTGCTGCGCGTTGGCCCTGCGTCCCCCGTGTGCGCTCCCAGGAGCTTGGGCTGGACGCGCCCCCAGCCTTCGCGCTGTTTCTCTGCCTTGAAAGTCAGTAGGTTTGGGGAGAATGCAAGGAAGTGAACAGAGGCCTCACAAAGACACGATCCGGGTGTTGTCAGTGAGGAACGGGTCAGGGAGCAGAAAGTTTGCAGAAATAAACGCCGAGCCAGCGGTGGAGGAGCAGCCCGCTCCTGCCGGAGTGGCTGGTGGCGCTGGGGCGTTCTTTCCGAACCGGGGCGGAGCGGGGGCCCTGGCAGGCCAGGGACGCTCTCCTGTCCCTGTCCGCCCGTCTGTCCCTGGCAGGCACCCCGGGTGGCTGGGGGGCCCGTGGCCCATTTGCTGAGCAATGAGTTGTTGAGACGTGGAGGGCCTGTGATGCTGGGTCTCTGGTTTATTTGTTCAGTAACCAGAGACCCACTTTTTTCTTTGGCCATCAGAATTTAGAGTTTTCTCAAAAAGAATATGATTGATAACTGTTTTCTCTTTCTGGTCATACTTATAAGTCAGGGTATTTAAGAGTTGCGATTAGGTTATGTTAATTTTATAAATATTTGAATTTCTAAATTAACAACCTGAAGTGAATCTCAGAAAACATGTATTTTATAGCCTATTTGCAAGAATCAACCTGAGATTGAATATTTTAGTTATATGTTTGATTTCTGCCTGTAGGAAATCGAAAAGGAAGAGGTTGATTTAGAAAATGTTGGAACGGATGAGTATACAGCCATTTTTGAAGATGATTTTGAGGTAGGTATTTAAAATTTTCTCATCTTAAGGATAGTTTGTTCTAAAATCAGAAACTTAATTGTTTTTTCATCTCCTCTTATTGCTCTCAGTACTCCGTATCTATTTTATTTAGATCTGGTACCTATAAAAAGTTTGCTGTACATCTACCATTGCTGACCAGTATGGTGTAATTAAATGATTTTTCAATTTAGCCTGCCGATAGTGCACTACTGTCAAACGTGTGTGCGTGCACACGTGTGTGCATTATGTGTGTGCCTGTGTGTGTGTCTACATGAAGTACACATGGATACACATGTCTCCGTGTGCTCACGCGCCCACTGTCGGCACAGGTGCGTGTGCACTGTGTTGTTCACCCAGAGCTCTCAGAGTGCACAGTTCTGTCGGGGGTATGCTGACGCGGAGGAGCAAGCGCAGCAGTTTGCACACAAACCTGTGAGCTGCAGGGCGCCCAGGCACACGGGGCCTGTCTGTGCGTCCTGCCGGCTGCCTGCCCCCTCCGCGAGCCTGTCTGCTCTGCGTGCAGGACTATGAGGATGACTTCGAGGTCTGTGACGGGGCTGACGACTGCGGGGCGGACGAGCCCAGAGAGGGCGAGGCAGCGGAGGAGCTGCCTCCTGCCCGGAGGAGGGAGATCCAGGAGATCCAGAAGGCCATCCTCGCGGAGAACCAGCGGGTCGGCGAGCTGTCCTCGAAGCTGCCCGAGAAGCATGGGTGCCCGGAGCGCGCTGGGGGGCCGGGCCCAGGTACGTGAGTGGCCAGTGCCCCGCCCGCGGGGCGCGTGTTGAGTCCCTGCTTGGGGAGGGCGCTGCGGCGGGGCCATGCCGTTTGCTCAGTTGGCGTCCAAGGCCCCTGCTGCGTTTGCTTTGAGGAAGGAAGTGACGGCGTCGGCAGGAGGCTGGCCGTGGTGGGGCAGCCGTGGCAACTTTCTCTATGAAACTGGGAATGCGTTTTGCTCCGAAGCTCTTGGCACCTGGGTGAGATTACTTGTCAGGACAGGGGAGCGCTCTCCACGAACGCTCCTGACAGCCCGGAGTGACGGCGCTTTGAGGCAGGAGAAACAGGAGGTGCTCGGTCACCGCCTTCTCGCGGCCTCTCAGGCTGCAAGACGGCAGGACAGGCACGCTCTTTGCCTGAGTCCAAACACACATCCAAGGGCAATGGGAAGATAGGGTGAGAATAAGTGCATAGCGAAATATGCGGGTCTGTCTGCACGCTGAGTGCAGGGGTCCCTGGGGCTGAGGCCCAGGAGGTGGACCCCGTGGGGGGGGTGGCGCGGTCTGTCCCGTGGAGGCTTCTGCTGGTCCATGGCCTGTCACCAGACCAACCAGCCTGCCCGCTGTGACCTGACGGACCGCCGCGCGTGTCTGCCCGTCTCCTGCTCCCTGCCACAGTGAGCAGCTTGTCCAGCCTGCACCAGCCTCCGTGTGTTTCCCGGCTGCTCTGCGTGTTCACACCTCAGCTCCCTCATCCAAGAAGAGGGGTTTGGAGCGGGCAGGGGAAAGTGGGCTGGGAGTGGAGGACTGACCACTCTTATATGTGTTCTTAAATATTTCTGGAAGTAGTGGGATTGGCACAGGTGTAGGAAATTTTGCTTTGTTGCAGGTTTTAGATGAAATGAACAGAAGTGGTTCCTAAGTGCACATAGAAGACATTTGTCATTAGTTGAGTGAACATAATTGGTTTACGTGTCTAATTGGTTTACTCTTGATTTCTTTTGCTTGAAAGAAATATTTCAGTTTCACAAAAATACCTTTTTTTTAATGTGCAGATGCAAACAGCTCCCCTTCCAAAATGCCCCTATGTGGAATTTTCATGGATTTTGCCACAGCCTCACACCGTCAAAAGAATCGGACTCAGGCCCTTAAGCAAAAGTAGGTGTACTGGGAAAATTGCAGATGGAATTAGGAGTTTCTGTGCCTCCCTGCAACGGACGTTTAAATATCAGCATTTGTTTTGTGGTCACTGCTGGTGTTCACGCCCATGGCTTCATTTGTGCTATGTCCCATGTCCTGGGCTGTGTTCCTGGTGTGGTGCTGTAGGCCAGCTCGGCCCGGCATCTGTGTCAGTTCTGGGGGGGCCCGGGAGCTCCGCGTCACGGCCGGGCTGCGGCACAGGCGCTCTGGAGGCGGGCGGCAGGACCGAGAGCAGAGGGCGGGGCGGTCTGCCGGTGCCCCGTGCCTCCCACCACCGTGTGGGCTGCGCGCTCCCAGCCGGCACCCCTTGTCTCAGGCGGGGGAGTCGGAGAGTCACAGCGGAGAGCCTCACGTGGGCCAGCCATCTCGTGTCCCAGGCACTGAGCCCCCATGGGCTGCAGGCCGCCTGTGCAGGCCTGGGTCAGCCCAGCGAGGGTGCAGATGAGGGTGAAGAGCCAGGGCCAGTGGGGTCAGAGTCCAGACTGCTGTGAACCCAGAAGCTCAGGAAAGTGAAGGACAGACTCTCAGCCCACGTCTGCGGTACCGAGCCCAGTGCAGTCTGGGGAAGATGTCGGAGTCCACCGGGTTGGGCTGGACACAGTGGACTTAGGGAGAGTGTCCAGTCAGCCAGGGAGCCATGCTGGCAGGAAGCAGCCTTCACCCCACCTCCCCCGAGAGCGCCCGCCCTCTGCAGCAGAGGAAGCCAGGGTGAGGTTGGCAGGGGCTCGCCCGGCTGGACGCACCCCTGAAGTGGGGGGGCATCGACAGCAGTGGGAGCTGGGGGTTCGGCCCTGCAGCCTCGCTGTCCACGGGGGCCGAGCGTGGTGACTGTGAGCGTGGACGACCTGCTGCTCCCGGGCCCGGCCTCCGTCCTGCTCTTCCCTCCAGGACGCGCAGCGCAAAGCTGCTGCGGCTCATCGACATGGACTTCTCCTTCACCTTCTCCCTGCTCGACCTCCCGCCCGTGAACGAGTACGACATGTACATTCGGAACTTCGGGAAGAAGAACACCAAGCAGGTTAGCTTGTGCGGTGGCACGGCCTGAGGTGTGACGCGGGGGCGGCAGGACACTCATCACCTGGAGCCTGTGCTCTGGGGGCGCCTGGGCACGGGCGTGGCTCACTCTCAGGCTCTGAGGACAGCCCGGGACGGGAGGCTTTGTTGAAAGTCACCGGGTGTCACCTGGGGTCACCTGCTCCCATCCCTGTGGGCCTGCAGCGTCTTGCGTGTGTGACCCTAGGTGCAGAGGCTCCAAGATTTGGGCTGGAGTGCCCCCCTACCCACCTCCCCCCGAGCTCCCAAGGTTCTGGACTTGCCTCGGGGTCCCTCCTGCCTGTTCCGTTCCACTCACCCTTACTTGGGAAATGCGGCCCTGGCCAGGCCCTCTGGTATATGCCCCTGGGCCCCCCTCACCTGCCCCTGCAGCCCCCTTGCAAGCCCCTTGGTCGTCTGCCTGTCCTGCTCTGTTACCTGGCCTATGCTGTCCCTACCTCGTCCCTTATTTGTCTTCCTGTCTCTCTGTGTCCATGGCCTGTCCTCCAGGTGAACTAGGTGATCCATCCCTGCGTGCCCTCTGACCCCCGTGTTGCTGCAGTCCGTCCCCTTCTCCTGCCACTTTCAATCTTTCCCAGCATCAGGTTCTTTTCCAATGAGTCGGCTCTTCACATCAGGTGGCCACAGTATTGGAGATTCAGTTTCAGCATCAGTCCTTCCAATTAATATTCAGGATTGATTTCCTTTAGGATGGACTGGTTTGATCTCCTTGCAGTCCAAGGGGCTCTCAAGAGTCGTCTTTAACAGCACAGTTTGAAAGCAATAATTTTTCAAAGCTTTTAGTTAATATCAAAACTGAAGCATGTACCTTTTTGAAATAAATTTGTGCCTGGTTTAGCAAAGCTGGTATGTTGTAAGAGACTAGGGTATTGGCGGACTAGATCATGAGATTTTTTTAAAGATTTTGTTTACTTATTTATCTTTGACTGCACTGGGTCCTAGCTGCGGTGTGTGACTCCTCTCTAGTTGGGGTGCGTGGGCTTCAGAGTGCCTGGGCTCAGTAGTTGGGCCCAGCAGATGCAGTGTGCAGGCTTGGTTGTCCTGAGGCAGGTGGGATCACAGTTCCTTGACCAGGGATAGAACACACATCCCTTGCAGTGAAAGGTAAATTCCCAACCTCTGGACCATGAGGGAAGTCTCTAGGTCATAGTATTCTCAAACTGGAGCCAGACTGTTTGATATGACTTTTGAGAATACTTTTGAAATTTAGGCCCATGTTTTTCAAATGTTTAAGACAAAAGCAGTCTTTGCATGATTGTTATTCATGCCACGATGCTTAATTTTGTCAGAAGCAAAAACAGTGTCATCCTTAACTTAAAAAACTTAGTTGTTTTCTTTTCAGCAATGAGAAATGGATCAGAAGTGGAGACCCAGAGCTAACCCGGCCTGCCTTCCTTCTCAGGCCTACATTCAGTGTAATGAAGACAGTGTGGACCGGGACATCCAGACCGAGGAAGTGGAGACTCGGGAAGTGTGGACCCAGCACCCGGGGGAAGGCGCCGCTGTGTCTGGGGGTAACGGCCTCTGCCCTAGGCCTCGGCGGTTGTGTTCATCCCCTTTCTTGTTCTTTCCTTGGTCTCGTATGTGCTTGCGTGTGTGTGCTGACTGTGGAAATAGCAGTGAGTTTGCAGACACCACCACAGCCTGGATGCCTGGCCTGGGCCCTGACTGAGGCTCGTGACACTCGTTCTTGAACAGAGGAGAGAGCCCAACTGCAAACCAGCACCTGCAGAGGTGCTGCTCAGAGACCCTGTGCTCTAAGAGCGTTTTCTTCCCTGAGTACATTCTCCAGCTGTGTCACATCGAGACAGGTGGAGGGCCCTGGACGGTGCGGAGTTCTGCGCCTGCTGGTTCTTCTCAGTTACTTACGTGCTAACTGTTACTTCACTGGATGATTGTTTACTCTGAGGAATTACCTGTGTCACTCCCGTTCCTCAGGGAAGCTTTGTCCTCAGAAGTAACAAACCTAAACATTGTTGTTCAGTTGCTTAATCATGTCTGGCTCTTTGTGACCCCGTAGCCTGCAGCACGCAGGCCTCCCTGTCCTTCATTATCTCCTGGAGTATGCCCAAACTCAAGTCCACTGAGTCAGTGATGCCATTCAACCATCTCATCCTCTGTCATTCTTCTCCTCCCGCCTTCAATCTTTCTCAGCATCAGGGTCTTTTCAAATGAGTCAGTTCTTCACATCAGGTGGCTGAAATATTGGAGTTTCAGCTTCAGCATCAGTCCTTCCAATTAATATTCAGGGTTGATTTCCTTTAGGTTGACTGGTTTGATCTCCTTGCAGTCCAAGGGACTCTCAAGGGTCTTCTCCAGCACCACAGCTCAAAAGCATCAATTCTTTGGTGCTTAGCCTTCTTTATGGTCCAACTCTCACATCCATATATGACTGCTGGAAAAACCATGGCTTTGACTATACAAATTTTTGTCAGCAAAGTAATGCCTCTGCTTTTTTATACACTGTCTAGGTTTGTCATAGCTTTCCTTCCAAAGAGCAAGTGTCTTTTATTTTCATGACTGAAGTCACCGTCCACAGTGATTTTGGAGCCCCTTTGAGAAAGTCTGTCATTGTTTCCCCTTCTATTTGTCATGAAGTGATTTGCCTGGATGTCATGATCTTAGTTTTTTGAATATTGAGTTTTACGCCAGCTTTTTCACTGTCCTCTTTCACACATATCAAGAGGCTCTTTTGTTCGTCTTCACTTTCTACCATTAGAGCGGCATCATCTTCGTATCTGAGACTGTTGATGTTTCTTACAGCAACCTTGATCCCAGCTTGGGCTTCATCCAGCCTGGCTTTCACGTGATGCACTCTGCGTGTAAGTTAAACAAGCAGGTGACAATATACAGCCGTGACGTACGCCTTTTCACATTTGGAACCAGTCTGTTGTTCCATGTCCAGTTCTAACTGTTGCTTTTTGTCCTGCATACAGGTTTCTCAGGAGATGGGTAAAGTGGTCTGGTATTCTCATCTCTTTAAGAATTTTCCACAGCTTGCTGTGATCCGCACAGTCAAAGGCTTTCGTGTAGTCAGTGAAACATGTTTTTTTGGAATTTCCTTGCTTTCTCTCTGATCCAGTGAGTGTTTGTAATATGATTACTGGTTCTTCTGCCTTTTCTAAATCCAGTTTATACATCTGGAAGTTCTTGGTTCACGTACTGCTGAAGCCTAGCTTGAAGGATTCTGAGCATAATCTTGCTAGCAGTTTGAACATTCCTTGGCATTGCCTTTCTTAGGAATTGGAATCAAAACTGACCTTTTCCAGTCCTGTGGCCACTGCTTAGTTTTCCAAATTTGCTGGCATATTGAATGTAGCACTTCGGCCACAGCATCTTTTACGATTTTAAGTAGTTCAACTGCAATTCCATCACCTCCGCTAGCTTTGTTCGTAGTGATACTTCCCAAGACCCACTTGACTTCACATTCCCAGATGTCTGGCTCTAGGGGAGTGATAACACCATCATGGTTATTCTGGTCATTAAGAGCGTTTTTGTATAGATCTTTTGTGTATTCTTTCCACCTCTTAATCTCTTCTGCTTCTGTTAGGTCCTTACCGTTTCTGTTTTTTTTATCATGCCTATCCTGGCATGAAATATTCCCTTGAGTATCTCCAATTTTCTTGAAGCAGTCTCTAGTCTTTCCCATTCTATTGGTTTCCTGTATTTCTTTTCTTTCTTTTTTTTTTTTTTGGTTTAAAACTGTTATTGATCAAAAAAGTGGAACTGATAAAATTTTTGCATAGGAAAAATATGCTAGTAATTTAAAAACAGGCTAAATAATAAGGAAAGTTTACATATGTTAACAGGTGGAAGGCTGAGAAGAATCTTTTTTTTTTAAATATTCTTACACCATAAGATTTATTGTTTTTATTTGAGATGTTGCCAAGACTTTTTTTAAGAGTATTTTAAAAGTTTCATTATTTTATTTTATTTTTTATTTTAAAAACATTTATTTTAATTGGAGGCTAATTACTTTACAATATTGTAGTGATTTTTGCCATGCATTGACATGAATCAATCATGGGTGCACATGTGTCCCCCATCCTGAACCCCCCTCCCACCTCCCTCCCCTTCCCATCCCTCAGGGTCATCCCAGTGCACCAGCCCTGAGCACCTTGTCTCATGCATCGAACCTGGACTGGCGATCTGTTTCACATATGGTAATACACATGTTTCAGTGCTATTCTCTCAAATCATCCCACCCTTGCCTTCTCCCACAGAATCCAAAAGTCTGTTCTTTATCTCTGTGTCTCTTTTGCTGTCTCGCATATAGGATCATCATTACCATCTTTCTAAATTCCATATATATGCGTTAGTATACTGTATTGGTGTTTTTCTTTCTGACTTACTTCATTCTGTATAATAGGCTCCAGTTTCATCCACCTCATTAGAACTGATTCAAATGCATTCTTTATAATGGCTGAGTAATATTTTGTTGTGTATATGTGCAACAGCTTCCTTATCCATTCATCTGCTGATGGGCATCTAGGCTGCTTCCATGTCCTGGCTATTATAAACAGTGCTGTGATGAACATTGGGGTACACATGTCTCTTTCAGATCTGGTTTCCTCGGTGTGTATGCCCAGGACTGGGATTGCTGGGTCATATGGCAGTTCTATTTCCAGTTTTTTAAGGGAGCTCCACACTGTTTTCCACAGTGGCTGTACTAGTTTGCATCCCCACCAACAGTGTAAGAGGGCTCCCTTTTCTCCACACCCTCTTCAGCACTTATTGCTTGTAGACTTTTGGATAGCAGCCATTCTGACTGGCGTGAGATGGTTCCTCATTGTGGTTTTGATTTGCATTTCTCTGATAATGAGTAATGTTGAGCATCTTTTCATGTGTTTGTTAGCCATCTATATGTCTTCTTTGGAGAAATGTCTGTTTAGTTCTTTGGCCCATTTTTTGATTGGGTCGTTTATTTTTCTGGAATTGCTGCATGAGCTGCTTGTGTATTTGTGGGATTAATTCTTTGTCAGTTGCTTCGTTTGCTATTATTTTCTCCCATTCTGAAGGCTGTCGTTTCACCTTGCTTATAGTTTTCTTCGTTATGCAAAAGCTTTTAAGTTTAATTAGGTCCCATTTGTTTACTTTTGTATTTCTTTCCATTACTCTGGGAAGTGGATCATAGAGGATCCTGCTGTGATATATGTTAGAGAGTGTTTTGCCTATGTTCTCCTCTAGGAGTTTTATAGTTTCTGGTTTTACATTTAGATCTTTAATCCATTTTGAGGTTATTTTTGTGTATGGTGTTAGAAAGTGTTCTAGTTTCATTCTTTTACAAGTGGTTGACCAGTTTTCCCAGCACCACTTGTTAAAGAGATTGTCTTTACTCCATTGTATATTCTTGCCTCTTTTGTCAAAGATAAGGTGTCCATAGGTACATGGATTTATCTCTAGGCTTTCTATTCTGTTCCATTGGTCTATATTTCTGTCTTTGTGCCAGTACCATACTGTCTTGATTACTGTAGCTTTGTAGTATAGTCTGAAGTCAGGCAGGGTGATTTCTCCAGTTCCGTTCTTCTTTCTCAAGATTGCTTTGGCTATTCGAGGTTTTTTTGTATTTCCATACAAATTGTAAAATTATTTGTTGTAGTGCTCTGAAAAATACCATTGGTAGCTTGATAGGGATTACATTGAATCTATAGATTCCTTTGGGTAATATACTCATTTTCACTATATTGATTCTTCCAATCCATGAACATGGTATATTTCTCCATCTATTTGTGTCATCTTTGATTTCTTTCATCAGTGTTTTATAGTTTTCAATTTATAGGTCTTTTGTTTCTTTAGGTAGATTTATTCCTATGTATTTTATTCTTTTCGTTGCAATGGTGAATGGAATTGTTTCCTTAATTTCTCTTTCTGTTTTCTCATTGTTAGTTATAGGAATGCAAGGGATTTCTGTGTGTTAATTTTATATCCTACAACTTTACTATATTCATTGATTAGCTCTAGTAATTTTCTGATGGTGTCTTTAGGGTTTTCTATGTAGAGAATCATGTCATTTGGAAACAGTGAGAGTTTTACTTCTTCTTTTCCAATCTGGATTCCTTTTATTTCTTTTTCTTCTCTGATTTCTGTGGCTAAAACTTCCAAAACTATGTTGAATAGTAGTGGTGAGAGTGGGCACCCTTGTCCTGTTCCTGACTTTAGGGGAAATGCTTTCAATTTTTCACCATTTGAGGTTAATGCTTACTGTGACTTTATCATATATGGCTTTTCTTATGTTGAGGTATGTTCCTTCTATGCCTGCGTTCTGGAGACTTTTTAATCATAAATGGATGTTGAATTTTGTCAAAGGCTTTCTCTGCATCTATTGAGATAATCATATGGTTTTTATTTTTCAATTTGTTAACGTGGTGTATTATGTTGATTGATTTGTGGATATTGAAGAATCCTTGCATCCCTGGGATAAAGCCCACTTGGTCATGATTTATGATCTTTTTAATATGTTGTTGGATTCTGTTTGCTAGAATTTTGTTAAGGCTTTTTGAATCTATGTTCATCAGTGATATTGGCCTGTAGCTTTCTTTTTTTGTGGCATCTTTGTCTGGTTTTGGAATTAGGGTGATGGTGGCCTCATAGAGTGAGTGTGGAAGTTACCTTACTCTGCAATTTTCTGGAACAGTTTGAGTAGGATAGGTGTTAGCTCTTCTCTAAATTTTTGGTAGAATTCACCTGGGAAGCCATCTGGTCCTGGGCTTTTGTTTTTTGGAAGATTTTTGATTATGGTTTTGATTTCCTTGCTTGTGATGATCTCTTAAGATTTTCTATTTCTTACTGGTTCAGTTTTGGAAGGTTATACTTTTCTAAGAATTTGTCCATTTCTTCCAAGTTGTCCATTTTATTGGCATATAGTTGCTGACAGTCTCTTAAGATCCTTTGTATTTCTGTGTTGTCTGTTGTGATTTCTCCATTTTCATTTCTAATTTTGTTGATTTGATTCTTCTCCCTTTTTTTCTTGATGTGTCTGGCTAATGGTTTCTCTCTTTTATGTATCTTCTGAAAGAACCAGCTTTTAGTTTTGTTGATTTTTGCTATAGTCTCCATTGTTTCTTTTTCATTTATTTCTGCCCTAATTTTTATGATTTCTTTCCTTCTACTAACCTTGAGATTATTCATTTCTTCTTTTTCTAGTTGCTTTAGGTATAAAGTTAGATTATTTATTTGATTTTTCTCTTGTTTCTTGAGGTAAGCTTGTATTGATATGAACCTTCTGCTTAGCACTGCTTTTACTGAATCCCATAGGTTTTGGGTTGTTTTGTTTTCATTTTCATTCATTTCTATGCATATTTTGATTTCTTCTGTGATTTGTTGGTTATTCAGAAGCGTATTGTTTAGCCTCTATATGTTTGTATTTTTAATAGTTTTTTTTTCCCATAGTTGACATCCAGTCTTACCACATTGTGATCAGAAAAGATGCTTGAAATGATTTCATTTTTTTTTTAATTTACCAAGGCTAGATTTATGGCCCAGAATGTGATCTGTCCTGGAGAAGGTTCCGTGTGCACTTGAGAAGAAGGTGAAATTCATTGTTTTGGGGTGAAATGTCCTATAGATATCATTTAGGTCTAACTGGTGCATTCTGTCATTTAGAGCTCGTGCTTCCTTGCTAATTTTCTGTTTAGTTGATCTATCCATAGGTGTGAGTGGGGTATTAAAGTCTCCCACTATTATTGTGTTATTGTTGATTTCCCCTTTCATACTCGTTAGCGTTTGCCATACATATTGCGGTGCTCCTATGTTGGGTGCATATATATTTATAATTGTTATATCTTCTTCTTGGATTGATCCTTTGATCGTTATGTAGTGTCCTTCTTTGTCTCTTTTCACAGCCTTTATTTCAAAGTCTATTTTATCTGATATGAGTATTGGTACTCCTGCTTTCTTTTGGTCTCTATTTGCATGAAATATCTTTTTCCAGCCCTTCACTTTCAGTCTGTATGTGTCCCTTGTTTTGAGGTGGGTCTCTTGTAGACAGCATATATAGGGGTCTTGTTTTTGTATCCATCCAGCCAGTCTTTGTCTTTTGGTTGGGGCATTCAACCCATTTACATTTAAGGTAATTATTGATAGGTATGGTCCTGTTGCCATTTACTTTGTTGTTTTGGGTTCAAGTTTATAAACCTTTTCTGTGTTTCCTGTCTAGAGAAGATCCTTTAGCATTTGTTGAAGAGCTGGTTTGGTGGTGCTGAACTGTTTTCCTCTGTTTCTTTGCATTGTTTGCTTAAGAAGGCCTTGTTGCCTATTTGTGCTATTCTCTGGAACTCTGCATTCAAACGGGTGTATCTTTCCTTTTCTCCTTTGCCTTTTGCTTCTCTTCTTTTCTCAGCTATTTGTAAGGCCTCCTCAGACAGCCATTTTGCCTTGTTGCATTTCTCTTTCTTAGGGATCGTTTTGGTTACCGCCTCCTGCGCAGTGTTAAAAACCTCCGTCCATAGCTCTTCAGGCACTCTGTCTACCAGATCTAGTCCCTTGAATCTGTTGGTCACCTCCGCTGTATAATCGTAAGGGATTTGATTTAGGTCATACCTGAATGGCCTAGTGGTTTTCCCTACTTTCTTCAATGTAAGTCTGAATTTTGTAATAAGGAGCTCATGATCTGAGCCACAGTTAGTGCCAGTCTTGTTTTTGCTGACTGTATAGGTCTTCTCCATCTTTGGCTGCAAAGAGTATAATTGGTCTGATTTCGGTATTGACCATCTGGTGATGTCCATGTGTAGAATGTTCTCTTCTGTTGTTGGAAGAGGGTGTTTGCTATGACCAGTGTGTTCTCTTGGCAAAACTCTATTAGCCTTTGCCCTGCTTCATTCTGTACTCCAAGGCCAAATTTGCCTGTTACTCCAGGTATCTCTTGACTTCCTCATTTTTCATTCCAGTCCCCTATCATGAAAAGGACATCTTTTTTTGGTGTTAGCTCTAGAAGGTGTTGCAGCTGTCATAGAACTGGTCAACGTGGCATTGGTGGTTGGGGCATTGACTTGGATTACTGTGATGTTGAATGGTTTGCCTTGGGAATGAACCAAGATCCTAAGTGTAACCCATGCACAGTAAAATGATGCTCTGCGTAGGACTCTGCTTACAGACTTTCTGTGAACAGTTTCCTGTGAGGAATGAGGAGGAGCTGAGCTCTGGAGGATGGGGCATGACCTCCTGGCTTCTCCTTCTGGGGTCTTGGCTCGCTGACATGCCCTTCCAGGTGTGCAGTCTTGACTGGGAGCCCACCTGGCGGGTCTCCCCTCAGCAGGGGTTGATGTGAGCTGTTTTTCAGGGAGTGAGCAGAGCGGCCCTGGAGATACTGCCATCGTCCCGAAGGTCGACACGCCCCGTCTGTCCAGCTTCCTGCGGGCAGCCTGCCAGGTGCGCTCTGCTGGGGGCGGGGACCCCGTGCTGCCCGCTGCTTGGATTCTGAACAGCAGCACTGATCGCTTGCATTTTAGAGTAAATTAGACAGGAGAACAGGCATAACTGAATTGGCAAGGCGAGCACACGTCTAGGGTTTTTAAAACTCGTAAACTCATGACTTTGAAGAGTGGTTATGGGAATTTTCAAAGCCCAGACAAAGGTCAGAGGGTCCCCGTGTCCACTACCTTCCGCTCCCCGTGGCTGTCCTGAGTGTGACCCCGCACCCACAAGGGCAGTGGCAGGACCTGGTGTCACGCTGGCCTGCACCGCAGCCCAGGCGGGCAGGCCGTGTTGCTGTGGGTAACGCGTTTGTGCCCCGTTTCCTCTCGAGGAGCTGAGGGCCCCGCCCCCATCCTGGGTCTCTGCCGTGACAGTCGGGATCGGTGTTGCATCATGGCTCTGGAGTTTGCAGAGGGGAGCTTTACTTGGTAGTCTGTACTGCTCTGCGGAAGGGACAGTATAACTTCTTCTGGTCGTTTCTATGAGTCTGGGGCTCAGTTAACTTACGGGACGGGTAGGTTCAGGTAGTGCTCTGCGGTTTTTGCTTTTCTTCACAAACGAGTCCATCTGCGAGTGCTGATGAAGGCCTGCTCACGCGTCTGTTGCAGGTGATGGCGGTTCTGCTTGAAGAGGACCGGGCAGCGGCCGAGCCGGGCTGGATGTCCCAGGCGCAGGACTGCACCCTGCCTTTCAGCGACAGCTGCGCGCAGCTAGACACCAGCCTGCCCTTCCTGCAGGGTAAGCAGCCCTCAGGGTGGATGTGGACCCCACGGCGGTGATCCTCACTGGGCCTCCTGGAAAGGGCTTCGTTGACCAGAGCAGAGGTTCGGCTTCTGCAGCCTTGAGTGTGTGTGCCACAGTCCTCACCAGAGGGATGCGCAGTGATTTAAGGGAAAGTTTGGTTTCAGTCCTGCGTCTCTTAATTTCTTTCGGTTTCTTGGGTGGAGGAGCAGGGGGAGCCGCGAGCAGTCCAGGTGGGAGTCGTGTGGTGAGATTTGAGCTCATCCGTGGTCACAGCACAAACGCTGCCCCAGTGAAGCCTGTGTCTTCACACGTGGCGTGTAGCTGCCTGTGATCAGAAGCTGAACAAGCTTCGTGTGTTCAGTTCTTCAGTGAGTCTCTGCCTTGCCAGCTGGTGGGGGCTTGGGTGGGGCCGGGGTCGTGGTCTGAGGACAGGAGGGTGGGCAGTGCTTGGCCCTGCGGTCGGCTTTCCAGGGTGCCTCTGGGCCAGCAGGACCTGGTGCGTGCCTGCCGCTTGTTCTAGAAGTTTCTGTGGAGATTCAGAGTCACATCCAGCCCTCTGCACTGACCGTTAGCACCAGTGGCATGAAGTTAACAAGCACGTGTTATTTGAGCACGTTTTTGTTTTTAAAAGTTGAGTTATCCTATTAGAAAAATGATAAATTGTAGCATTGAAGACACAGAAGCCCACAAATCCACCTCCCTCTCCACCCCAGGAAACAGGAGTTTAAGACGCGCTTTCCTCTGATCCCTGGACTGGGGCAGGGACTGGGGGGGTGCCGCCCAGTGTGGGGGGTGGGGGGTGGGGAGGCCGCACTCCCACAGAACCCTTCCTCAGAGAAGGACGACGCAGGTGTGTTGTCCGGGACTTGCCCCTTAGTTCCACCGGTGGGCAGAGCGGAGGTTTTTCTTGTGTCTGTTTTAGTAAAGTGAGCTTTAAGGTGACAGAGGGAAGTGGGGACTCAGGTGCCCATGACCGGAGCCCCCTGAGCTTGGAGGGAGCGGTGGGCCCTGCTCAGCGTCAGCGGCCGTCCAGTGCTGGCTGCGCAGCCTTCCTCCTGAGGGCCCCGCAGATACCCGGGCATGCGGACGTGTGGGCGGGCCCTGGGCCTCGGAGCCCCAGTGGACAGACAGAAGCCCCGCATCCCGGAGGAACAAGGGTGCTGGACAGTGTCTGAGGGCAGGTGTCAGGAGGAGGCCGTCGAGGGCCCCGCTGCAGGCAGACAAGCACTGACTGGGCAGACACGATGCCCCCCACCCCCTGCTCCCCAGGTCCCCTCCGCACCCCCGGCCCGTGGGAGTAGATGGTGGATGGTGGGGTCCTGGGCCATGCTGAGCTGCGTGTGGAGGAGGCTGGCTTCTTTCCACTGAGGCCACCTGGACGTTTTCGAGTTGAGCTTGGCCACTCATCAAAACCCTGGTTTCGGGCGAGGGCATCTTTGAAAGACCATGTCTTCTTCACTAAGCTGAAACACACTGGAGTAACCTTGTGTGTTAATGTAATGTGGGTTCTGGAGCATTTTTCTTGTCTTGTCCTCAGACCGGAGAGTGTCCTGCCTGCACGCGTGTCAGGCTCAGCGGCGCACGCTGGTGTCTGTGCACGGGCTGCCGGGGAAGGCCTTGGCGCCCCTGCTGGACCACAGACACGTGCTCTGTGTGTGGGACGTCCGGCAGCCGTCAGGGCCCCAGAAGGTCCTGGTGTGCGAGTCGAAGGTACAGCTTGGGCGGGCCGAGGGTGTGACTTGAGGGCATGGGCCCCAGGGAGGGGCGTCCAGGGTCACTGGCTTTCCGTCCCGTCGCCGTGTGTGGGGTGGGGGCGCAGGAGCTCTTAACACGAAGCACCGGTTCCACTGAGGGGCCACGTGGCCACAGTCCCCAGGGCCCTGAGGGTGGGCATCCGCCCGGCTCTGGGTTAGAGGAAGCACCAGCCTGGTGTCCTTGGGGTCGTGGAAGCGAGCTTCCTGGCTTGCTCCGTGTGGGTCACAGGTGCTTTAGAGGTTTTTTCCCATGCCTGGAATTCTCTTGAGTCCTTAGCGCGTGTGTTTCCCAGCCCCTGGTGAGTGGGGCTCTGGAATGGCGACTGCACGGGTGCAGAGCGGAGTTCTGTTTCTAGTCCTGTGGCTCTGGACTTCAGAACCACCTGGTTTCCATTCCACTGCTCGTCGGTGCTGGGGGCTTGAACAGAGCTTACTATGCTGCAGGGTAAAGTGACGGGCGGCTCAGCTGTGCCGGACACCCTGCGGCCGCCACCCCGTGTCCCGAAGAGGGCACCCTCAGAGGGGCCAGCTGCTTGCTGCGTTTCCCCGTGTCCAGATGGAGAGTCCCTGCGGGCCGGCGGTCCCTGTCCCCAGCCCCGCCTCCACCCGGCCCGCCTCCCCATCCCTGCACCCCGACCTGGCCCCGCCCCCCAGCGGCCCGGCCTCCGCCCCCCCTCCTCAGCCCTGCCCTCTGTGGCTCTCTAGGTCACATGCTGCTGCCTCAGCCCTGTGAAAGCCTTCCTGCTGTTCGCGGGGACCGTGCACGGCTCGGTGGTCGTGTGGGACCTGAGGGAGGACCCCAGGATCCACCTCCGCGTGACGCTGAGCGGGTGCTCCTGGACGTTCAGGACCCCCACCTTCTCCACCGGTCAGTGATGCTGCCCACCGGCTCGGGTCCCCGGGAGCAGCTGCAAGGCCCCTTTGCGTCCTCCACGCAGGTTGCCCCAGAGGATGCCCTGACCTCGAGGCGCAGGAGGCCTGCACCAACCGGGGGAGCAGCATCTTTCTGGGTGGTTGGGGTGGTGACAGCAGTGATGGGCTGCTTGTCCTGTCAGCTCTGGGGCTCCAGGTCCTCAGCGAAGGGGCGCCAGGATTGCCTCAGCCTGAGATCATTGGTTTGTGTGCACCCATGGCCCAGGCTGGAGGAGAGGAGAGGTAGTGACTCCTCGCGGTGGGAAGGACCCAGAGCCACTGGGCCTGTCAGGACCCCGAGTTAGACTCGTGTGCATACTTCATGCCAGGCAGCTGCTGCCACAACCAACCACAGCCACAACCACGACCGCGACCACAGTTACAACAGTAGCCGGTCACAGCCACAGCCAGTTACAGCCACAGCCGACTGCAACCTAAGCCCAAACACGGTTGCAATCACAACCGAAACCACAACCTCAGACAAGGACTGTGTTCTGGGTTTTTGCCCATGCTGTGTGGGCGTGTCCCACGCAGGCCGTCCGGGCCCCTCCCGGTGCTCAGGGAGGTGGGAGGCTTATCTGTGGTCACACTGGCCACGCAGAGGCCAGCACCCAGGTGGTCTCCAGTCCTTTCACGTTCCTGCCCAGGAACGTCACTCTCCCCCCCCGCCCCCAGCTGACTTTGGGTCCCCCCGCCCTCAGCATCCCCACGAGGTTTTGCCTCTGTTTTGTCCCACGGTGAGGGCTGAGATCCTGTAGCACCCCGACCTTGGAGTCAGCTTTCCTCCTCTTAGCGAGAAGTGCCCACAGGTCATGGTGTGCGGGGTCAGGACGTCACTCCTCTGCCGGGCAGGCCCCCGTGGGCGCCATGTGGCTTTACCCGCCCAGCGGTCAGCTGCTTCTGCTCAGTTCCCTCTGTCGATGGTCAGGACGGGCGTCTGCACCGCAGGCGTGGCGGCCGCAGGTCCTGGCGCGGGTGGCAGCCTTTCTGCTCCAGCCGGCGTCCCTGAGAACGCAGGGTGCTGAGTGTCTGTCTTCCGCAGGGCGTCTGTGCAGGCCTTCTGCACGCGAGTGAGTCAGCATGCTGCTTCTGACTGTTGTGCTTTAAGGGTTGTGTGTTTTCAGTACCGTCCTGCGTAGACTTGTCTGGGTTGTCTGCAGCCCTTAACCAGGCCAGCCCTCAACGTTCTGTTCCTGGCCCCCTCTGGGGAACCCCACGCAGGTCCTGCATGCCTGTTTACGTACTGTGAGTTTGTCTGTGTTTAAGGACAGTGTTTCTTTTGCCTCCCAACAACCAGTTTTTCCCCCTTTGGGGGTGAAATTGCCACTGTTGAGATGTGACAGTTTAAGGTGCCTTGTGGATCTGTTGCTACTGGAAAAGGTATCTCTAACTGGTGCTTGAATTCACCACCAAACGCTGAAGTGCTCAGGATTTGAAACTTAATATTCTATTAAAATGCTTCCTTCATTTTTTTTTCTTTTTTTGCTATGTAAACATTGTCACTAAAACCTTCAAAGTTCCAGTAACTTTGAGTCGGAGAACAACCCTCCTCAGTGGGCCTCCAGTTCATTGAGTCTGAAATCTGTCATTCTCCATCCCAGAGAGCATTTTGTCCTTTTCTTCAATTTCACCCCTAACTCTTATTTTCTTTCTGATGTTTTAAAATCCATTTTTGTTCTAGGTTTCTGATTCCAAGTGTTTTTCTTTATTTGTTAGATGTATTTCCAGGTGCTTTTTGAAAACCTGTGATGTCGTTTGGGAGTTGGGTTTTGGTCTGCTGTTTCATGCTCGTTTCTGGAAGGAGAATTTTCATGGGTTGAAATGCTTTCATTTGCATTTTCTATCTAGTTTCTGTGGCAGTGTTGTGTGGCGTTTGTCTTCCTCTGCTAGGGGGCATTTTGCAGGTGGGTTTGCCAGGTCAGAAGAGCTCTGTTCTGTTGCGCTGTGAGGGTGCTTCTGTTCTGGCCGCGAGCCTCTGTCTCCTCCCGAAGCCAAAAGCAGTTTCCGCTGTCTCTGGGACCCCCTCTTGCTGTGGAGAGTGCCCGCGCCCCCCAGCCTGTCCTCGCACCTGCAGCTGTGCAGACACGACGCTTGGGGGACTCCGCTCGCCTTCTCCTCCCAGGCGGATGTGGTCTGTGGCCTCTGCTCCTCGGCCGTGCCGAGAGCCATGGCACGTGCACTTCCACAGTGATGCGCGTGGCTGGGCGCCTGGGGACACGTGCGTGCCCCCCACAGGCGGCTGTGCTCCGTGACCCACCGCATGCACACACTGCCTGTACTCTGCCCCCAGACGGCGTCCTGATGTCCGTGAACCACCGCAGCCCCCTCCAGGCAATAGAGCCCATCACGGGGTCTGTCTGCAAGAGGCAGAGCTGTGTGCTTTCACCCTTTTCTACTCAAGAAGGTATGTGACCTTCACTTCTGTAAATCTGAGCTCCAGTGTGGGACGTGGTTTCTGGTTACGAGCCGGTCCTTCCCCACTTGTGCCCTCACCAGAGACGGCAGGCCTGTCCTTCCACGTTGCTTCCTTGGACGAAAGCGGGCTCCTCAACGTGTGGGTGAGTCGGGCACATGGTCAGTGGTGGGGCCAGGCGGTGATGTGTGCGGGCATGGGGGAAGGGCCGGGGGCGACAGGTATGTGAGAGGCGGCAGAGCGCTCAGCCAGGAACCAGGACGGGGCAGCTTGCAGGGAACTCCCAGGGGAACAAGGGACGGAAGGGGGCAGCTTCAGGGCCTCTCCCGGGAGGGAAGAAGAAGGTCAAAGTCGGGGATTTATAGCATTTAGACATTAGTCTTCCTTCTGGAGGAGCTGTGTCCTTAGCATGTCGCGTGGCGTGCTGTCTTGATCAGAGCTGTGCTTTGCTTAGACTGCTTCCCGCTTATCCTGTGTGCTGACCCTCGTCCCTGATGGTCTGTTTCAGGTGGTGGTTGAATTACAGAAGGCAGATGCTGCAGGTTCAATAAGTGACTTAGGTAACTAAAAATAAAAAACTAATTTTAGGCAGCGTTTGCTAGAATCACTAAAGATTAGGGGTACCCAGAATCACTTTGAAGAATCAGCTACTCGCTGCATGGAAAATGGAGACTAAAGTCGTCTGTGTTATAAGCCGCCGGCCGCTGCACAGGCCTGACGCCCTTTGTGTCCTGTGTGGCGTCAGGACGCGTGTCCTCTGTGCCTGGGTGGCGTCTGCTTCTCATCCCCTGGGCCGTCCCTGTGACTCATGTCTGAGGAGCCCTTGCTGTGACCCCTGAGGTCTCTGACCATAGCCCTACCCCTGCGTGGGGGAGAGGGGGTTGGCTGGCAGTTTGCTGTCCTGATGCCCAGGGCTCGGCACCAAGGAGCCCCAGCCTGCACTTCTCAGAGCCCCAGTGGTTGTTCAGTGACCAGGCTGGAGGCGCTGCCATAGATCTGGCCAAAAAATAGGACCAGAGCCACTCTGGCTGTCCCTGACTTCTTGAAATGAAGGAGGGGCATCTCCTGCAAGCAGGGCCCATGCTGGGAGCCTGGTGCTGCTGTGGGGCCTTGCGGGGGTCCCTCCTGAGAGGGTAACAAGCCAGGGAGGCCAGGGGTCTCCAAACGGAGGAAATAGGCTGCAAGTGGCAGACGTTTTTTATCTCTCTCTTAAGTGGCAGGAGGAAGCTAGTGTTATATTTTTCCCCTTCTTTATACAGATTTAAAAAGAGGCTTCTGTTAAAATTCTGTGTCGCCATAATGACACCTGGTTCCACCTGAACTTCGCTTGTCTCAGACTTTGAGCTAACCAGTGCATTTTTCTTATGGAAATGTTTGTCTTAAGCTATGTTAATGGACTGTGTATTTACCCTAGACTCTTTGTCTTTCTTCGAGTCGGTTCCTCCTAAGACTCAGAATCGACTTGACAAACCAGTATGTTTTACTCACGCAAATGTTCTCCTAAACTGTGTTTTAAGGAGACTGTGTCTTTGCTTGGAAACCTGCCTTTCTTCAAGATTAATGTCACTGGTTTTATGGCGGGGACGACTCACCTGGTGCCAGCGTTATCTCAGAACGCCTGTCGTGGTTGAGGGGCCTGGTGCCCTCTGAGTTGTGAGACATCCTTCTCTACTTAGCAGCCTGCTGATAGGAATATAACCTACTGCTGAAGGCCAGCAGGGGGCACTCTCCTGCCCCCTTCTGATGTCTGTGTCAGAAGCTGTCTGTCTCTTTTATACTTTAATAAATGTTTATCACACAAAAGCTCTGAGTGATCAAGCCTCCTCTCTGACCCTGGATTGAATTCCTCTCCTCCGGAGGCCAAGAATCCCGGCGTCTTTCATGGCTCAGTAGCAGCCTTTCACTCCCAAGGGGCCGTTTTTTCCGCCTCTCTTGCAGTCGGCTCTGTTCCCTGGGCTGCGAGCAGGGCTGCGTGGGGGATGTCGGGGCGGGATGGGGCTGGAGGGACGTCCCCGCCAGCACAGGTAACCCAGACCAGTGGGAGGAGATTTCCAGAGGAGGGTTTCTGTGGGGAACTGGAGGACTGTTGAATATTCACTTTTTGCTTTTAGAAGTATATTTCCATTTTAAAATCAAATCTAAAAATGGAAAGGCTTTTGATTCCAGCAGCCCTCTTCCCTCCAGGCCCTTAGCTGCCAGCTCCTAATTCATCCGAGGCACCTGCAGGGCCCTCCTCTACACAAGGGTGGGTGGGGCAGCCCTCACCGTCCTACTTTTGATGTTCCTCCCAGCCCAGGCCTTAAACAGTGAAAAGGAATTCCAGATGGTTGGGTTTTGGTATAACTTGTACCAAGAGGTGCCTTTATTCCTGGTTACTCTGTAGGTTTAATACCTGGAGGACGGATAAAACTGGTACACAGCGCTGCGATCCAGCTGAGTGACAGGTGAGTCTATGCCCATTAAGCCCTGTTTCCCACAGGAGGAAACAGCCTTAGATAATAAGTTATGGTCAGACTGGTGCTGGAGAATCCTGACTTCTGGCATTGTTTTTTTGCTAAGTAGTTTATTTGGTAACTGGTTTGCTGTTAATGAGTCAGTGTAACAAATGCAATTGCCAGGTGTTACAGCTAACATTTTTTCTTGGATTAAAATACTTTCTATCATATGAATTGGTACTATTTGACTCTTTTTCCTCCAGTTTTAATACAGCCCTGAAATTAAACAGATGAGGTTCAGAAACTGAAAACATTGACATGAACGTTTTATTCAGAAATTAGTTTTCTGTTTTTACTTAAATAACTTACTGTGATGTAAAAACCTTACTAGCTATATGAATATTGTGTATATTTATGTGTCTCATGTTAGGTTATTTCCCAAAGCTATCTCTTCCTGTCACTCACTGCAGCTGGGCTGGCTCCCAGCCTGCGACTGGCCTGGAGAGCCCTGATACTAGCCTCCCTGCTGTTCGTCAGTTGGAGCACCCCAGGGTTGTGTTAATGAGTCCATGCATGCTTTCGGTTAGACATTACCTGCCGTTCCTTTCAGTATAAGTACAACAGGGAATCTGTTAATGTTTGCAAAAGCCCACCTAATAAACTGCAGACTCCACCCTGGGCAATCCCAGCCCCTCGTGGAATTTCCGTGAGACTCTTCTCATCTCCATTACGGCCTTGTCACTTCATGCCTCGCATTGCGTTGGTCTTCACCTGCTTTAAAGGCAGTGTCACCTGGAGCTGATGTTGGGTCTCCCCCACAGAACGCCTAGCGTGCCCAGCCCCCTCGGGCTGCAGCAGGCATCCACTCAGACCTCGCCCACACGCTGGCCACACGGAGTGTGCTCTGTCAGCCGCTTTGTGGGGCCTTTCCCTTAGGGGCCCCCAAGTGCAGACCAGCAGCCCGTGGCTACTGCGGCCCACAGGGTTGGCCTCTGGCGGGGGGACGGGGAGCTGCCCGGCCCCGGAGCTCAGAGCCACCTCGCCAGCCTCAGCCCCCTCCCTCGGCCCCTGAACGTGGGTGTCCCTGGGGCGGGGGGAACCCTGGGACTGCGAGGCCTCCGCTGAGGGGGTCCTGGTGGCCCGTCCCCTTGTCCCTGTGGCACGGGACACACGGAGGGGGCACGTGGAGTGTGGGCGAGTGAGTGAGGGAGTGACGGGATGGGTGAGGGGACTGTCCGGAGCCCAGAAAATGGAACTGGAGACGTGTCCAGTGGCCGATGACAGGTACTGGTGTCACCTTTGCCCTGACAGTTTCAAGACTGCCCATCTATTCATCTTTGCTGTTTTTTTCCAGCCTTTCTCATAAGGGTTATGAATCCTGGGGGTCCGTGCAGACACTGAACGTTAAATTTCTGCCTGCAGACCCTAATCACTTTGTTGTCGGCACAGACGTGGTGAGTAACCGTCTAGACCTCTTTCTATAACTACAGTGGCTTAGTAAGTATCTCCATTGGAGCTTAGCTTCCTGTTTGCGCTAATCAGAATGTTGTTTAAATAGCCTCACCCCACCTGGTTCCCCCCCCACTCCCCCCACAGGGCCTCGTCAGCCACGGCAGCAGACGGGACGTCAGAGTGTCTCCCAGGCTGTTCCGGCCCCAGCAGCAGGGCCCGAGGCCCGTGAAGGTGACCGTGATTGACTTCTCACCATTTGAGGAGCCCGTATTCCTGGTGAGGACGCCTGTTTGTAAGCGCTGACGCCTTGGCAGCGTCTGCTGCAACCTCCAGTACTTGGTTCTGTGTGCGTTGGCTCCTGGCTTCCTGAGGTCCCATCTGCGTGGTCAGCACAGTTGGTTCCACTGTGCTGTCTAGTGGATCTTCTTTGCACCTTTTATTCTGACCTAATGTACGTTTGTAGAGAAGTTACGAGGATGGCGCATAGGACTCCCCGTCCGCCCTGAGTGTGCGGTGGCCCGCGTGTGGCCAGGGTGCTCCACCCCAGGGGCTGATGCGCGTTCGCCTCCTGTGGCTGCGGGCCGGTCCACCAGTCCTGCTGTCTGCAGGCCCGACTGCGGCCCCGGGGCTGTCCCACCAGTGTCCGCTGTGAGCGGGATCGTGGCCCAGGTCAGGAGTCCTGTCCACTACTGTGTCCCGTCCTCGCTGCCCTCACCTGGGACAGACTCAGCACCCCACAGAGGGCCTGGGCACCTGATGCCCCGAGTTGAGTCAGGGGTGTCTCCTCGTGGTTAGAGACAGGCCTTGTCCTGACTGTGGGCTCCTCTTTCCCTGTCTGGTCAGTCAGGGCCGGGCGGGGAATGTGTGGGCTGAGCTCCTGCTCCCAGGGGGATCTGTCCCCAGGGAGGTTCTGCAAGGAGGTTCTGTCCCCAGGGAGGTTCTGTCCCCAGGGAGGTTCTGTCCCAGGGAGGTTCTGTCCCTAGGGAGGTTCTGTCCCAGGGAGGTTCTGTCCTAAGGGAGGTTCTGTCCCAGGGAGGTTCTGTCCCCAGGGAGGTTCTGTCCCCAGGGAGGTTCTATCCTAAGGGAGGTTCTGTCCCAGGGAGGTTCTGTCCCCAGGGAGGTTCTGTCCCAGGGAGGTTCTGTCCCCAGGGAGGTTCTGTCCCAGGGAGGTTCTGTCCCCAGCTGCAGGGAGCTTCTGTCCCAGGGAGGTTCTGTCCCCAGGGAGGTTCTGTCCCAGGGAGGTTCTGTCCCCAGGGAGATTCTGTCCCCAGGGAGGTTCTGTCCTAAGGGAGGTTCTGCAGGGAGGTTCTGTCTTAAGGGAGGTTCTGTCCCAGGGCGGTTCTGTCCTAAGGGAGGTTCTGTCCCCAGGGAGGTTCTGTCCTAAGGGAGGTTCTGCAGGGAGGTTCTGTCTTAAGGGAAGTTCTATCCCAGGGCGGATCTGTCCCAGGGCGGTTCTGCAAGGTGGTTCTGTCCCAGGGCGGATCTGCCCCAGGGGGGTTCTGTCCTAGGGCAATTCTGCCCCAGGGCGGTTCTGTCACCCTGTTGCTTACTCTGGGAGCCACCCTGATGGGAAGAACTCCTCTCCCCTGTGTGTCTTTCCTTCCTAATGTGGACACGGCTCTTCGGCACCCTCAGTGGGTTCAGACTCACTGCCTCTGTATCCTCTGCTCTCAGATGGTCCCCCCAGGGCAGGGGCACTGGGTCCGTGAGCGCCTCTCACTTTCTGGTGCAGGGACCCTTGGGATCAGCCATCCCTCCAAGGAGTCTTGGCTCCTGTTAGGAGAAAGACACCTAGATACCAGGCCTGGGCAGTCAGAGTGCGCGTTGTCCAGGACATTGTCACGGTGTCCTCTTATGCCATGCCCCAGTCCCAGGCTGGGCTCCTCCCCTGCCCTCCCCCCAGTGCGAACCCAGCTCCTGTTATCTGTAATAAGTCTGTTCCCTCTATTTTGGGATTCACAGACCCTTTTGTGATTGCTGTCTCTTGCCTCTGGTTTTTTGGAAAGGTTAAATATGTGAATAATTAAATATATTGAGTAAAAAGGAATTAATTTTAGTAGGCTAAAAATTTATCCTTTTACTAGACCAGCTAAGTTTTGTTTTATGGGAAATTCAATTGAAAAGGAATATAAAACCGTATTATTGGTACAAATGTATGTGGGGTTTTTTTTTAAGTCAGTCTTTCCAGTCTTGATGTCCTATGTTTGAATCAATGATATTCAGCTTTGTTAAAAAATAAACACCTATTTATATATTCACTGATTATCAGCCCTCTTTGGAGGGGAGGAGGTACGGAGTGTGTCAGGATCTCCAAATGCCCACCTTTGTAATTTGTGAGAACAGGATGGAATGTTATGATTTGATGTTTGGGAAGCAAAAGAATAAACCAAATGTTTTTGCTGTGTAAGTGTGAAAGCTAATGTTCTGAGAATTTCCCTTGGCTGCTGAGTTTGAGTGAAAGAGAGGGAAGAACTGTGATGCCCTTTCCCCGCCTCCCCCAGGCCGGCTGTTCTGATGGCAGCATCCGGCTGCACCGCCTGACCGCAGAGCGCCCGCTCCTGCAGTGGGACCACAGCACCCACGGCCGCGCCATCGCCAGCCTGCAGTGGTCCCTGACGAGGCCGGCCGTGTTTCTGGTGCAGGACGACACGTCCTGTGTGTACGTGTGGGACCTCCTGGAGAGCGATCTGGGGCCTGTGGCCCGGCAGCCCATCTGTCCAGACAGGTGAGTCTGGGAAAGCCCAGGGTGATGCCACAGGTGACTTTCTGCAGACCCATCACTGATGGTCTTCTGTCTTGGTTTATATAAGGCCACCATACTTGATTGTTGTGTTAATCTCTCAGTCCTGTCTGACTCTGCAGCCCCGTGGACTGTAGCACGCCAGGCTCCTCTGTCCATGGGATTCTCCAGGCAAGAATCCTGGAGTAGGTTGCTGTTTCCTTCTCCAAGTTTATATTCACTTATATTTATATATTTAAATTTAAATATTATTTTTATATTTAAGTTCTGAAAAAGTCATTTTAAAATGGGTTTATTTCATAATAGCCCCAAATAGTCTCAGGATTAAAGAAGTATTATCTATTGTTTTTTGTTTATATTGAGGTATAATTGATGTAAAATATGCTAGTTTCAAGTGTACAATATAATAATTTGATATTTGCATACATTATCAGAGGATTACATGTTACCTTACATAGTTTCAGATCTCTTCTTGTGATGAGAACTTTCAATGTTTACTCTTTTAGCAACTTTCAGATTTGCAAGAGTATCACTAAGTACATTTGTCACGTACACTACTTCCCACGGCTTGCTGTTCTATGACTAGAAGCTTGTGCGCCTTCACCCATTTGGCCCACCCCACCCCTTCATTTGGCCACCAGTCAGTTCTCTGTGTGTGCGCTGAGCTTGTTTTAGATGGGGGAGCTCACGTGTGAGTGAGATCACACAGGATCTGTCCTCTGGCTGACTTCACTTTGAGTGATGCCCTCAGGGTCCATCCGTGTTGTCACCAGTGGCTGACAGAGAAGCTGAAGGAGCCAGACCCCTTCCCGTGGCCGCACACTGACTCACAACTGAGCCTTGTTGGTTTTGGGCCCAGAGTTGGTGCTGAGGATGCTGTGGCCTGTGTGAGGGAGACTTTTCCCAGTGTGACTCGTCCTGTGCCCGTGGGATTGCCCCAACACTCAGGTTGTTTCTGTGTTCTGCTGTTGTGAGCAGTGCTGCAGTGGACGTGGGGATGTCCCACACCTGACACTTAGGTACTTTCCACGTCCTGCTGTTGTGAGCAGTGCTGCAGTGGACGTGGGTATGTCCCACACCTGACACTTAGGTAGTTTCCACGTCCTGGCTGTTGTGAGCAGTGCTGCAGTGGACGTGGGCATGTGGATATCTCTTTGAGATACTGACTTCATTTTCTTTGGATAAATACCCAGGAGTGGAATTGCTGGATCTATGTTAGTTCTATTTTTAAATCTTGAGAAGCCTCCATACTGTTTTTCATTGTGTCTTCACCAGTTGACGTTCCCATCTACAGTGCCCGAGGGCTCCCCTCTCTCTGTGTCCTCACCAATGTTTGTTATTTCATGTCTTTTTGATGATGGCCATTCTGATGTTGATATCTCAGTGTTGTGAGTTGATATCTCAGTGTAGTTTTTATTTGTATTTCCCTGTTGATTAGTGATGTTCAGCATCTTTTCACATGTCTGTCTGCCATCTGTGTGTCTTTTTTAGAAAAATGTCTGTTCAGGTCTTCTGCCCATTTTGTAACTGGATTACTTGTGTTTTTTGCTGTTTAGTTGTATGAGTCTTTGTATAGTTTAGATGTTAACTCTTTAACAGACACAGGATTGGCAAACGTCTTCTCCACCTCTGGGTGGCCCTTCCTGTTTGTTTCTGCCTTCTTCTACCTTCTTAGTCATCCTGCCTGTTTGCTTTTGGAGTCAGATCCAGAAAACCATCCCCAGACTGCTGTCAGAGAGCTGCCCGCTCTGTCTTCAGCATTCCTCTCCCTCCTGCTGCCCCCGGGGAGGCGGGTAATCAGGTGGCTCAGGGTCACACCGCATGTGATTCTTGATTTCAGGCTGGTGGCCATGACCGTTGTGGGGGAAGCAGAGAAAACCCGCGGTGGCTTCCTGGCCCTGGTGCTGGCCAGAGCCTCTGGGAGTGTGGACGTCCAGTACCTGCGGCGGGAGTGGGTAACCCCGGCCAGTGACGAACTGCAGAGGCTGCGGCTGCTGCTGCGGGAAGCCCCGTAGGTGGCGGGACCCTGAGATGAAGTCGTGAGGTGGCTCCAAGCTTACATCGGATGCATGTACATTTGTATAGATAGAAGGCGTGTGTCTGTACAGAATTCATTTTTCAAAACTATCACTTCAATACACCATAAATAAATCACTATTTTTGAATGGAAACAGCAAACCTCTTAGTGTATACGAAACTCCAAAGACATGGGACACTGTTTTCCAGGGATATTTCTACTCGTTTTCAAAACAGCTTTGTAAAATTTATTATGAGATTTTTAAACACTCCAAATGAAAATATATTTTAATGAACAGTTTTCTTGGTCTTATATAAAATGACATATTCACTGGTTTAAATTAAAGACCTGACTCCAGTGAAATGACCTCCCACTGTGTTTTCTTAGGACTTTCTTGCGCTTCTTCTACTGGAAATAGAACGTCTACTGAGGCACGTTTGCTTTGTGCTTTAGTGTTAGCAGTTAGCTTTGTGTAAGGATGATGTGAGTACATAAGTTCTCTATGGTAACTGTACAGTTACCATTAGCAGTTTAGGGGCAGAACCCTGGGCTGACGGCCTCTGCCCACACCCAGTATCACTGGCGTGGTGACAGGTGAGTGGTCAGCGGGGGGAGGGGTTTGTTCTTCTTTCTGGGCCACAAGCAGCTGCTGCTTCGTGCCAGCGACAGCAGGGCTAAACCCGGAACTGGGAGCCGGCAGAGAGCACCAGGCTCCCAGGGCCCCGCGTTTCTCGTCAACGCCTCCGCTGCCCGTGGTCCTCTTAGAGCCCTGTGCCCTGGTGCGCCTGCTGGCACGGCCCTTGCTGTGGCTGGCTCAGAGCCACTTCCTCCCCGAGGCCTCCCCGGTGCTGTCTCTGGAAGTCTCCTGCTGCTGTTCCGTCCCTCAGTCGTCTCTGACCCTCTGCGACCCCGTGGACCACAGCACGCCAGGCCTCCCTGTCCTTCACCACCTCCTGGAGCGTGCTCAGACTCAGGTCAGTCGAGTTGGTGATGCCATCCAGCCATGTCATCCTCTGTTGTCCCCTTCTCCTCCCGCCTTCAGTCGTTCCCAGCATCAGGGTCTTTTCCCGTGAGTTGGCTCTTCACATCAGGTGGCCGCAGTGTTGGAAGTTCAGCCTCAGTTGCCCTCTGGCTGCTCCGTAAGTGCCAGCCTCGGGGTCTCTGCCCTCTGTTGGGTGAGCTCCAGGGAGTGTGAGTGCGCTTGTCCCATTGGTGGTCAGAGCCCCAGAGTCTGCCTCAGCCCGGCTCCAGCTCCACGAGGGTTTCCCGGAGGAGGGGCAGAGGAATCTCTTACAGGGAGGACTTTATCAGCATCACTGCCTCAGTGTGAAGACTTCACTTTGAAAGTGTTCAGCCCTCCATTCGTCTTCTTTTCCTGAATGGACTAAAGAACCTGAAGGTAATTTGGCTTCTGTATCTAGCTATGTGTAATCTTGTGTTGCTTTTTTACATTTAACAGAGATTTGAGGATAAGCAATCAAGACAGGAAACCGTAAACAGGACTGGTCCGGGGTCTGGTCTGTGGGTTTGAGCTCTGTCCTCTGGACACTCGCCTGCCTCTGCCGAGGGTTTTGCTCCTTCCGTGTGATGGGTCCAGGGAAACAGCGTGTTGTGTGGTGTGGTGTCGATACCTGGGAACCGACAGGTCTGAAACAACAGAGCAAAGCAGAGGGCAGAGCTGCTCAGAGCGCTGCGTCTGCCCCCCACCCTCCGCCGACCCGGTTCCGCCCCTCCCTGCGCGGGGAGCCCCGCTCTGCCCCCCACCCTCTACCGACACGGGTCGGTCCCGCCCCTCCTTGCATGGGGAGCCCCGCGCCTGCCCCCCACCCTCCGCCCAGCATCTGCAGACGTTGGCGGAACCGCCCCTTGCGCCGCCCTGAGCCTTGGAGTGGCTCCGCCTGCTGGGTCCGCAGCCGCCTCCCAGCACAGCCAGGTCCTCAGGGCTTTGTGAGCAGCGCCGAGCTGAAGCTCTAAATCTGTCAGGAGTCTTTAATTTGTGTACAGTGAGAAGAGAAGACTTCTCTTAAATACGGCGGTATCATCTTATAGTTGTTGCAGGGAGGAAGCCAGTTCTGACTTCATGTTGGAACCTGTTTCTTTGGCTTCTTATTATTACAATCATACTCAGCGGCTTGCCTGCAGGACCCTGCCCCTCTGCTCACTGTAAACTAAAGTGCCTTGTTCAGCTCAAGGAGAGACAGTTTGTCCCTGCCCGCCTGTGAATAGAAGAGGTTAGCAGACCCCTTCCGAAGGCTGGACAGTCCCTTGGAGATGTTTTGCAAGACTAAAGACCCTTTGGCCACCTGATGCGAAGCACTGACTCATTTGAAAAGACGCTGATGCTGGGAAAGATTGAAGGTGGGAAGAGAAGGGGGTGACAGAGGATGAGATGGTTGGATGGTGTCATTGAATCAGTGGACATGAGTCTGAGTAACTTCTGTGAGTTGGTGATCGACAGGGAAGCCTGCTGTCCTGCAGTCCGTGGTCACAACAAGTCGGACATGACTGAGCGACTGAACTGAACTGAAAGACCCTTTTACTTTACTTCCCCACTGCACCTCCCTCTCTATTCTGCCTTTTGACTTTAGTTCCTCATTGCTCCTTTTTCTCTGGCCTATAAAAGAACCTGGCGTCCAGACTCCAGTAAGATGGTTATTTTCAGGCACTAGCCTGCCATCCTCTTGGTCTGCCAGCTCCCCGACTAAAGTCTCTTCCTTGTCTCAACACCTCGTCTCTCAGATTCATGGCCTGTCATGCAGTGAGCAGAGTGAGCTTGGACTCAACACAATGATACAGTATTACTGGTTCTTGCTCATGTGAGGCTGTGCCATGACAGGCAGCCTAGATTAGGAGTAGGCTTGGTTTTCCAGGGTAGCATGATTATCAGGCCACTTGGAGCCAGCCAATCAACATGCGCCTAGCAAGAAAAAGGAAACCTATCAGGGGAAAGCTGAAAAGCCTGCCAACGCCCAAGTTTGAAAAAAGCCCGCGAAGGTTTGGGCCAATAAGATTACTTTGCAAACATGTAACCAATCCGCTTAAGCCAGCTACCAACTGCTTATGTTCACCCTATACATTTATGTAACAGCTGGGGCTCGGGGCCCTATCTGACCCTGCACCACTGCGTTGGTTGCGGCAGAAAGCCCTGACTCAAGTCAGTAATAAACTTCCCTTTTTGCGAATTGCATTGTCTTGGAAGCCTTCTCTCTTCCTGCTCGGGGATTCAGACATCGGGCATAACATTTGGGGGCTTGTCCGGGATCCCTTGACCGGGGAAAGAGAACACTTCCAGGACAGACGGGAAGGATAAATAATAGCACCGGTGCTCAGGCAGGACAGGAAAGTCCAGTGTAAATCCGAGGCCCTGCTGAGAAGCAGGAAGGTATCTGGCACAGGAGAAAGCTTTCTATGAAGGGGGAACGGATTGGGCGTTCCAGCCGGTGCAAGACCGAGGCTAGCGAGCGTGCTGGAAGGCTGCTGGCTCTGCGGGAAGGAGAGTTCCTCTCCTGATCCCGAGTCTGGTGAACAGTGGACGCCATTCGGTAAGATAAACCTTGTACCGGGGGGCAAGAAAATTCAGGGGGCCCGAAAACCCAGCGCTGTGTTGTTGGCCAACGTTTGTCTGTCCGTGTGTTTGTCTTCGGCTCTCCGTGTTTGTGTGTGTGCCGGCATTGTCTCTGGTCTCCCTTCTCTGGAAGCCCAGGGAAAAGTCCCGTAACGCCTGGGTGTCTGCAGGTGGCAGGAGACGTCTGTAAGGCCACCCCTTTTGCCCCCCTTTCCTGCCTCCTTCTCCTTCTTTCAACCTGGCTTCCTTTCCTCCTTTTGAAATCTTTGAAGACATCTGAAGTTCTGTGTCTCTATAGAAGGTTTTCTGAGAGACTGCATTCTTGTATTTAAGGGAGTGTCTGATGAGGACTGCCAAGTTTATATGTGTGTTTTAATTCTGTTCTGTGTTGTGATTTGTCGCGACCATTTTGCTTTGTCTGGCCACCATTTAGACCTGCCGCCGTTTTGTTAAAACTTGATTTTCTTTCCCTGTGCCTCGAGACCAGGGCTCTCAAGAACACTCATCTAGACCATCTCTAACTCCTGAGACTGAAAAGAAAAGGGAAAAAAGAAGCCTTTAAAAATGTTATTTATTTAAATTTTATATTGTAATATCTAATTCATGACCAAGCTTAGAAAATGAAGATAGATCTTGCACTGTATCTGTCTAAATATGTTTTGGTATGTCTTTGTCTCTGGAAAATATTTTTAGGTTAATTTGTAAATGAGCTCTATTTAATTGGCTTAAGAAGGGGTAAGCGCTTACAAATCAAATAATTCTAAATTAAACAATAAATTCCAGGTTTAGGTGAACTGGGAAATATTCAGTATTAAATACCTGATATTAATGTTTGTTTGTTGACCTATCTAATGTAGACATGTCTTAGAGTAATTAACATTAAGTGAAATGTTTTCATTGTGCCTAGGTTTAATATAAGTTAAATATTATGCCTGTTACAGGTTTGTCGACAAAGAAATTACCTCGAGTAAAAAAAAACTTCTAAAAAATGTAAATGAGGTATGAGTTTGTATATAAACTCTATTAAAAATAATTATTCTTTAAAAATATCTGTTTAAAATAGTCTCTCCAGATTGGTGTAACTTGAATTTCTAAGGCTTGTGCTAAACTAAGTATTGAAAGTCTATTAAATAATTAGGTCATTTTCAAATAAAATAAAATTTTGAAACATTTACTACTAAACAGTGATTTCCTTTTACAGAAAAACTAAAGAGATTTGGGACTATAAATGAATAATGTTTGATGCCATCCTAAAATGTTTTAAGAAAACAAGGGTTTTAAAAATTATCACTGGTATTTATGGTCACCAATCTATAAAATGCTAATATAAAAGTTTGCTCTTGGTTGCTAAGAAAAAGTATGAAAAAATACTAAAAAGAGTTATGCATGATCAAGATTTTCTAAAATTAGATTACAATTAGTTAAATAAATGGATTTTGTTAAAAATGACACGGTCATAAGAAAAGTGCTTAGAGCCAATTAGGTCCAAGATGCGGAGCTGACTTTCACTAGACCTTGAGCCTTGGTGTTTGCGCCCACTGTGACGTATCAACAAGCTAAATGATACAGCCATCAACATTGACTGAATCTGACCAAATGTTCTAAACGCTTTTAATTCACCTATTCGATAAAACTTCCTGAATCGAATTCTTTTAAAGTTCCTTTGACCTCTAGCTAACTTTGGGGTGTTTCAGAGGGCCCCTGAAACATCCCAAAGAGGGATATTAAACTGTTTATTTGGTTGGTTAAATTACATGAAAAAGATTATCAAATGAGTAATAAATCTGCTCATGTTATAATGTATGAAAAATTACTAATACAGATATCCTAAAAATTATATGGAGTTCTTAACATTCTGATACGTCTTGGTGTTCTAATGAAAAACCTGATGGCTTTACAAAAGTTAACAAAGGGCTGAATGAACCAGCGAATATGCTCATAACTTTTATGGTTTCTATCTGAGAAATTACAGGTTTAAATCGTGTGTTTTCCAGGAGTAAGGAAAACCTTCCTCTTAAACTAATTATAAAAATAATTTGGTAAAATTACACGTTATAAACAAAACAATTATATTTTCTCTCTATCTGACTCCTCCAGAAATTTGAAACTCTTAAGTTTCCAGTAAGTTTATCAAATGAGCTAAAAAGTTTATCTCACTAACAGGTACAAAAATCTCAAGGAATTTTTGAGACCTTAAAACAAAAAAAAGTTCACCTAGATTTGTTAGGCAAAATCTGTGATAAGCCTCTGGTGTGAGTTTCCCAGCCCTGTTTCATATTAAAAGTTCCGTCTGAGATCCTATAAGTGTTTCAGCAAAATACAAAGTCTATGATAAATTATGGTTATATAAATCATCAGACCAAAATTAGTGAGAACAGACCTATTTTGCAAGCAAACTAGCCTTAATTTGGTTGTATTTGATAAAAATGAGGGTAACTTTAGGGGAAAAAAAAGATATTTCAAAAAAAAAAATGTTAAATCCCAGTTTGTTCATGGAGGTCTGCATGTAGTAAGACTCATTCCTCAGATAGTTCTTTGCTGTTATGGGATATTAATGCAAAATTTAATTGAATTCTTAAAGAACACCCTAAGTTTGTTTCTGAAGCTTACCTCAGTAATCTATCTTTGGATGAAGATCAGATGCCTCATGACCTGCAACCAGGACTGGAAAAAGACATAATTTAAGGGACTGTCTCCAACCTGGATGGAAGGACTTTTTATCAGGTACCCTTAACTAGCTCGTGCACAATGAAACTGAAGGGAAATTAACTCTTAGATTAATTCCCACTTCCAAAGGCCCCCACACTGGATTGGTCTATAGAGAAGACAGCTGACCTGATCTCACCTTAAAATGATGCTCAAATAGGAGAAACTACAGTACACCAGGATGAGAAGACAACAACATCAGAGGTAGACAGCTTGTCCAAGATGCTGGACCTGGTTCCTATGATCATTTATAATGTTTCCTTGACTTCTTAGACCTTTGCATAGAAATCAAATGCTTTTCTATCATAGGCCTGATCCTATGCTAGTTTTAAAAATCAGTCCAGTTGTTGGGTTTGTGGCCAATTACCTGTATCTAGTTCTGGATTACCTTGGTAATTTTCTCTACTACAAGACTTTAATTGGTTGGCCCTGAGGAAATTTACTTGAAAAAATTATAGTCATATTCAGGTCACTGTGATACTACCAGATGGGATTCCCTCACTGGGCCAATTAATAATGCCTACTCTGACTCTGGCCATAAATTTGAGCCTTTTTCGATTCCTCAAGCTCAATCAGAGCAACAAAAAGTTTTAGCAAAAGAAAAAAGAAATCTCCCACAATTATGAGATAGATTTATATAGATAACACCAGGCTATGGTAATTTAGGTTTAAAGTCTCCTCAGTGTTAAAAACAATTAAATCATACTAAGGATAATCAGTCTAGTAACACTAGAAAACTGGGCTATGTGCCTTATAGATGGTGGTGCCAATGTATAATTTCCGTGAAAGATAAAGATTCGTACAGAGTAGACTAAGTCAGATGACCTGAGATATACTGGGCTACATCCAATGGAAGCTGTTAAGTCTTACTCGTGACTTTACTAATACTGCTGGCTATATTCTTTGTATTTCACCTGTTTTACAAAATTGCTATTTCTTACAGTGCCAAATGTGTGACTGAGGCCTCTGATAAAATAATATATAGTTCCCTATGAGATCGATGATGATGACAGTGTAACTCTAGATATGAGAAAAAGCAACAAGAGGGAATGTTTTCCTGGACCAAGAGGCTAGTAAGACAGGTGGTCCAGAGAATTTTAGATACTGTTTCATGGCCTAGTCCAGTAACAGCACGTTGAGTGGCCGGTCGACAAAATCTTTGCCAAACCTGAGAATGGACATTCTCAGCACCATGAGATAAAATGGTCATGAAATGCCCCCCTCAAAGTCGTGGTCAAGTTTGTGAGCAAAAAGGGACTCTGCCAACTGAAGATTGACACTTGCCATCTACATCTACAGCGATTATATCATGGCCACTGCAACTGCTGACTTTCAACGGCCCTGAAAGGAGTTCAGGGTGAAGATCAAGAATGAGGAGTTCCGTGCTCTGGGAAAAACTGGCAGAACAACCTTCAGATAGTTAGATCTTTTCAGGAGATTTTATGAGTCCCAATTCTTGCATCTTCTCATACCTAGAGAAACACTGACATCATTAATGGTGACATCTGCTTTGGCTGTTAAAGAAAATTTTACAATTAAAAGTCAAAATAGAGTACTCAGCTATGGTTCAGACATCCTGAAAAATAACCAGGTGTTACTATGGGTATAATTTCAGATTAGACATTGTATTGCTAAACACTTGAGTTTTCTGAGTCGTGTCAGGCTTAGATGCCACCATTCTCAAAACAATGTTTGCTGGAAGCTAGTAACTTCTACCTTACTTTTTATAAAACTAGGCAACTGGCCACCTGGCTACAAGTCTCCCTGAAGTGCCAGGTCCAGACTGAGTTTCAGGCCTGTTCTTCTAAAAGAAAGAGAAAATGAACAATCATGGTTTGAGTCTTGGTTTCAAAGCTCCCCTTGGCTGACCACCTTAGTTTCCACCCTCTTGGGTTCACTTATAGTACTGTTATTGACACTAACGTTTGGACCTCGCATTTTAAACTGGTTAATGTCTTTTATTAAAGAACGTCTCAATACCATTCAGATTATGGTATTGAGGCAACAATATCAGATGGTAGCCCAGGATGAAGAGAAAGATTCCTTTACAGAAACAACAAGACAGAGGGGAATGTGAGGCTGCGCCATGACAGGCAGCCTAGATTAGGAGTAGGCTTGGTTTTCCAGGATAACATTATCAGGCCACCTGGAGCCAGCCAGTCAACATGCGCCTAGCAAGAAAAAGGGAACCTATCAGGGGAAAGCTGAAAAGCCTGCTAACGCCCAAGTTTGAAAAAAGCCCGTGAAGGTTTGGGCCAATAAGATTACTTTGCAAACATGTAACCAATCTGCTTAAGCCAGCTACCAACTGCTTATGTTCACCCTATACATTTATGTAACAGCTGGGGCTAAGGGCTTTTTCTGACCCTGCACCACTGCGTTGGTTGCGGCAGAAAGCCCTGACTCGAGTCAGTAATAAACTTCCCTTTTTGCGAATTGCATTGTCTTGGAAGCCTTCTCTCTTCCCGCTCAGGGATTCGGACATCGGGCATAACAGCTCACAGTTTTACTTGGATAAAGATATAACCTATCACACTTCAAAGACTCACCAAGAGCTGGAGATATATACCCAGTTTTTCAACAAATAATCTCACACTGTATTCTGTGGTTAAAAAAATAATAAAGATTTACAAAGAAACTAAATAAGTAAATAAGAAAAAGATAATTGTATTTGGACCATCCAGGGGCAAATACCTTTAGTTTTACTGGGTTTCTTTCCTGTGTCTTTTTTTCTCACTGTTTAAGCAACTTTACTGAGATACAATTCACATATAATACAGTTTACCCATTTACAGTGAGCAGTTCAACGGCTTTGGTGTTAAAACCACAGGGTTGGGACTTGCCTGGTGGTCCAGTGTTGAAACTCCAGCTTCCAGTGCAGGGGAGGAGGGTGCCATCCCCCATCTGAGAACTGAGGCCCCACACGCCACAGAGGTACTGAGGCCACCCTCCACAGGTAGAGAGTCCGTGCACCGCAAGAAGATCCCGTGTGCCGCAGACCCAACACAGCCGAGTAAACCCAGCTTTAGAACATTTCTGTATCTGCAGAAAGAAATCTCGTGTCAATAGCAGTCTCGCCCCATGGTCCCCAGTCCCACCAACCCAGGATGGACACTGACCTACTTCATGTCTCTGTAGATTTGTCCACTCTGGATATTTCATACAAATGGAATCACATATAATATGTGGCCTTTTATGACTGGATTCTTTCACTTACATAATGCTGTTCACAAGATTCTTCTATGTATCAGTACTCCATTTCTTTTTATTCAATTGTATGGCTGTACCACGTTTTGTTTATTCGTCATCTGGACACTTGAATTGTTTCTGGTTTGGGGCTACTGTGCTACTGGGAGTATTTGTGTACTAGTTTTTGTGTGTCTTCATTTTACTTGGGTACGCACCTCAGAGCGGAATCCTTGCCAACACGCACCATCTGACATTCTGATCATAACCTGTGTGTGCGTCGGTGTCTCACTGTGGTTTTGATCTGCGTTTCCCTAGAGATCAGTGACGTTGAGCATTTTCTCACGTGCTTATCGGCCGTTCATACATATCGGCCCTTCACAGAAAAGTGGATTCAGATTGCTTTACCATTTTTAAACTGGGCAATTTATCTTTGAAATTGTTGACTAGTGTTTTTCGTTTATTTTTAGATATGTCTCTTATCAAATATATGATTTACAAATATTTCCTCTAATTTTGTTGGTTGTCTTTTCACTTTCTTGATGGTTTACTTTGTAACACAATTTTCCAATCTTGATGATATCCAGTTTTTTTTTTTCTTTTGTTGCTTGTGCTTTTGGTGTTATGTGTAAGAGGCTTTGCCTAACGAGAAATTGCAGACTTACTGTATGCTTTTTAGGTATATTCTAGTTTTAGCTCTTAAATTTAGTTCTTTGATCCATTCTGGGTTAGTGTTTGTACATAGTGTGAAGTAGATAGGGGCCCAATATCATTCTTTGCATGTGACTATACCATTGTCTTTTTAATGAGATATTTATATGCAGTCAGGATGAAAATCCCGCCCCTTGCTCCTCTTCCTTGTTGTCCTTTAAGACATGTGTGGTCCATCCATGAAGAAGGTCAGCCTCCTCAGTGGCGCCGAGCCTGGCCACCCTTTCCTGCAAGGCCCAGAGAGAGCGCCTGCCTTCCTCCCATATTTTTGGGCCGCACTCTGCTCTCTGCAAGAACTAAGAACTAGGTTACTAGCTCTGTGTTGCACCAAGGGCTGCATTCTAGTGGACACTGAGTTCTTCTTGGTGGGTGCTTTGGGGTGATTTTAGAAGGTAGCTGTGAGGATGCAAAGTTTGTTACATGCAAAGATGTTTCCAAAGGTCTGGGTTTTTTAACTAGTCACAAAGGGGTATATTGAAATCACACTTCTCTTATTTTCATAAGAAATAGAGCATCAGATAATCTAGGGGCAGCGTTAAGGCTTAGTGAAGCATAATTATTCTTAAATAAAATCAAGAATATGACCCGTCCCATAATGCTCAACCCTATCATTTATAAAAGAAAGTCCTGGCCCATTCTCTGCACTATCTGCCCTTTGAGCTGTTTTCCAGAAGCTCTGGTGGGTTGCACAAATCTGTTTGCCCTGATCCAGCCTGTGCTTTGCAGGCCAGCTGGCTCTTTGCTAAGATTTCAGTCTGCAGCCAAGAAACAGAGCCACTAACAACTGGCTAATCCGTCCAGATGCAGGGCAGCGTTCCCGTAGCTCCCACAGGAGCGCCCGCGCCGTCCGTACTGGTAGGGCACGCTCAGGAGTGTGCTGTGCCCTCGGGGAAGCCAGAAGCGTGCCTGCTGCGGGTCAGGGACGGCCTGTCCCTGTGCACGGAGGCACGGCCCTGCTGGGACCTTCAGCGCAGCCAGCGGACCACTCTCGGCATCAGGAGACGCGCACGTCCCACCTGCTTCCTCAGCCTCAGTGCACACTGCAGACGAGGGGCTGGGAAGGGGAATGGTGGGGCTGGGAAGAGCTGGGTGCCGGCTTTCCCTGCCGTTTGGCCATCAGCGCACAGTCAGTGGTATGCCCACTAACTTTTTATTTTAATGCTTCAGACTGAAGAAGTTTTGAAACTATTTGAAGTCATAATTAGGGACTGAAACTGAAATTATGGTCTCGCTGTGTGTGGTATGACAGAAGCAGGGAGCTGTAGCCCGCTAGGCCACGGGGCCGGGCTGGGAGTGTGCGCGCATGTCTGCTTGATTTCCTCTGGTGGTGGTTCCGAGATGCACCTTGATTGCAGAAACATCACCACACAGCAAGTGCTGTGGCTTGGGCACATCTGTGCCTGTCCTCTGAGAACCCAGTGGCATCACCTCACCTCGTGCCAACGGGAGACCCAGACATAGGCGTCCTTCCCTGCTCACTGGGGCTCCAGGACCCCTGGTCAGAGTCCTGCTCCTGCCTCCAGTGGCTGCTGGCGTCTGGGTCACCGTGTTGCTCAGACGCAGCCACACGGCTTGTCTGGTCCCATCAGCTCCTTGGCCTAACCCGCTCAGAAAGTGCGGGATAATCGGGTGGGTGACACGTACGTATCCAAATCCCAGCCCCCAAAGCCTGTTCAGTAACCACTTCCAGCCCCATAGGTCCCCTCACCTCTTGTGAAAACATTTACCCATAAAATGTGTAAGCATACAAATGTTTACCCATAAAATGTGTAAGCATACAAACGTTTACACATGAAGTGTGTAAAGTGTGGCAGCTCTTGCCACACCGAGGCCCGCTTACACTTCCTCTGGGCTGGTCCTGGTCACCGGAGACTTCCCTGCTGACTCCTGTGGGCCTGGCCTTCAGCGACTGTCCCCGTATGAAATCCGAGACACTGAACGCAGTGCAGAGGAGTGGAGCTTCCTTCTGACTCTGAGAGCCTGTGTTACGACTCACAAGACCAGCGTCCTGTGGGTCCAGGACAAGCTGAGTGCTGCGTGACGCTCAGATTTGAGGGAGGCTTGCTGTAAGGTGAGCTCAACCCTTTCCCCGAGGGAAGTCCAGCCAGGCTCCTCCACGCAGGACCACAGGCCGCCCTGGGCAGAGGCCGGGGGCCCCCCAGGGAGGGACCAGTCCCGCCAGGCGGGGAGCCAGGCCTCTCCTGGTATGAGCACGGCGCCCCGGGCCTCACAAGGGGCCTCTCACTGGACCTGCACACGCATGGTGCCTCTTTCCTTCCCGTAACCTAAAGGAGGGGCTCCGGCAAGCTCACCACAGCTGTGCCCCACGGAGGCTAACGGGAGAATTCACGCACAGGTGACTCAGGCTCCGATTAGGACCTGTCTGTCCGCTGGGGTGGCCGCGGTTCCCCCAGACCCAGCTAGTCCAGAGACCGGCCGAAGTGGCCAGTGCACGTCCCCTGTCACCCCAGGTCTGGCAGCTGCCCCAGCTCCGTATCAATAGCCCGAGATGGAGCATGACTCACCGAGAGGCCTTAGATTCGGGGCACTTTTCACAAACACCCTGAAGAGGGCATCAGAGGAAAAGCAAAAGTTAGAGGAGGTTGCCTCCAGGAAAGGGTGGAACCTGACCTGCAGGCTCTTCCCCAAACCCTGTTCACCAGCCCCGCAGGGGGAAACTTCTGTGCTTAGATTGCCTCAATTTGTGTGCAAAGCAGCACTGAGCTGACTGCAGGGTCCCAAGCGTTGAATCTGTGAGGACCTCACCCGCGCTCTTGAGAGTGGGAAGGGGGAGCAGGGAGGGAAAACGCCTGCCTTTCCCACTGAAGGTGGGAGTAGGGGTCAAGGGCATCTCTGCTGCTGTCTTTCCGGTTAGGCAGCACGCCTCTCCCGTTGTTTTGCACGCACGCCTATCCCGCTGTTTTGCAGCAATGTGTGTGGGAGTTCATACTCTCTCCCCTGCAGGGTTTATAGAGGCGCTGGTCTCTGATCCGTGGTCTCAGAGGGGGCCGCCCTGGGAATTCCCAAAAGTCTGGGTGACAGTTTCTCGGAAAGAGTGATCTCTGAGGTCACTCGGCTCTATTAACGACTGTTTCTCAGAAGCTGGTCTTCCTCACTTTCCTTCTTGGTGTTACAGGACAACCTTTTCTCATCACAGGCTCATCACAGACTCGGCTTCCGCGTCTTCTCAAAGCGTCTTCTACATTGTCTGCCCTATTCTAGGTAATTGGGTGACCGAAGTTTTCTTTATCTATCAATATTGGAACCTCTTTTCTTCTGAATTAATTGGGCATTTATTTATATGCAAATAATCTGGGATTTATGAACGGATATTATTCTAAACCTCCTTTATACTTGTTGTTTGGGAGGTCAAATCCACTTCTTCGGCACTGTAAGGGGCGATTATTTTACTTCAATCCAGCCCCTCCTGTTACGTAAAGGATGGAGAAGCAACCATCTCACAGAGAGGTTCCCGTGGGGCTCCAGCTGGGTGTGGGTGGAGCAGTCACCTGCAGAAACCAGGATGTGGGAGGAAGGGCTTGGCGGGGGTGGGGGTGGGGGGTGGAGGGTTTCTTGGAGCCGACTTGCCCCGAGCTCGTCCCTCCACGGCCTCTCAGGCCTGTTGATCCCTGAAGCCACCTTTCCTCCTGATTTCAGCCACTGACCCTTTCCACGGGGCCCTCTTTGTCCCCCAGGGGAGGCATCTCCCAGGTCCACTCACCACAGGTGGGGTGGGCACAGCCTTTCCTCACACTCTCAAACCCTAGAAGTTTTGCTTATTTGTTCGAGTTTTAGAAACAGCCTGAAACACAGAAGGAATGGAAAAGAGACAGGAAGCCGAGGGAGTAGGTTCCCAGAAGGCCCCGGGGGCTCCTTAGGCGTCCTCTCCGAGGTCAGATGTTGGTCGGGGCCCGGAGTTGTGTGTCTGTGATGGGGCGTCTCGCGTGACTCCCCACAGAACACATCGCACAGTGGCCCCTGACCCCAGCCCGTGTTTCTTTCTCTCTGACACCACTGGACGCACTAACTGCCCCTGTCGCCTTCCTAAAGGGAAGCAGGCCTGGGGAGTGTGGTGCATGGTTGCTTCGGCCTGGTTTCTGTCTTGCTCCAGCGTTCAGGTTTTGCAGGAAGGACGGATTTAGACGGTGTTTAGACCAGGGGCCCCTCCTGGGCTGGTTGGGCTCCTCCCACTTGGCACAGAGGCTGTGATGATGTCCCTGCATAGAGGGCCGACAGGTTTAATGCATTTATTTACCTTCCACGTGGGGCGTTTAGCACAGTTCCTGGCACAGGGTAAGAGTGGAATACGTGTGAGCCTTGTTCTGAGTCAGTTCTGAAGGACAGCTGGGTGCATGGCTGAGTGACAGGTAAGTAACTCAGGTAAGTGATGGCCGAGTACAGTGACTCACTGTGGGAAAATAGAAGAGAGGATCCTCTGGTGAGTCCTGACTTGGGGTCGTGCACGAGAGATCTGCTTATTAGACAAAAGGAATCCAGAGTTTGGGTGTTGTCACAGCAGCAGAATAGCAAACAGTGACCCAGAAATGGGGGAGACTCTAAGATAAAGATGCCCTTTAAAGGGACCTCTGCTGGCCTCCTGGGCAGGGGGAGCTGTCCACTGGAGAGGGTCCTTTTTCGCTCCTCTGGGCAGACCCTTACCATCTTTAGCAAGTTTCATTAAATATCCTTTTTTCACCACTTGTTTTAAGTAATTTTTATGGGCCACCCTTCTCTTGCTCTGGGACTCCAATTGCATGTCTGTAAACTATGTGATATTGTCCATAGGTCATTTGGGTTTTCTTCACTTTTTAATAAATCTTTTTTTTTAATTGACCTGTTTTCAAATTCACAAATATTTTATTTTGATGTGTTTAATCTAATGTTGATCCCAATCAATGAATTTTTTAACTTTAAATACTATATTTTCATGTCTAGAATATCTTTCTAGAAAAGTTTCTAAAGCTCTTCTGAAAGTTCCTGCTCCTCGTGTGTATCCTCTACCTACAGACTCTTTAGCACGTGTTCATAGCTATTCTAACGCCCCTTACTGGCTAGGCGCCGACTCATCGGTGGGTCTCCTCCTATGGACTGGCCTTTAGCTGAGACTCAGTGTTCCTGTTTCTGCTGCGTCTCTGGCCTTGTGAGGAACACCTCCTGGAGCTGGCTTCCCCCAACGCCCTCGGAAGTTCTGGGCTGTGTGCTGGAGGGCCTTGAGCTCATGGAGGCTGGCTTCACTGCCTGTTGGGACGGATCTATTTCAGTTTCCCCTTGGCTCTTGGCTGTGAGTCATGTTTCTTCCAGGATCTCAGTGGAGAGTCAGCCCCCAGCCTTGAGCCTGGAGAAACTCAGACACCACAGTCCGGGGTCCAGGGCGGAGGCCATCCGCTCAGCTCTTCAGTCTCCAGGACCCCTCCTCCTCTGCCCTTGGACTCCCCCAGGGGAGTTCAGGGCAGTTCAGGGCTCACCAAGGGGCTGAGGAGCTAGACTCAGGTCTGGGGTCTCCTCAAGCTGTTCTGCCTCTAGGCCCCTTGACCGGCCTTCAGATGTGGTGCCTTTCACTCTGGCTCTCACGGCTTGCCCAGGCCTCCAATGTCTGACCGCTCGGAGCCCTGAGACCACAGCGAAGCGCCCTGAGCGCACCTCCTCCAGGCGGCCCAGCAGACGCACGAGGGAGCACGGTCTGTGACCAGCCATCTCCACGGGCCGCCCCTGTTGGTGGCTGAGAGAAGGGCCCTGGGGCGGGCAAGGGAGTCCCCCACTGAGCCCACAGTGTAGACGGTGGAGTCTGAGCAAATAATCTGGACTGTTCACACCGCTGACTCTTGGGGGCGTGCCTGGTGGCTGCAGGTAGCCGATGTGCCTGGAGAGGGATCAGAGGTCAACAGGCCCTAATATGCTCATTAGAACATCATAACATTTTTAGAGTCGCAATGCTTCCTGGACATGTGACAGTGAAAGTCGCTCAGTCGTGTCCGACTCTTTGTGATCGTGGACTATACGCCCATAGGATTCTCCAGGCCAGAATACTGGAGTGGGTAGCCTTTCCCTTCTCCAGGGGATCTTCCCAACCCAGGGATCAAACCCAGGTCTCCTGCATTGCAGGTGGATTCTTTACCAGCTGAGCCACCAGGGCTCTGAGCAAACTCTGGGAGATGGTGCAGGACAGGGAGGCCTGGGCTGCTGAAGTCTGTCGGGTCGTAAAGAACCGGACACAACTTGGCGACTGAACATCACACAACAACGTCTTGTAACGCATAGCCATGGTGGCGTATTTTACTTAACGGTGCTTATTTCTTCTCTTTTACTTCCTTGGTACGCAAACTGGTTTTACGTTTTCAGTCAATGGCTACTTAGAGTCAATTGAATACAGAGCATTTGGAAAAACTGGGCTGAAAACAAAGAGCTTGTTGACTTTGGGCTTCCCGAGAGTGACTGTGGAGGGTGAGTTTCTAGCAGGGAGTCGAGGAATAAACAAGGAAGCAACACGGAGCTGTGTGCACACCGGCGTATAGGACACAAGTGTGAGGGCCCGTTAATAAGACACAAGGGAAAATTCCTTGAACCACAGGACCCCGCCCCTCCCCGTCACTGCCCCCTCAGGCCACCTCTGACATCTCAGAGATGCAGCATTTGGGGACTCAGTTCAGGAAGCTGGGGTCTACACCCTTCTCAAGGATGACCAGTCAATTACACTGGCCAGAAACGTCAGAGAGTTTACTCTGAAAGCATAATAGTGTGGGCGGAAAAGGGGGGAAATGAAATGGGATTTGAAAGAGGAAGTCAGGGCCTTCTTTAGGGGCCAAGACAACTGCCACAAATCTCGAAGAGAAAATGTTCATGTTGGTGATTTTGTTGTTGCTATTTGAAGTATGCTCTTTTCTATTAAGAATAGTAGAAACCTCTGTATTAAAAATGACTCCAAATGTTTACATCAGCTCTGGTCCCTCCTGGCTCTGAGGTGAAGCTTCCTGTCAGCTGGTATAAACATAAACTGTCTCCATGGGGAAGCGTTCACTCTAACAGCTATTCTAAAATTAGCTGCTGGAAGAGAAATCCCAAATTAAAGGCATTTCTATCCTAGATTAACAACAAATGTTAAAAACTGATGTCCCCAGTTAATTTTTCCATCGCCCAGAAATGATAATCCTAATTTGCACAGTAGTGTTTTATAAGGATCATGGAGTTTTCTGATTATGGGAAATCAAGTATTTTTGGATTTCAGAATATTAACATTGGAAGGGGAATCTCTTGCACAAAAGCCCCAACTGACTTTTTTGGCGAGAAACCTACCATTTGATTATATAACCAGACTTCTTTATGAAGCTGATTTTTTCTTGATGACTGTAACTTATTTTAAAAATGGTTTACTGTTTTCTGTTATAAAAGTAATTCATGCTCATAAATACGGAAGGTTTAGGGTGGCGGAGCGAAGAGAAGAGGCCTCGGGAGGTAGGGCCTGAAGGCGTTGGGCTCGCAGCCGGGCGGGGTGTCTGGCCGTGTCCAGCACAGCCACCCCCGCCGTCGCCTCAGGTCAGCTGCCCTGTGCAGCTGAGAAGGTTAACAGGCTCGGAAGGGAGGCCACAGGTCCCCAAGAGGCAGGAGGAAATAAATTCCAAGTGGCAGACTTTTTTTTCTTCCCTGCACAAAATTAAAGGAGTCAGTTTTAATCCTGTGTTGTCATGACGACACCTGGTTCCACCTGAACTAACCTTATCTCAAACCCTGAGCTAACCAATGCACTTTTCTTACGGAAATATTTTCTTAAGCTGTGTCAATGAAACTGTGTATTTGCTTGGAAAACTGCCTTTCTTCAATACTCATGTCAATTGTTTTCTGACTGCAGGTGGCTCCCCTTCTGCCCTTCCATCTCTAACGCCTGCTGCGGGAGAGGAGCCAGGTGCCACTCTCTCAGTCTTGAGGTGTTTCTTTTATCTGACTGGCAGTTTGCTAACAGGTATGAAACGCCTTCCTAAAAACTAGCAAGGGGCCACTCTTTCTGTCCCCTTCTGATGCCTCTGTCAGAAGCTTTCTCTATCTCTTTTGCAGTTTAATAAAACTCTGCTATGCAAACCTCCTAGTCATCAAGCCTCCTCTCTGGCCCTGGATTGAATTTCTCTCCCCTGGAGGCCTTGAATCCCAGCATAGTTCACGGCTCGCAGCCGCAACCTCTTATGCTCCCGTGTACTGACCTGTCCTCATACAACAGCAGAGCTCCGTTTCCCGCTCCCTACAGGGCAGCTCTGGACATTAGCGGCTCTACACACAGCTCTGCATGCCACGGGCTGAAGGCCTGTGACCCCCCAGATTCACCTGCTGAAACCAAACCTCAAGGGATGGCGTCTGGAGGCGGGCCTCTGGGAGGTGATGGGGTTGGGAGGGTGGAGCCCCCACACTGAGGCCAGTGCTCCTCTGTAAAGGTTCAGACAGCCTCCCCCTGGCCCCCCAACTCCTCCATGAGGTCACGTCTGTGAACCAGAAGGAACTCCCCCCGGACACGGAGCCTGCTGGGCCTTCCAGCCTCCAGCCTCGCGGGGATCTCTCACCGGCGTCCCGAGCAGACGCAGGTGGGTCCCGTGGTGGCTTGGAAGTCCCCCTGCAGGTGGTCATTTCCTCAGCCATCGGACATCATCTTGTTCACATTTAAGGGCGACGGTGGCTGTTCTGCCATGAGTTCTGAACTGCGGTCTCATCACTGAAGCAGCTTGTATCGCATGCAGCACGCTGTGTCCCCGGGTCCCCTTCAGAGTCACAGGGCTGAGTCAGTTGAGGTGAAGGTGGATGGTGGCAGGACAGGCTTATTGGAAACGGCTTTTTCTTAAGGCTCTCGCCTGAGACAGCAGCTCCCACGTGCAGCGTGGCACTGGCACTGCTTAAATGCGAGCGGGTCACTTTACTCAGTGGCTCGGCTCCTGGCGGGACGGCTGGAGGTGGGGGCAGGGGTCCCCCAAACACACACTCCCCTGGCCTGGCCAAGCCCTGAGCTGCCCCTGGGGAGCTGGAGGGAGGTGTGGTTGGCACCGTGTGCTTCCCAGGCCGTCTGCAAGTCCCTGAAAGTTTAGAGAAGTTCCTTGTAAAGTGTTGTAGAGGGGGTAGGGTAAGGGAATTAGAGAAAGCGAGGTTTGGAGAAAGAGGAGTTTACAGGAACAGATCCCTTTTAATGAGGCGAGAAGGGGCAGCAGCCAGATTAGTGAGGATATAGAGGCGTAGATGCGGAAAGCTACTGTCTTAAGAGGGACTGTTCTTCTCCAAGGTTGTTTGGAGTCATCTTTTAAATGACTGGGGCAAGGAATTCCGGAGATCGCCAGGGGCTGGGACCGGCTGGGAGCTGGGAGTAGTCAACTTTAATGTCCATTCTTTTCTTTGGGTGAGAGGGTTCTTTGTTTTCTATAGAATGACATATTTGCAAATATCGTGGATGCTGTGGGCTCTTGACAGGTGCTGGTGGAAGGGACGTGGAAGGGCCTGGCATGGAAGTGGGGTCAGAGCCTGGGGGCTTGAGGTGCAGGCCTGGGAGGCTGGAGCCTGGGGCTCTGGGGCTGACCTGGTCCGAGCGGGGCGGCTTGGGCTCTGCCTGCGGGGGAGGTTGACTGAGGTCTGCGGTGTCCCCACCGAGCCACTTCCAGGCTACAGCACGCTGCCCTGACTTCGGGGCCGGAGGGGAGCGTGGGGACTCAGCGTCAGCACCGGACTCTCTCAGCAAGAAAAGCACCATTTATTATGTAACCAGGCTTCTCTACGGAGCTGGCTTGTTTTCTTTCATTGGAGCAGTACCGCTGTGAACTTAAGTGCCTCTCTTTGATTTTCCACCTGCTTTGTCTTCAAACTGGAGCAGCATCTGTTTCTTTCCATACCATTGTTCCGGCAGGTGAGGCTCAGATTTGTTTCGTCCAGCCCCAGGAAGGGTGGCACCCGTCCGGCCTTTTGTTTGGAATCACGCTCTTGAATTTGTTAGGTTCCACTTGACATCTTTAAATCGTAGAGTCTACTCAGCTGGGAGTGTTCTCCATCTTTTCTTCTGTTGCTCAGTTAAATTACGTCTTTTTTATTAACTGCTTCTGGGCCAGAGGGCCCAAGGCAGATGGGGGCTCCTGTAGGCAAACTGAGAAGTTGCCCCAGAACCGCATGGACACGGAAGCGCCAGGCCAACCCCTCACTCCTCCGGGCCAGGGCCTCCTGACGCCCCCACCCTGGCCCCTTCAAGCCCCTTGACTTTGGAGTGAGAGATGGAGACCGAGAAAGAGCAGGAGGGACCGGGGTCTCCGGGCGTGGCTCGCTCCCTGACACGTGGACTCCAGGCTGCACCCGCGGCTGCCGTCCGGTCCCCGGGCTGGACCCACCTCCCTGACCCGCTTCCCTCCTGCCTGCCCCAAACCGGGTGACATCGTGGTCCCGAGCCCGTCGTGCACACAACATAGAATCACCACCTCAACCAGTGTCAAAGGCACAGCCCGGGGCATTCAGCGCATTGGTGGGCAACCCTTACACCATCCTCCCCAGAACTCTCTCATCGGCCCAAACAGAAACCTTGTCCCCCCCAAACTAGCTCCCCTCTCCCCTCCCCCAGCCTCCTCCTGTCTCTGTGAGTCTGACTCCTCCAGGGACCCTCCCATGGACAGAAGCACACGGTGTTTGTCTTTTTGTGTCTGGCTTATCTCACTGAGCGTAACGTCCGCAAGCTTCGTTTGTGCTGTAGCGGGTGTCAGGATCTGCTCCCCCTCACAGGCCAGATGAGATTCCATTGTGTGTCAGGATCATGTTTTGATGACCCACCATCTGTGCTGTACGCTTGCGTTGCTCCTTATGTTTTAGTTACGATGAGTGATGCGTGATGCTGCTGTGAGCATGAGTGTATAAATGTCTCTATGAGACCCTGCTTTTAATTATTCTGGGTAGTTTTGCATTTACTTTTAGAGAAACCAGCACAGCGTGTCCCGTAGGAGGGCTGCACCGTTTTACACTCCCAACAGCAGTGCACCAGGGTTGTAGTCTTTCCACATCCTTCCCAACACTTGTTATTTTCTGTTTTTTCCTGGACAAGGGTCACCCTGATGGGTGTGAGGTGGTGTCTCATTGTGGTTTAGATTTGTGTTTCTCTAGTGACTGACCTTGAGACTCTTTCCATGTGCCCATTGGCTGTCTGTTTACCTTATTTGAAGAAATGTCTACTTAAGGCTTTTGCTGTTTTTGAATTGTACCATTTTTGAATTTAGGGCTTCCCTGGTAGCTCAGCTGGTAAAGAATCCACCTGCAATGCAGGAGACCCTGGTTCAATTCCTGGGTCAGGAAGATCCCCTGGAGAAGGGCTTGGCAACCCACTCCAGTGTTCTTGCCTGGAGAATGCCATGGGCCGAGGAGCCTGGCGGGCCCCAGTCCGGGGGTCACAAAGAGTCGGACACAACTGAGTGACTAGGTGCACAGTGCACATGTTTTATTTTGGTTGTTGAGCTGCAGGAGTACCTTACATATGCCTGAAGGCTTACATTTATGGTCCAGTGTGTCTCTCTGCTGCTGGGCACCAAAGAGCCAGATGCTGCTGTTTCTGGTATGGTCGCAGCAAGGGTCCCCACTTGACGGCTTAACCAGCACCTTGAGGTTCACTAACTTGAATTCATCTTTGATAATGACAGAACATTGATAACAGACGATTGTAAAACTGGCTTCAGTGTTTCTGGGGCCAAGTACCACATGGAGAAACACGTTCTCGCACGGTGGGGACCCTTGGACATACTAAAGCGCCTGTGAAGGGCGACCCCAGGCGATGGCAGGATAGTGCCGTGGATGGCAACATGGTGTGGTCTGGTTGATAATCCAGTGGACATTTGTAGAAGCCAGGAGAACCCCACAGCGAGAAAGACAAATGATTTTCATCGGAGTGACGGCTGTTCACTGAAGAATTAGGCCCCATTGGCAAAGGGTCAGCATGTGGCCGCTCTCAGGACAAAGGGCTGATGAGGCAGGAGGGCGGCGAGAAGGGCAGGCCACCCCAGGTGCACGGGAAGACCCAGTTCCAGCGCGCTGAGGCCTGGCCCCCTCCATGGGGCTCCCACAGCGCGGGGAGTGAAGGGCGTGCCTTTCCCAGGGCCCTGCGGGGGCCTTCTCTGCACAGCACCCCTGCCCCCCACCTCAGCCCCCAGGACCAACTCGGGGTCCAACTCTCAGATCACACTGTGCAGAACTCTTCTGAAAGGGCTGCTGGGTGCCAAACACCAGAAAGAACAATTGTGTTTACTTCCAATTACCTCTTACATGCTCATTTGGACATCGTTCAGGGATGACGCCACAGAAGTGTTTGCAAGTGCAGATGGAAACCGTGAGGGGGAGTATTTTGCCAGGACCTTCCTTCCAGAATCCTTATCGAGCTTCTAAGCGAAAGGGCGCCAAGTGGGAAGCTGATGAGCCCAAGGGGAGAGCCAACAGCTATGCAGCTGCCCCAGATTAGGCTAATTCCTGCTCCCAAAGTTCCACACCAGGATACTGATGGCTTTCTTGTTTACACTAATGGAAAGCTGTGAAGAATCTGAGAGTCCGCCTACTAAGGGCTGAATAAAATAAATTCTCCTGGGATCCTCCCGGGGCATGAGGCAGGCACTGCGACCGACCCTGCAGACTCTTCAAGGATGAAGGTCCTTTCGTTTGTCTGTTTAGTGAAACATCCTGAGAGATGCTCAGGATGGACCGCAGATGATGGTGATGTCTCTGCACGAAGAATCTTGTTGAGGACCCAAACCTGAAGTTGCAAAAATAAAAGGGACCGACATGGGGGGTGTGCAGTGCCCCTCCTGTTGCAGGTCCTCGGCCTCAGTCCCTAAATTGTCACATCACTCTCCTGGAATTGGGGGCCAGGGAGGGGCCCTCGGAGGCTGGCACCCCCGGAGGGAGCTGGCTTCCTCTCTCAAGCTTGTCCCACCAGCTTCTGTGCCCTGGGACACGTGACTGACCCAAGCCCGTTCAGCTGTAGGCCTCAGATGGCCAGGTCTTCCCACGGATCCAGGAGGAGGAAAAATGCACAGTGTCCGGATTTGCCAACATGGTCTCCGCACCCCAGAGCCCCCCGACCCCAGGAAGAGGCTCACTGCCCAGCATCTGCTTTGATGTATTTTCCTCTGTGGGGTAGCTCTTGCAGCACTGTTAACTCTGTCTCATCAAGACGCTGACCCTGGAGCTAAAAACTGTGAGCACAGTGTTTGGCCCCAAACAGAAGACAGGCTTGTGCAGGAAACTGGGAAGCGCTGGCCTCTCCCGGAGTGGCTCCGGGTCCCAGGCAGGAGGCGGTTCTCCTCGCTTCCCTGTTGGCAGCCCCTCTCCCAGGATGTCCTGCCCCCCCGTCCATCACGGCAGCACTCAGACTGTGCATCCTCTGAAGTGGACTCTGGGCTTCAACGACTCAGGGCGTAAGTCCACACGGACGCCCAGGCGGCTGCAACCTCCATGTGCTCCCTAGTTAAACGTGAGTGCTGTGACTTTAACTGTGCTCATAATGAACGCGCAATTAGAAAAGTTCTTAAAGCATTTGCTCAAAATTTCACGCTCTGGTACAACCAGCTTTCCCTCCGAGAGATTGTAAAACAGGTTATTCAGAGTTTAGGGCCACATTTAACGTTTTTTTATTTGCCAGTCAATGGCTTCAGCTGTTTCAGAAAGTACATCTTGATATTTGTTCATCAAATATTTATTGAGTTTAGTGACATCATTTCTCAAGAAGAAATATAATTGTACTTGAGCGATGATCTTTGTTAAGTGGTTTAACTAAGTATAAACATAGAAGAAGGCAGGTCAAAATTGTTTGACTGCTAGTAATATTTTGAAAAATTATTTGGATCATGATTGGGGAAAGCTGCCTTTGGTGTAAAAGGCAGCTTAGAAATATGATTAGTGGACTTCCATAGAGGAAAGAAACAGGAGGATTATTTTATCCACCATCCGTCCATCATCCATTCATCCACAATCCACCTATCTTTCCTTCCGTACATCCATCTACCATCCAGTCCCTTTTTATTATGACTGATTCAAGGGACTCATCCAATACCTCCTGCCCTATCCACCTATTAGGGAGAGATTTCCTAGAAAGATTTCCTAGAAGCTTATAAAGTTCACCTTTCCGTCTCTCCAAAGGAGGAAATATTTTTACATCTCCAAGGAGACCCTAAACCTCAAGATTCTCCAGGAGACGCATCTATCGCCATTCCACTTTTTGGATCCTAACCCTCGATGGTTGAGCCTAGCCCTCTTTTAGACGCCATCCCTGATAAACCTAGGTCTACGAATCGCATCCACTCCGCACCAGGCATGAAGATTCAGCTGGGTAAAAGAAAACCTTTGCCCAGTGTTCACTAGTATCCACTGAAATCAGAGGCTGTTCAAGGAATCCAGCCTGTAATTGGAGAATTGTTAAACAAGCTGATTGTTCCCTGTAAAACCCCTGCAGTACTCCGCGCGCCCTCTTTGGAAACCACTTGGAAGAGGTTGGAGCTTTGTCCAAGCCTTGAGAGCCATCAGCAACATCAGTGCACCCTGGCACCCAGCTGGGCCGAAGGCCCCTGCGCCTCTCTGAGCCATACCCCTGAGGGCCCACCCTCCACTGTGGTCGACTCTGCGGTGTCTTCTTCGGCACCCCTCCTGACCTGAGAGTCAAAGTGCGTTTGCCTCCATCTGGGAAATCAGCAGTTCACGGGGACTGGTATGCCTCGGGGCTACACTGAAAGCCCCGCGTGTTTTTTTTTTTTTTTCTTTGCAGAATTTAAAGATTGAAGTCCCCTTCCCTCCAGATTCTTCCCTTCCACAGCCTGTGGATGATATTCACCGCCCTCCTTGGGCAGAAGCAGTCTTGGAGGGTACCCTCCATTTTCTCTGAGAACTTGCAGAACGGGGACATGAGGTGTCAAAGAGAAAAACTCCAGTTTTGTAAACCTAAAGTCAGATGTTTAGGCCACTTAGTTACTGAACATGGCCGCTGTTGGAGCCATATAAAACTGAGGATCTCCTAACATTTCCTCACCCCAAAGCAAACAGCCAACTGAGAGTTTCTCAGATGGCCAGGGTTCTGCGGAATCTGGGCCCAGATTTTTCTGCCATGGCCCAGCTCCGTACTCCCTCCTGAAGGCTGATCAGACCAAACCTAGTATTTGGACAAAAGAAACTCAAGAAGCTTCAGCCCTGATTGAAGGCTGTCTTCCTCATCACCCTGCCTTCAGTCACCCTGGTTCTAAACTACCCTTTTCCTTCTGAAAGAGAAGGCAGTGCCTGTGGTACTGACTCAGTGCCGTGGGGCCAACCGCTCAGAACACACAGGGCCTTACAGCCGACGACTAGATCGGGAACAGACCCCTCCTCCTCGGCGAGGCGCTGTGGCCGCTGCCCGGTGATTAGGACACAGGAGGGCTGCTTTCCGACCTCTGACCACCTGAGCGCCCTGTCCCGGGGCTTCATCCTCAGCACACCGAGCACCCCTCCCAGCACCCTGACCTCCGGCTGGGCCTTCTAACAGGGCTCCTTCCTGCTCTAACACGGCGCTGCTACCCTCCTGCGCTCACCGGCTGATGACGTCCTCTGGACTCTGGACCGTCTGACGCTGACTGACCAACTCTCAACCCTTGGAATGATCTGCGGGATTCCCCTCCCGAAACCCTGACCTGGTCTGGTTTGCTGATGGATCCTATTTGATAGCACCGAGTCCTGAGCCCTAGACCACCAGGAAGTGTCAGATGGATCCCAGCTGAGGATGAGTCTGGGCTTTAACTGAAGGCCAGGGGCCACTGTCATCCCAGAAGCCACTTTTGCTCAGCAGGTAGAACATCTCGTGTTATCTGGAGCCTGCTTAATGGCAAAGGAGAAAGCCATTAATATAAACACCTGCAGAAGATAAAATTGTTGGTGTTGCTCATGATTTTGTCATGCTTTGGAAGGGTTTTTAGCATTTTCAGGACAGAAAATCAAGCAGTTGTTAAGTGCTGGGACCCTTAGATGCCACGCAACTGCATAGATCCTTGGCAACAATGAAAAGTTCTGGACATTCAGCAGCAGACAAGGAAGAAAGTGGAAGGAACCATTTGGCTGATGCGGCAGCTCAGGCAGCAGCCCTCCAGAAGCCCAAAGTGATACTAGAAGGGCCCTGCCTGCCCGTGAAGTCAGAGTCTGAGCTAATTACTTTAGAAGCACAGCCGCTCTCTGCTTGGGGAGATCTAAAAAGCTGTGTCAAACAAGGCTGTGTACATGACCCTAAGAGACACCTGTGGTTAGGGCCAAAGGGTGGGCTTGACCTCCCTGAACTGAACATGAATTCATATCCAGCTTGTCCTTGAATATGAATCGGCCTGCAACGCAGGAGACCTGGGTCGATCTCTGGGTCGGGAAGATCGCCTGGAGAAGGGAATGGAACCCACCCCAGTATTCCTACCTGGAGAATCCCATGGACAGAGGAGCCTGGTTGGCTACAGTCCACGGGGTTGCAAAGAGTGGGACATGACTGAGCGACTAGCACTCTCACTCCCAGTTTCATCCTTGGGGGTACACTTGACCTGACTCATGGGACAAGTTATTTCAATGGGGAAACCATATTGTAAAAAACCATCTCCTAAAATGGCTCAACGTATTCCTAAGATGTCCAGTTTGTCCTAAACATAGCCCAGGAAAGACAACCTGTCCATACTCCATGAGTCACTTTCCCTTGCCCTGGGCTGGTTGCTGCCTTCTCAGGGATATAAATGTGTGTTGGTAGTGACTTGCGTGCCTCTCATTAGGGAAGACTTGCTTGTCACAGAACCTTGACCATGGCAGTAGGTAAAGTTGAAAAAATTATTCCCACTTTGGGAAAACCCTTTGACTCCTAGTGAGGGTGACAGAAGTTGGGAATGGGCACAGTGACAGACACTCCCGTTTTACTGGGGAGTGACCCAATCCGTTTGTAAAATTTGGCTGGTTTTACAGCACTTCCGTTGTGCCTTCATCCCCAGGCGTCAGGACTGGTGGAATGTACTAATGGAGCCATAAAGATCTGGTAACTAAATTTGCTGAATCTTTTAGGTGGCCTTGACCTAGAGCACTGCCTTTAACCTGAGATCTACTCCCTTTGGGAAAACAGGCTGTCACCATTCAAAATCCTGACTGGCAGAGCGTCAGATCAGATGAATGCGTCTGTGAACCCGCTCTATTAAAGAAGCATCTAAACCTGCTATAAGGAGCTTACCAGGACCTTCAAGGCAAACTCAAGAGCAGCCTTCCCACAGTGCAGTCCTGGGGGATGAAAGCACGCAACATGGTGATGCTCTCCAACCGGAGACTGTGTCCACTGGAAACGACACCGTCACAAAGGCGCCCTCCAGCCTTGTTGGGGCCATTGTTGTTCAGTCACTAAGTCGTGTCTGACTCTTTGAGACCTCATAGACTGCGGCACGCCAGGCTGCCCTGTCCTTCACCATCTCCTGGAGTTCGCTCAAATTCATGTCCCTTGAGTCATCACATCCTCTGTCGTCCCCTTCTCCTCCTGCCCTCAATCTTTCTGAGCATCGGGGTCTTTTCCACTGAGTCAGCTCTTTGCATCAGGTGACCAGAGTATTGTAACTTCAGCTTCAGCATCAGTCCTTCCAATGAATATTCAGGGTTGATCTCCTATACGTATTTCTAACTAACCTCTGTGCTGCTAAACTTAAAGACATCATCGCGTGGATTCATTTTTCTCATTTAAAGAAGATACCACCTCCTACTTGGACTTCACAACTATCTGGAGACTTAAAACTAAAATTAACCAGACAAAAGGTAGGAAAATGAAACAGACAACATCCGTTGTGGACAACTGTCCCAAGATTCAGGGCCAGGCCTGTATAATCTTAATTTTTATTTGCTTTTTTCCACCTTTCAATGCTTTTTCTTCTATGATGACAATCATATGCTCATTTTAAAAAGTAAATCAAATTGCTGAATTTGTAGACAACTGCCCCACTCCAGTGCTTCTGGATTACCTGATGTATACCCCCATTATAGGGGTCTTACTGGTTAGCTTAGGAGCTTTTATTTTTGAGGGGAGTCACAGTAGTACTCTATATTTCCTTTGTCCATGGAGTTCTCCAGGCAAGATTATGGAGTGGGTAACCACTCCCTCCCCCAGGGGATCTTCCCATCCCAGGGATCAAACCCGTGTCTCCTGCATTGCAGGCAGATTCTTTGCCACGTGAGCTACCAGGGAAGCTCCTCTAGCGACAGCAGATTTCACTAATTGGAGCCCACATGAATAGCCCATCAACCAAACCTTAAATGACACCACAATTTTTTTTCCTCTCTCTTCTTCTTAGTGCTACCAAGGTCCAATCTCAGGAAAGAGCTAGACCAGAACTTAAAAATTTCACCTCCCATCTTTTAGGGGATACCATAGCCCAGTTATCAGCTTCTGGTTGAAGCTGAAACTCCAATCCACCAGAGTTTGGATATCTAAACAGCAAGACCCCTGTCTGCTGGGGGCAGCGTAATCATACGGAAAAGAAGTCACCAACAGATGTCAGCCCGACATCTTGGATAGGCACCACGTGATTCCTGAGCTGCAACTGTCTCTTTAAAGGCTGGTTTGGAACTGATTGGGACAGTTGACCTAGTGTTTATTGGGCAACCCCAAATGGAACCCAACGGCTTTGTAGAACTAACTTCTGGCTTGACTCCCTCCTGAGTAGACAGGATGTTATTCCTTAGGATTCCTCCAAATTCAAGGGAATATTCACACAACTCTCAACATGGCCCCTGCGAATTACCGCATGTTAAAAGCAAAATGGATTAGGGCAGTCTTCCATGGTGTGATCATTGTGATCATAGCTGCAAAAGTGTCAGCTATTTTTGCTCCCTCACTCAGACTATGTCAAACCTAGACAGCATGTTAAAAAGCAGTGACATCACTTTGCCAACAAAGGTTAATATAGTCAAAGCTTTGGTTTTCCCAGTAGTCATGTTTGGATGTAAGAGTTGGACCATAAAGAAAGCTGAGCGCCAAAAAATTGATGCTTTTGAACTGTGGCACTAGAGAACACTCTTGAGAGTCCCTTGGACTGCAAGGAAATCAAACCAGTCAATCCTACAGGAAATCAACCCTGAATATTCATTGGAAGGACTGATGCTGAAGCTGAAACTCCAATACTTTGACCATGTGAAGAACTGACTCATTGGGAAAAACCCTGATGCTGGGAAAGATTGAAGGCAGGAGGAGAATGGGGTGACAGATGATGTGATGGTTGGATGGCATCACCGACTCGATGGACATGAGTTTGAGCAAACTCTGGGAGATGGTGATGGGCAGGGAAGCCTGGCATGCTGTAGTCCATGGGGTCACAAAGATTTCAACATGACTGAGTGGCCGAACAATAACAACAAACTTAGAATAACTCACGCCTCCTTTAGGACAACTGTTTCCTGACTCACATCAATCACAATTATTGACAGGCAACTTTTAATAACTTTCTGGCTTTTTGCTTTTATAAGCTCCTGACTCTCTCTTCCCCAGAACTCTCACTTGGGTTCACCTGCATCTGTGTCTCTTGAAGTGCAAATCATACGACTCCAAATAAACTCTTCTTATTTGCGGGTTCATACATTATGTTTTGGTTGATGCACTACACTTAGTGAGGAGGAAATCTAACAGCTGTGAACTTGCTGTGTTTCTGTGAAAAGGGAAGTTAGGACAATGTGGCAGTTGCCACTTCTGAGAATCATGGCCCTCCTATCCTTTGGATCCACACTTCACTTTGATTCTTCTTGTTAGTGGCTCTCTTGGCATTACAAGGGAGTGCTAGGGTGAAGATCAGTTGCCTTGAACTTTGATCCAGGGCTTCCCTGGAGGCTCAGACAGTAAAGAATCTGCCTCCAATGTGGGAGACACAAGTTCGATCACTGGATCGGGAAGATCCCCTGGAGAAGGGCATGGCAACCCACTCCAGTATTCTTTCCTGGAGAATCCCATGGACAGAGGAGCCTGGCTACAGTCCATGGAGTCGCAAAGAGTCAGACATGACTGAGCGACTAACACTTTCTGCCCAAACGCAGGATGTCATTTTTGGCAGTTGGTTAACCTTCCTGGTCAATTTCTATGTTGTAAAAAGAGAAGCAGAACAGATGTGCTGGTTTCAAACTGCTTTCTGAGCTTCCCTATTGGCAGGGGCTGGGAACAGGCCAAGCCTGTGGTTTGTTGGCCGATGGACTCGCTACCCCTCCATCAACCAGAATCAACAAATCCATTAATAAATTGGGATCCTTCATTCCATCTTATTTGAACAAAATGTTCTGCCAGCTTGAAAACCATTAAGGAGGTCATTAAGGACCATGCAGCTCTGCCTCTGATTTAAAACTTGCTGTCCTTCCAGTTACTGGTGTTTCTTCTTCCCAGTTTTGGCTGCTCAGCTTCTGGACCTTTTTTTTTTTTTTTTTTTTTTTTAGCTTTTTATGGGTCTCCTAAGAGGACAGGCAGGTAGGGCCAGTGTCAGGAAGGATAGCTCAAGCAGTGCTCCGATGACTACAGTCAGACCCTGGAAAGAAGGAAGAGGATGAAACCGTAGACCACAATGACGGCTTTGGGACCTGGGCAGACACCTGCAGTGTGATGTCCCTGCAGCCCCTCCCTCAGGGCCCCACCCGGCTCCCGTGCAGAGGGCAGTTTGTCTGAAGGGCTCCTGCCCCGCACTGTCCCTTCCCCAGGGGCTGCTCTGCCAACTTGTTTCAGACTTGCATGGCTGATTTCTGTGGCTCATGGCGCATGTGTGTGTGGCGGAGAAGGTGGGCGGCCCAGGTTTCTGCATAGCAGCAACCTCAGCTCACGGGCCAGAGCGGCTGGGTGCTCACGGGGGGCACTCACAGCTGGGCACTCACGGGTGGGCACTTGTGGGGGGCACTCACGGGTAGGCACTCGTGGGTGGGCACTTGTGGGGGGCACTCGTGAGTGGGCGCTCACAGGTGGGCACTTGTGGGGGGCACTCATTGGGGGGCACTCACGGGTAGGCACTCGTGGGTGGGCGCTCATGGGTGGGCACTCACGGGCGGCACAAAGCTTTGGACAGGGGTGGGCCAACTGTGATGCAAACACAGGTGCGGGATGATGGCTGCAGAAAGAGCAGCTCGGGCCCACATGGAGTTTTCTAGGGAATGGGGGTGGGGGTGGTTATCGGCCAGGCTGGTGGATGGGAGGTGGGTGGGCTGGCATTTCAAAGTCAGGGAGCCAAGGAGACGCATGTGGCTGTAAAAATAAAGATGGCTGTTGGAGAATTTCTTGGTTTATTTTTTTAACTAGGCAAGTCTTCAAGTGTGGAAAACTAGACATTTGTTTCACATATCGTAAGAGTAGGAATCCAGTTCAGGCAAGATCTGTGTCATCTAGCAAAAACGAAAAGATCCAGGTCTTCAGCATGAAGTTCCCACACAATATTACAATCTACTGGGCACCGTCTCTTCCCCATAAATTGTCCCTCACAAGTAGGTTTAATTGGCAAACCACTTTTTATTTAGTGAAAAATATTTGTATTTTCATGTGGTGGAAGACCCTGCGGATTCGGAAGAGGAATCCTGAAATCAGATGGTTTTGGGGCCCCGGTCTGCACCAGGCTCCCAGGAGGAGGTGAGTGCATGAGGGTCAAGGACAGCAGCGCCCTGACCTGGGCCGAAGGGCTCCCCGAGCCTCGCGCTCCCCGACCGCAGCCCCGCAGCCGGTGGGGAAGGGGGGCTCTCTGCTTCTGCTCCTGACGCCCCTTCCCAGACACCCTCAGTCCGCCCCCCACGGCCCTTTGCTGCTGTCTCCGCTGATGCTAAGAGCTGCAGGGCAGCGCTCAAGCTTGAAAGGGTGGAGAGACTAGTGTCAGGTCTCATCTGAAACCACTGTAATGACACTCCAGGGCTTCCTGCTTTGCTCGTATGTGACGAGACTCTTTGATGGGTAGAGCCTGTTATCTGCTTGGTCTTTGCAAACCAGGAAAACTCAGAAAATGTCAAGTCTCTAAATGTCGGTGGGTAAAGTGTCATAAGTGTGATATGTCAGGATATCTGCTGCTTTATTCGAAAGGTTAGGCTTCATAGGAAAACAATAAAGAAGTTCCCCAAAGCCAAAAATTCTTTTCAGAAAGTACCAGTTACTACTTAAAAATATCAAGCCAATACTGCAGAAATAATTCGTGACAGAGCCAGGACCAAATATTTCCTAGCCAAGAAGGTGACCCCTGGAAGCCTTCCTGGGGAGAGATGAAGGGCAGCTTTTATTCCAGTGACTGTACAGTTTGGCTTTGGTCTCATGTGGACATCATCCCACTTAATTACAGAGAAAGCCAACATCCTCACTCTTAGAGAATGGCTGCAAGAAAGTTCTGTCTGATCATCAGCCTTCTGATTGCTATATTCATTAATAACTCACTAACTGGGGCAGACAATCACAGTTTTCCTTAAAGAACTTTTCTTTAAAAATCCATTTTCCAGAAGAGAAATTACTTTTCTCTTTGACTCAAGTCAACATTTTCACAAAACGAACTCAAGGTTAGCCCTTTAACACTGTTGGTTCTTAAAAGCTGTGCCCAACATGCAGGATCTCGGTACATATCGAATGAATGAGAGCCGTAGTCTCCGTGATTTGCTTCCAGTTTCCTTATCTTCTTTGCCTCCCCTCTAAGACGGTGATCTTGCCGCAGGTGGTGAGTTCTCTCCAAACGCTCAGCACTCCCGCTCCTGACGGACGTCTGACAGCTTGATAAGGAGTTGGACTCTGGTGGGGCTGGACTGGTCGGAGAGGAGCCCGGGTGTCTTCGGATGCAGAGCGACGTGCACAGAGAGAAATCGGCAGAGCAGAACCTGGCGCCCAAAGGAAGGAGCGTTTGGAGTCGGTGCCGGACCAGGAGCAGCTGCCCCGGGCAGTGAGCCTGGACTGGAAAGCGGAGAGACGAGGGGGCTGCGGGCACTTGCTCTGCCCCGTGAAATAACCCGCACCTTTAAAGGCACTTCAGCCACTACCCACAGTCATGGTTCCAACAGCGGACACCTTTAGCCGGACGGTTCCAGTGAAAACCGAGGCTGCTGCCTGGAAACAGCCCTCATGGGGCGCTGGGTGTCCTTCCACCTGCAGGACGTGGAATGCTTCTCACACAGCGAAGCGTCACTGTTGCCACCACTTGTGAGCGTCTAGATGAAATAGAGAAAAATCTGTTGCTGCAATTTGTGAGGCAGCACACTTCTGTTACTTTTGGTTTTGTGTAGAAAATCAGATGGCGCCATCAGCCTGATTCTAGGGGCACACACGGTAATAGACGTAGAAGGTTTGCAATGAACCCAGTTTGTGCTCTGACTACCCCCACCAGGACCCGTTACTCTGGGACTGACCACGGTCAAGCTTGACCTCTTGACCAGAGTTACTGCTCGTAGACCCCAGATGTCAGAGGAGCTCACCTCCCAGCACTGATGTCACAAAGAGGTTTACTCTGGAACTTGTTGGACTTGCTTTTTTGTTTTGGTTTTTTTTTTAAACAAACTTTCCTTTATTTCAAAGACAAACTTCTGCCTTGACCTGTTTCTGTGTTCATCATTTCCACGTTAGTACAGAATCCAAAATCACAAGGGTTATGCGCCATAGGAATATAAAGGAATTAGCAGAAAGTTACCTCAACATAATAAAGGCTATGTATGACACGCCAACAGCTAACATCATATTCAGTGATGACAACCGAAAGCGCTGTCTCTAAGAACAAGAGCAAAACAAGACTGTCCACTTGCCGGGCAATCAGGCAAGAAAAAGAAATGAAAAGCATCCAGATGGGAAAGGAAAAAGTAAAATGATCTGTTTGCAGTTGACATGGTTTATATGTAGAAGACCCCAAAGTCCCATTAAAAAAAACCTGTTAGATTTAATAAATGAATTCAGTAAAGTTGCAGGATACAAAAATCAGTTGTATTTCTATACACTAACATGAATCATTTGAAAAAGAAATTGATCAAATTATCTCATTTACATAGCATCAGAAATAATAAAATATTTAGGAGTTAACTAAGGAGACGAAAGTCTTATTTCTGAAAACTACAAAACATTAAAAAAAGAAAATAGAGGAGGCAAAAATCATGGAAAGACACCACACGTTTGTGGATTGGAAGACTCAGTGTTACTCAGAGCTGGTGTTTATCCCCATCAAAATCCCAACAGCAGTCTTTACAGAAATAGAGAATAGTTAAAAGTTAAGGTTAATGAGTACCCAGAAAGAAGAGCCAAAGCAATCTTGATAAAGAACAAAGCTGGAGACATTACACCCCTGATATCAGAATATATCACAAAGGTGTACTAAGACACAGCAGTTTAATCGAAGGAGCTCATGACCTGTATGGATGGTGCCTTTTGTGGAAGGAAATCCACTGTCCTCAAGTGTACATCGCCTGGGTGACAGCCATCCTATGTTCTCTATGCCCCAGATCTTCCTAACGCTTGATTCAGGACCTGCTCATCTTGTGGATTTCCGAGAGTTTACATGTTTGCCGTGGTTACAGCCTCTGCAAGGCTTGAAGGACGGAGCACAGCCTGGCCTCCTTTGTAGCCCAGCCAGCACTTCAGGGAAAGAGTGGCGCGCACTTGGGTCTCTGGCCCCCCCGCAGTTAGGTGCTGGGCGAGCTCCTAACTCATCCTCACGAGAGGCTGACGTGGCTGCGAGTCTGCCCTGCAGTCTGCGTGGCGCCTCTCCGGGCACCCGCTCCCAGACGGCGTGGTGCTCCCCGCCCGTGGCTCTGGGCTTCTCCAGGCTCGTGTCATGGGGGTTTGGGGTCAGAATCACCCCATCTCCCTGTGTTATCATCTACTGTAGGCCTGCGTGCTCTGGAAAAGGGAATCCCCGGGACCACTGGGTGGAGAGGGGCAAGTGGACTCCTGGGTCAGCAGCAGGTGGTCAGGTCCGTGTCCAGGGATGTTCTCACTTAAGGAAGGGAAGTCCAGGAGGTCAGTGACCTTTGCCTGCACGCTGGGGAAGCGACTCTCAGCAACGGAGACTGTGCTGCTCGGAACACTGCCCACCTGGCAGCTCAGAAAGCGGTCCATGAGATACAGGGCCAACACAGGGCCTCTCTCTGCTGCTTGATTACGCTAAGTAAAGTCCTCCCAGCTTTGGGCCAGAGCTTCTACTTCCTCAGTCTGTCTTTGAATTCTGGACCCTCGACTGAGGACTGTGTCCCTGCATGTGGCCGCAGGAGGTGGGAGTTGGTCTCTTTGCTCCACATTTGATGGTCTTTTTCACTCCAAGCATGCTTGGGTGGTTTCCAGCAGCTGAGGAGTGTGGCTGGCTGCAGTCTCCCCGAGCTCCTGCCTCATCTCATGTCCGTGAGGAGGTGCCCTGTCCACGTCCCGTCTGATGTGGGCACTTTTCCGACGTTTGTGCCCAGGAGCTGTTGCTGCCTCTCTGGGACAGAGACAGGCTTACAGCAGAATTCTCCAGTCCTGATGAGCAGAAGTGTCTTCAACAGAGTGTCCTTTATCTTTAAAATTTTATGTTTTTTGTCATGTTAATGGCAAAAGATGGTCACTTCTGTTTTGAGTCCTTACTGGCCAAAACTTAAAGCAGGCAAGCCTCTGATGTCACCTAGCCATTACTACTCTTCCTGGTCCAGACGTCTGGAGTTGGGAGCCAGGCCCCCCAAGTAGACTTCCTGGACTAGTCTCCGGGCGGGATTCCGCAAGCTAACATGTGGCTGGTGGTGTCTGTGCGTGGGGGCCCTCTTGAACATTTTGTGCTCAGCCAACAGCCCACGTGCAGATGTGTAATATACACGACCTGAGAAGGCGCTTTGCTTTGTTTCAAAGCAGAGATGAGCCTTAGACTTTTTGTTGTAGGAGCTGCCAATAGGAGGTGACTGAAACACGTTTAAACAATGCTGTTGTTCTGTTTAAGTCTTTACCCCAAACTTGGACTAAAAACTCAGCGGGTCAGGTTGACAGCAGCTACGCGTCCATGATTTTTTCAGTCGGCAGCCGGTGAAAGCGGAGCAGATGGGGCTGTGCAGTAAGGGATAGCAGTGCCAAGTCCCCCAGAGTTTGCAGCTTTTGGGGGGCGGGATGGTGGTGTGTCGGGGTGGGGGTCCCCCGGAGAGGGGGAGGCCCTCTGGAGTTCCACTGGTCCTTAGGCTCTGAGGCCAGATCCCTGCCCGGCCAGCAGACTCTCTTAAGAGTGAGTGTCTGTGCTGGCTGGCCAAGCTATCTCGGGACCTTAGGTTTTATTTTATAGAGTATTTCTTGAGATGGCTCCACTTCAAATTTCTTCACCCAGAGAAGGCGTTAAGGAAGCTGACATCACAACCCTCTCTGCCTGGGGACTGGGCCCTGAGGAAGAGGAGAGCTGGCCCCCGGCTTCTGGTGTCCTGCACAGCCAGGGGACACATGCCCTGTCTGACATCCCTCGGGGCTCAGGTGATCCTTAACAGGCCCCTGCCTGTGCATGAGGGACCCCGTCACAGGAGGATGATCTGGGCCCCATGCAGACCAGGCCCCAGAGCCAGCCTGCTATCCTCCTCCCTCCCCCGGGTTTGCTCCTGTGTGTCTGGCTCCTGGTCCACGGTGGCTCAGACATTTGGCTCTTGACACACCGCCGTCTGGCAAAGTTAGGCAACTCCCTTCATTGCGCTCTCTTCGCCCTGTCTTTGCAGTGCAGATAGGACTTGAAGTTTAACAATGACTCTGTATTTCAGATATGCTCATATATTCCAGGTTGACTAAGTAGGTGGGAAGGTAAAACAATCCCATTTCACAGGTTGGTAAAGTGAGTCCGATTTGATGATTTGCTCAGGGTCAGGGCCACAACTCTGGCTTTAGGGGCCAAACTTCCCAACCAAGCAACAGGACCTCAGATTTTGAAGGAAAAGTATTTTCGTGCTCTTTGTTTATTGAAAAAAGTTCACTGTGCTTGTAGACAATCTCACATGGTCATGGCTTTCATTAGCTGCTTTATGAAGACATAAAGGTGTTTGGCTTTAGCCCAGGATTTTCTCTGTGCTGCTGAGGAGTCCACGGAGTGAGGTCATATTGGTGGTTGCCGTTCCTGAAGAGGGAGGCTGTCGAGTGTCCAGGTGGCTGGGATGTCTCCACCAGCGGGTCTGTCCAACCTGCCGCCACTGAAGGCTCTTTGGGAGGCCAGCCCCTCCCTCCTCTGGGGGCCCTCACAGTACCAGCCTCTTCCCCTCCCTGCCCCCTTTCACAGGGGGAGCCAGCCACATACACGTGAGGTTAGTCCAGCCATTCAGTTACTGAGGGCTGATGTTCACGTCTACACCTTTTTCTGGGCGTTTTCGAGGTGGGAGCTCCCGTTTGCCGTCCTCGCTTGCCCCCTTCCCTGCCGCTCCGTGTCCCACTTCCCCTCTCGCCCCCGCCCCCCACCCACGCCCCCTCGGCCCCTGTAATCCACACCCAGAGCTTGGCTGGGTGAGCTGCCTGCAAGGATATGGTCCTTTCATTTAGCTGGGCCTTCTCGCATTCCGTTTCCCTGAAGGCCCTCTTCCTGTAGAAAATGCCATACGTCCTGTAAGATTAAAAACCAATTAGCTACGACAGTGAACAGGCAAAGCTGTCTGCATGAAGTCTCACTGTACGGGAAGAGCCTCTTGCAGCAGCTGAAGTATTTTGGGGGCCAATTTTGGTTTCATTTGAAACGACGTTGTAGTCACAACTTGCTGGCCCCAAATGTGTGATACTTACTTGTGTTGAGTGAAGAACTGCCTTTTGATTTAATTACAAGAGGCGTGCATCTTGGAAAATCCAGTTCAGTTCTGTTCAGTTGTTTAGTGTCCGACTCTTTGCGACCCCGTGGACTGCAGCACGGCAGGCTTCCCTGTCCATCACCAACTCCTAGAGCTTGCTCAAACTCATGTTCATTGAGTCTGTGATGCCATCCAACCTCTCATCCTCTGTCTATAAGATTAGGACGACCATTCATCCCAAATTCCTGCCCTGCAGGGACTGGCAAGCAGGCCAGTAAGGCACCTGCAGCGGGCTGACCCAGCGAATCAGCCATGATGCCTTGGGTGCCAGCTCCTGGGGCCCAGGGCTGTGGACAGACAGCCAGGCCAGAGCACCCAGGTCTGCTGACCCCCAGCGTTGCAGCCTGGCTGCTGTGGCTCTCACTGGCAGAGGGGCCAGGCCCCCTGTGGCTCCCAGGGGTGCAGGCTCAGCTTTCAGCTGCCCGTTGCTAGGTTTATTCTTCTACAGAGAAGTAACCTATGAATGATATCAGGTTAGTCCCTCAGTGGTGTCCGACTCTTTGTGACACTTTGGACTGTAGCCCACCAGGCTCCTCTGTCCATGGGATTCTCCAGGCAGCAATACTGGAGTGGGCTGCCACTTCCTTCTCCACGGCGTCTTCCCAACCCAGGGATCGAACCTGGGTCTCCTGCATCGCTGGCAGGTTCTGTAACATTTGAGCCACCAGGGAAGCCTGGGGATGATTTAAAATCATATCTAATTTAAATACCGTTTCCTCAGTTTAACAGGCTTGCATGCAGCTTCTTCCTTTTGTTACTGGACCTGTTTTTCTTCAGTTTTCTCTATGTTTTACAAGCAATATGCACTATATTCAGTGCTAACTAGTGATTATTTTTAGTTCTTAGTGGCATTCTTCAGCCATATTTCCCTAATTAGTAGAGTCACTGGTGTTGATTTAAAAAAGATGCATAACTTGAGAGCTGTGAGTTAAGTTTCATTTGGGGCAAAATGAGGACTGCAGCCTGGGAGGCAGCCCCTCAGGTAGCTCTGAGAGACTGCTCCAAAGCGGCAATATATGAGGTTTCGGTGAGGGGGGAGTTCAATGCCACGAAGCGCTCAATTTATAAAAGGTTTTTTGCTAGTCACGAGGATCTGATGTCACCATGAAGGGATTTAGTGCTTCTCCAGATGCAAGGAGATGCAAGGATTGAGGTCATAACATCAGTTCCTGAGAACATCCAACTGTCTGTAGACCTGTCACCAGATTCCCTGGAGCACAGAGGGCCTCACTCCAGCCTGAACCCCCTCAGGGGGTGTCAAGGGTCGCCAGCTATAGCAGCACGGGGTTCAGTCTCTGCAGAGGCAGACGGCAAACGCCTCTGTTGTTGAGTTGTTGGCAATGCGCTTGGTAAGTGCCAGTTGGTAGGTGACTAGTGACGTGCTCTGTTTTGAGTCTCCTTCTGCTGAAGATGTGTTTGTAGAGCCTTCACCTCTTCACACACGTGCTGTACGTATGTCCACTGCTCAGGATGGGAGGAAATATCTACCTTTTTAAGTGACTATTGCAGTTATTTTATATAATCTTATGCGTGTAATTCAATATTGAGATTTCTTTTTACATTTTCATTTCATTTTAAAAGTAGTTTAATTATTTAGATCATCTCTACTTAGACTGATTCAGGGCTAGCAGGTTTTATAATACCATCACTTTCTCATCCTCAAAAATTTTCATTTTCTCTATTTGTTGAACTGTTGACGTGCAACGTAGTTAAAAAAAAAATTGGAGTTCCTGGGTGGCGTCTGAGTTCTATGTTTTCTGAGCATTTACATCTTTTCCTGCCTTTACACATGAAGAGATCTGGCTGGGTATAAATCTGATGTCTAGGTTTGTAGAGAAATTTGACAGCTGCTTGATTTTCAGCCTTTATTTGTTTCAGTGTTTGTAGAAGATTTTTTAAATAACAAAAAAGAAAAATATAACTTAGAAGAATAATTTGAAGTTCAATTACTACTGCCACACATACCTCCCACATACTTTCAATCTGAATTATCACAAAATCCACTTAATGGAAATCTTAGTTACATTATGGAGGCTTAGCTCTTTAGTTAATGAGCTTCACAGGGGCCTCAGTGGTAAAGAATCTGCCTGCAATTCAGGAGATGCGGGAGACACAGGTTCAATCCCTGGGTTGGGAAGATCCCCTGGAGAAGGAAATAGCAACCTATCCCAGCTTTCTTGCCTGAAGAGTCCAATGGACAGAGGAGCCTGGTGGCCACAGTCCATGGGGTCACAAGAGTCGGACACATGTACGCACGTACTCACTTAGGTCTTTCAGTTCAGTTCAGTCGCTCAGTCGTGTCCAACTCTTTGCGACCCCATGGACTGCAGCACGCCAGGCCTCCCTGCCCATCACCAATTTCCGGAGTTTGCTCAAACTCATGTCCATTGAGTTGGTGATGCCATCCAACCATCTCATCCTCTGTCATCCCCTTCTCCTACTGCCTTCAATCTTTCCCAACATCAGGGTCTTTTCAAATAAGTCAGCTCTTCACAACAGGTGGCCAAAATATTGGAGTTTCAGCTTCATCATCAGTCCTTCCAATGAACACCCAGGACTGATTTCCTTTAGGATGGACTGGTTGGACCTCCGTGCAGTCCAAGGGACTCTCAAGAGTCTTCTCTAACACCCAGCTCAAAAGCATCAAATCTTCTGTGCTCAGCTTTCTGTATGGTCCAACTCTCACATCCATACATGATCACTGGAAAAACCATAGCCTAAAGACTTAGGTCTTTAGGTAACAGAATAAGATGCTTTCCTCTTTTAAAGACATGTGCCCACAATTCTACATGAAATTTAATATAAACAAAGTGTTGCAAATAAAAAGCAGAAGTAGATATAGACATCATTGTTTCTAAAGTCTGTGGAGAGCTTGTCCCTCTTTCCCCACTGAGCCTCTGCTGTGCGGGGCTCCCTTTATGCCAGGAGAAGGCCTTACAGCCAGGGCAGGAGGAGGGTGCCTGGGACCCTGAGGCTCAGACAGAGCGGCTGGTCCTGGCGAGGGTGGGGGACGCGGCCCGGGGAGGAATGTGCGGTTCTGTTAAAAAGCCAGCGCCTGGGCTGGAGCGCAGAGTTCTGATGAATAAACTGTCCTAAGCCTCTGTGTGTGTTGTGTCTGACTGCTGGAGCTGCGTCTCAGGATGGCATGCTGACCTCAAAGGGCAGAGGCCCGCAGCACCTGGCAGGAGCGTGCTTAAGCGAGAAGGAACTGCCCGCAAGCCAGGCTTGTGGGATCTCTGCTTCCACTGTTTCCTTCTCATCATAGCAGTGTCTGGGCACCTCCCTCTTCCCCGCCCCCCCTCCCCCGGATGCTCCTGACCCCGACACTGTGCAGAGAGTGTGCGAGGCATGAGGGACCGTCCATCTTCCTGACTGGAGCGCCAGTCCCAGGAAGGCAGGGGTCCGGTCCATCCAATCATGTTTCCAGAGCTCCAAAGCCCAGCCTGGTGGGTGCAGGGCACGTCACACATGCCGGTGATGGGAAGGAAGGAAGAGCTGATGAGAACGAGTGACTAGTGCCCCTGGGAGTCACCACTTTAATATTTTGTATTTTTGATGTCTATATATGAATTAAGGGCAGCAGGAGAAGGGGGCAACAGAGGATGAGATGGTTGGATGACACCACTGACTCAACAGACACGAGTTTAAGTAAAGTCCAGGAGCCCATGAAGGACAGAGGAGCCTGGCGGGCTTCAGTTCATGGGGTCACAAAGAGTCGGACATGACTTAGCGACTGAGCAACAATAACAATATGAATTGAGGCTTCTACATACAGTTTAAGGATTCCGTTTCCTCCTAGCCTCCTAAGCACTGCCTTTCATCATTTTATCACCTGTATCCAGTGGTCAAATTAAACCCCAGTGAACGGGCACGCTGCTATCTAGTCACGGCCTCCTGTTACCCGTTCTTGTCCTGTGTGCATCTTTCTGCACAAACAGCTGCTTAGGGTAGATTCTTGTGAATAAGCATCCGCCTTTATTTGGGCGCCCGGGTCTCAGTGGTGCCACACAGGACCTTTGTTGCCGGTGCGGGGTTTAGTTCCCTGACCAGGGGTTGAACTTGGGCCTCCTGCGTTGGAGCGGAGAGTCCCAGCCTCAGGACCACTAGGTGAGTCCCCCAGCATAGATTCTTAAGAAGTTAAGCTATCAAAGTTTGCCAACATCTTTAAAGCTACTGCTGTATGTACCAAATTGTTGTCTAGCACTTTTTGGCCAATTTAATCCTATCACTCACATTCCAGGTCCTGCCTCACATGGTCAGAGTTGAACCTTATTTGTTTCACAAGTTATTTTAAGTGTCAGGAAATAAAAATGCGTCATTTCACTCACTTGTGAGACTGAAGAAGTTCCGTACATTTATTAGTCATTTTCATTCATACTTGGCTTTTTATGCAACCTGCCTACATATTTCTTGGAGTCTTGGCAGGTTTCTTACTGATTGAACCTTAGGAATGCTAACTCCTTTTCATAGTTCTTATAAATGTTTTCATTTGTGTTTTAATTTAGTTTTCGGCTTTTTTTTTTTTTTTTTTGATGTGCAGAACTTTAAAATGTTTATGTGGTAAAATGGAGCACATTTCCTTGAATTTAGGAAGAGTTTTCTCAAAAAGTGATAAAAAATTCACCCATATATTCTTTTTTAATGAACCTATATATTCTTGTACTATCTTTTGGTTTTGATTTTTAATATATTATTAACTGTTTTATCTATCCGAGGTTCATATTCATCCATAACGCGAAGTACTAGCGTGTGTTTGTCTTTTCTGGTTTTAAAATGAGCTTTGATTTTTTTTTTCTGAAAGGGCCCTTGAGAACCCCTGGTCAGGTGAGGCGTCTCTAGCTCCTGGGGTTTTGGTGGGACGTGTGTGGCTCGCGAGGAACCCACGGGCACCTGGGCCTCCCGGGTCGCTCAGACTTGCCCTCACAGAACTGCGGATGGGCAGGGCTGTTGGTGGGCCTGGCCCAGACCCCGGCCAGCACGATGCCAGCCCAGGTCTCCCGCCTGGGCCCTGCTCGTGACCCCGGGGAGAGCAAGCACGTTCTCAGCACAGGGCGGCCGGGCTGCTGCAGGGAGACATGGTCCGACCGTGAGGCTGGGAAACCTTTGCTTCATCGACCTTGGCGCCAAACCAGGTCCATCTGCTATTTGAGAACAGAACTGTCTTAATGAAAAGATCCTATCAAAACAAAACAAAAAATTTTCTGAGGAAGAAGTCTGAAATTTCTGGATTGGTTATTTCTCATTCTGCGCTCGTTGCTATGACAACAAGTATCTTTTGCTAAGGCAGATAGCCGGAGACAAAGTCACTACTTGAGAAAATGAGTTACTTTATTTTAATTTTTTTTTTCCTCAGAGAAATAAATGCTGTTAAATGTAGTCCCAAGAAAACAAAGCCAAGGCTCACACAGTCCTGGTCTCATCAGGTGTGGGCTCCCCGCTGCTGGCAGGCCAGGCCGTGGGAGGGTTGGTCGCTGGGACGGCCGTGTTCTCCCAGGCGCCTCAGCCCCACAGGCACCCTCCAGCCCTCCTGGGGCCACCTGCGACCTATCCTATCACCAGGGAGAATCTTAAGGAAGACTTGAATTGCTCAGAGACCTATTTCTTCTTGGGTTGATATATGTGTAGTCACCATGCCTGAGGCGTGCCCGAGGGCTCCACGCTCTTTCTGCAGCTCCCCGGCTGCCTGCCTGGAGGAAGGGCCGTGCTTCATCAGGGTCCCCGGGTCCTGGGGCAGGGTCCTCGGGGCCCGAGTGGAGGGCGTCCTTCTGTTTCAGGGGCTGCCGCCCAGCGCCTGACCACAGGTGCTGGGACCACGTCCTGCGGCCCCGGGCGCGCGTCTTCAGCTGCCTCCTCTACTCACCCCCATGGGCAGACCAGAAGTGGCAGGTGCGCCTCGGCTTGACGGATCCGTAAGGAGCTGCCTTGAGGGTCACCTGGATCTTTCCTCCCTGGAGACACCTAATGCAGTAGCTCTCCAGGAATTCCGTTTCTAAGCTGAGGTTTTCTGCTTCCAAGCATGGAGGAAAGTCAGCATGGCAACGTCTAAGCAGCCTTTGGACGTTGTTCTCCTTTGGAAGCAGAGGAGACACTCTGCCCATTTGATTCTTTGTGTCTAGAAAATCTGCCTCCTGAGTTCATAAGTCCCAGGGATATGGGCCAGAGGAACGACTTCTACCCTGGGCCAGATCCCTGCAAGGAACACCTCTGTAGGCAGCATGCCTGCCTCGGCCACCACCATTAATGCGGAGCGAGTGAACAAGACCTGCTTTCTGCAAGACGCCTCAGTCCCGGGGGGCAGAGGCGACCAAGACACTCTTTGTCCCAGGAGACTTAGAGTCCAGGTGAGAAGCGGGACGAGAGTGTTCACAGTGAGGCTGGTGCCAAGGGAAGGCGGTGGCTCAGACCCCTGGGGGAGTCCTCACCTCAGCTACAGACGGCCGCCTGCCACCCACCTCGGTGAGGGCTGAACCAGGCGCCACTGCAGCCGCCGACCCTCAACACCCCCTGAAAGGTGTTGAGCCCAGGGTGGAGACAGGAACGAGGCACTCTGTGCTCCAGGAAAAAGTGGCAGAACAGGTCGTCAGGTAGGTATTTTAGGAGCTGATTTTATGAGCCCAGTTCTTCTATCTCCTCATATCTAGAACACTAAAATCCTTCATGGTGCTGACCCCTCTTGACTAGCAGAAACCTTCTGCAAAAACTCTGTGCCTGATTGTATGTACGCCCCCTTCACTGAAATCGTATGTATACTGACCTTCCCTCCTGCTTCTTACGAGCACTTTCTCAGAACTATTGGAAATGCTGTCTCTGGGCTATAGTCCTCATTTTGCCCCCAGTAAAACTTAACCCGCAACTGTGCATTTTTGATTAGCCCAGCCTGCCGGCAGGGAGTGTGACCGTTTTGTGAGGTTGGCTGAGAACCTGGGGTCACGGTAGTGAGGGTCCCCCAGAGCAGTGTGACCCGAAGGGCACATCAGGGAGGCCGTCCTGTGGATGATTTGGGGAGAACTTGGGGGAGCAGCAGCACAAGAGCCCAGCTAAGAAGCTGTTGGTTGATTGACACCCACAAAACGAGGTCACAGAGCAGGGCTGGGGGCGGCCCCTGCCTTCCTCCGGCTCCTCCAGCACAAAGCCCTCAGCCTGTCTGATGAGGAGCGACCCTCCTCAGAGGGACGGGAGAGGAAGATGCTTAGCCAAGGCCCCGGGGGGTGCGGCTGGGGGTGCCTGCCGGGAAATACCCCCGGTCCGGCATTCAGAACTGTGTTTTGGGCACACACACACACACACACACACAGAACCTGGAACTGTGCTTCCAGAGATGTGCTTTCTACAGGGCCAAGAACAGAGTACGGGGTTTCAGAGCGGGCTGACAGTTTTGGGAAAATGCACCGACCCGAGCACGGGGAAGTCTGCAGGGTGACGAGTCACCTTATCACGAGGTCTCGGTATATTGTGCGATTTAAACCTGAAAGGGTTGCGATCGTATGAAGGTCAGAAAATCACAAATTTTGCATATTCTGGGGGCATGATTGTGACGATTAAAGCCACGGGCTTGTATCCTTCAGGTGTCGTGAATTTACCACTGCTTCTCATACTTTGTCACCTATAGCATCCAGCACACAAGGATTTGTAAAACCCTAAATCTCCAAAGGAGAGATTGGAGCTACTCGGCCTCATTTTTTCTGATTGTATTCCAATAGTTTGCGTCCCCTGAGGTGCAGTGTCAGTGGGTGAATACAAGCAGCTTTAACATCGGTCCCAGCGACAGCTTTGGGTCAGTGTTGGCGCTGAGGCCTGCTCCCGCCAGGATGCCCTGGGAGGTGGGACCGTTGTCAGGAACAAGGGGACCTCCCGCCACCTCTGCCCACTCCCCTGTCCTCAGTAAAGCTTTAGAGAGGAGAAGAAGTGATAAGCTCTTTTCCTTCCATCTACCAAAGAGCACACTTCTGTATAAAAGATGCCCTAAATCCTTTGTGAGGTCCACAAGCCGAGTGCGCCTCTCCGAGAGCTCGAAGGCCGGTGATGCAAACAGGCGACGGAGACGCACACTGTCCTTGGCCTCTGCTGAGTCTCCCCCCCCCGTTTCCGAGAATAAACGCGTTAATCTGTAAACTTTCAGCAGGGCCTGTGTCAGGTAGGAAGGCCGCCTGGAGCGGCGGCCGCCTCCCTGATGCCTGTGTCAGTGGGTCGGGCTGAGGCTCAGGACCAAAGGAAAAGCTTTCCATAAAGAGGAGACGCTCACCGTCCTCCAGACTGAAGACAGGCAGATTGGGGTCAAGAGAGAAGGGAGCCCCAGCGATGTGTCAACCGCAGCTCGGCCAGAGGGGCACTGGCTGCCTCTTTCTGGGCCAGGCCTGCTCAGAGCCCAGCGCGCACGCCCAGGGCCCCCACTTCAGGGCCGGGTCTGCGGGACTGCTTGCGCAGACACAGAAGCGCTCAGACGCTCATCAGCGAATGGGGGTGGTGGAATAAACCCAGCACGTGTGCCACGGAGAATCGCGCAGCTGTTAGGGGTAAACCACGTCTGTGTGCAGACAGGCCAGACCCACATACGTCTATCCCAATGGAAAGGCCAGTTGCAGAAATGTCTGTACAATATGACCTACTCTCCACGAAGGCAGACTGGGAGAGGAGAGAAGCTTGCAGGGACCCAGTAGAAAATGTTGGGGAAATACCACGCACTTATGATAGTAATATTGACTTCCTGAGAGGTGAGAGGCAGGTGGCGGATGGAATGCAGAGCTTTTTCACTTTTTAGCTAATATCTGCCTCTAATGTTTGAGCTTTGGTAACTCCTCTGAATAGTTTCTCTAGCCTGAAAATGGCACCACTGGAAAAAACTGTCGTTCTTGATAAGAAAGGAAGGGTATGGCTATTTCCGTCTGTAGAGGTGGCGTCTTCTGCAAAGCAGCCCCTGGGCACACACCCATCACCACGTCGTGTGTTCACGTCTCTTCCCCAAGTCTGGAACAGACCTGATCCAAGTCCCCACGAAGCTCTTTCCACCAGCAGACAGCTGACAGTGTCCTGTCTCCCGGAGCCTGGGGCTCTTGGAAACCACCAGAGGCTGGTCTCCACTCTTTTCTAAGTCATCCATAGCTCAGCCTCTGGAGAAGGCACGGTGCCATGCCTTGGCAGTGTGCGATATGCCCCTTGGAATGAGGCAGTCTGACTGAGCATGGGGTTCACCAGAGATAGGTTTTATCTGTCGGTGGCACAAATGCCACGGTTCGGAGTTCGCCCCCAGAAGGCATGCACACACACACACACACGAGAGCCCGTGTGTGCTTAGCCCGGCCCTGGTGAGCAGGTTCCCAGCTTCCGTGGAGCGGGCTGTGTGTTGGGACCTCCAGAAGTGCTGGGAGCCCCGCCTGGACCCCCCACTGACCAGGCCTCTAAGGAGCAGTCCCGACCGGTGCCAGTGCCGGGGAGGCGACGGCGTCCAGAGGCCCCGAGCTGCCGCCCGCCTGCCCCCAATGGCCCACCCTCTGCCCGAGTTCCTCTTCACAGGCGGGAGGCTTCCTGCGAACGTCCTCAGGACACTGATGCTGTCAGAGTCAGCCAGCAAACAGACACAAAATGGGTTTTATTCAAGTGGTCTCGCGCGGCGGCTGGGGCACATTCCACGCGCACACATTTACAGCACTTTGCAGTGACACGTCGGGCGCTTCGGTCACCTCTGTCCTGCTATCGGGGAGTGACAGGCAGTCTCCCCTCTGCTCCCGTCGGGCCGGACCACCAGGCGCCGGCGGCTGACAGACCCCCAGTGCGCAGCCAGCACCCGCGCCAGACGGCGGCCCGAGACACTGGGCCGGCTCTCTGGGCGCGCCGGGCGTGCGCTCGCTCGCTGAGCTGGGGCTCCGCTGCCGGGCCCCTGGTGGCTGTCCCATGCTCTTGGGCCAGGCTCCCCTCACCGGGGGCCGGGCACACCCCCCAGAGGGACCATGCCGGGTGACAAGTCTCCCAGTCGTGCCCCGGCCGTCCGGCCCACTCCTCAGCCCAGCCCTGCCCCCTGGCCCCGCTGCCCAGCGCCGGCCGTCCTGACGACAGGCACCCACGCTCAGCTCCATGATGCCCCGAGACGAAGGCTCCATGGCCTTGTTGGTAAGGGGGGGCCGGTGTCACGGAGCAGCCAGAGAACTAAGTGCAGCGGCAGAGGCTAGAGTCCGGATGCGGTGTGAGCAGGCGGGGCCCTGGGTGCCCGGGGGGTGCGGAGGCGAGGGGCCCTGCTGCGCGTGTGGGAGGCCCCGTGGAGGCCCTCGGGAAGGTCCATGTGTCCTGCTCACAGTGGGCTGGACGGCCCATGACTGGCGGTGGGAAGGCAGTGGTGCAGGTCACTCAGAAGCGGTGACCACGTCCCCGAGGACCAGCGCCCCAGCCCAGGCCTGCGCCCCCTGAGAACTGGCGCTGAGATCAGAAAACCCCGTGTTTCTTCCACAGTCGCTGACACCAAGTCCTGGGTTCTGCCACCTCGGTCTTTCCTAGTCTTTTAGAAAATGGGTCTGTCTGCATGGCCAAACAATATGAACAGCAAAGCGCCTGACTTCTGGACTTTGACAACCATGAGCTTTAAGCCCCAGGCGGTTTCGAGGTCACCCAGTCCCCCAGAGGATCAGCCAGGCCCGGCTCTGGGTGGCCAGCGCCGAGTCCGCTTGTGCCCCCCTCGCGGGGGCCAGGGCCACACTGGGGCCCCTAGATGACCGAGGTCTCTGTCTGCAGGAGGGACGGGGCGCGGGAGCCGCGGGGGCCCTGCAGGGCGCCGTCCGAGCCGGTCCTGGAGATGGACAGGCTGTGCAGCCGGCGGTCCCGGGCGGAGGGCCGGCTGGGCCACAGGCCACGCCACGTGCGTCTCAGCTCGCTCTGCACCTGGAGCGGGGCACGGCTGCACAGGCTCAGCGGGCGGGAGCTGGGGGGCCCCCGGCCCCGGAGCAAATCTCCCCCCGTGGCCCCCTTCTGGGTGTGGAAGCTGTGATATCCGTGGACGGGGTCAGGCAGGCTTGGGAACCAGGAGAGGACGGGGACATGGGAGGCGCCAAGAGAAGAGGGCTCCGCCCAGTAGCCAGGAGGCGGCTGAGACGCACAGGAGGGCTGAGTTGAGAGTTGTGGGAGCTGGCAGCGGCGGTGACCCCGGCTGAGTGATCCCCAGAAGGTAGACCTGCTCCAGATCTTTTGAAGTGAAGTTGCTCAGCTGTGTCCAACTCTTTTGTGACCCCATGGACTGTAGCCCACCAGGCTCCTCCGTCCATGGATTTCCCAGGCAAGAATACTGGAGTGGGTTGCCATGGCCTTCTCCAGGGGATCTTCCTAACCCAAGGATCGAACCCAGGTCTCCCACATTGCAGGTGGGCTCTTTACTGTCTGAGCCCCCAGGGAAGCAGGTCATTTAGGGGTGTTTTAAGGAAGCCCCCACGAGCCGGGAGCCTGCGCTCCCCCGGGAGGCCAGAGGACTCACCTCGCTGTTCAGGAAGCAGTAGAGAACCGCCACCACCAGGCCCTGAAAGGGAGAAGATGCTGGTCAGAGGCCCCCTGCGCCCCGGCCCCCCACGCCCGGGACGCGCAGCCCGGCCCGCCGCACCTGAAAGGATCCGAGGCACAACTCGAACAGAATCTGGTATTTGGAGGAGATGCCGATGGGAAACACTGCGAACACCACGTAGTGGACGCCAAACAGAGGGATGAGTAGCAGGGTGGACTTGGCCAGTCTCCTGCAGTGGAGAGAGGGGTCACGCTCTGGCCAGCCAAGGGCCTCCCTACGCAGCCACACCTCTGCCCGTCCCGGGAGAGCGTGCAAACGCAGGGGCGAGCCCCACTCTGCCCTGCAGAGCAGCAAAGCCCGCACGGGAATCATGGCCGGTCGGAAAGAGTGGCACTGGTTTGAGCAGGTCAGACAGCCCTGTGCGTCCCTGGTTTTATCAGCGGAGACCATCCCCAGCATCCAGAGGATGGGGCGAGTTTTAGTTTCAGATCCAAAGAGCAGGTGCTGCAGGGCTGCTCCTGGGCAAAAGCGAGATGGTGTTCCCCTGACGGCCGTGGACAGGTCCTGCAGGCGACCCTGCTGTGGGGCTCAGAAGTCTCAGGAATGGGAGAGCCTGCACCGGATCTCATTTCCCTGCCGGGGAGCTCTTACCCTCCTAACCAAAGAGCAGACTTTCTTCTCACTGCAGTGGTGTTGAAAGCAAGACAGCTGAACTCAGTCCTACCTGCCCCAAGCCCGTCCCACGCCCCAACCAGGTACCCGTCATCTCCGCCAGGTCAGCGCTCCCCAGGCGCCAGCACCAGCCCTGGCACCACCCAAGGCCACGCTGAAGCAGGCCACCTGTGACTCAGCATCAGCCTCAGCCCGAGAAGCTGCTTCAGATGCAGAGAGGCCTGCAGCTGCTGAGCGAAACCCCCTTGGAGAACCTGCGATGAGCTAGGGCCTCTCACAGCTGCACACGAGAGTCATCAGGGGGCTTTTCAGACCTGGAATCCAAGCTGCACCCCCCCGCCCAGATACATAAGGTCTGCGGGTGGACTGGCCTCTTCTCGGGGGAGTCCCTGTGGCTGTATCTGATGCAGTGATCCCACCATGTCTGATGGTCAGGAGCCCTGGGGTCACCTGGGGGCCAGGCAGGCAGGCAGGGGCTGGGCCCCCTGCAACCCCAGCTACCAGCCACCGCCCCGATGACCAGCCTCATCCTGGCCACGTGGAGGGAACCGAGGGAGGGGTGCCTCCGGATCCTCCCCACCTGCTCTGCTAGGTTGGTGCCACCCAGCACTTGGGAAAGACCCTGATGCTGGGAGAGACTGAAGGCAGGAGGAGAAGGGGAGGATGGAGGATGAGATGGTTGGATGGCATCCCCGACTCAATGGACATGAGTTTGAGCAAGCTCCGGGAGTTGGTGATGGACAGGGAGGCCTGGCGTGCCGCAGTCCATGGGGTCGCAAAGAATTGGACATGACTGAGCGACTGAACTGAACTGAACTGAACACTTAGAAGTCACCACTTTGTCTACATATTTTGAGACACCCGCAGAGTTCACAAGAAGGGGCTTCCTCTTATTGGGTGATCTGCACAAACTCTGCCCCACCTGTGTGCGTGACCGGGGCGTCGCTGGGCAGGGGAGGCCTCAGGACCCCTCGCCGTCACGTGCAGACCTGACCGTCTGACTGCAGCGCACAGCGGTCTCGCGGCCTTCAGCACTGTGGCCGGTGTCTGCCCAGTAGTGAGGCTGGAGTTCTGCAGGGAGGGGCCCGTTAGGCAGACGTCAGAGAGACCTGCCTGGAGTCCTGTGGTTGAGACTGGTCTCTAGAAAGGGGGCTTAGAGGCGGGACCCCGGGGCCCTGTGCCTGGGGATCTGTCACTTCTGTTATGAGATGGAGACAGAAAACATGCCAAATACAGGAAGGCGAGCATCACAGATGTGCTCTGCCTGTGTTACTCGGGAAAAAGAGTAGATTCTATTATCCCCACTTAATTTTGTTTCCAAAACAAAAGCATCCCTCTCTATAATCCACTTACGATCGCACCCCAGAGTCCAAAGGAAAGGTCAAGGTGGCAGCGAGCGAGATCTGCAGAACGGGGGAGTGCCGGTGAGGGCTGGCTGGAGCTGTAGCTGCAGCTCGGGTGGGTCCAGGGGCAGCCAGGCAGGGACAGCGCGGGTGGATGCCTGCGATCTGTGGCCTGACCCCCACCGAGGGCCAAGCAGAGCCTGCCGAAGCCTGGGGTCCGGTCACGTGTGTGCTCACACACCCATCACGGCACTTACTGAGGCCAGGCTGGTCACGTGTGTGCTTACACACCCAATCACGGCACTCACTGGGGCCAGGCCTGGTCACGTGTGTGCTTACACACCCAATCACGGCACTTACTGGGGCGAGGCTGGTCACGTGTGTGCTCTCACACCCCATCACGGCACTTACTGAGGCCAGGCTGGTCACGTGTGTGGTCACACACACCATCACGGCACTTACTGGGGCCAGGCTGGTCACGTTTGTACTTACACACCCCATCACGGCACTTACTGGGGCGAGGCTGGTCACGTGTGTGCTCTCACACCCCATCACGGCACTTACTGGGGCCAGGCTGGTCACGTGTGTGGTCACACACACCATCACGGCACTTACTGGGGCCAGGCTGGTCACATGTGAGCTCACACACCCAATCACGGAACTTACTGGGGCCAGGCCTGTCACGTGTGTGCTCTCACACCCCATCACGGCACTTACTGGGCCAGGCCTGTCACGTGTGTGCTCACACACCCCATCACGGCACTTACTGGGCCAGGCCTGTCAGGTGTGTGCTCTCACACCCCATCACGGCACTTACTGGGGCCAGGCCGGTCACGTGTGTGCTCACACCCCATCACGGCACTTACTGGGGCCAGGCCGGTCACGTGTGTGCTCACACCCCATCACGGCACTTACTGGGGCCATGCTGGTCACGTGTGTTCTCATACACCCCATCACGGCACTTACTGGGGCCAGGCCGGTCACGTGTGTGCTCACACACCCCATCACGGCACTTACTGGGGCCAGGCCGACACGTGTGTGCTCACACCCCATCACGGCACTTACTGGGGCCAGGCGGGTCACATGTGAGCTCACACACCCAATCACGGCACTTACTGGGGCCAGGCCAGTCACGTGTGTGCTCACACCCCTTCACGGCACTTACTGGGGCCAGGCCTGTCACGTGTGTGCTCTCACACCCCATCACGGCACTTACTGGGGCCAGGCGGGTCATGTGTGTGCTCACACACCCAATCACGGCACTTACTGGGGCCAGGCCGACACGTGTGTGCTTACACACCCCATCACGGCACTTACTGGGGCCAGGCGGGTCACGTGTGTGCTCACACACCCCATCACGGCATTTACTGGGCCAGGCCGGTCACGTGTGTGCTCACACACCCCATCACGGCACTTACTGGGCCAGGCGGGTCATGTGTGTGCTCACACACCCAATCACGGCACTTACTGGGGCCAGGCCGACACGTGTGTGCTTACACACCCCATCACGGCACTTACTGGGGCCAGGCGGGTCACGTGTGTGCTTTCACACCCCATCACGGCACTTACTGGGGCCAGGCGGGTCACGTGTGTGCTCACACACCCCATCACGGCACTTACTGGGCCAGGCCGGTCACGTGTGTGCTTACACACCCCATCACGGCACTTACTGGGGCCAGGCGGGTCACGTGTGTGCTTTCACACCCCATCACGGCACTTACTGGGGCCAGGCGGGTCACGTGTGTGCTCACACACCCCATCACGGCACTTACTGGGCCAGGCCGGTCACGTGTGTGCTTACACACCCCATCACGGCACTTACTGGGGCCAGGCGGGTCACGTGTGTGCTCACACACCCCATCACGGCACTTACTGGGGCCCGGTCACGTGTGTGCTTACACACACACCCCATCACGGCACTTACTGGGGCCAAGCTGGTCACGTGTGTGCTCACACACGCCATCACGGCACTTAATGGGGCCATGCTGGTCACGTGTGTGCTCACATACTCATCACGGCACTTACTGGGGCCAGGCGGGTCATGTGTGTGCTCACACACCCAATCACGGCACTTACTGGGGCCAGGCCGACACGTGTGTGCTTACACACCCCATCACGGCACTTACTGGGCCAGGCCTGGTCACGTGTGTGCTCACACCCCATCACGGCACTTACTGGGGCCAGGGCGGTCACGTGTGTGCTCTCACACCCCATGACGGCACTTACTGGGGCCAGGCCGACACGTGTGTGCTTACACACCCCATCACGGCACTTACTGGGGCCAGGCCCGTCACGTGTGTGCTTACACACCCCATCACGGCACTTACTGGAGCCGGGCACTAAGAATGAAGACCCCCTCTATCAGCGCTCACAGCCTCAGTGGCTGTTCTTACTACCAGCATCTCCACAGGAGAGGAAGCAGGCGGGCTGCAGAGCAGGAACCCCCTCGGGCCTCCAACTGGTGCAGAATATGCACTGGGCTGCCCACCTTGGGGGAGGCCACGTGAATGTCCCCCCAGGTCACCCTGCATCTCAAGGAGGGACGGGACGGACGCAGTGAAGGGCCCATTGTCCTGGGCTGGGCGGGTAGCCTCCTGGGGCCACACAGCTTCGGGGGCTGCAATTCCAGTCCCCGTTTGCCTGAACCCAAGACTGGACCAGCTGGACCAGCGCCTCCACACTGGGCTAGTTTTAGTTTACGCCCGAGTCGCAGGCTCTATTTGTTCTTTATGAATTCTTGATAGAGATTTACAGAATCTTCCAGTTCCTTTACAGAGTTCTCAGTCCTTGTTAATTAGCTGGATGACGGTGGGTGATTACTTAAACCCTACTCTCTTTCCCATGAGGGAGACTATGATAACCATCTTCTTGTTATTATTCAGGCAACAAACATCAACTGAGTCATTATTAAGTACAAGGCCCACAAGAGGTGTTACCTGGACCATGTCATCCGATAGGGAAGACAGAATCAAATATAAATGTGGCCACGGAGAAAAGGTCAGGATACAAAACAGGAGAGTGAATAGAACACTTCAATTCCCAGCTCTCTAGAGGAGGTCCACACTGGAGGGAAGGGAAGGACTCAGCCTGAATAATTGCCATGGTGATGCTAGCCCTTGGACAGTCACTCCATGTCCAGGGATCCCCCTAAATTGGCCAAAGGCACGCTCCTGTGACTAAAGGAGAAGATGTGGGGTCATGTGTGGGTCCCTGAGCCCCAGTTTCTCTGCTCTCCACACAGGTCCTCCAAGTTATCAGGCTGCATGAGGCTGGGGAGGGTGATTCCGAGCTGGCTCTAAACACATACTCACTTGTACTGTGACTGGTCGTTGCTGCCGACATCTGGGGACGTCAACTTCTGCCGTAAAATTCGTATAATACTAACGAAAAACATGAAATTGACCTGCACAAAAGGAGATGACATTTCAGGGTGTGAAGTCCCCCTGCAAGGGAGGCGGCGAGGCCCAGATGTCTGCGGCTCAGCCCCACCGGCTCAGGAGCACCAGCGCCCTGCCCAGCTGGGGTCTGCTCTGTGGCGTCCCCGATGTGTTGACCCCAGGCTGCGGCAGTTAAGTTGAGAACATTCATTTTAAGGCGTGCACTCCACAGATGGAAATCCAGTTCAGATAGGAGGTTGCACACTTGGGGGAGCTGACCGTGACCCCCCGCATCTCCCTCTAGCCCTCCCCTTCCTCCTGACGGTGGCCGAGCCCCCCGTGGAAGAGCTCGGCCTGGGATTCTTGTCTCGGGAGACTGAGCAGAACAGGGCCATCTGCATTCGCCACAGGGCTCTCTGCCCAAGGGCAACCTGGTGGTAACTCAGGTTTCCACGCAGAAGTCACTTACTATAATAGAAATTAAAATCGGTGTTCGTATAACCCACCAAGGAACACTGTGGTCACTGGTATCCCAGCAACTATTGAAGAAAGAGAAGGAAAATCACATTATCACGGATTCCATCTACAAACCAAGCACAGGAGGACAGCACGCGCCTGTGGCCGCGCCCCTCACGCGGGGCTTGGCAAACAAGCCGCCCGCACCGCCCACGACGAGCCCCCGACCCACAGGTTTGTTAGGTGGTCCCTCCTGACTGCTGTGCGCTGTGTCCAGGAGGGAGCTGGGACAGCAGACTCGTACAATGCTCCCCGATTCCCTGTGACCCACACCCCTCCCAGCAGAGCAGACCCACCCTCGTCCTGGAGCCTGGCTGGTTCCGACAGGAGGGCGTGCATTCCGTGGGGCTCAGTGTGGCCCGTCTAGACCCACAGCCCCGGCCTCCCTGCAGGGAGGTACCCACGGCGAGTGAGTGAGCGAGAGTGAGTGGGAAAGCTGCCCAGAGCCCGGCACAGAGGCGCACCGGGGACTGGACCTGTGTCAGCGCCAAGCTTGGGGCGTTTGTCACTGACAGGGGACGACTTGGGGGGCGGCTGGTGGACCTGGGCCTGCACGAGGCAGAGCAGGGGCTGGGCTCCACGGTGGGAGCTGGGGCTGCCTCAGGCTGGGCGCAGCAGAAGCCTCTGGGCCTGGCCCTGCCGCAGGGCCTCAGAGGGCTGAGCCTGGATGTCCTCCCGCTGGGCTCTGGGCCGCAGCGGTCTCCCTAAGACGCGGCTCCATCTCTGCTTGGTGGACCCCAGGCCCCGCTCCGCGGCCAGACCTGGTTCAGCCCCACCTGCTCCACGGCCCCTCTCTGAGCTCCCCTGCCCTGAGTCCTCCCCCCACCCCCGAGCGTCCAGAGGCTGCCTTCTACCCAGAAACAAAGGTGCCCTCCAGCTCCCCAGGACCTCTGTCAGCGGCGCCCCCCTCAGCCACAGGCACAGCACTCACCCCGTGTCCTCCAGCAAGAGCCGGGCCGCAACCCACGCACCCGTGCTGATGGTGGGGATGCCTGCAGAGAGATGCCCGGTCACTCCAGCCCGGCACTGGCCACCTGGACCAGCCCGATGGGGAAGCACACGGGAGCCTTCGTGAGCCCCCACCAGCGGCGACAAGGGTTTTCTGATGGACAGATTAATGGGAACTCCTCATAAATACACACAGGCTTACCCTCACACCTTACTAAGCAACCAATATCATTAAATACGTGTTTGAAGGCTTCATAGGCCTGAAACGCGTGTGTTTCTGGCTGTTGGTACCAATGTGCTGGAGACGCTGTGTCCCAACTTGGCAGAGACCCGAAGGGGTGCCCCTCACTGAGAAGGTGGGGGGTCTGCAGCTTCACCCCTTTTCTGATTCCAGCTCAGGCAGAGCCCCGCTGATGAGCACGTTAGCGGGACCTCACTGGGGACGGTCTCCCTGCTCCTTCTCCCAGGCCCCTTCTTTCTGATTCTGCCCCACCACGTCCCGATTGGGGCTCACCCCAGGAACGAGAGTCACAATGGTTTTAACCAGGTTTCAGGGCTTCCCTGGTGGCTCAGCTGGTAAAGAATCTGCCCATCTGCAATGTGGGAGACCTGGGTTCAATCCCTGGGTCGGGAAGATCCCCTGGAGAAGGGAAAGGCTACCCACTTCAGTAAGAATACTTAGAATTCCAAGGACTGTGTAGTCCATGGGGCTGCAATGAGTCAGACATGACTGAACTACTTTCACTTACAATTTCTGGCTCCCAAAACATTAAGGTGTTGACTCTCTTCCTCCAAGAGCAGCCCAGTGTTTTTCTGAGCGGAGAGAGTCTCCGGGGGTAGGTCCGAGGGGCCGGGAATCAGGCACCTGGCAGGCAGGGGGAGTCCTTACCCCATCCGATCAGGAGGTAGGCCAGGAAGCGCCGGCCGGGGGCGAAGATGACCACGAGCAGGGTGTGGAGGTAAAGCCCCTCCACCAGCAGCCAGTAGAAGTTGGCCATGATGCAGTACTGGAAGAAGACCAGGCTCAGCTTGCAGGCCACCTGCATGGGAAGGGGCCGCGTGAGCGCACGCGCCGTCACAGGCCGCCGCTGGATCCCCAGGTGGCCCGTGCGCGCGAGGAGCGCGGAGGTCCCGCCCCAGACCAGGCTCAGCTTGCAGGCCACCTGCATGGGAAGGGGCCGCGTGAGCGCACGCGCCGTCACAGGCCGCCGCTCCGGATCCCCAGGTGGCCTGTGCGCGCGAGGAGCGCGGAGGTCCCGCCCCAGATCAGGCTCAGCTTGCAGCCCACCTGGACTAGGCGAGGGGCGCGCGAGCGTGCGCGGAGGGAGACCCGGGCCGAGCAGACGCACCCCACGCCCGAGGGGATGGTTGCCCTGAGTGGCCGCGTGGGGCCCGGCCCCCCTCCTCCTGCCGCCTCGTCTCCACTAACCCTCCGCTCAGTCCCACTCCGTCCTCTCTCCGTCCTCACTGTGTACTCTTAACAAGAGAGGAGAAGTAAAGGAAAAAAGAAGAGAAACCCACCAAACACATTATTTCCTCCCGCGTTCAGAAAAGGGAAATGTAGGCTTCAGATCACTAAGGTTATATAAATGCACCGTGAACAACCCCCCAGCACTTTGTTGCTATCATTCTATATCTTTACAGCCTGCTCCCCAAATGCATATTTGTGGACAGACAGGGTGAATACACTAATACTGAGTGGACAGACCCACACACGTGCACTGGTGGCCAGGCAAGAAACGCATGGCGGCCTTTCAGGCGGGCGCCGGGCTGTGGGGACCTCTGACCCCGCGGCTCCCGTTTCCTGGCACCAGGCTTCTCCTGCTGTTTCCTTCTAAGGCGGTTAAGGTTTACTGATGCCGAGTGTGGGGCGGGGTTTCCAGCATGTGGAGGACACCAGGGCTGGGTCCGGTAAGTGGAAAGAGGCGCGTAAGAGCCCAGCGGTGAGACCCTGGGGCTGGCGCCCCTTGTTGGAACAGTGACACAGGCAGGTCCGGGTGTCGGGGAGCAGGACCCCACGCCCGTGGGTGGAGGAGCCCACAGGGAGCCCTGCTGGCTGGAGCAGGAACGTCCTGCACGTGCGGCGCCCACGGCGACCAGCTCTGCCTGTTACAGCTTAAATACACGTGCCCTTCGCTGCCTCCGGACTCTCTCAAGTCTCCCCTGACCGAGTGGTGGCAGAAAACATAAACCAAGGTGTGTCTGTTACTGGCGGAACGGTCACACAGACTACATCACACCTTCCAGATTCAAAGGACTCAGAGTTTCCAAGATAAACTGTAGAAGGAGGAAAAAGCACAAAGCGTCTTTAAGATGATTCCAATTCCTTCTTCTTGGTAAAATGTTTAAAATGCCATGTCTACACTTCTTCCCCAAGGCTCATCTGCCATCAACACACTCCAAGGGCAGAGGCTCCGGGGTGAGGGGCTGTCTGCTGACCTTCAATCGTGGGAAGGCTGAGCGGCCAGCGGCCAGGACTGCATCCTGCCTGGTGCCCAGCGGGCCCTCGGCCAGTCCTGTCCCGTCTGGGAGCCTCTACCACCCACGGCAGCCGGGCGTGCAGGGCGCTGAGCCCCAGGGTCCGCAGGAGCTCCTGCTGAAGGTCAGCTTCAGGTGGCCCTTGGGTCGCTTGTTCACTGCAGCGCAGTTTCCACAGTTTAGATGAAACCCAAACCAAGAAGTGCGGAGAAGGAGGCGTCCGTGTGAGTGTGGGCTGGCCTCGGTAGGGATGGGAGCCGGGCTCTGTCTCTAGGCCCACTTTACGAGCCAATAAAGCTGGCTTCTTTGAGGCCCACCCCCTCGAAAAGGACAAGAAAACTGCACCCACGTCCACGACTGTCAAAGCCACTGTCAGGGGTCACACCTGGAAAGGCCTGCCTCTCGGGCGCTATGGGGACAGAAGGCATTTCCCTACGGTGCTGGGGAGACTCATAGCGTCCACAGGTGCTAAGAGCAAGCAAACAGGAGATCTTACTTAAACGTGTGGAAGCGATGGCTGCAGGGCTGGGGAAGGAGGCTTTGTCACCTCTATGGGCCTGGAGCCCGGAGCCCTCACTGCTTAGCGAGTGGCAGAGGTGAGGGCCGCGGCCACTTGTGTGGTTTCCGGTGTCCTGTGTGCCAGCTGCTCCACACTCGCGGATGTGGGCTCCCCCAGTGCCACTCAAAGCCCCTGTCTTCAGAGCTGTCCTTCCAGGGTTGGAGCCAAACTTCCTCGATGGGACAGACTGTGAAGAGTGTGTGTGCCAGGGTGTGTTTCTGCCTACACATGGACACGTGTTTGTGTTGACGGGCTCTGCTAACTTCCCGTCCTCCTGCTCCCTCTCCCTGCTTCGCCTCCCCCATACTAACCTGGACTGTGGAGCCCAGGACCCTCAGCAAGGTCAGGCCCCCAGCCCAGCCTCCTGCCTGGGAGTACCTCCTCTCTGGGAGTACCCCTCTTCAGATGTTTCAGACCTCTGAGTTTGCCCCCAATGCCCCAGGCTGGTGGGACTCGGGGCAGGGACATCCAAGTTCCTGGCATCCCCCACCCCATCCCGCCCCCCACCTCCCTCAGCCGGGAGCCAGCCAGGTCCTCTGTCTACACAGCATGAGAGCATTCTGCTTGGGTCAAGGGCCTGCTGTCTGTGGGTCCGTCAGGTTCACTACGGCCTTTAATGAAGGAGGAGCTCAGTAAGGAGGGCTCCTTGGAGCAGAGCTCTGAGTAAGGCGGGAAAGTCACCCAAGGTTTCTCAGTGGGAGGAGAACCGGGTTTCCCCATTCCTGGCCTCTGGGGGACCCCTATCTGTGCAGAGGAGATTCCATCCCGGGACAAAAGCCCAGGGCTCCCCTTCCACCTGGGTGGGACGTCCGGGTGCAGGGCCATGCTGCTGATTTTACTGTTGCATTCAGTCCCCACGCCTCACAGCGGGACTGTCCCCAGGGGTATATTAACCTGTGGCTGGGAAGCGGCTGAAGCTAGGGTGCGAAAGGCTTTATGGTCTTAGAAAGACCCTGACTCAGACCTCTTCAGTCCAGAGGAGCAGAGTCAGCAGATGGGTCCATCCATGTGGGGTGTGGGCGGAGAGCCAGGTCTGGCTCCGCGTGGAAGAGCTGATATCCGATCTGACCGGGCGCCGTGAGCAACCCGGGAGGAGAGGCGCACTGGCCCGAGGCGCGCTCAATGAACGTGCCAAACTGAGCTTCGTCCTAAAGGCCCGCTAGGTCCACCGCAGAAACCACCGCGCGACCCCCTCGCGCCCGGGTCACCGCACTGCGCCCGGCAGGGGCCGGGCCGCGCTCCCCCGGGTGGTACCCGCCCGGCCAGCTGGAAGCAGCCACCGCTCAGAAGCCTGGACACGGCATCGCGCGTGCCCACCTGTGTCCCCTTCTCCCAGCCCGCAGCTGCTGCTGCTCCCCAGCAGCGAGTCCGGCTCTGCGCCGCTCAGCGCTCGGCCGTGAGCTGCCAGAGGGCAGCGCCTGTGCCCCCACTCGCGGCGCCCGCCGCCCCGAGATGCTCTGAGCGCCGGCCGGACACCCCCGCCCGCCACCCCAACCGCGGCCACAGTGAAGCCGGCTCTGAACCTCATCCCAGACGGAGGCTGGTGGCGGGGCGGGCGCTCACAACGCCGCCTGGAGGCCCCGGCCCCGTAAGCCTTACCCAGGAGAACGGCAGGCCCGGGCAGTGCAGCCTCCCGGAGCTGGAGTACAGCACGTCGTCCTTGACCAGCACCGAGACGGCCCGCAGGATGAAGGACAGGAACAGGTTCAGGTGGATGTAGTTCCGGGTGCAGTGCAGCTTCCTGCCCAGGTGGGGGCGGGGAATGGGGGTCATGGAAGAGGGACGAGGCGGAGAGTTAAACACTGCGGCAGACGCCCGTGTGGCTTTAACCTTAAACCTTCTTTTTAACGGAAGTGAACAATGTTGGAGAAGACTCTTGAGAGCCCCTTGGACTGCAAGGAGATCCCACCAGTCCATCCTAAACGAAATCAGTCCTGGGTGTTCACTGGAAGGACTGATGCTGAAGCTGAAGCTCCAATACTTTGGCCACCTCATGTGAAGAGCTGACTCATTAGAAAAGACCCTGATGCTGGGAAAGATTGAGGGCAGGAGGAGAAGGGGACGACAGAGGATGGGATGGTTGGATGGCATCACCCACTCAATAGACATGAGCTTGGGTGGACTCCGGGAGTTGGTGATGGGCAAGGAGGCCTGGCGTGCTTCAGTTCATGGGGTTGCAAAGAATCAGACACAATTGAGCGACTGAACTGAACAATTAAGTATTCCTTGCATATTTAAGATGTTTTCAGCTTTGCGTTATGGTACACATTTTTGTGTATCAATATTGCCCTTTATTTCTGACTTTGTGCCTTAGAGTAAAGTCCTAGAAACAGGATTTTGGGATAAATGTATACAGCACAGCCACGGTGCGTCTGAGCCTGCAGAAGGACGCCTCACTTCACAGATGTGAACACCATGCGTCTCTGCAGCAAACTTCCTGCAAGACCCACCTCAAACAACCTGTCTTTGAACTTAACTTTATGTGATATTTACTTCTCTAAAACATGTTAAGAACGTTTTGTTTATAATCATTTTACAACACTTAAATTCTGCTTTGGAGAAGACTTAATTAGATATTTGATTTAACTCTGACTTTTAATTGTTTGGAGACAAGCTGTTCCTCACAAATGTACTTCCAAGATCATTAAACCATTAACTCCTTAAGTTAAAGTAGAGTTTACAAATTTCAAGGGTATTAACAAATATATTCTAAGCAGCCTTCCACCTGTGGCTCCAAAGAGAAACTTACCTGACCTCCCTCGCATGTCAACTGTGATTTAAAAAGTTGTCTATGGAGCTCTGGAGGACAGCTGCGGCGGCTGGGACCTAAAGGACTGGGGCCCTGGTGAGGAGGGAGCATGGGCACTGCAGCCTCCTCTCACCTCCTGGCTGAGGGTTAATCCAGGTTTCAGGGCACAGCGCTGATTAGAGAGCAGAGGCCCAGAGCTTGTGACAGTGTCACTGGACGGAACGGACAGCAAAAGACGTTAAGGGCTTTCAAGGCAACAGAGTGGAGAGAAGGAAGCCACAGGGAGCCTCAGGCAGTATGAGGTTTCCTTCTCTTTCTTCCATTTCCCAAGGTGTTCATGTGTTGGGCGGGTAGAAGGATTCCTAGGTTTTCATCTTAAACCCCTAAAGGGCTGTGACTTAGGAATCATGACAAACCAGCCTTCAGAGAGCCTGAAATGTGGCCTTAGATTGACTCAATCCCTGCCCGGCTCAGGCTTGTCTGCCCATCTTGCTAGAAAGAGTAAATCCTCTCTATGGTAAGATATCATCTAAAGCCTCTATGATTTAATTATATGTAACTTCAATAATCAATTAATAAATATGCCAGAAATAGTACCAAATGATCAAATGCAGTTAAAAACGGAAAAACAAAAATAAACCAGAGACTAGAAAGAGACCCAGATATTGGCATTTTAAGACATGACTATAAAATGGCTCTGATAAATATATCCAAGAAAATTAGAGGATGGTGACCTAATAAATATTTCCCTTTACTTCTGACTTAGTGCCGAAGAACTGATGCTTTTGAACTGTGGTGTTGGAGAAGACTCTTGACAGTCCCTTGCACTGCAAGATCAAACCAATCAATCCTAAAGAAAATCAGTCCTGAATATTCATTGGAAGGACTGATGCTGGACCTGAAACTCCAATACACTGGCCACCTGATGTGAAGAACTGACTCACTGGAAAAGACCCTGATGCTGGGAAAGACTGAAGTCAGGAGAAGGGAAAGACAGAGGATGAGATGGTTGGACAGCATCACCAACTTGATGGACATGAGTTTGAGCAAGCTCCGGAAGTTGGTGATGGACAGGGAAGCCTCGTGTGCTGCAAAGAGTCAGACACAACTAAGTGACTGAAATGATACTGATTAGAGGATGGAATTAATTGTAAAAATCAAATGGAAAATTCAAAATTTAAAAAAACCCATGAAATTAAGAATTAAATAGCTGGGTTTAAATATTATATAAGACACAGCAAAATAATAGAGGATTATTATAAGTTGGAAAACAGATTGGTAGACTATGTCTCAAGTCCTGCATGCATGTGTACTCAATCGTGTCTGACTTGCAACCCTATGGACTGCAGCCTGCCACGCTCGTCTGTCGATGGGATTTTCCAGGCAGGAATACTGAGCAGTTGCCATTTCCTCCACCAACAGATCTTTCCAACCCAGGGATCAAACCTGTGCTTCTTGTGTCTCCTGCTCTTTACCACTGAGCCACCTAGGAAACCCATGTCTAAAGTAGAGAGAAACAAATTAATGGAAAATATAAAGAAACAAGAGGAAATGTACAGGAAATGTTGAAAATATTTATCATGTGAAAATGGTGTTTCAGAAGGAAAAGAGAGGCAGAACAAGGTAGAAGAAATATTTGAAGAGCTGCTGGCCAAGAATTTTTGAAACTGATAAAGTATAATAACAGATTAAAGGAATTCCACTAACCCCAAGAAGGAGGATTACAAAGAAAACCACACTAAAGCCCATGACAGCAAAACTGCTAAAAACCAAAGACAAAGAAAAAAATCTTCGAAGGACCCAGAGAAAAAGACTCATCCTTCAGCAGCATTATGGTGAGACTGGCAGCTGACTTTTTCAAAAGAAATAATGATGTACATCTTTAATGTGATGAAAGAAAGTAACTGCCAACAAAGAATTCAGTACTCTCAAAAATATTCTCAAAAGTGAAGGCAAAATTAAGATGATCTCAGGCAATCAACAACCATGAGAATTCATTGCTGGGAGGCCTGGTCTCCTAAAAGGAGATCTTCAGGGAGGAGGAAGATGACCTAGATGGAAACATGAAGATGCAGGAAGGAAAGACAGACAGATGGGCAATTCTAAACAAACTCTGCCTTTGAAAATAACAAAAATAGTGATCATGCGTGTGGCATTTAAAATATGTGCCCAATTAGAATACATAACAATGGCACAGAAGTCATAAGGGCAAAGGGAAGGCTTGAGCTGCTGGGAAGAGATGGAAATAGTAACTGGAGGCTAGTGCCCATGAGACACGGATGCACTTTGTTAACATGAGGTGAAAACCAGAGGAAGAATCACTGAATATACGACCAACAATCCCAAAGGGAAACACTGGAATAATAAAAATACCTGACAACTTAAAAACAAACACGAACAGAGTGCAGGGGCCACGAAACAGCCGAGACAACAGCGAAGAGATGGAAGCAGAGTGAAACTCCAGCTTGTCGGCAAGTGGTTGGGATGTGAGTGTAAGATGCTGTGTGTGCAATTAAAAACAGACGGAAGTAAACAGCAAGTCTCAGTTACATGGAGCTTATAGAACACTCAAATGTAAAACAGGGATATATCTTGCAGATATCAAATAGAAGAAAGCGGACATAACTACACTAATATAAAAGTAGATTTATTTTTAAGGCAAGGCACATTACTAAACACGGACAGCTTATAGGAAGATAAAACATGAAATGGGTGTGCCCCTAATAACATAACCTTGAAATATATAAAGCAAATAGTGAAATAAATAGATGGAGATATAGTTAAGTCCACAATTATAGTTGAAGATTTTAATACACGTCTCTCAGTAACTGGCAGAACAAGTGAAAGTGAGTTGTTCAGTTGTGTCAGACACTTTGTGACTCCATGGGCCATAGCCACAGGGGAAGTAGTTATGCAAAATAGTAAAATTTAGAATATTTAAATAACATGATTGATAAATGATGTAAATGATACATGTAGCACACAAACCAATAACTGTAGAATTTGCATTGTCTTAAAATGAAAATGAAACTTTGACTAATTTCAGAGGATTTAATTCATGTGGTACGCTCTCTGATTATGAGTTAAGCCAAAAATCATTAGCAAGCTGAATAGAAAACTAATAACAGATTGGACATTAAACTATAAACTTTAATAGGTTAAAAGATAATCAAAAGAAGAGTTTAGAAAAACTAGGACTAAATGATAATGAAAAACACATCTTTAAACTTGAAAGATGGGAATGAAGCAGGTCTGAGAGGGAAATTTGTAGATATAAATAATAGCAGTTTAAACAAAGGAAGGCTGAACATCTAACTTAACAAGCTAGAAAAAGAACACCAAATCGAAACTAGAGAACACAACAGGAAGGAAATAATAAAGATAAGAAGGCATGTCAGTAAGTTAATAGATAAGCATACAAGAGAAAAAAGTCAAAAGCTCGTTCTTGGAAAAATACTGATAAAACTGATAAAACTTTATACAGTATGATTCATCAAGATACAAAGAAGGAAAATAAAAATGACCAATGTTGTTCAGTTGCTAAGTGATGTCTGACTCTTTGCGACCCCATGAACTGCAGAACACCAGGCTGCCCTGTTCTTCACTATCTCCTGGAGTTTGCTCAAACTCATGTCTGTTGAGTCGATGATGCCATCCAACCATCTCATCCTCTTCACCTCTTCTCCTCCTGCCCTCAATCTTTCTGAGCATCAGGGTGTTTTATAATGAGTCAGCTGTTGTCATCAAGTGGCCAAAGTATTCGAGCATCAGCTTCAGCATCAGTCCTTCCAAAGAATATTCAGTGTTATTTCCTTTAGGGTTGACTGGTTTGATCTCCTTGCAGTCCAAAGGACTCTCAAGAGTCTTCTCTAATACCACAGCTCAAAAGCATCAATTCTTTGGTGCTCAGCTTTCTCTATAGTCTAACTCTTGTATCCATACATGACTACTGGAAAATCATAGCTTTGACTATACCGACCTTTGTCAGCAAAATAACGTCTCTGCTTTTTAATGTGCCATTTAGGTTTGTCATAGCTTTTCTTTCAAGCAGCAAACGTCTTTTAATTTCATGGTTTGCAGTCACCAACCACAGTGATTCTGGAGTCCAAGAAAAGAAAACCTGTCACTGTTTCCATTGTTTCCCCATCTATTTGCCATGAAGTGATGGGACCAGATGCCATGATCTTAGTTTTTTGAATGTTGAGTTTTAAGCCAGCTTTTTCACTTTCCTCTTTCACCTTCATCAAGAGGCTCTTTAGTTCCTCTTCATTTTTTGCCATTAGAGTGGTATCATCTGCATATCTGAGGTTGTTGATACTTCTCCTGGCAATCTTGATTCCAGCTTATGATTCATTCAGCCCAGCATTTTGCATGATGTACTCTGCATATAAGTTAAATAAGCAGGGTGACAATCTACAGCCTTGATGTACTCCTTTCCCAATTTTGAACCAGCCTGTCATTCCATGTGCAGTTTTAACTGTTGCTTCTTGACCTGCATACAGGTTTCTCAGGAGGCAGGTAAGGTGGTATGGTATTCCCATCTCTTTAAGAATATTGCAGAGTTTGTTTTGGTCCACATAGTCAAAAGCTTTATCATAGTCAATGAAGCAGATGTTTTTCTGGAATTCTCTTGCTTTTTCTATGACCCAACAGATGTTGGCAATTTGATCTCTAGTTCCTCTGCCTTTTCTAAATCCAGCTTATACATCTGGAAGTTCTTGGTTCATGTACTGTTAAAGCCTCATTTGAAGGATTTTGAACATTACCTTGCTAGCATGTGAAATGAGCACAGTTGTGCAGTAGTTTGAACATTCTTTGAGATTGGAATGAAAACTGACCTTTTCCAGTCTTATGGCCATTATTGAATTTTCCAAATTTGCTGGCATGTTGATTGCAGCACTTTAAAAGTATCATCTTTTATGATTTTAAATAGTTCCACTGGAATTCCATCACCTCCACTAGCTTTGTTTGTAGTATTGCCTCCCATGGCTCACTCGACTTCACATTCCAGGAAACAACTCTACACATGGACATCATCAGATTGTCAACACCAAAATCAGATTGATTATAATCTTTGCAGCTGAAGATGGAAAAGCTCTATACAGTCAGCAAAAACAAGACCTGGAGTTGACTCTGGCTCAGATCATGAGCTCTTTATTGCAAAATTCATGCTTAAATTGAAGAAAGTAGGGAAAACCACTAAGCCATTCAGGTATGACGTAAATCAAATCCCTTATGATTATACAGTGGAGGTGACAAATAGATTCAAGGGATTAGATATGGTAGAGAGAGTGCCTGAAGAACTACGGATGGAGGTTTGTGACACTGTAAAGGAGGGGGTGATCAAAACCATCCCTAAGAAACAGAAATGCAAGAAGGCAAAATGGTCGTCTGACGAGGCCTTACAAATAGCTGAAAGAATAAGAGAAGTGAAAGGCAAGGGAGAAAGGGAATGAAATACCCAACTGAATGCAGAGTTAAAGCCTTCTTAAGTGAGCAATGCAAAGAAATAGAGGAAAACAATAGAATTGGAAGGACTAGAGATCTCTTCAAGAAAACTGGAGACACCAAGGGAACATTTCATGCAAAGATGGGCACAATATAGGACAGAAACGGCAAGGAGCTAACAGAAGCAGACGGGATTAAGAAGAGATGGCAAGAACACACAGAACTATACAAAAAGGTCTTAATGACCCAGATAACCATGATGGTGCGGTTACTCACCTACAGCCAGACATCCTGGAGTATAAAATCGAGTGGGCCTTAGGAAGCATTACTACAAACTAAGATGACCAATACCAGGAATGAAAAAGGAGATATAGTATAGCTCTTACACACATGAAAATATGATAAGAGATATAAAGATATAGATGAAATGAACAGATTCCTTGAAAAATACAGCTTATAATTAACATAAAGAGAAACAGAATTTGAATTATCCTATGTCTGTTTTTAAAAACTTGAACCTAAAAATAAAACCTTCCCACATGACAATTCTCCCCCCAGATGGCTTTCCTGGTGAATTCCACAAACACTACAGAGGAAACAGGGCCTTATTCAACCTTCAGTATTTCACAGAATAGGAAATAGGGCCACTTGCTCATTCACTTGTGGACCAGCATAACTGTCATAGCAAAGCCTGATTTTATAAAAAAGGAAATTATAGATAAATTCATGAATGTAGACATAAAAATCTTAAACAAGATATTAGTAAATTAAACCCAGCTACATAGTAAAAGGATAGTACATAGAACAACCAAATAGGGTTTATTTTAGGAATGAAAGGGAGATTTAATATCAGAAAATCTCCCTATATAATTTTTCATATTAAACGAACTTATGAGAAAAATCACCTACTTATGTCAATATATGCAGAAAAATTATCACAAAATTCATGACCTATTCATGATTAAAAACTCAGAAAACTGGAAATTGAAAGGAGTGTTCTTAATCTGATAAAGAGTATCATCAAATATATCTGGAGTGAGTTTCATGCTTTACAGTGAAATATCTAAAACCTCCACTCTGAGCTCAGAAATAATGAAAGGTGGTCTGCTACCATCACTTTTAGTCACCTTACTTCACCAAAACATGAGTTGCACATAGAAGAATCCAGGTGAATTTACATAATAATTATAAAATTTATAAATTAAGCAAGGCTGCTGAAGCAAGATTAATATACAGAAATCAATTCCTTTTCCAGAAAGTTAATACACAAATATATACAATAGCATAAACAAGGACTTTGACATGACTATCAAAAGATGTCCAAGATATTCGCTCATAAGACCACAGAACAGTATTGAAAGAAATAAAGAAAGTCCAAACCAATGGAAGGAGCTACTAAAATCACTGGTTGGGTGATTTCAAACGGTGAAGATGTCCAGTCTGTCCAAGCTGATCTACAGATTCAATACGATCCAAAATGCAATCCCATCAGTTTTTTTGTTTTTAATGGCTACTGACAAACTGATTGATTAAGATTCACATGAACATGCAGATGACCAATCTCTTCGTAAGGAGAAAGAAGAGTTGACAGGCTTACATTGCTGGAAATCAGGACTTATTCCAAAGGCACAGAGGCTACAACAATGCAAAAATGGCAGGTGACAGATGAAGGGGCAGACGGGACACAACAGAGAACCCAGCCCCTCAATGCACAGTCCTAAGGACGCCTCTGCGGTGCGCTGGCACAGGCTGGCTTTCCAGCTAATGGTCTTGGAGAAACTGAATACACGCACGGAGAAAACACATGGATCTCAACCCCTATCTCACACCATTCACAAAAATAAACCTCCCATGGATCATAAACCCAAACACAAGAAGTTAAAATAATAAAATTTCTACATCGTAACAGGCTCAGGAAGCTCTGACCGTAAAGACAAACAGTCAACAGACTTCATTAAAATGAAGAACTTTCACTGATCAAAAACCTCATCAGGGGAGTATAAAGTTGAACCACAGTGCTGGAGATAAAATCTGTAATCCCCAGAGCTGACAAAAGGCTGCACTTCAGAACTCCTAAAAATTAACTTAAAAAAAAAAGAGAGACAGCTGAACAGAAAAATGAGCAGACACTTGAAATGGTACTGCAAAAAAAAAAAAAAAAAGAAAAGAAAAGTTTCCAAACATATTATATCATGATCCACCAAGGAAATGCAAATTAAAAACACAATTCTATATTATACAGACCCAACTACACGGCAACATCTTTTAAAACTGGGATAACAAATGGTGGTGGGAGATGGAGTAGAAGGAATCTTCACACAGCAGGTATGAGTGTGCAGCACCCAGAGAGACACAGTGTGTGCATGGCTATGATCAGGAAAGATGTATAACTATAAAAGAGATGGGAATACCAGGGGAGGCGTGCACACACACATCTGAAGAAGTGTGTACACGTGTGCAGGAGACGACACATGAATGTTCACAGCAGCACTGCCTATTGTCAGTTACCCCGGCTCCACGGACACTGAATGAATAAGTCAGCTGTGTTATCTTCACACAGGATAACCACAGCAACGACGTGGGTCAAGCTCGCTGCAAACGCTGAGTGAGGACCCCAGAGACTGGGCATTCCTCCCGTAAGTGCTAAGAGAGGCAAAATCAGCATGTGCAGGCAGAGCTCTGACTAGCAGTCACCTGCTGGGAAGTGGGAGCTGACGGGTGTGTGGGGTCCCGAGCCCGGCTCCTGGCGCTGCCCCTGCTGGACCGCGGCCTGGGTGCTGTGCTCGCGGGGAGACGGATCTCAGCGCGGGGAGACGGATCTCAGCGCGGGGAGACGGATCTCAGCGCGGGGAGCCCTACCCAGGCCCCTGATGCGGGCTTCACTCAGGGAAGGCTGTTCTCTGTAACAGACCACAGGGCCTCAGTCATGAAGTCTGTTCCGTGTGTAACACGCCCGCAGAGTCTCAGCAGTGAAGTCTGTTCTGTGTGCAACACGCCCGCAGGGCCTCAGAAGTGAGGTGGGTTCCGTGTGTAACACGCCCGCAGGACCTCAGCAGTGAAGTCTGTTCCGTGTGTAACACGCCTGCAGGGCCTCAGCAGTGAGGTGGGTTCCGTGTGTAACACGCCCGCAGGGCCTCAGCAGTGAGGTGGGTTCCGTGTGTAACACGCCCGCAGGCCCTCAGCAGTGAAGTCTGTTCCGTGTGTAACACGCCCGCAGGGCCTCAGCAGTGAGGTGGGTTCCGTGTGTAACACGCCCGCAGGCCCTCAGCAGTGAAGTCTGTTCCGTGTGTAACACGCCCGCAGAGCCTCAGCAGTGAAGTCTGTTCCGTGTGTAACACGCCCGCAGAGCCTCAGCAGTGAAGGGGGTTCCATGTGTAACACGCCTGCAGGGCCTCAGCAGTGAAGTCTGTTCTGTGTGTAACACGCCCGCAGGGCCTCAGCAGTGACGTGGGTTCCGTGTGTAACACGCCTGCAGGGCCTCAGCAGTGAGGTGGGTTCCGTGTGTAACACGCCCGCAGGGCCTCAGCAGTGAAGTCTGTTCTGTGTGTAACACGCCCGCAGGGCCTCAGCAGTGAAGGGGGTTCCGTGTGTAACATGCCCGCAGGGCCTCAGCAGTGAAGTGTGCTCTGTGTGTGTAACACGCCCGCAGGGCCTCAGTCACAAAGTCTGTTCTGTGTGTAACATGCCCTGTGGCTGCGTGAACGGATTCCTGAAGGTGAATGGATCAGACCCCGCCGTCCCCGTTCAGCAGCAGGCCCTCCTTTTTGAGTTGCTACAACTGGGACCAAGAGTGCTCTCCTGGTGGAGGTGTTCTAAGGGCCAAATTCTTAATAATGACCCTGACGAAATGCACAGCACAGGCTGGAGCAATCACCGCAGCTACTCCTGGGCCTGTGAGCACATGCCTGGACCCCGGGACGCGGTCCGGAACACAGCGACTGACCGCCCACGACTCCCGCGCAGAGCTAGGCCCTGTGCCGGCACCCAAGTCTGCATGCCCTTGGACGAACGAGATGCTCCCTCTCTGTCTGTAAAGTAAGGTCGTGGTGGCTTGGTCCTTTCTTAGCCTCTGGGCTGTTTCGGAGAATAAATGTTTGGTGACTGCAAAGAAGTCTGTTTCTTGGGTGTAATGACCAAGACAATGGGGCGTGTTGTTTTTATAACGTGGATTTTAGAATCAGCTCAGTCTCACAGCTCTCCGGGGGTGGCGTGAGCAGGCAGAAGGTGGAGCCCAGCCTGCAGTCGTTACACGCAGAGCCAGTGGTGCAGTGACCGTCACTGCAGGTGTGTGCTGCCCGTGACCGAGAAGTGTCACCTTCAGGGGACGAACGGCGACAGTGTTTGATACGCATAAAACCCCTGAGAGTCTCCTCATGGGCCACGACTGTACTTGCAATAGTTAAACAGGCCATGAAGTACAAGTCGGAGGGAAACTGTTGATGTCAATGTCGGTTGCTCAGTTGTGTCGGACTCTTGGCGACCCCATGGACTGTAGACTGCCAGGCGCCTCTGTCCATGGAATTCTCCAGGCAAGAGAATAAGAGTGGGCAATGTTCCTGACCCAGGGATCGAACCTGGGTCGCCTGCATTGCAGGCAGAATTTTTTACCAGCTGAGCTACCGGGGAAGCCCTACACTGATGTCAAGTATATGGACTGCTTGAGATAGGAGCTCTTCAAAAACAAGGTGAGTGTTATCTCATTCAAATTATCCTGTGCCAGCTAACCTCCTTAAATTGTTTTTTTTCCTGTATTAACAATTTCAAGATTTTAAAATGTACAGTAAAATATAGAAGATGCAGAGCAAATAGTAATAATATTATATCAGTTTTTAAAAGAGTTTTTTAATCATATAAAATGACAGGTCTTTCCTACATTTTTCAAAGTGCAGTTCTAGATTAAAGGCACTGCCTCATACTTCCTGAGAATTACCAGCCGCCTGTCACATCTGACATGCCTGAACCATGAGAAGCACAGCCTAACAGCTGCTAGGATCTCATCTACACACTCCATTGCCTTTACTCACTCATTTTTCTTCCAAGAATGGGTCTCCTAATGCTTTAAAACACTCCATTTGCTATGTCACTGATGTTATCTGAACACTGACCAACCTGCGAACTACATTTTAGCAAAGAGAAAGAAGATATGTAGTGCCTGGAGGAAAAGGAAATGGTGGGACTCTTGCCAAGAGAGTGCCTCCCCCACGCAGGACTGGAGGCCTGGAGAAGGTGGGCTGCCCATGTCTCGGCCGATGGAATCAGCTCTGACCACCTGCTGTCCTGACGAAGGTGCCCAGACGGTTTCGGTGTCCCCGAAACTCAGGTGCATGTAGGACCCCCAACCCTGAACTACTCGTCATAGTCTGCGCCTTGAGGACAGTATTTCCCTCTGCGTCAGGGCCAGTCCCAATTCCTGCCAGATGTCTTTAACAACCCGTGACTTGTGCCTTTACCAGCCTCTGACTGCTTCTCTTCCCTGGAACCCTCTCAGTTTTACCCGAATCTGTGTCTCCCAAGTTGCAATTCCTAAGACCCCCAAATAAAGCTCTCTGTTGTCTACAGATTATTTTTTGACAGGTGATCAAAACCCATTAAAATAAGCTGGATATCACCCATTTTACTAAGGCTAGTGATGCATAAGACATGGATTTAACCTAAAAGTAAAAGCTTTTCTCGGGTGGAAGCGTCTATACCTCCTTCAGACCCCACCACCAGCCGTAAAGCGTCTGGTGCTAGCTCCATAGGTAACGAGGGCCCGGGCGCCCGGGAGCAGCGGGCTGTGTTGACGGAGCGCCTCCTACACGTGGCCCCGTCCGCCGGCGCGCTTCACAGACGCGCAGAGAGAAGGCAGTCTGCTCCGCGGCACACGGCCACTACGAGACCGCCCCGGATTTGAACCTGCCCTCTGCTCCTGAACACGGGGCACCGTCTCTCAGCAGAGCGCCGTTGGGAGGCTTCCACCGGGGCGTTTCTGAGTGGGGAGGGGAGGCCCAGGCTGCGTCTGTGTTTTCAAAGCATGACATCGCTATGGGGCTTCCCTGGCGGCTCAGCTGGTAAAAAATTCTGCCTGCAATGCAGGTGACCCAGCTTCCACCTCTGGGTCAGGAACATTGCCCTGGAGAAGGGCATGGTTACCCACTCTGATTTTCTTGCCTGGAAAATTCTAGCACTTGAACGGCATTCTTATCCCCCGTCAGCGTTGTCTCCTCAAATGAGACATGCAAACGTCAGCGTCAGCATTGTACTGTACCTTCTGAGGGAGTCTGGCTGGGTCGGCAAAGAGGAGGGCCGGGGAGTGGTCTCTGCCCCCCTCACGGGCTGAGACAGCTTAAAGGGGTGATTTCCCATCTCCTGTTTTTGGCAGAATCACTCATTTCTGCTACTTACCTGAAGAGGCAAAAAATTATGCTTCCTGTTGTAAGGGAGATCAGAGAGACGCTGTAGCCCAGGGTGTAAACAGCCTTCACCCGGATATAGAACGTGATCTGAAAGAGAAGGGGACGCGTCTGTGAGCCACAGCGGGGCCCTCCTCCTCGGGGTGGGCTGGGGGGCTGCTGCTGCTGCTGGGTCCTGGAGTTCCATCTCTGCCCCGAGCCAGAAACGACCCTCAACGCCCACCTGCTCCCTTCCAAGGCACCGTGAATGACTTGGCCTGGTCTCCATAAGGCAAACCTGTCTGGAGGGTGTGAGCGGGGGAACCTCAGGAAGCCAGGACGGTGGGTGGCACATTTGGAGGGGCCTCCAGGCCTGCCCAGAGCCGGGGGACCGGATGCGGTCAGCCTTCCAGACGCAGGGACCCATCTCTGCAGCTCGTCCTCGCCTCTGGGGGGAGAAGCGCACCCAGGTGGGTGCTGGGCCCAGCTCGTGGTCTTCCCTCAGGTCACCCTGCCCACGGAAATGGCCACTTTCAAGCAGAACCACGCAGGTCTGACCCAGGAAGACCAGGCTGAGGCAGGATCCTGCCTTCCGTGGCGCGTGGCTCCCGGCTCCCTCTGCGGACCCCTGGTGTGATCGGGGTCTTAAGTGCATGGAGATGGCAGAGCTAAGAGTGAGCGAAACAGCAGATCCTGCCTCCGGTGACCCCGAGGCTCACAGGTCAGCGTGTGTGGGACGTGTCGCTTTCTGTGGCCTCGAGCCTGCGAGGGAGGAAGCAGGGACACACTGGGGCTCGGCAGCATCCTTGGAAACCCGGATTGGAGGGTCTGTCCCGCCTTGTCGCCCTGACGCGGGGCCACAGGCAGGACGGGCATGTTTGGGGCAGCTGCCGCCGTGGCACCCGCAGTAGAGTTCAGGTTGGACAGTTGGGAAAGGACCTATTTCACACCCGCGGAAAGCACAGGAAGCTATGTGATGAGCACACACGCCTGCAAACAGGCCCCAGGAGCGGAGCCACAGCTGAGTAAGCGGGGGGCGCCTGGGGACCCTGCCCAGGCCCGATGCCCTCGGACCCTCCCCAGGCCTGATGCCTGCGGTGTGTTTTCAGCACACGGGTCCGCTCCCAGGTCTTGGTGGAGTCGCGGTGGTCTCCTCTCCTGCAACTGCGTTTTCCCTTCTCGACCTTTTTCCTCACGTTTCCTGATTCTCAGGGCCCCCTCTGCTTTCTGCATGCCTCGGAAGCACACTCCTCAGGCTCGTCTGATGGGTCTGCGGCCGTGGACCCATCAGGCTTGTTTTCTGGACCGCCTCTTCCCCCTGTGTTTCTGAGCGCACCCTGTGCTGGATCCCGAGAGCCCCAGGCGTGGGAGGAGCCCGCGTCCGTGCGGTCTGCCGGGGGCAGCCTGTCTCAGACTCTCAGCGGCTGGGTGCTTTCTGGGCTCACCGCAGCTGCCTGGCTGGGGCTGGCCCTCTGTCCACGGTGCCTGGGCGGCCGGGGTCTGACTCTCCTGCCAGGGCTGTGCTCACAGTGACACCGCCCCCTCATCCAGGGGACCCTCCACGGCCTGCCCCCTCACCCCTCTGCCGTCCCGGCAGTTTCTTCGGACTTATCTTCCCCTTTCCAGAAATTTCTTTCCATCTGTATCTGATTTTGCTTTTTGATGAATCTATGTGACTTTCATTTTAAAAGCGAAGTGTAATTGATTCACAATGTTGTGTTAGTTTCAGATGGACAGCACAGTGATTCAGTTACACACACATATTCGTTTCCTTTATAGGTTATTACAAAATATTGGGCATACTTCCCCTTGTTGTTTATCTGTTTTACAGATAGTAGCGTGTGGATCTTAGTTTCAAACTCCTAATTTATACCTTCCCCCGTCTGCTTTTTTTAACCATAAGTTTGTCTTCTGTGTCTATAAGTCTGTTTCTGTTTTGTAAATAACTTCATCTATATCATATTTTACATTTCACATACAATTAATACCATATGACATTTGTCTTTTCTTAGTTCACTTAGTATGATAATCTCTAGGTGCATCGATGTTGCTACAAATGGCATTATTTCACTCTTTCTAAGGCTGAGTGGCATTCTATTGTACGAATGCTCCACCTCTTTATCCGTTCACCTAGTGATGGACAAACCCTGTTTCCATGCCCTGGTTACTGCAAACAGTGCTGTGATGGACATTGAGATGAATGTTTCTTTCCTAATCAGAATTTTCTCCAGGTACATTCCCCGGGGTGGGGTTGCTGGATCCTATGGGAGCTCCATTTTGGTTTTTAGAGGAACCTCCATTCTGTTCTCCATCGCGGCTGCACCAGCTTACACTCCCACCAACAGGGCGGGAGGGCTCCTTTTTCTCCACACTCTCTCCAGCATTTATCATTTGTAGACTTTTTAATGATGGCCATTCTGAGCAGAGTGAAGTGATACCTCTTTGTACTTTTGATTTCCATTTCCTAATTATCGATGTTGAGTGTGTTTTTACGTGCCTGTTGACCATCTCTATGTCTTCTTTGCAGAAATGTCTAGGTCTCCTGCTCATTTTTTTATTGGGTTGTTTGTCTTACTGTTTTTGGGTTGCATGAAGTATTTGTATATTTTGGAAAGTAAGCCTATGTCAGTCTCATCATTTGCAAATATTTTCTCACAGTCCGTAAGTTGCCTTTTCATTTTGTTTATGCTTTCATTCACTGTGCAAAAGCTTATAAGCTTAAGTCCCACTTGTTTATTTTTGCTTTTATTTCTATTGCCTTGGAAGACTGATCTAAGAAAACACTGCAATGATTTATGTCAAAATGTTTTGCCTATGTTCACTTCTAGGAGTTTCATAGCATCCTGCCTCATATTTAAGTCTTTAAGTCATTTTGAGTTTATTCTTGTATATAGTGTGAAGCAGTATTCTAACTTAATTGATTTATATGCAGCTGTCCAGTTTTCCCAATACCACTTGCTGAAGAGACTGTTTTTTCTCTATTGTGTATTTTTGTCTCCTTTGTTGAAGATTAATTGGTCATAGATGTGTGGGTTTATTTTTAAACTCTCTGCTCTGTTTCATTGATCCATAGTTTTGTTTTTGTGCCAATACCATGCTGTTTTGATTACTGTAACTTTGTGGTATTGTCTGAAGTCTGGGATGGTTATGCCTCAAGCTTTGTTCTTTTTCTTCCGTATTGCTTTGGCAATTCTGGGCCACTCACGGTTCTACGTAATTATTAGGGTTATTTGTTCTAGTTCTGTGGAAAATGTCATGGGTAATTTAATACGGATTGCATTGAATCTGTATATTGCTTTGGGCAGTATGGTCGCTTAATGATAGTTTTTCCAGTCCAAGAGCATGTGGTTTCTTTCCATTTGTAAAATAATTTTCAATTTCCTTTATTAGTATTTTATAGTTTTCAGCATATAAGACTTTCACCTTCTTGGTCAGTTTTTGTGGTTGTTGTTCAGGCTCTAAGTCATGAATGACTCTCTGCGACCCCATGGACTGCAGCACACCAGGCTTCCCTGTCCTTCACTATCTCCCAGAGTTTGTTCAAAGTCATGTCCATTAAGTCAGTGATGCCATCCAACCATCTCATCCTCTGTCCTCCCCTTTTCCTACTGCCTTCCATCTTTCCCAGCATCAGGGCCTTTTCCAATGAGTCAGCTCTTTGTATCAGGTGGCCAAAGTATTGGAGCTTCAGCTTTACAACCAGTCCTTCCAGTGAATATTCAGGGTTGATTTCCTTTAGTATTGATGGGTTTAACTCCTTGCAGTCCAAGGGACTCTCAAGAGTCTTCTCCAACACCACAGTTTGAAAGCATCAATTCTTTCGTGTTCCACCTTCTTTGTAGTCGAACTCTCACATTCATACACAACTACTGGAAAAACCATGGCTTTGAATACACTGTGTAGGTTTGCCATAGCTTTTCTTCCAAGGAGCAAGCATCTTTTCATTTCATGGCCGCAGTCAATTCCTGCAGTGATTCTGGAGCCCAAGAAAAGAAAATCTGTCACTGTTTCCATTGTTTCCTGTCTATTTGCGATGAAGCAATGGGACTGGACGCCATGGTCTGAGTTTTAATGCTGAGCTTTAAGCCAGCTTCTTCACTCTCCTCTTTTACCCTCCTCAGGAGGCTCTTTAGTTCCTCTTCACTTTCTGACGTTAGAGTGGTGTCATCTGCATACCTGAGTTGCTGATATTTCTCCTGGAAATCTTGATTCCAGCTTGTGATTTATCCAGCACAGCATTTTGCATGATGTACTCTGCAGAGAAGTTAAATGATCAGAGTGACAATACACAACCTTGACATACTCCTTTCCCAATTTTGAACCAGTCAGTCGTTCCATGTCCAGTTCTAACTGTTGCTTCTTGACCTGCACACAGGTTTCTCAAGAGGCAGGTAACATGGTCTGGTATTCCCATCTCTTTAAGAATACTCCACAGTTTGCTGTGATCCTCAGAGTCAAAGGCTTTAGTGTAGTCAATGAAGCAGATTTTTTTAAAAGAATTCCCTTGCTTTTTCTATGATCCAGCATATGTTTGCAATTTGATCTTTGGTTCCTCTGCCTTTTCTAAATCCAGTTATACATCTGGAAGCAGTTTACACACTGCTGGTCAGTCTTATTCCTCAATATTTTGTTTTTCTTATTCAATTTTTAAAGAGGTCATTAAAAAAATTCCTCTTTCTGATATCAATATTTCCTTGTTAGCATAAAGAAATGCAACAGATCTGTATATTTTGCTTTTCATTATTTTAGGTCTATTTTTTCCCCCTCAGAGCAGGTCCTTTTTGGAATATCTTGTCTTTGGTTATTTTCAATTTCCTCCTTTAAAAAAAACATTTTAAATGCACTTATTTGTATTCTGTGCTTGCCGAGTCCATTGTCTCCAGTTGTGGGGATATGGTTTCACTGTGATCTGCTGACTGGTTCACAGTGCTTTCTTGTGTGTGTGCGTGCTAAGTCACCCAGCTGTGTCCGCCTCTGTGCAACCCTATGAACTGTAGCTGCCAACTCCTCTGTCCATGGGGTTTCCCAGGCGAGAATACGGGGGTGGGTTATCATGCTTTCTTCGAGGGGATCTTGCCAATCCAGGGATGGGACCTGCGTCTCTTGTCTCCTGCATTGGCAGGTGGGTTCTTTGTGTGGTTTGTACATTTAGGCCTGAGCTCACCTTTGGGGTTGGTTTACGGGAATTTGGGAGGCCTGGACAAGGATTTCCTTCCGGGAGAACCTGTGTTTGCATCTGCCAGGCCCCCCAGTGCTGCCCAGTCAGGAGTGCTCTGCCTGCATGTCTCAGCTCAGAGCCTCCGTAGTGAGCAGCATAACAAGAAACTGATTTGCAGGAAGGCACAGCTGGGGTGACAGATCCCGGGGAAGAGGCGGCCGGGAAGGAGGACAGCCCAGCAGGGAAGCTGGCAAAGGAATCCTATGGGGAGCCCGAGTCCACTGGGATCAACCAAGTACAGTGAAAATAATACTATAATGCTTTTTGTTTACAAAATTGGTGATAATTGAAAGAATAGGAAACTGCTGGGGTGTTAGCTAACTCACATCCATTCCCAGTGAAAACACACGTCAGCACATTTCAGGGAAAGCTGCTTGACAACAGAATTAAAAACATTGAAAATACCCTCTTCATGCTTCATGTCCTCTAACCAGGAATCTGAGATTGGCACACAGATTTGTTTGGTTAAAATAAGAAGATACTAGAAACAACCTAAGCTATGAACGGCTGAGTGAACTCAGCACATTTATAAACAGAACATCACACTCCCTTAACAATGCTGTTTTTGAAGGATGTTGGCTGACTTCAGAAAATGTTCATGATACATGATACTTTGTAAAACAGAAGAAGCAGGGTGTACATTACGAACAATGGTAACTTTGAAGTAAACACATGAGCGCAGGGGAGGGACCAGGTAGTTACTGCCCAGGCCTTCCTCCTGGAGGGCCCCACCCTGATCACACTGCTGCAGGTGTAGTCAGAGGAGCAGAAATAGGAACCAGTTACTCATAAACCACGCACCAGAACAGGCTGCACAGAAGTCGGTGACGGGCCTTCAGTCTTCAGTTCCCTGCAAAGCTACTGTTAAGTTCCTAAGGGAGAAAATACCCATTTTCTGTCATCTGTAACACCCATAATCTGCACCACAAACCTCACGAAACAGAGCTGAAGGCGCAAATACTTGGGGGAAATGCAAGGAGTCCAGTGCTCACCCCCCTTCTAACTCCTCTGAAATTAGAAGGCATTGCTCCCCTTCAGGGTGATGGATTTATCTAAACGCTCCTTTGTAATAATTTCTTGATACACAAAAGATTCATTCCACATGACTGGCTGAATTTAATATTCATTTGTGACCCAGTCAGGATAATACGACGACATCCCCAAACTCATTCTTATGAACTTTATGAATTTATAGAAGTCTTAGAACTAGACATCTAGTCTAGTGACGTATGAAAAGGATGTTTTTAATATTTTTAAATATATTGTCAGTAAGGACTTGTTTTCCTGAAGCCAACGAAAGGTGATCAGAGAACATGTAGGATACTCTGCAATTCTCAACTCCTTTGTTTGTAAGCCCTTTGGGCACCCACTAAGGTGTGGTCTGTGAAAAGTTAGCTCAGAGAATACACTACTTACTTGATGTTTGATTGCATGGAGTTTGGAGTCAGATAGGCTGTGTCTGGCTACACTGTTGATGAGCCCGACAGTCTCTGCCAGCCTCTGTCTGCACACACGGCCTTTGCAGACCCTTGCAAGTGTTCAGAATTGTCCATCACCCTAACTTGTGTACTGAACATGTTTGGACCCCCGTGGTGTCATGGGCAAAAAAATCACAGAGGGTATCTGTTGCAGATTTTGCTGCTTTCCCGGCAGTCCCAGAAAGTTTTTCACTGTCATTTACCAGAAAGCCTTTACGTGCGCCCTGCAATGGTGTGGTCCTCAAGTTTATGTAATTGGGTTTCAGACTTGACATCACACCCCCAAATCCTGACCGGGGCATCTTAGGCTGGAAGGTGACCTCTGGGACTTTCCCTGAGGCTTCACCGAGGGGTGTTCACCGAGGATTACATTGGGGTGAACGGAGAAAACTCGTTAAAAACAGCAGAGGAGCCACGCACACAAGAGCCATGGCCTGAGCCGTCCTCTGAAGCGACCGCTCTGTTCCCCCCTGTGGGGAGACGTCTGCACTGCCCTGGGCGTCTCTCCGGGGGCCGGTGAGGGGGCGGGCTGGCCGGGCTGTGGTTCTGCTACTGACGGTGTCCAGCGCGGGGCCCCCTAGCGAGGCGGGACCGTTGTCGGCCAGCATGTGGGTCAGAGGCCACTTTACTCTGAACTGTTAAAACCCCGTCCTCCCAAAACAAGGGCGCAAACTAAAAACCCAGTCAGGCGGCTCATTCAGCCGCAGCCCTGGGTCAAGCGGCCGCTCCGCTTTGCTTTCCCGACGCTGAATGGATGCCGCGCACACGCTCTTCTGAAACAAGGGGAGGCAGGAGTTCTGGCTGCCAGTACGTCCTGGAACAAAGCGACCTCGCCTGGCACAGAGCCGGCGCCATGGGCCGGGTACCCCGGCGTCTCCGCCAGCGACGTGACTCAGCCCAGGGAGCCCAGCAGGGCGGGCGGGTCCCTGCTGGGGCAGAGCCAGAGCCCCTCGCGAGGCAGGGCCCCAGTCCCTGCGTCTCCGTCTGAGTGCACAGACGTCTGCGAGGCCTCGGCGTATCCCATTCATAGTCAATGCTGTATTCTTGCTCTCCCAGAGCCCTGAGATCCTCTAAGCTTGAGGCCTGCGGGATGATTCCTGGGGGAGGGGGCGGGGGGCTCTGCTGGGGGCGCCTGCTCTTGAGCGGCTGAAGCTGCAAAGGTGACTCTCAGGGGACAGAACGGTGTCCCGGTGGGGCCGAGGAGCCCCCCAGTGGGACTCCCCAGGGCGGGGGTGGGGGGCGTTCCCAGGGCCCCAGCACGGGCCGCCCGGCAATACACGCGGCAGCGCACGACTCCTCCAGGGGAGAGGTTGTCACGGTCGCATGTCTCCGTCACGGGTTTGGACTTCGATTTACTTGGGAAGACGCTCTACAGGGTGTTCCCGTCATCGCGTCGTGAGGCAGCGGGGAAACCCGCCGCGGAGCTTCCCCTTCTGGAAGCTTCGGGGCCTGGGGGCGGGGCGCGCGGTGGACGCCGGGAAGGGACCCTGCGCGCTGAGCCGCTGAGGCTGCCGGGAGGAGGCGCCGCCCTCCCCGGCCCCTGCCTGCGCAGTGTGTGGGGCCGGCGGCGAGCGCGTCCCCCGCAGACCCAGCAGTCCACGCGCCTCCGCCGCCCGGAGCTGCCGCCCGGAGCTGCCGCCCGAGCCTCCCCAAGGCGCCCCGCGGCCTGGCCTGTGTGTGCGAACGCCGAGTCATAACGAGGCGCCGGAGCCTCCACGCGGCCTGCCAGGCCTGCTGCGCGTCTGTCTTCCCGGGGACTATTAATAGCTCCCGTTCTCTCCGGAGAGGCCAGGTTTGGCCGATATTTTATACAGCCACCCTATTTATAACCCAGTAGTGGGTTATGCAATCAATTCCGAAGGTGACAACCAACGCTTAACAGAAGGTAGCACGGAAAATGTGGCTTTATGAAGTGTTCGTGTTGGCTCACACTGTGAAACGCATTTCTAACTGTGGATTTCAATCAGGAGTTGAAAGCCCCTTGGCTGGACCAGAGACTTGATCCGGGAAACCTCTGATTACAGCCTGGCCCGGCCCATCGCCTCACCCCGCAGCTGAGGCACAAACACCCTGACTTACTCTCTTCTGAACCCGCGGAAGCCCCATGCTTTGTAACAAAAGCTAATTCATTCTCCCAGACCTTTTGGTAATGATTAACCTGAGTACCTGGGGCCCTGGGGATGCAAAGGAAACCGCCGTTGATACGCAGTGTCTGTCTCCGATGGGAACCACTCGATTAAAAGGCAGGCCCCTGTCTCTGGGGCACACACAACGTCCTGTTGGGTGAACAAGACTAACACAAACTCTGAAAAGTGGACGAGTAAGCACTGACCTGCGCTTCTAACTGCAAACTCAGAGCCGGTGGCTGGCGGCAGCAAGGATGGGTGGGGGACTGGGGGGCGCGTGGGGCGCTGGGGACACCGGGATGTCTCTGGGCGGGGGGCGGGGCCGTCCCGGCTCCACCGGAGGCATCAGTAGCGCACGATACTCACTTCGCTTGGCACCTGCTCCAAACACACCGGTCCTGCTGGGTCTCCCAGCTACTCCGAGAAGGCACCGCAGGGACCCACGCACGCTGTCCTGTGGGGCGGCAGGCGGAGGGTGCAGCGGGCAGGGTTTGCTGCCCACGGCAGGACGCAGAGTGGGCTGGCCAGACCGGGGCCTTTCCTCGTGGTGGCTTTGGCGCGGGGGACAGGATCTTGGAGCCTGTGGACCAGCAGCAGGGCCAGGAGGCAGCCACTGCCTCCCGTGCAAGGAGGCTCCTGTTCTCACCTCAAAGATGGAAGCTGGGGGCCTCTTCATTTTAGGGGCTGCCAGAAACGGCAGCCCCGCCCGTCTTCAGGGCCTCTGGGCCAGGCTCAGGTTCGCGGTGAGGCTCACTGTCATGCTGGTAACAATCTTACCGTCGAGTTTTTCTTCCTGAAGGTCGTTGGCAAGTATTTTTTAAGACCCACCCATTCTGATTGCAGGATTCTAACTATAATCTAATCGTGATGGTGCTTTGCAATTTACAGAATGTAACACAAAAGTTAATTCATTTTCTTCTTCCAGTGGCCTATGAAGGAGCAGACATATTCTTGCCACACTTCTCTTATACAGATGGGACCCGAGTCTGGGGAACAGTCCTAAAACACGGGGCCACCGAGGTGCAGGGTTGACTCCACCCAGACCCTAGTGTCTTCTCCTTTCAGAGGCCCTTGCCTGAGGGCAAGTTACCCATCTGTTTCAGCTTTTTCCTTTAAGAGGAACTGGTCAGTTCTGCAGATAAGGACGTGGACACTCTATCTGAACAAAGAGTCCATTGGAAGTTAACAGCTCTCCTTGGTCCACAAGAGAAGGGAGGACATAGGACAGACAGCTGTCCCAAGACCGGGGGAGACCAGGCAGAGGCAGGAGCTGGGGCTTCCCGGAACAGAACCGCGAGACTGCCTGCTAAGCTGCAGGAATCAGACACTGGTGCAGCGTAAAGGACAGAAAAGGACGTCAGCGAGCAGGACAAAACAGTCTAGAAACAGACCCACGTGATAGTAACTGGTCTTTGACAAAAGACTACAGGCAATACAGTGGGGCAAAGACAGCCTTTCCAACAAATGTTGCTGGGACAACTGGACATCTACATGCAAAAAAATGAACCTAGACACACCCTTATACTTTCACAAAAATTAACTTAAAACGGGCTATAGCCCTAAAGAAAGTAGGAAGTTGCTCAGTCGTGTGACTCTTTGTGACCCTATGGGCCATAGTCCACCTGGCTCCTCTGTCCATGGGATTCTCCAGGTAAGAATACTGGAGAGGGTTGCCATTTCCTCCTCCAGGGCATCTTCCTGACCCAGGGATCAAACCCAGGTCTACTGCATTGCAGACAGATTCTTTACCGTCTGAGCTATTAGGGAAGCTCCTATAGATGTAAAGGTAAAGTGCAGAACTATAACTGTTAGAAAATAACATAGGAGAAAACCTAGATCCCCTTGGGTTGTGATGCTTTTTAAAATACAATGCCTATATGTATACCTATGGCTGATTCATGTTGAGGTTTGACAGAGAACAACAAAATTCTGTAAAGCAATTATCTTTCAATAAAAAATAAATTAAAATAAATAGAATGCCAAAGGCACCCTTCATGAAAGAAATCATTGATATGCTGGACTTAAATAAAATTTAAAAATTCTACCCTGTGAAAGAATTTCAGAGAATGAGAAGACCTGCCACAGACAGGGAGAAAATATTTGCAAAAGCATCTGATAAGGATTGTTATTCAAGACATATAAAGAAGTCTTAATACTCAATAGTGAGAAAACACACAACCCAATAAAAAATGGGACAGAGACCTTAACAGGTGCCTCTCCAAAGAACGGATCCAGGTGGCAAACAGGCAAATGACAAGATGCTCCCAGAAAGCACAGATCAGGGCGTCTGGGCGGACAGACGCCCCGAGAGCAGCGCCCACGGCGAGCAAGCGCGTGCGGACCCTGCACTCACTGGGGACCCCGGGGGTGAGCGTCCCTTCGCTGTGAAGCGGTGATTAAAGGCAGAGCTCTCCCTCGTGGGCTTGTCGGGGGATTCAATGAGCCAATCCATGCGAGAGCTGTAAACACTCCCAGTAAATGTCCGAGACATGATTTTTGGCGCTTGGTTTGATTTTATAATGAAGACCGTTTTTATGAAAAAAGAGGTCCTCGAGGTTGTTCATCTGCGCCCGGAGTCCTCCTCGGTCAGGTTCCGTCTGCGCTCGCTCTGCTTCACCGAGCGCCTCGAGTCTCAGCCGCTGCCTCCCCACGGGCAGCGTGGTCCCGCCTCCCTCACGGCCGCCAGCATCGTGCCGGGGGGACTGGGGGGACGGGGTGACGGGCGCGCTCCTGCTGACCACAGCTCCTCCTCCCGTCTGCGGGGCTCAGAGGTGCCCCGGAGCCGAAGGGGAGACGCAGGCTTTGCGCTGGGCCCCTGCGGTCTCTGCTGCAGCCTTCAGGGCCTCTGACGAACTGAACCTGAGCCCAGCTGGGCACCCCGACAGCACTGTCCCGGGGGGAAGTGATCAGGCTCCCGCGCGGCAAGTCGGGGTCACCTGGCGACGGCACTCACGGGACCCCGAGGTCACTGTCCTCCCGAGGACGAGCCGAGGCTTCAAGAAGGAACAGGAGACGGGGGTCCAGACAGTCCCCATGACTGACGCCCCCTCAGCACAGGCTGACTCCCCGTGGAGACCGCACCCCTGAGCGGCGGGCAGCCTGGCCGCAGGCCGCGGGTGACCCTCCAGAGGCAGGGGTCCTGGGGTCCAGGGGCCCCGCCCCTGTCTGCGCGGCCCCCTGTTTTCAGTCACCGCAGGGACCGCGCCTTTGTTGGTATGGACGGGTTAGAGGAAAATGGATTTTCTTTTAAAACCCAAAGGTGACATTTCTGAGATTAAAAAGAAAGCAGTAGATATTTTGGAATGTTTTCTCCCACTGAGACCTATTTCGAGCACAGGGTTTATGATAAAGAAAAGGCGACAGAAAAAGAGGTCGGAGCCTGTGCTTTGCCATCGAGCATCCTGATCCTAGAAACACCAGGCAAACCCACAGGGAGCCGGGCTTTGGGGCGAGGGAAAGACAGAGAAAGGCTGGGGGCGGGAGAGGCTGGGCCACTCCACCAGAGCCGCCCTGGCTCCTCGGAGGGATGCGCCCTGGGCAGGGGCCCAGACAGCAGTCAGAGAGCAGCTTCGCAAGACGTCCGGAGCTGGGTTACACCAGGGCTGCTCACACCTGAGGCGGTCCGTTTGTGTGTGTGTGTGTGTGTGTGGCCCGGGGCCTGCTGCTCTCCTTCCCCCAAGCTCAGAGGCTGCAGGACAACCAGCGGCCGGGTTCCCTGAACCACTCCTGCAAGAAAGTCGCCTCCAAACAGGCTTCAGGAAATGCTCGACAGCAGGAAATTTGACGGTTGAGTCTCCCCATTGTCCTGACAGAGTCTGGGTGGATGCAAATGTCGCTGAGAGATGATTTGTCAAACAGCAGAAATTTGTATTTGGGAGACTTAAAACTATTTGAATATAGAAGTAATGTATTTGCTGACTTTTGAAGTAGAAAAATATAACCAAACCACTAAAGGGAACATGCGGCTTCACTGTTTCCTGTCCTTCCTCTGCATGTTTCCAGGCGTGCAGTCTCTCGCTGTCCTTGTCCAGCCCGAAATGCCCACCTCCCACCCCCGTGATGGGTGGTACCACCCAACAGAGGGGAGGGGAGCTTCTCCCAAAGCCTGTCCTCTCTTTCTAGGTCTGTAACAGATCGCAAACACCCAGTAAAACAAACATTGCTAATTTCCATATTTTCTTCAATTATCTCTTTGGACTACGGACTTTCAGTCCTGAAATGTGCATGTCACGTGGAGAAATGGACAGGATTATCCAGCGAATGTCCTGGTTGTCCCCATCCTACCCTGGAGCAGCGCCTCCCTTCCTGACGGCCTGGGGGGTGTGGCTGGGGCTGGTGGGCACCCAGCTCTGCTGGCAGGGCTCCCCGTCCTGAACCCCCAGCTGTTACCCCGCCTGCCTCACCTCCCCGACGCAGTGCCGCCCTCTCATCTTATGAGCAGTCCACGCTCTGAGCGTGCTCTCGCGTGCCCTGAAGAAACCCCGGGACGCTTCCTCCCGCCACTCGATGCAAAGTGAGACAAAGACACCACCCTTGGTGCTTGTTTGGAGGCAGAATGGGGCCGGCCGTGGTAAGAGAGCTGAGTGTGGGCCCACCTGCACCCTTAGGGCTCCAATCCGGGCCTCCGCCGGCCGCGGGCCATCCCTGTGGAACCCCCAGCCCCACCCGACTCGGGGACATCGTGGTCCTGATGGACCTGGGGGTGAGAGGTGGAAGGCATCTGACGCAGAAGGACCGCACACATTAGGGACGGGGACCCTGGGGGAGGTGCCACTAGCGGTCAGTGTGAGAGTTCCTGCAGTGGTCTGAAAGCTGAGAGGAGGCCGCAGAAATATTTTTAGGAATATGGCATAACATGGAAGAAATGTGTCTGCTTAAAGCATGGGAAGGTTGAAATGCCAAACAGTTCTCTTGGCTATATTTAGCAGAAGTGCTCTTTATTTAAGACCTATGTTAGCAAATATATAATGTGGGAGATGTATGGAGTGCCTGGCCTGGCGTGTCCACCCAGCGCAGGACGCCAGCCTGTCGCTGGGACCGCTGTCCTTGGGAGGGGCTGTGGGCCAGGCGTGGATCCATGGGCAGTGACTGAGTCACACCTGGTGGCTGAGCGGGGTACAGTCCTGGGGTCCTTCACCTGGCTCTCGATAACAGGGGAAAGGAGTCCTCCTGGGCCCACAGAGACTCATCATGGCTCCTGACTTCGAGCTGTTGGATGTTTTGCCAGCTCTTGGCTGGGGCTGCTGGGCAGGAGGTGAGAACTGGAGGCAGGGAGGCTGGCCAGGACACTCTGACCAGGAGCCTCCAGATGGCTGTTGGCGGAGGAGGGAAGTCAGGAGGACAGGGTCTGCCTGACGTGCTGTGGGGGAGCCCCTGGGCCAGGAGAACCCCTGGGCCTGGGACAGGATGGGTCGGGGGCCTGGGGGGCGGGTGGGCAGGCAGATGACATGGGGTGGAGCACCCGTTTCTGGCTGGTCCCACCTGAGGCCGAGGCCATCATGCAGGATGAGCTCCTTGACTCTGGAGACCCTCAGCTCTCAGTGGAGAAACCCTGGGCTCCCATGATAAGGGCGGGGCTTCCTTAAACATCCGCTGGATCATCGAAAAAGCAAGAAAGTTCCAGAAAAACATCTATTTCTGCTTTATTGACTATGCCAAAGCCTTTGACTGTGTGGATCACAATAAACTCTGGAAAATTCTGAAAGAGATGGGAATACCAGACCACCTGACCTGCCTCTTGAGAAACCTGTATGCAGGTCAGGAAGCAACAGTTAGGACTGGACATGGAAAAACAGACTGGTTCCAAGTAGGAAAAGGAGTACTTCAAGGCTGTATATTGTCACCCTGCTTATTTAACTTTTGTGCAGAGTACATCATGAGAAACACTGGGCTGGAAGAAGCACAAGCTGGAATCAAGATTGCTGGGAGAAATATCAATAACCTCAGATATGCAGATGACACCACCCTTATGGCAGAAAGTGAAGAAGAACTAAAGAGCCTCTTGATGAAAGTGAAAGAGGAGAGTGAAAAAGTTGGCTTAAAGCTCAACATTCAGAAAACTAAGATCATGGCATCTGGTCCCATCACTTCATGGGAAATAGATGGGGAGGCAGTGGAAACAGTGTCAGACTTTATTTTTTTTGGCTCCAAAATCACTGCAGATGGTGATTGCAGCCATGAAATTAAAAGATGCTTACTCCTTGGAAGGAAAGTTATGACCAACCTAGAGAACATATTAAAAAGCAGAGACATTACTTTGCCATCAAAAGTCCGTCTGGTCAAGGCTATGGTTTTTCCAGTGGTCATATATGGATGTGAGAGTTGGACTGTGAAGAAAGCTGAACGCCGAAGAATTGATGCTTTTGAACTGTGGTATTGGAGAAGACTCTTGAGAGTCCCTTGGACTGCAAGGAGATCCAACCAGTCCATCCTAAAGGAGATCAGTCCTGGGTGTTCATTGGAAGGACTGATGCTGAAGCTGAAACTCCAATACTTTGGCCACCTGATACGAAGAGCTGACTCATTGGAAAAGACCCTGATGCTGGGAGGGATTGGGGGCAGGAGGAGAAGGGGACGACAGAGGATGAGATGGCTGATGGCATCACCGACTCGATGGACATGGGTTTGAGTAAGCTCTGGAAGTTGGTGATGGACAGGGAGGCCTGGCGTGTTGTGATTCATGGGGTCGCTAAGAGTCGGACACGACTGAGCGACTGAACTGAACCGAACTCCTTAAACCTTCTTAGTGGTATTAAGTCCTTTATCCAAGGGTTAAAAGAGAAGAGGCTTAAGATGAAGATAGGCAGGCCAGAGGCAGCTTTTGCTGGGAGAGGAACACAGACGGAGGAGACCTTGTCTGTGGAAGCTGAGGTGCAGTGATAGGGCATCCCAAGCTGAGCGGGGCTAGGTCAGGGTTTCATGGCACCAGGAATGCAGGCTTAGACCACTGAGCGCCCCCAGCCCCTCGCAGCTTCACAGTCACGGCTCCCGCCGTCATCCGAGGGGTCCTCTGGGGTCTTCAAGCCCGTGTCTCCTTCTCAGGGCTCCTGCTCTCTGTTACTTTACCTCCTGATTCCCTCACCGTATGTGGTTTATGTGGAGGCTGTTTTTCCCCTTGAATTTAATTAACTTTGAAACCAACAGAGGTTGCACACACAGCACCCGGTGTGGAGTTTGGCTGCGTGACAGCAGGAAATCCAATTATAATTTTAGAGCTGGGGAGAAAGATGGGCTGATGAGACGCGGAGTGATGCATTGGCAGGAGCCCCCGGAGGGTCGGTGGGCTGAGGCTCTCGCTCCCCACCCGGGAGGGCCCGTCCTGGCCTGGCTCAGGCGGCCCCACGCCCTGAGGCTCTCGTCGTCACGGACTCCCTACACAAGCAGGCATCCAAAGCATGCGAGCGTGGGAGCTGCAACCAGGCAGAGAGTTACTCATCTTGGCTTCGTGCCATTATTTCCTTCCCTTTCTCATATTAAAATATTTTGAGTTTCTAATCCATTAGCAGGAGATATGCACTCGTGATCCTTGCAGAGTGTCTGAAATGTTTAACTGAGAACAAAAATAGCTCTTCTCGCTGGATAGGAAAGCATCGGGAAGTCACAGGCACTCCATCCTCAAGGGGTCTGAGCAGACACGGTTCCCACAGGGTGTCTTTTATAGCCATGTCAGTGCTTTGTTGCCTGAAGACAGAGGGGTACGCCGGGCTTCCCGGAACGTTCACGTGTGACGTGAGCATGGGGGCCCTTGGACACGCTGCTCCCCCCGACGGGGTGTCGAGGCCTGGGAGGTCCACATGCTGGGCTGGCTGCGACAGCAGGCGGGAGCTGTGGGCAATGGTAGGTGGGTGTCGGAGCCCCACCTGCCCTCCACGCCCAGGAGGCCAGGCGCTCTCTAGCTGTGCCCCGGCCCGTCTGGGAGGACGTGTGAGGTGACAGGGGCCGGGCTGTCGTGGGGCTGTCCTTGCTCCTGGTCAGAACAGGGTCATCAGAACAGGGCTGGGACGCTCGTCTCTACAGGGACAGTCCTCAAACTGGGGTTAACGCTACACAGTTTAAGGCTCACTCGTAGAACGTCGACGGGACGGTCCCCAGTTTGGACACCCTTATATCGTGGAACAGCAGTTTGGAACCTGAGACGGCTCACAGGCCCGTGAGATGTGGCTGGCTCTGATTCCGTCCGCGGTCTCTGACCTGCCTGGGGGCCAGGCCACCAGCGAGCCCGCGGGCCATGGCACTCAGCCTGTCCTGGGGGATGGGGCCAATGGTGGAGGTGGTGAACACCACTCAAGCCGCAGGCTCAGCACCGGGGCCCCCCCTTCTCTGTGCTGCAGCCATGGGGGCTGCGGGGGGCCTCCCGGCCGCCCCTTCTCTGTGGGGCCCCTGCAGAGCGCCCCAGGGCGCAGGTCCAGGTGGGGTCTGTGGACGGGTCAGCAGCTCTGGCCTGGCTGCCCAGGTGGGTCCCAGCGCATCTGGGCGGCTGCCCCCCATGCGGGGAGCGGGGGGCTCGGGAACTGCCCCTGAGGAGGGCTCAGATGGACTGACTGTTGTCAGAATGCCGGGGGCCCTGGCCACACCACATCGTTCCTCCGAACCTCAGTTTCTCCGTCTATAAAGTGGGCCATCCCCTGGTAAATGAGGTGAGGGGTCGGCAAGGGTCACTGAGCACAAACCTGCAGTGGTCAGAGGGGTGGGCGCGGGGCCTCCCCAAGGCGCATGGAGCCTGTGAGGGGCTGCGGACCCCGCGCCTGGCGCAAGCAGGGGAACCTCACATGTGTCAGCGAGGCGCGCCCGGCACAGGCGCCCAGCCGCACCCCAGCCACCCTCCCCGGCCGCCAGCCTCGGCTCAGCAGGCTGACCTCCCAGGTAGAGGGGTACACGCGAAAGTACAAGTACAAGGTGCTTCTTTTCCGGGATTCCTGGTCCCACAGGAGAGGAGCCGGCTTCAGATTACAGACCTTGGTGAGGCGCGCAAAGGAAGCCCCTCGGTCAGCCAGGGAAGTGGCGGGCAGCAAGGTCCCCGTGGGTCTCACTTGGTGGCAGCAGGGGTGAGACTGACATGGGGGGCTGCGGGCTGAGGGGCAGCTGGCGGGAGGTGGGCTCAGCCCACAGACAGGCTTCTGCCAAGGTTCTTTGGGCTCCTGCTTGGGCGACAGACAGCCCCCAAGCTCTTTAAATGAGCCCCACACCCAACGTGTGGACTGTGTGGATCACAACAAATTGTGGAAAATTCTTCAAGAGATGTGAATACCAGACCACCTGACCTGCCTCTTGAGAACTCTGTATGCAGGTCAGGAAGCAACAGTTAGAACTGGACATGGAACAACAGACTGGTTCCAAACTGGGAAAGGAGTATGTCAAGGCTGTATATTGTCACCCTGCTTATTTAACTTATGTGCAGACTACATCATGAGAAATGCTGGCCTGGATGAAGCACAAGCTGGAATCAAGATTGCCAGAAGATATATCAATAACCTCAGATGAGCAGATGACACCACCCTTATGGCAGAAAGTGAAGAAGAACTAAAGAGCCTCTTGATGAAAGTGAAAGAGGAGAGTGAAAAAGTTGGCTTAAAGCTCAACATTCAAAAAACAAAGATCATGGCATCTGGTCCCATCACTTCATGGCAAATAGATGGGGAAACAGTGGAAACAGTAGCTGACTTTATTTTTTTTGGCTCCAAAATCACTGCAGATGGTGACTGCAGCCATGAAATTAACAGACGTTTGCTCTTTGGAAGAAAACCTATGACCAACCTAGACAGCATATTTGAAAGCAGAGACATTATTTTACCAACAAAGGTCCCTCTAGTCAAGGGTATGGTTTTTCCAGTAGTCATGTATGGATCTGAGAGTTGGACTATAAAGAAAGCTGAGCACTGAAGAACTGATACTTTTAAACTGTGGTGTTGGACAAGACTCTTGAGAGTCCCTTGGACTGCAAGGAGATCCAACCAGTCCATCTTAAAGGAGATCAGTCCTGGGTGTTCATTGGAAGGACTGATGCTGGAGCTGAAACTCCAATCCTTTGGCCACCTGATACAAAGAACTGCCTCACTGGAGAAGATCCTGATGCTGGGAAAAATTGAAGGCGAGAGGAGAAGGAGATGACAGAGGATGAGATGGTTGGATGGCATCACCGATCCGACGGACAGGAGTTTGTGTAAACTCTGGGAGTTGGTGATGGAGAGGGAGGCCTGCCGTGCTGCAGTCCATGGGGTCACAAAGAGTCGGACACGACTGAGTGACTGATTTGAACAGAATACCCAAAGCTGGCAGGGAGCACACGTCTGAACCAGCCCCGACCTGGGGCTCCTAAGGCTCTTCCCTGTCCACACAAGGGCATAGCACTAGTGATGGGGCCCAAGGGGAAACGGTGGGCTGGTTTTCTGGCGGTAAAGAAAATATCCCCCCATCATGAGCCAGAGCCAGGTGAGCGTGCTGGCGCTGGGGAGTTCACAGAAGGCCCAGGGCAGGCTTTAGCGGAGCTGCAGTCGTTCCTGAAGGAGGGGCTCTTCTCGCCCCTCGCCTTCCCCGGGCCAAGTCTGGACCTGGCCTGAGCATCACAGCAGGTGCTGAGCTGGGGCAGTCCCGGCCAGGCACACCGGCTCTACGTCTGCAGAGATGCTCCAAGCTTGGTCTCATCCCTGCTGTTGGCTCAAGGCTAAGAAAACCTCCTCACAGCTTCTCGAGAGCCTGTATTGTCGCAACATCTCCAAGGGAACCAGAAACCCTCGCGGCAGAAAGGACACGCGTTACAGCTGGGCTCAGCAGGCACTGCCACTCTGGGTTCACCTTCCAGACACAGCAGGCTGGCGAGGTCTCCCCACCCCAACCTTACAGAACCATCATGATTCCTAAGCCCAGGCAGCTGAGCTGAAATAGGGGCCTGGCTGGATTTGACAGGAAGTGGAAGGAGACGTGAACAAGCTGCCCCGCGGGGAGCCGGCAGGAGGGGAGGCCAGGCGCTTACCTTGCTCTCATCCTCAAGGTCGCTGTAGCCACACACGTCCATGAGATCCGGGAATGTCTCTGACCACCCGTCACTGGTGCAGTTCTTGCTTATGTTTCCTGGAAAGTGAACGCCACGGGTCTGATCTGCGTGTCCAGGGCCTGCACCTGCTCCTCGGGGCCTCTCTCTGCCTCGGGCCGGTGAGGGTTGGGGCCTGGACCAGGGCGCCCGCTGCTCAGGGCCTCCTGAGCCCTGGAACCCGGGCAGTGGTCCTGCAGTTCGGGGGCCTCACTGGCTGGAGGGGGCAGGCTCTCTGACAAAGCACAGGCACGTGATGGCGTTCCCGTGGGATGAAGTTAACAGTGTGCTCTGATGGCCACAGAGCAGAGTGGCAGTAAACGGCTTGCATCCTGTTGAGTGAGAAGTGTCTGCAGCCAGACCCCGATCACCCTGTCCTGCTCCCCAGACCCCGATCACCCTGTCCTGCTCCCCAGACCCCGATCACCCTGTCCTGCTCCCCAGACCCCGATCACCCTGTCCTGCTCCCCAGACCCCGATCACCCTGTCCTGCTCCCCAGACCCCGATCACCCTGTCCTGCTCTCCAGACCTCGATCACCCTGTCCTGCTCCCCAGACCCCGATCACCCTGTCCTGCTCCCCAGACCCCGATCACCCTGTCCTGCTCCCCAGACCCCGATCACCCTGTCCTGCTCCCCAGACCCCGATCACCCTGTCCTGCTCTCCAGACCTCGATCACCCTGTCCTGCTCCCCAGACCCCGATCACCCTGTCCTGCTCTCCAGACCTCGATCACCCTGTCCTGCTCCCCAGACCCCGATCACCCTGTCCTGCTCTCCAGACCTCGATCACCCTGTCCTGCTCCCCAGACCCCGATCACCCTGTCCTGCTGGCTGGAGTCGGGAACAGAGAAGAGCGTTGGCAGAGCAGGGCGCGGGGCTCTTTGTAACTCCTGCAACCCTGATGTCTCATGACGAGGCTCTGCGACGATCCCCCATTGTGGACGAGAAACCTGATGCTTAACGAAGGTGGCCCACTGGCCCAAAGCTCCACAGCCGACAGCAAGCGACCCTTTTCAGGCCTGGGCAGTCACCTGCTCAAGTGCACAGCACGCTTGTGGCCCACTTCCCCTTGGGACCGTACCCTGAGCTCTGGACGGCCCGGGGGCGGGGCGGTGAGGAGGGGCGGGGCAGCGAGGGGCGGGGCCACGAGTGGGGGCGGGGCCATGAGTGGAGGGGCGGGGCCGCGTGAAGCGAAGCGGGCACAGTTAGAGCGTCTCCCCACCCGGGTCTATGAGAACCTTGCTCTCGGGTCCTCACTCGCTGTGGGACCTCCCGCCGCTGCGGGGCCCCGTATCTCCAGGCCGCTCCCTACTCTGGCCGTGCTGAGTTGCGGTTCATGGCGGTCTCAGCACAGTGGTGCCAGGTACCCCCACTCAGCCCCCCAAAGCTGACTGCACACCCTTCATGGCTCAGAGGGCAAAGAGTCCGCCTGCTGTGCAAACACGGGCTCGGTCCCTGGGCCAGGATGGTCCCCGGGAGGAGGGCATGCCAGCCCGCTCCAGCATTCTTGCCTGGCGAACCCCAAGGACAGAGGAGCCTGGGGGTCAGTACAGTCCTTAGGGTCTCAAGGAGTCAGACATGACTGAGCGGCTAGCACTCTCCCCACACTTTTCCTTGCCGCTGGGTGCATGGTTGATCGTGACCGTCCCGTAGGGGCTGTGGTCACAGTGTCTGGTCCTGAGCACTGACAGCTGGGCTCAGACCCTGCTCTGGAGGGTCCTGGCTCAGGGGTTAGGCTGGAACGGTGGCGGGCTCAGTGAGGCACCAGCCCCTGGGAAGAGCTCCCAACCTGGGTCCTGTTCAGGCTTGGAGTCAGAGGCAGGTCAGAACCCTGCAGCCCCGTGAGGACCAGCCCGGCAGCTTCTAGAGAGAGGTGGGCAGGACGCAGGGCTGGGCCCTCTTGCTGCTGCACGCACAGCGCAGCACCCTCCCCCCACGGGGGAGACCCCCGAGGACCTTCGTCCATTCATCAGAACAGATTCAGAGTCCTTGAACCTGGCCCTCCTGCACCTGGAGGTTTGACACCGCACCTTTCAAAGACCTGCCTTGGAGCGACACCCAGCCCGGCTCCCCGCCCAGAGGCAGAGCCTCTCGTGGCCCATTCCCACGCCCATCCCAGCCCTGCTTGGGGGACCTCCCATGGGCCCCAAGGCCCACTGGCTTGGGGACAGTGCAGCAATGTGCTCCTTGCCATGACAGCGTGCACCAACGTCTGCAGAGACTCCCCAGTTTTCCACCTACGACTTGTTTTTAAAATGAAAAACAGGTGTATTTCTCAATCACCTGGGTTTTCAGGTTCTGTGTGCAGAGCAAGCCCCGGGAGGAGGCAGCCCCCAGCCCCATGAGTACCTCCTGCAGGTGTTCAGGGGCTGAGAACCCAGACTCGGTCCAGGAAGGGAGATGCTTCCTGAGAGAGAGAGTGTGTGTTCCAGGCCAGCAAGGGACACCCTGGAGGACACGCTCTGAGGGCCACAGGTCCCCAGGTGAGACAGGTGTTCCTGTTCTCCTCCTGCCTGCTGCCCGTGGCCCCTCATCTGCCCTGGGCACCGTGTGTCAGGCTCCTGCTCGGGGTCTCCCGTCTGAGCCCTCTGCGTGTGCTGTGGGTGGATGGCCTGGTGGCAGGCATTCTGTCCTCCCAAGCTATAAGGGAAGGTCAGCACAGCTGCCTCCTGACCCACTGGGTCATGGACACCAAAGCCCTGCTTCTTGTGCCTCCATGGAGAAGTCGGTCCCTGTGACCAAACCCCCCAAAAAGCTCAAAGATGGCAGCACGGACAGTACCTGGTTTGCTGTAAATATTGCTGAACAGTTTTGGACAGGGCACCGTGACGGTCTCGCCAACATCCGCGGGGCGCCAGCAAGTAATGTTGTCCCAGACGCCACTGCAGGCTGGAGGGGAGACATGGGTGAGCAAGGCCCACTGCCCACCTCGGGCAGCTCCCTCGGGCCGCATGCGCCCCTGAGCGGTGGGGCCAGATCTGCCCTGAAGCTTTGCAAATAGAAAGCCTATCAATTAGATAATTATACTGCAAGTCATTCTCCTGTGAAACAAACTCGCACCACGATATTATTGAGAACATGCTTGGCACGGGTTCACTGTGATCAGCTTTGCAGACGTGAGTGAGTGCGAAGGGAAGAATCTGAGGCACCTGGTGTGTGCTATGCACTTTTGAATTTCAGCAGAATCGGTACTTTTTCCCGATGATGTGCTCATCCCTGTGACAAGTGGGTGCCACCCGGCATCTGTGTAAGTCTCAAAGGTGAGGGTCCCCCGAGGCACACACACTTTTATGGACTCTGCTTTTATGGACTCTGACTTCAAGGACAATTTGCAAATTTAAATATTTGATAATATTTAGTTGATTGCAGCAGTCAAGATGATGTATTGGCAATGAAATTTTAGGCTACCTTAGTGGAGTTATCTAATAACTTAATTAGCACAATGTTAAAGAGTAAAACATTTTTCAGATCTCTTATTTTGAGTAATAACCACCCCATGAGGGTAATTCATACAAGTATTGCATTAATCATCTCACCAACAAACAGCGCTGAGGTTCAAACACTGCAAGGACCTCTCAATGTCAAACAAACAGAAAATGAATCCCTGAACCCAGGGGTTTTTTTACTACAAGTTGAAGGTACTTCTACTATATTTTGTGACCTCTAAAATTTTACATTTCAGTTAAACTTCAGTATTGAAGGAGCAGTGTGCCGGCTTCAGTTAAGACAAAGAAATAACAGTTCTGCTCTCTGACATGCCATCCATACCTGTACGATAACCGTGATGTAGTTTTGGTTTGACCACAAGAATGTTTTACTTCTATGAAAACAGATAATGAAAAGTTGGCTGCAAAGCAAGTTTTGCAAAAAAGTTAAAAATATCCTTCTAAAGGTTTTTACAAATGAAATGAAAATGTGTGTGCTTAGTCACTCAGTCTTGTCCGATTCTTTGCAACCTAATGAACTGTAGCTCACCAGGCTCCTCTGTTCGTGAGATTCTCCAGGCAAGAATACTGGAGTGGGTCGCCATTTCCTACCCCAGGGGATCTTCTTGACCCTGGGATCGACCCCGGGTCTCCTGCATTGCAGGACGATTCTTTACCATCTGAGCCACCAGGGAAGCCCCAAAATGAAAACACACTCATCCTACAAACTGAATTACACACCAAAGATTGAGTACATAAATTCATACTACAGTAGCTTACATGTTTAAAGAAAATGTTGCTTTCTGAAAAATTACTTAGAACAAGTCATCAAGGACAAAGATGTCAGTAGAAACCCTTGCCCAGTGGGTGGACAGTGCGGCCTGTGGGCCTGGGGCCGTGTGGGTGAGCAGGGGACAGTGGTGGGGGTTTACCTGGCAGTGAGTCTGAGCGCAGACGACAGATAACGGGGAACATGCGTGCCGCTCTCTCCACCTTCCAAACCTCATGAAAATGACAGTTGAGAGATCAGAAAGGGCAGTTCCTAGAGCCCATAAAACTTTGAAGACAGACAGCACGTGTGTCTTAAAGACTCAGGCAGAGCCAAGGGGGCGCAGAAGAGCCCGCAGGAGGAGGAAAGTGGGCAGTGCCCTTGAAGGGCCCTGGGCCCCAGGACACGGGGCTCGGCGGACTAAATTTGCAAGAATCACACTGAGTGTGAATTCTGAACTCTGGGAGCCCAGCCTCCCGCAGCCTGCCAAGTGTTTCTGGAAGCGCTGCTTAGGCCACCTGCTGGAGCAGTGCCCAGGGGAGGTCCCAGGCAACCAGGCCACGTGAGACAGGTGGAGTCGCTCTGAGAACTGCAGTTGGGGACCACCCAGTGTTAGCTTGTCCCGAGAGAAGCTTCTCTTGTTCTGGTGCAAAGTCTGATGCTAATTGTTGAGAGATATGGGGCTTCCCAGGTGGCGCTAGTGGTAAAGAGCCCGCTTGCCGATGCAGGAGACGCAGGAGACGTAAGAGATGCGGGTTTGCACCCTGGGTTGGGAAGATCCCCTGGAGAAGGGCATGGCAACCCCCTGCAGTATTCTTGCCTGGAGAACCCCGTGGAGAGAGGAGCCTGGCAAAGCCAGATTTCCAGACATTCCCAGCCGTCATTCTCACCTCTAACTCTGTGGCTGCTTAGCAACTCACTTTCCTAGTTTTTCCAAAGCACGTGAATTGGTTTTCCCAGAAACAAGTGCCTTTTGGTATCTGTCAGCTTACATACTGTTTACCTAAGCAGTTGGTTGAGTAGCAGATGTGGGCGGTGACGATACATTGTAAGCTCGGCAAAGTGGTCCCAGTGGTTGCAGGGAGGAGGTGGCGGGGAGTTGTGAGCAAAGAGCCTCCCGCCAGGGTCACTGGAAAAGAGAGCATAGGAGCCTAGCGGACCCTGGTGCTGGGGGCTTCCTAAGCTCCTCTTGGGAGGGCAGCTTAGTGCTCTGAAAACAACCTTCTATGACCAAGTGGTTCAGGAAAACTGACCCTATGCAGGGTGCAGCATCCAGACATCCCCGAAACTTCACGGCATCTCATACAGAAAATACGCGAGACAATGATGAATCGCATTGGAAGGGCTGTGGTCAGAACACGTGCCTATAAATATGCCGGAGCTCCAAGGAGACAGCGGCAATTCACCCGCCAGACAAGAATCTTAAGCAGGGGGGACCCACCACCATGGAGAGAACCCTAATCCCCTTGTTCCCAAAAGCCAACTTTCTCCCAGGCTCTCTGTGGGCAAGTCACACACCCACAGATGAGGGTCTCTGTGTTGTTTTGAGCCCTGGATTTATCTTCTCATTATTTCAATGACATAAACATCACTTTCCAGAAAACCACGTGAGTGTCACTACCCAGGTCTCGCAGTTTCTCTCGGCAGAGCTTTCACAGGTACTGTGTTTCCTGCTCCCGGGTGCACACGGGGAGGTCAGGGCCAGAACCCTGTCGGCCCCACCGCCCTGACCCCTGAAGGCCACGTCCCCACTGGTGGCTTGGTGGGGGCCCTGGACACAGAGCCAGAGGCGCGTCTGAGCCCGGGTGAGTGTGTGGACAGAGGACGGCCCTGGGCACTGACCCGGGCGCTGAGGGCTGAAGTCTAAGGCAGGCCCTGACTGCACGGACACGGCTGCCTACCCTCTCTGGGTGAGGCTCCAGGGGCGTCCCCAGCAGAGGCCGGGCTCTGCTCCATCCTTGTCACTGGGAGAGGAATCCAGTCCCCAGCCAACACCAAGGCAGAGACAGACAGCACAGCAGCGGGACTGCGGGTACCCAGGGACCCCAGCAGACTGGAGGTACCTATGCAGCAGGGAGGTGCCTGGTGGGCATGGGGTGATGGAGGAGGGTCCCACCCCCACCAGGAAAGCCAGGGAGGGACTCCACTCCACAGCCTGGCAGACCCGCAGGGGGCAAAGGGGCCAGCACCTCCGGTCACCTCGCTCCAGATGGGGTGTGGGGAAGGGGCTGCAGCACCAGGGATGTGGGAAAGGAAAACGAAATATGCCTGTTTCCGGCACTAAGGTGCGAGGTCTGGCAGGAGCTAAGGCCACCAGTACCACCCTCCATTCATAGGTTTAGTTTAAATTTGAAGTCACCAGCGGCCGGAATCAGACGCTGCAGGCACGTGCTAGAAGTGCCCCTGGACTCTGAGACGAACTGAACTGAACCCAGCCCACGGATGGCAGGACCCATGAGGCCCGGGGCGTCCCCTCAATGGGCTGGCCTTGCTCAGGACAAGCCAGAGAAACAGCACTTCTTGCTCTCTGCCCAGACCTTGCGTGGAATGTACACACACCTTGCGTGGAATGTACTGTGGCCAGAATGACAAGGCCTCTAAGGCTCGCCTGATAGATCAGAGAGGAGGCCGGAGCTCTGGGACTGCCCTGCGTCTGCCCGTGGATGACACCATCAGAGGGCAGGTCTCCCCTCAGTCCAGGCTGGTGGTGGGGCGGCCAAGGGGCAGTGGACAGCATGCCACGTCCTTCCCACCCCCCACCCCAGGACCCGCCGTTAATGCCCACACCCAGAGTCCTGCTTTGATTCTCCCTCTGGCGCGGCTCAATTTTTAAGGTTCCTGGAGGTTCTCACGTGCACCCAGGACTCAGACCCACTGTCTTGCAGGGGAGGCGCCAGAAGGGACCTTGAGGTCACGAGTGCAGGTGTTGGTGAGGGTCCCGGGGCTGCTGCCCCTGGGAACTTGCCAAAAAGTTCCTGGGTCCCATCCCAGGCCACCAAGCCAGAGACCCAGGGTGGCCCCACAGCCCCGAGATGGTGCTGAGCAGTTCAGGGGCTGATGCAGCCCCATCCCCGCCCAGCACAGGAAGGGAGGTGGGCGTGGAACTCCTGCAGCTCAGCAAGCCTGGTTTCCCCTGTAAACTGGGCGTGGGGGAGTGCCAGAGGCCTACGTGGCAGGTACCAGGGTCCGCGTGGCCCAGGGAGCCCAGAGTGGCCGTGGGGCACCTCCTGGTGTGATAGCAACACGGATTCCCAACACCTCTGCAGACCTGGGGGGCTGTGCTTGATGCCCACCCCATCACGTGAGCCCGCTGGGGAAAGGGCTGCCCAGGAGGAGTTCTGAGAGCAACAGGGGGCAGCATGCCACGCCCGGGGGCCGGCTCTGCCCTCAGAAGCTCATCTCATCCCCAGACCCAGGGATCTGGGCGGGGGTGGCTCCCCAGTCTCAGCTCATGGATGTGTATGTGGAGGCCAACATCCACTGGATCATCGAAAAAGTGAGAGAATTCCAGAAAAACATGTACTTCTACTTTACTGACTATACCAAAGTCTTTGACTGTGTGGATCACAACAAATTGTGGAAAATTCTTCAAAAGATGGAAATACCTCACCTGCCTCCTGAGAAACCTGTATGCAGGTCAGGAAGCAACAGTTAGAACTGAACATGGAACAACAGACTGGTTCCAAATCGGGAAAGGAGTACATCAAGGCTGTATATTGTTACCCTGCAGGGCTCCAGAATCACTGCAGATGGTGATTGCAGTCACAAAATTAAAAAAGACGCTTGCTCCTTGGAAGAAAAGTTATGACCAATCTAGACAGCATATTAAAAAGCAGAAGCATTACTTTGTCAACAAAGGTCCATCTAGTTAAAACTTTGGTTTTCCCAGTAGTCATGTATGGATGTGAGAATTGGACTATAAAGAAAGCTGAGCATCGAAGAATTGATGCTTTTGAACTGTGGTGTTGGACAAGACTCTTGAGAGTCCCTTGGACTGCAAGGAGATCCAACCAGTCCATCCTAAAGGAGATCAGTCCTGGGTGTTCATTGGAAGGACTGACGTTGAAGCTGAAACTCCAATCCTTTGGCCACCTGATACGAAGAGCTGACTCATTGGAAAAGACCCTGATGCTGGGATAGATTGAAGGCAGGAGGAGAAGGGGACGACAGAGGATGGGATGGTTGGATGGTATCACCAACTCAGTGGACATGGGTTTGAGTAAGCTCTGGGAGTTGGTGATGCACAGGGAGGCCTGGCGTGCTGCGGTCCATAGGTGCAGAGATTTGGACATGACTGAATGACATGGCGGGGCCCGCACTGCTGGAGCCCCCCGGCCCCGCCTGCAGCGCCTCTGCGTGACCTGTCTGGGGCAGGGCAGGGTAGCCACCCAGCGTGCGCCCAGCCCGGCAAGGCTGTTTTTGCCCTGGCCATCAGTGGCAGCGCGAGGTTGGTAGACTTGGCCTGGGCCAGATGGAGTGTCGCTGACCCACCTGGGCCTCCTGGGTGGCTAGTGGCCCCCAGGGCCCCCGACCCTGGTGCTCCTGTGGGGCCACCCCCGTGAGGGCCACAAGCCCACTGCCGGGCCGAGGACGGGAGACCTGCTGGCTGATCGGAGCCGCGGGACAGCTCTGATGCCGGGGCCGCTCTCGTCCCCTGAGTTCCGGTCTGGGGTGATTCGGGCCACACTAGTTACTAGACGTCTCCCAGCGGGAACAGAGCACGTTAAGAATGACGGTCACGTTTCCTCGCTGCATCTGTCCTTCTCCTCGTGAGCCTTTGAAAACAAGTGCTAGGGCTCTGGCTGGAGAAAAAGGACTGTGGGGCAGGGCCAGGTGGGGCTCACTAAAAGGACTGGAGAATGTCAGAGCCGGGAGGACCCGCTGACCCCTCGAGGCACTCTGCCTCATACACGGGGGCCCACAGCTAGAGAGCCTCAGGAGTCTTAAGGCCCCTGGGACTAGGCCGCTTCCTGCAACACCAGCCTCTGTCCACTCAGAACGTCTCAGCCCTTCGTGGAGATGCCCTTACAATCCTACAAAACCTTCCAGGTGTGCGATCTTAAACTACGAGCGCTGTACACACCCTTGGTGTGTGTTTGCATATGGACATTAGTCCAGATGCGGGGAGATGTGCATGGTGCTGGGAGCCCGTGCCTGCTCCGTTTAGTCCTGTCTGATGGCATGTCATGCCGCGGGTGGAGCGGGCCCCCATGGCCCCTGCTCCAAGGTGCAGCCTGGTTCCTAGTGAACGCGCCTCCCTGACCCCAGTTTATTTCAGGCTGGTGGGGAGCCAAGGGCAGACTGGGGCCGCCCTGCTGGTGGTGGTCTTCTAGGCTCCTCACAGAATCCAGCACCTCCACTTCCCATGGCCCAGGGGCTCCTCACCCCAAGCATTGGCCCTGACCCTCCTGGGCCCTGCTCTGGTGGCCGTCCTCCCAGACGAAGGACAGTTACAGACCCAGCAGACTTCCTGCCATCTGCACGGGGGTGGCTGCCAGCCACTTCTCATCCCTGCATCCCCTGGGATGCGGGGTGGGGGGGGCCTCCCTGCCCTCCACAGGGGGGCAGAAGTCACAGGGTATTCCACGGACTCTCCCCAAAGACACCTGCTCCCCAAACAGTGCTGCCCCTTTGCTTCCATGCTGTGAGTGTTGGGGAAACACCCCTCTGAGTGGCCTCCTCCTGGCTGCTCATGGGCACCTGGTTCCTGCTCTCTTCAGGGCCTGAGAACATCCTATACATCGGCCTATACATCCTACACAATATCCTACACAACATCCTATACACCCTATACAACAAACATCCTACACAATATCCCACATAATATCCTACACAACATCCTATACAACATCCACAACATCCACAACACCTTACACATCTTATACAACATCTTATGTAGCGTCCTATACAACACCCTACACATCATCCTATACTCTGTGGGCCATGGACACAGAGACGTGATGTGCTTTCCTTTCAGAAAAACAGGATGTCCCGTGTGCTGTGTTCTTTGCTTTCTCAACAATATACGTCTCATACTTTTCCTGTATTTTCTGCAGTGTGCCACATTTTTAATGGCTGCCTAATATTCCAACATCCACTTACTTGTGATACAAACAAGGAGTGATGACATAACTGTCTGATTAGCTCTAGTTACTAAGTCCTTACTTGTGATACAAACAAGGAGTGATGACATAACTGTCTGATTAGCTCTAGTTACTAAGTCCTTACTTGTGATACAAACAAGGAGTGATGACATAACTGTCTGATTAGCTCTAGTTACTAAGTCCTTAGTACGTACCCCTCAGGTAATTGGACTTGTTTCCTGTTCTTCTAGAAGGAACTGCACTTCTTTCCCGAATGATGAGGAGAAATGCTAATTGGTATGGGCAAAGAATGGTTAGAACTTTAAAAGCTGACATTTTGGACCCTGAGACAGACTGGTTCAAGTGTGAATCAGGAACAGGATGGGGGAAAGGCTGGGAAAGATGAGCAGCTCCAAAGACCACCAGCCAACTTCAGGGAAAAATAACTTGGCGTTCAAGATCTGGAGGCCACTTAAACCCAAGCGGCTAGACAGCGTAATGGGATACTGAGGGACATATCCGTCACCAGTGTGGGGACCCCACGAGCACACACGTCACGTGCGTCCACTCTTCCCAGAGGGTCTGATCTGAGTCTCCTCAAGCCTTCACGTCCAAGCTGCTGTAAGGAGACAGGGGTTGGAAGGACGCACCGAAACGCACCGGAATGTGGGACTCTGTGAGGTGACGGATCTGCTGCTTAATGTCTGGGGGCGCAGGCAGAAGGGCCCCAGGGTCAGGGCCTGCAGCTCTGTGGCCATGTCCACGGAACGTGTCCTTTACGAGCCGGCACAGCAAGTGCAGAAGTGCTGACGCGTGCTGGACACCTAGCGCCTCCTTTGCAACACCCCCACACGGGTGTTCAGTCACACAGAAGGGCAGCCTCGCTGCTGGAAAACTGCTCACGAAGACAGTAGGGAGAGTCACAGTCCCCTGGCCTGCAGAGCCCGCTCTGGCTCTGGAGTAGCTGGGGCAATGTGGGGTCCTGGGCCCTGGCTGGAGAGAGGCAGCCAGGGTCCCCGGGGGGCGAGGCCGTGCCCCAGGCCTCGTGCACCTGCCGCTGAGCCCAGAGCAGAGTGCACAGGGGCAGAGGAAGCTGTACACCAGGAGAGGCCTCGGGCTGCTCTCACGGGACCCGCCTCAGAGCCTGAAAGTGCGGCCCGCTCTTGTGTAGCTTACTTATTTTTATTCCTTGAAGGTGAGGACTCTGCATTCCCGCAGGAAAAGAGAAGCTGCCAGACAAACACTGCTGGGGCGGCAGCACAGATATGGTCACGGCCCAGCCGGCGGTGAAACCACCCTCATTACAGTAGGACCCCAGCCGCCCTGTGCAGACTCAGCTTGGCAGCCCCCACGCAGGGGCTGTGCCAACCCAGGAGTTTTGCCAGGGGTCCTCCGCGCTCTGAAACTCTGATTGAACAGTTTTAAAGAAAGGAGTTATCTTCATTTTAGCCCTCAGAGCCACTGATCTGCTTCGGGCTTCCAGTGACCCCCGTCTACTATCAATGTAAATAACTGAAAGCTGATGGAGTGTCTCATCAACTGAAGCTGGGAAAAAGCCTTTTTAAATTGGATTGGCCAAAAAGTTCATTCAGCTGCCCGCCCCCTGCCCCTCGGCCAGGTTTAACTGGAACGAAACTCTTGGTCAACCCAAGTAAAAGGGTTTGTGCTTCTCTGAGAACCTGCTCACCTGTTCTGACCCGATTCACCGAACAGGCCGCTTCCCACCTGCCTGCCAACTGAGGGCCCCGCTCCGGGTGCATGGTGAGCACGTGATTTGCCACTTTCTGCAGGTGAATCCAGGCCAGCCTTCAAGACCTCCGGGGTTGGGACAACTCTGCCCAAAAGGCTTCCCCAGGTCAATAGGCACCTGGGATTCGAAAGAGGCCACAGAGGCAACTGGGGCGGCCCAGACCCTCCCACCTCTCCCAGGGTGCGGAGAACGGTGCGGCCAGAGGTGGCCATCTGCAGGGCCTCTGTCTCCGGTCAAACTTGCTGTATGCCTGCGGCCAAAGCGGGGCTCCGCGGAGGCTCCATCCTCAGCCCCGTCGAGCCCGGCCCCTTCACAGGGTGGCTGTGCTCACGATCAGCGGAAACCTCCCCACATCCTCACTGCCACCTCACCTTGACTGCCTGCTGAGACCACGTCTCAGAACGCTCCCACCCTGCACTCTCAGGTCACACAGCACAGGAAGTCTGCCTCCTTCCCCGGGACTTGCAAGGCTGAGACGCAGAAGGTACCCCCGGAGAAGCGGCCCAGAATGCCCCACGTTTCAGCCCCTGCGCCCGGCGGTCTTGGCGTGCACCAAGGGAGTGGATGTGATGCTGAGTGAGTTCAGACCCCCAGCCCCGCAGATGGTGACGTGATCCCTGGGGACCCCTGCACTGGACATGGAGACTCTGAGACGCCAGCCTGCCAGCCTCTCCTTCAGATTCGGATTTGCCCTGGGCATCTTCGGTGCGGCCTGTCCAGGTGTCCAACTACAAACGCCCTGTTTCCTGATGTCCTGCAGAGAACCCAGTTAACCTGAACAATAACAACGATGATCTAACTCTCCCGGATGGAGGCCTCCTTCTGTTGTTCTAAGGATACATATTTACACCCTTTGCTATCAAATACTTGCAGTGGTGTAAGGAGCGCTGTTTCCACGCATTCCCTCAGCTGGACATGGAGCCAAATGTCTTTTCAGAAATGCCGTGATCGGCGATGACAATAGCACTTGCCAAGGGCAGAAGCAGAGAGGGAAGGAGACTTCTGAGAGGACAGCCCCCCAGAACTAGTAACAGCCCATGTCGGGAGGTGCACTTCTAGAGATGTCAGTGCAGGTGAAATCAGCCACGTGCTGGGAGCGGGCTGCTCCAATCAGGACTTGGTAGGCACTCACAGAACAGGCTCAGGGCGAGGTGAGATGACAACCTCTGCCCGTGCAGACGGAGACGGAGCACTCATCTTCCACAAATGGACTGGACCTTCTTCATGACTCAGCACAGCTCTGGGACCAGCTACAGCCTCGGACTCTTCACACCTGCAGTGATGAGCGTTCATGTCTCCAAAAAAAAAACTTCGCTGAGCATCACTGGTCCTGAGGCTGCCCGAGGGGCCTGATGGAGGCACTGGGCCAGGAGGGTCTCTCCAGGTCTTCCTGAAGCAGGAACAGCACAAATTCACAAGTCTACAAAGGCACCAGCTTGGGGCTGGCTCTTCCGAGTCCACACTGCAGGCCAAGGCTTCAGGCCAGAGAGAAACAACCCGGTGGGTGTGGACCATGACCCAGAGCCACACTGCTTCCTAGGACACCTGTGCAGAAGCCTGGACTTTATACAGGAGTGAAGCCAGGCTCCACAACAGTGCTCCAGCTCTAAATGCATTTGGAGGGCTACAAGGAATGTTTTACAGGGACCTAATTCTTCAGACACCTCCTGGATATCCCAATATTCAGTCTAATTAGGGTGCTAAAATGACCTTGGTAAGTTGGAGGCAAGGTCTGTGAACCAAGGTCTGGGAAATGCCATTTTGGGGGACAAGGCCACCAGTGGTGTCTTGATCGGATCACTTTGGAATTTCAAATATGGAAGTGGCAAAGTTTCATTTCAGTTCAGGTGAATTCCATAGTTGGGAGTCATATTCTGGGACCTGAACTAATGCTAAACAAAGACTCTAAACGCAGAACTAACCAAAGCTGTTAACTGAACAAAAGGATTTTTTTTTTTAAAGAAATGCACAGGAGTCCACTTTGAAGCTATTTAACAAGTATGCAGAATCTAATCAACCCCAAACATCAAAACGTCCCCCATGCTGAGCTGAGCAAATGCGCGCTTGTGGCAGGTCCCGGCAGGCCTGCCTGCCTGAGGGCTGAGTGGAAATCCGCCTGAGCCGGCGTCTCCTTCCACAGCACCAGGACCAGACCATGAGGAGGCCAGCGAGGCCCCGCAGCAGGTCAGCCCAGGAGGACTGGCAGAGAGCTGAGCTTGTGCAGATGCCGCACCGTCACCCGCCGTCCTCTGTGCAAATCCTCAACAACCTTCCCTCCGATGTCTGAGCCCTTGGGCTGTTATTGGTGCCGCACAAGCTCCCGGGTGGGCAGAGCCAAGCCGCGTCCCACGGGAGGCCGGACTCAGCTGATGGGCTGCGGCTGGAGCATGGGGAGTCCTGCCATGTTGCTCCCAGGGCGATCTTCCGTGGATTTACGAGCAGCACTTGGGCGCCATCCCGGGATGGTCCCGGGACATCCATCTAGCAGTGTTATGACAAGACATCCTCACACGGCCCGGCAGCAGCTCAGCCGGGCGTGCCCCCGGGACTGGACCCTGGGCTGCTCAGAGCAGCCTCCCGTGGGGCCGCCCTCCTGGGAGGTGGGCATGGATGCGGGCATGGCCGGGGCCGGGGCGGGCTGCCCAGGGACACATCCTGCTGACCTCGCAGCCCAGGACCCTCCTCTCCCTGCCCGCCTTCTTCTGGGCCACACCCTTCGGGCCGGCCCTCGGTCACTCCTCCGGCCTCCGGGGCCCACGGCCCCGCACGGTCCCACCTGGCGGGCGGCCTCCTGCCTTCCTCCCGGCCCTTCCTCTCGCTCTGCCCGGCCTCCGGGGTCCCCGCTGCCCCCCCGGGAGGGGCTGGATCCTCTCACCTCACCCGTCTGCAGCTTCAGGCCTTGGGGCACCTCTGCCCTCCCCCCTCCACCCGCCCACTCCACTCGCTCCACGGCCGGCCATGTCCCCAGCCAAGTGGCCTCTTCCATGGCCTGCCCAGCTCTCCGAGCTCGGGAACAAGCCTGAACCCCCCCACCTGCCCGCCACCTGCCCGGCGGCCTTCGGTGCTTCGCACAGGGCGGGTCACGAGCAGAGGGGCCGCAGGGGGCGCGTGCTGTCCTTGTCACTGGGGCAGTGGCCCGGGCGGCCTGGCCTCACCCTCCGCATCTGCTCAGACCGGCCTCAGTCCTTTCCTCGCAGGGAAGGAAGGAGCTGTAAGAAGCCACAGATGACTTGAGAAGTGGGAGCAGCCCTTCCCTGGGGTGGAGAAGAGGCGACTTGTCAGGGTCAGTTCTCGGGCTGCGGGAGCCCCTCACAGTTCACAGCCAGGGTGGCGTCCAGGGGCAGGTGTCTGGGGCGCCCTGGGCCCCGGTTCAGCGGCTGCACTGTGGGGTCTCTGCCTGCAGCTGAACCCCAGCGGCCTCCGATGGCCCCTGTGGACACGCAGAGAACTGGGCGTGTAGTGAGGACAGCCAGCCAGGAAGGACTCACCAAAGCCACACGCTGCTCCCAAACCCCCGCAGGGCGACGTCACTGTGAGTGGCCAGGGAGGGTCCTCATCCCAAGGGGGCGCCTGAACAGAGGTGCAGATGACAGATGAACAGAGGCAGCTGTGGGGGTTCAGGGGAAGGCCCGTCAGCTTTGAAGCAGGCTTGGGAGGGAAGAAAACCCTGGTCTGAAGCACACCTCTCTCACTGAGGTGCCAAGTACAGTTTTACGAAGAGCGCTGGGCTCAGGGTCCAGGGAGCCGGGCCTGCCACCAACTTGGGGGAGAGACTGGGGGTCCTCTCCTGTGTCCTCACTTCGGGGAGGTGGCTGAGGGGCCCTGCAAGCATCAAGACTGGGATGCCCTGTGCCTGCTAGGTGGACGTCGCCTCCCTTGTCCAGAGAGAGGACCCTCAGGGCCTTCCGTCTGCCCACCAGCTGGGGCCTGCACACCTGCTTCTGGGTCAGCAGATGGGACGGCCCCGTGGCAGGCATCTTGGTGCTGGGAAGCTGGCGAGTGCAGAGGGAGCCCGGCCCGGAACACCACAGGGCGCGCCTGGCCAGCCCCAGGAGGGCGGCAACACCACGTGCCGGGCAGGACCTGTGGCCGCAGGGACAGTGGACCGCGCGGCAGAGGGGCCAGCAGCACACGCGGGAGCCGCTGCCCGAGGCCGCGGACGGCCACCCTGCAGGGACTCGGCCCTGAACTGGGCACACAGCGTGGATGCGCCTCGGGAGGGGCGTGGACAGCCTTGCTCTAGACCCTCCCTGAGGACGAGTGCGGGGCAGAGGGCTTGGCAGACGGTGCGGGGCCCTGGGGCTGATCGCCGTAACCAGAGGGCGTCCTCTGTGGGGCGGAGGGCGGGCGGGCACACCTGCATCTCCTGTGACCCTGGGGTCCCTCAGCTCACGCTCCTCAGGCAGGACACACCGCCCGGGCCTTCCTCTGCAGCTCGTGGGGCTCAGGATACAGGGCACCCATGGGAGTGAGAGCACGTCACCCACAGCCCGCTCTGCCTGGAGCAGCCGCCTCCAACAGCCAACCTGCCAGGGCCTGCGCCCTCTGCAGGTGCCCAGGATGGGCCAGGACCGCCCGTGAGCTCGAAGGGGCGCAAACCCAAACCCGCCATGACTCTCGACGAGTGAATCAAAATCAACCCTTTGTTTAGAGAAGTCAAAAGCGGGAAGCTTGCTAGTCCAGCCCCACCTGGGGCCCTGGTTTAAGCTACTGCTTGTCATCAAAGCCTCCACAGCCATGAACCGTCAAGAGAAGGCTCAGACCGTGGAGCTGCCCCATCCCCCCTCCCAAAATGAGGGCAAAAATGATGCAAAGTCACAGGGAAGGTCCCAGGAGACGCAGGCACGGGCGGGGACGCGGGCAGAGAGGAGCGTTGACTCAGGGCCGCCCCCCACGGTTGGCGGTGCTGGCGGGGACAGAGCGGCCGTGGGCTTTTTCCCAGGCATCTGTGGCCTGAGCCTCATGGGCAGGACTAGGTCAGTCTTCGTGCTGAATCAGTATTAAGTCACAAAGCTCTAAATACCTCCTAAACTTCTATTTTTTACAAAGTGAATCCGTTAAAGAGGTTTAGAACCGAAATTGGTTTTTGTCTACATTTCTGTGTTGGTTTGTTTGTGTTTGCTTTAGATCCAACATGTAATAAAAGGGATTCCTTCTTAGACTTACACAAATTACTTCACCAGAATTGAAAACCAGTTTTTTTTTGCCATTCCGGGTGCTGTCTCACGCCACTTTCTTGCAGCTTCTACAGACCCTGTGTCTGTTCACTGTGGATACTGGAGTCCGTCTCATCCCACTCGGAGAGGAGGCCTTCGCTCAGCTCCCAGTTTACCTCGTCTGTAGTATCTTTATTCTGGTAACTCATTACTATTTATATCCTTGGTATTCGAGCTACACACATTTCAAAGAGCAACAAGGAAAAGATGGGAATTCAGAACACAAGCTGCTTCTCTCTGCAGAAAGCGGGAGTGCCAGGCAGGCTACCTGGCTGGCCTCCCTCCTCTGGGGGCAGAGCGCTGCCCGCAGGCTCTTCCCGTGAGTCAGGGTGAAAGCGCTCTGGCAGGTGTTTTTGCTCTCGAGCTAACAGTGAAATGAGAGCCTTTGATAAAGAAAACACGGAAGGACTAACGCTTGTCATTGCAGAAAGACCGAGTGACACCTTCCCCCGACTCCAAATGGGAGGGCCCTCCTCTACCTCGCCCACGTCCTCTCTGCTCAAGCCGACACCAAGTCTGCACAGGCCGAGCCGTCCACATTCCCAGCAGCACGTCCAGTGGGCCCCGTGAGGTCCCTCTGAGGAACGCGGAGCCAGACAGCAGAGCCTGTGAGGGCTGAGCCCCAAGGAGTGCGTTAAACACCCTGGCCCATCTCCCCACCATGAGCAGCTCTCCGAGCAGGGCCGGCCTGTCCCGTGGTCCCTGCAGAGCAGCCTGGCAGCTCAGGCAGCATCCGCACAGCAGGTCTGCCTGCTCCCACAGAATGTTCTAAAAAGCACTCATTGCAAACTTTTAAGAATTCGAATATTTTCACCGACTCAATGGGTGTGAGTTTGAGTAAATTCCAGGAGATGGTGAAGGACAGGGAGGCCTGGTGCGCTGCAGTCCATGGGGTCTCAAAGAGTCGGACACCACTGAGTGACTGAATGACAGGGACCTCAGGTTTGTGTTTCTGAGGTTTGGTGCCTGCGTTTCTTCACAGTAACAAGCAGGGGGTGAGGGACGTTCCCAAGGCCCCGTGGCCAAATGTTACCCCACTCAGCTGCACAGCCCCGGCTCACACTCATGAGCTGTCGGCCAGGGACCAGGGACAGGCTCGAGCCTTTGGAACGAGAAGCGCTAAAGGACAAGGCTTCGCACTGCTTAAGGCCACGCTCCATCCACCTGGGCCAAGCAGAGGTGAAGTCTTTTTATTTATGAAAGAGAGCTGGCTGAGGGCCACGCCTCCTGCCTCACCCTGCTCTCCTGGGCCCGAGTCCGTCAGGGTGAGTCGTGGGCACAGGCCTGCGGGCACCCCTCGCGATGCCCAATAACCCTGGCCAGCGGGGCGGGGTCTCCATGCGGGAAAGCCACGGCCAAAGCCCGTCTCCCAGGAGTGCATGCTCCCTGCCTCCTGCTGGGCCAGCTCCGTCTCCTTAGCAGCACGCTCTTGGTGAGTGTGGGAGATGAGGCATGTTCAGGAGGAAACACTAGCCGGTGTTTCAGGAGCCACCCCCAAACAGAGCAGACGGCGCGGGGCGGGAGGGGGGGCCGCCCCGGTGACTGCGAGGCGGGAGGGGCCGAGGGTTTATCTGCGGTGATAAACTGGCTCCAATTCAGTCTGCCCCTGTGTCAGGGGTCACGTCCCCCCCGGTTCCCGTGCCGGGAGTGCCTGCTGGTGACCACATTGAGAGCCTGTGGTTGGGGCCTGGCAGCGTACCCGGTGAGGGCTGCGGGACCTGGAGGCATTCGGCCTGCCCTCTGAATGCTGGCCGATGCCCCGTGAGAAGAAGGGGTTCTGTTCACAGCTGCCCCCAGTCAATGCCAGGGGGTGGACGCCAGATGTGAGCAGCCTCAGAGTCCAGCAACCTGACAGTGCAGTGATGATGGCGTGAGGGGCAGAGGCCGAGGGTCACCCCTGCAGATGCGGTGGACGGAACCCGCCCACGCTCTCCACGAGGGAGGCCTGGACCGTGTGCTGCGCTGACCAGACCTGCTCCCCGCCGTGACTAGATGCTTCTAGGGTTTCAGCATGTCTCCTCTCAGTGTTTAGCTCCCCTGAGTCTCTTAATTTTCACCGAAAGAACAGACCCCAGTGGCTGTCTTGTCCTGAAGCTGACCTGACTGGCAAGACCCAGCTTCACGGATTTTGGTAGCTGGCTAGCGATCACACGAGGCTTTTACAGGACAGCTCCTGAGTCCGTGTTTGAGCCACCGGTTTTGCCTTCCTCTGGACAGTACAACCAGACCTTTTGGAAGAATGGCTCTCAGGATGCTGTGTGCACTGCACAGCCACAGATCTCAAAGGCTGGAAGGAGCCCTTGGGCCAGAGTCCTCGTTTTTTCAGCTGACAAAGAGGAGGGTCCAGGAAGTCAGGAAGGGGCCCAGGAGAGCTATTTTAGAACCGGTTTAGAACCCCTCTGGGTGCAGACCACCTGTGAATACCTGAAATGTATGGTCCAAATTGTGATGCACTCTAAGTGCGACATGAATATTGGGTTTCCAAGACAATATACAAAAAGAGCAGAATCTCTCATCAATATTTTCTATTGATTTACAAGTTGGAAAAATAATGATTTGGATATATTTGGATAAATAAAACCATTGTCAAAGTCCTAAGTTTCTTGTCACTTATTTTAACATGGCCACTAGAAAACTCAAGCTGCCCATAAGGCTTGCATCCTGCTTCTACTGGGCAGTACTGGTCTAGAACAACACCCACACCTGGGACTTCCCACTGGTGGCCCTCTGCAAGACACCAGACTCTTAACACATGGCTGTACTTTGATTTTAATTTCTCTCTTGAAGAGAATAAAATGATGAGACAGAACAAAGAAAAAGAAAGCTGAAGGACAAGAGGTTTTTGCCACTGCTTATGATCTGGGTGTTATCCCAGAACCTTCAGAGTTTACAAATAGGAGACGGTACCCAGGGCCGGAGTGCATCATCCCAGCTTTTACTTCTGGGAGAAATAAAGTCAGTAAACTCACTGTACTCATAACTGGTCTGTTCTTCAAGAAAGCAAAAGTCTCAATTCCCTGTTTGATTTCTGATAAATTCCCACCATTCATAACTGGATCTAAATCACCTGTGATGTAACTAAGGATTTAAAATGCAAGAAATCAGATAAATAGTCATTCCACGGGAAAAGCAGTTGCCTTTGCAAAGCGTAACAACCGTCATAAATTATTTTATAACTGTTGCTATTGTCTCAAACCATGGAAACTATTACGTTAAAGGGTTTATGTGAAGGACCCCTTCCCCTCTGCCCTTCCCAACACACATACCCCACTGCCCATTATGCACAATGCTATAGGAGTTTTGCCAGCAGTTCACTGAAAAACAGTGGAAGCAGACTTAAAAAAAAAAAGACACAAGTGACTGTAAACACCAGTTTTCTGAGCGAGGTGCAAGCTGCTTGCAAGTCTGCCTGTCCACCCCAGGGAGAGCCTCACCAAGCATCTATCTGCCTTACCTTTGTGTTTTTCTGTTTGAGTCCTTAGAAGCTCTGCACATCTCATTTCTTCCTCCTGAATTTCCAGATGAAACCGGCATTCTGGGTGAATACTGCTCACCTGGTCATGGTTACAAGAGAGGGAAAATTCCACTGTAATAGGAAAGGCAAGCAAAACTCTACATAAAAGCCCCTAAACCTCACAGTTCTAAACTGCTTCCAAACTAACACTTATTTAAAAGCAATAGCCTGCATATTTTGGCATGGTTATTTTTTTTTAAAAGCTTCACTATTTACTTTGTAAAGGAATTAATAAACAAATAAGAAACTTGATATAATTTTTTTTCTGGGCAGGAAAGCAAACTGACTAACGCAATACATCGTATGTTGTCAGTACTAATTTGGTGGCAATAAAGCTCTTTAATCCAATAATCTTTCAATATTCGAGTCCTCCATTTCATAGCCCTTGATTTAATCAAAGTAAATACATGTTTACTCATCAGCCCATTCTTAATGGCTGCACACAACCCCAGACGCCAGCGTGCTTCATCTAAGGCCAGCCTCCGCATTCACTGGAAAGCCCTAATAGAATAACTTTATTTTTAGAGGCTGCAGGTCACATTCAAAACTGAACTTTGGAATCTGGTATGAACGAACTTTTCAAAAAGACGAGTGGTGAGCAGGGAGAGGCCTGGGGCAGTCACAGCCCCGAGGCGGCGGGGACTTCGCATCAGGGTTGGTGATGGAAACGAAGATATGATTAACACTGTCTGTCAATGTGTGCAAAAGACAAAGCTGAATACGCTTGAGTCTTGGAAGGTAATATTCTCTGGTCTATATTTTCACAAAGGCCCAGCATTCTCTTTTCTTTATTACCATCTCCAACCCCTGATAAGTACTCACATGGTAGGCTGGAGCTGTGTCCCCCACTCTCATGTCTGAACAAAACTTTGTTTTTACTGAAAAGAATCATGCTCTTGAATATATTATGACCATCTATATTTAATCGGGCTTCCCTGGTGGCTGAGGAGTAAAGACTCTGCCTGCAATGCAGGAGGCAGGTTTGGTCTCTGGGTCGGGAAGATCCTCTGGAGGAGGGTATGGCAACCCACTCCAGTATTCTTGCCTGGAGAATCCCCATGGACAGAGGAGCCTGGCGGGCTACAGTCCAAAGGGCTGCAGAGTCAGACACGACTGAACGACTTAGCATACATGCTCACATGTTTAGTTATCTTACCACTGAAATAAGTCAATAGAATTCTAACCAGAGATAACATTTCCCAACAGTGTTAAGGGGCTTCCCGGGTGGCTCAGTGGCAAAGAATCTGCCTGCCCAGGCAGGAGGTGAGGGGCTCGGGTTCCATCCCTGGGTTTGGAAGATCCCCTGAAGGAGGAAGCGGCAACCCACTCCCATCCCAGGGCTCCAAGAATGCCCGGGAAACCCCAGGGACAGAGGAGCCTGGTGATCTAGAGTCCACACAGAACCACAAAGAGTGGGACACAGCTGAGCATGTACACAACAGTGTTAAGAGCAGAAACTTAATGCTGAATGCTTTTGCCACATTTGCCCTCATTAAAAAAAAAAGATGTGAAGTTTGGTCTTTTTCTTTTTTCTCCCATGGCTCATCACAGGGCAACCACCACTGTACATACAAGCTCCTGGTTTCTAGCAGCTTGTATTTTTCATACATTAACAAGTCAATAACTTAAATGTCAGAATTAGGAAAATTGTATTGACTTAAAAAATGGATTTTTGATAAAGTACTAACAGACATCATAATACCAGACATTCTTGGAATATGCACAGTGATGCCTAATTTTGGGATACCCCATAAGTTAAAGCAGCGTTAAGCTTAACAATTCCTGTAGGTCTTTCACGCTCTGAAATTAGCAGGCAGGCTCTCATCCCCACCGCATGCCTCTGAGGGAGGAAAGTACAGTTCGTCTTCACTCTCAGGAGGGGCTGGCGCCACTGAGGGGTGGGCTAGGTGCACAGGGGAAACACCTTCAGCACGGACGACTTCCCCTAAGTAGCTCCATCCCTGGCTTCGCAACCTTAAGAGGGGCTATGAGTCAACAAGACGGTGATCTGGCCGCGGTGTAAAGTGCGTAAGCGCGCACACCCAAACTGGCTCCAGGCTGCGGGAGGGAAGCAGGAAACCGGGCTTACGGTTTAAGGGTCTTCACATAAGAGGAAGAACTGTCGAGAGTTAAATAATCTATAAATGCATTCATTCAACAAACTTCCACTCAGCATATGACCTCCTCCGGTGCGCTAAAGCAGGCTATTTCCAAAAGGAAACTTTGTTTAGCCACATCACGTCTCCCTGACACACACTAAAACAAACAAAAAACGTGACCGGAACTAGCAGGTGGAAAGGGAAGTATTTAATAAGGCAAACTCCAATTTCCCTCTGAAAGGAGAAGCCTGCGCAGGTGAGCGCAGCCCAGTCCCCAACTCCAGAGGGGGCGTCGCGGCCCCGGACCTGCTCCGCCAGGAAGGACGTCGAGCAAGGCACTAGGTTCTGTTCCCAGCAAACCCGGGACGGCGGAGCAGACCGAGCGAACGCATCTTCCCGGCCGGGTCTTACACCGGGCCGGGCTGGGGCTTCGGTTCTTCGCGCTCTGCGGGTGAGTCCAGAGTCCCCGGCAGGCCTGCTGCGTCCAGTGAGCTCGGAGGGCGGGTGGAGCCCCGGGACCAGCCCCGATCCCCGCGCCCCGGGACCAGCCCAGATCCTCGCGCCTCGGCCCAGCCCCGCGCGGGACCCGGAGGCGCAGTAAAGCCGGGAGCCCGGGGCGCTCCCTCCAGGGAGGGTCGGCGCCGCGGGTCGTGAGGGCGCGGGTCCGAGCACACTCACCGGGGCGAGCAGCCAGCCGCAGCAGGTCAGCAGCGCGGGCGGCAGCAGCGCGGGCGCCCTCATCCCGGCTCCGCTGCGCGGACATGGGCCGGGCCGCCCGTGCGCAGCGACGCGGCCCCGGGGTCGGCTCCCAGCTCCGAGTCGGTGCTAGCAGCCCGGCTGCCGTCTCCGGGTCGGCGGTCGGCGGAGGTTGAGCGCTGCGCCCCGGCTCCGCCCCCGCGCCCTCCCCAGACTCCGTCTCCACCCCGCGCCCCCCGCCCCCGCCTCGCCGTCTCTTCCCTCCCCTCTCGCTGGCTTCGCCGCCTGGGTCTCCGCCCCACGTCCCGCAACTGCCCCCCGCCACCATCACTCCCTTCGGCGGTCCGCCCCCAGCCGCGTGTACCCGCTTCCCCGCGCCCCTGGCCCCTCCCTGGCGGCCCCCATCCTGCGCTCCCTCCCCCGCCTCCAAGCCGCGGGTGACGGGTGCGCACAAGTGGGCGCCCTGCGCGGCCCAGCTGCCAGCGGGGACTAGGGGAGAGCGACTCTGGAGCGACCCACCTTGTCGGAGACCCGGGCTCCCGGCCTTTGCACCTGCTGTGTCCTCCGTGTTAAACTAAAGACCCCGGGAAATGGGCAGAAAGGGCAGTGGGTCGGTTGGGGCAACTGAAAAACCCGAAGGCACTTGGAGGGCGTCCCGATGGGGGCAGACCCGCGTCAAGCTGGGCAGGTCATTGTCTCCCCCCACACCGGGCAGCTGCTCCGGGCTGCAGAGCTGGGCGCTGGGCAGGGTCTGCCCGGACCTGAGACCCCGCACCTGCCTCAGAACTTCGCAAGGAGCAGCCGGGACTAAGAGCTGGTTGTTACTCAGCAAATGGAAGAGAGCTAGAAATGAAAAATGAAGCCGGGAATTTTCATCTGTATTTCTGCCCTAAGCCTATCATCTATGGATCTATCAGTCTGTCGTCCGATGCTCATTATCACCTACAGTCTGTTCTTCTGTCTGGGGGGATCAGTAGTAGAGACAGGCTCTGGACTCGGGGTATGCAGCTTGGGATCTGGAAACGTAACCATTCTGGATCCAATTTGACAGACATTTCTTTTACTCACTATTTGAAGCTGGACAAGCCGTGAACTTTGGGTCAAGTGCCCTTGTAAATGAGAAAGCTGACACCTGCCCCTCACCTGGAGGGTTGCCGAGAATGTAGACCATTTATCCGAATGTAAATACCATGCTGTAAACATTAGCTGCCTCAGGTGCAGGCAAGACAGTGTCTCCCTCTGTAGGAGTTTGTGGCCCAGAGACCGGGGAATGTGATGTGGAGAAAAACTGTGATAAGCACAAGATGCAGACAAATGGGAGGAGGAGGGGCCCAGAGATGGGAATGTGTAAATGAAAGAGCGAGAGAGACAGGACGGCAGGGCAGGCATCTCCACTGGAGCGCCTGGGCAGAAGCCTGAGGGCCAGGGCTGTGTAAGGAAGAGGGCCACCGTGGGAGGCCTGAGGGCCTGAAGAACAGTCTTCACTCCTGATTCACACAGGACTGAAAATGTTAACACATTGCGAATGCACAGCACAAGTTTCTTTTTATTCTGACTGGCTGTTATTAAAAATTGATGTTGGGATGGGTGGTACTTACATGTGTCAGTTGAAGGTTACTCTGTTTCTTCTGGGTGAATGTCCCTTCTTTCAGGAATTTTTCCACTTCCCCTTGCAGGGAGGGTCTGTGTGTCCTCAGGGCTGGTGGAGAGAGGGGCTCCTCTGTGGGTGTCTGATGCGGTGGGGCAGGTGGTCCCGGCTCTAGAGCCCTGGCACTGGCGCCCCGAGGCGTAGCAGCCCCCCGGCGCAGTCGTGCTGATGCCTGCGGAAGCCTGGGTCCCTGCTCCAGCCCTGGTCTCCAGGACCTAACCCACACCTCCCGCTCCTGGGCTTCTCCCAACCGGGATCACGTGGGCCCTGGCACCTGCTTGCCTGAGTTCCGAGGCCACAGGAGGAGCCGAGCTGGTGAGACACTTTTCAGTTTCCTTCCCCGCCCTCCTGCCTCCCTGCCTGTCACCACTCCCACTCTGCTGCATCCCTGGGTGTCCAGGCTGAGCTTTGTCCATTGGTGGAAGCTGGCTGGCTCCTGGTGTGCTGGCCCTACATGCCAGAAGCCTGGAAACCTATTTATTCAGTGAGGGAAGCTGCAGGCCTTTGCAATCAGGAGCAAGTGAAATTGCTTCAGAAATACGTGCCCTGCTGTTATCTTACACTTTGTTCAAAGGGGGATAGGAGCTTTGCAACCACGTGACTCTGAGGCCACCCGGTCCTTCTGTTTTCTCTAGATCTGCCTGGGGGGACGGGACATGCCCCCACGCCCAGGTGCACGTTTAATTCGAACCTACAAAGAAACGTAGTGGTCACCTGTGTCCCTCATTTTGCGTCCTTTGAAAGCTGGGAGACTAGACTTCAGTAAAAAGTTTACTTCTTCCTCCTGCTAAAAAAGCCCGGGGAGTCAAAGATGCTGTCACTGGAAGTCTCTGTGACTGGGGGATTGAGGTGGCAGGGAGCACCCTCCGAAGCTCGGACCCTGGCGCATGCCTCCTGGTTTCCTGGAAGCAGGTTCCTGTAGGTGCAGGGCATCCTGGCCCCTGGGTGCCACAGCACCCTGACTGCCCTGCGGCACAGAGTGGGTGCCCCACATGTGCTTCTAACGTCAGATTGAGCTAGATTCCCAGGCTTTGTGGTGGAATTCCTAATATGTGCTCAGCCTACTTCTGAAAATGATGGTGAGGATAAAACCAAACACCAGCCCTGGAAAGCCTTCACAGACATTTTTCAAGTATACAGACGTGACGTGCTGCCTTGGGGGAGTGCCCCTGCGACCCCACTCTGGGCTCTGTGCCGCCCAGGCCAACGTGGGCAGTCTGCGCTTGGGCCTCAGGACAGGTCAGGGACCTGCTTGACCTGCTCATTTGCCCCGGGTGGTTTCCAGCCTCTCCTGTTTTCAACCATAAGTGACCTGCCCCATGAGGGGGATGAAGTAGGGCAAAGCTGCCTTAACTGCAGCCCTGCCCACGGCCGGCAGTCCCGGGCCTTCTGCTGGTGATGCTCTCCTTTCCAGCTATGAACAAGTCCCGTAGTCGGATGGCAAAGCGCCCCACTTCCCTTAGGTTCAAAGGCCTCTCCCGCAGCCCCGAGCCTGAGGTTGGGCGGCAGGGAGGGTGAGTCCGAGGAGGGCCCGACTGCAGACAGAGCGCTGGGCGGCAGTGGCGGGCCGGGGTGTCTTTCCTTTCCGGCTTCACCTCTGCCCCTTTCGAGGCTTGGGGGTCCCCCAGGCTCAGAGGGCGGGTGGGGGGTCCGGCAGTCCCACTTCCTGGCAGAGCTGAAGCCCCTCCTGACCGGCGCCCCCCTCGGCACGGAGGGAGCCTCTCAGGACGCCTGCTGCTCCCAGAGGCGGTCCTTTGGATGGGATCGGCCTCCGTCCCCAGACTGTCCTCGCGGGGAGGAGACTCTCAGATGGTCCTCCCCAGGCTAACGAGGACACAAGCCCATCCTGCGCTTTGCCAGCGGGGAAGCAGCGGCTGCCAGGTCAGCGTCCCCGGGACTCTGCGGGCGGGCGGGCGGCCGGGCTCAGAGCCGGCCTGCCCCTGCGGAGGGCGCGGGCTGAGCTCCGCGGTTTGCGGTGCGGAAGCGCTCCCGCTCCGCCCCGGAGAAGTGAGTGCGGAGACCCGGCCCCTCGCCCTGAGAATGCCTCCCCCGGGCCCTACTGCGACTCAGCCCGCAGGCGGGCCCGGAGCTGGGACCTACGGGCCTCGGGTCACACACTCTGTGGGTGTCCAGCCCCTCAGTTTAAACACGGGGACTTGATCACAGCTGTGTTGGTCTTCGGGCTCACACACCGACGCGATGAGCTGCGCTGCCTCCGTGGTCTGACATCGCTCTCGGTCCTGCCGCCAGGGGGCCTTCAGAAACGTCTGCGGAGACACCTGCCGTCAGGGCTTCCGAGAGGAGAGGAAGGGAGGTGGGCTGTGCAGGACCCCCTGCAGGCTTGTGGTCTGGTAAAGACACTTCGTTTTTCAGAGCAGTGCGTGTTCATAGGAAAGCTGAGTGGGACATACAGAGGTGCCCTATCCGTCACCCCTCCGCACACACTTCCCTGTAGTAACATCTTGGTCCCCAGTGGCACATTGCTAACACCGATGAGCCAACGTTATTATTCGCTGAGCTGCATGGTTCACTGTCGCCATAGTTTCGCCTTTCCCAGAATGGCATGAAGTTGACTCAGATGGTTTTCAGCCTCTTCAGATTGGCTACTTTCACTTAAAAACAGGCACCTAAGGTTCCTCCCTGTCTTTTGGAGGCTTGACAGCTCATTTATTTTTAGAGCTGAATAATTTCCCAGTATCTGTATGTACCACAGTTTATTTCTCCACTTACCTACTGAAGGACATCCAAGTTTCTTCCCATGGTGAATAAAGCTGCTAAAACAACACAGTCCTACTGTGTAGCACAGGAAACTATAATCAATATCTTGTAATAAATTATAATGAGAAAGATATGAAAAATAATATATATATGTATGTATAACTGAATCATTTTGCTGAACACCAGAAACTAATACAACAATGTAATTAACTATACTGCAATAAAAAATAGAGTAAAACTGCTAAAAACGTTGCTGAGCATGTTTTTATGTGGACATAAGTTTTCCCCTGATTTTGATAACTTCTGAGAGGGGTGGCTGCTGAATTGTATGGTAAACTCTATATTTGCTTCTATAAGAAGTGACTGCACCACGTTGCATCCTTGCCAGCAGTGAACGAGAGTTTCTGCTGCTTCACGTCCTCCCCAACATTCAGTGAGGCCAGTGCTCTGGATTTTGGACATTCGAACGTTTGAATGGGCTTCCCAAATGGCTCAGAGGTAAAGAATCTGCCTACTTATGCAGAAGATGTACGTTTGATCCCCGGGTTGGGAAGATCCCCTGGAGAAGGAAATGGCTACCCACTCCAGTATTCTTGCCTGGAAAACCCTGTGGACAAAAAAGAGACACAGATGTACAGAACAGACTTTTAGACTCTGTGGGAGAAGGCAAGGGTGGGATGTTCTGAGATAACAGCATTGAAACAAGTATACTATCAAGGGTGAAACAGATCACCAGCCCAGGTTGGATGCATGAGATGGGTGCTCAGGGCTGGTGCACTGGGAAGACCTAGAGGGATGGGATGGAGAGGGAGGTGGGAGTGGGGATCGGGATGGGGAACACATGTAAATCCATGACTGATTCATGTCAATGTATGGCAAAAACCACTACAATATTGTAAAGTAATTAGCCTCCAACAAATAAAAAACAAACCCTGTGGACAGAGGAGCGTGGTGGGCTACAGTCTATCAGGTCACTAGAGTCAGGCACAGTGATTAAACAACAACAATGTTTATATAGTAGTATCTCATTTTTTTTAAATGAACAAAGCTAGTGGAGGTGATGGATTTTCAGCTGAGCTATTTAAAATCCTAAAAGATGGTGCTGTTGAAGTGCTGCACTCAACATGACAGCAAATTTGGAAAGCTCAGCAGTGGCCACAGGACAGGAAAAGGTCAGTTTTTATTCCAGTCCCAAAGAACAATATTAAAGAATGTTGAAACTACCATATGATTGCACTCATTTCACATGCTCATAAGGTTATGTTCAAAGTCCTTCAAGCTAGGTTTTAGCAGTATGTGAACTGAGAACTTCTAGATGTACAAATTGGATTTAAAAAGGGAGAAGAACCAGAGATCAAATTACCAACATTCGTGGAACATAGAGAAAGCAAGGTAATTCCAGAGAAACACCTACTTCTGCTTCATTGACTATGCTAAAGCCTTTGACTGTGTAGATCACAACAAACTGTGGAAAATTCTCAAAGAGATGCAAATACCAGGCCACGTTACCTGCCTCCTGAGAAATCTATATGCAGGTCAAGAAGCAACAGTTAGAACATGGAACAACTGACTGGTTCAAAATTGGGAAAGAAATAAAACAAAGCTGTATATTGTCACCCTGCTTATTTAACTTCTATACAGGGTACACCATGTGACATGCTGGGCTGGATGAATCACAAGCTGGAATCAAGATTGCCAGGAGAAATATCAACAGCTTCAGATATGCAGATGATACCACTCTAATGGCAGAAAGTGAAGAGGAACTAAAGAGCTTCTTGATTAAATCAGGGTGAAGAAGGAGAATGAAAAAGTTGGCTTGAAACTCAACATTAAAAAAAACTAAGATCATGATATCTGGTCCCATCACTTCCTGGCAAATGGAAGGAGAAAAAGTGGAAACAGTGGCAGATTTTATCTTCTTGGGCTTCAAAATCACTGCAGGTGGTGACTGCAGCCACAAAATTAAAAGACTGCTTGCTCCTGGAAGAAAAGTTATGACAAACCTAGACAGTGCATTAAAAAGCAGGGACATCACTTTGCTGACAAAGGTCCATATCGTCAAAGCTGTGGTTTTTCCATGTATGGATATGAGAGTTGGACCATAAAGAAGGCTGAGTACTAAATAATTGATACTTTCAAACTGTGGTGCTGGATAAGACTCTTGAGAGTCCCATGGACTGCAAGAAGATCAAACCAGTCAATCCTACAGAAAATCAACCCTGAATATTCATTGGAAGGACTGATGCTGAAGCTGAAGCTCCAATACGTTGGCCACCTGGTGTGAAGAGATGACTCATTGGGAAAGACCTTGATACTGGGAAAGTTTGAGGGCAGGAGGAGAAGGGGGTAGGGGAGTATGAGATGGTGACATAGCATTACTAACTCCATGGACATGAATCTGAGCAAACTCTGGGAGATAGCAGAGGGCAGGGGAGCCTGGTGTAGTGCAGTCCATGGGGTTGCAGAAGGTCTCTGACACGACTTAGAGGCTGAACAGCAGTAATCTCGTCCTTTTAATTTGCATTTCCCTGGTGACGTAAGAGGTGAAATATTTTTTCACATGCTTATTTGTTATCTGTCTAATTAAACTCGGTGATGTGCTTATTCTGACCTTTTATTGCTCTTTAAAATTTGCTTCATTTGTTTTCTTATGGTGAACTTTAAGATTCTAGTCTTTTATCAGATAAGTGGTTTGCAAGTATTGTCTCCCAGTCTTCTCATTTTCCTATCTTCTCATTTTCTTAACAGTGTCTTTCTCAGAGCAGAAGTTTCTAATTTTAATAAAGATTCACTTATCAAAATTTTCCTTTCTTGACTTATGCTTTTGGTGTTATGTCTAAACTGAAGGTTACCAAGATTTTCTCCTATTTATTTCTTAGGAGTTTTATAGTTTTGCATTTTTCATTTATGTCTATGATCCATTTTGAGTTAATTTTTGTGAAAGGTGTAAGATTAGTGTCCAGACTCACTTGTGGATATTCAGTTGTCTCAGCAACATTTGTTGAAAAGACTAATATGATTTGCTTTTGCTCCTCAACTGTCAAAGATCAGTTGACTATATAAGAGTTTATTTCCGGGTTCTCTATTTTGTTTCACTGATCTATTAGTCTGTTTCTTTGCCAATATCATGTGGTCTTGATTACTGTAGATCTCTAGTAAGTTGTGAAGTCTGGTGGTGTTAGTTCTCTAATCTGGTTCTTCTCTTTCAATATTGTATTGGCTATTCTGAGTCTTTTGTTTCTCCATATATAGATCTTAGAATCAATTTGTCCACATCCAGATAATAATTTGCTGGGATTTAAATTGGGATCGCAGTGAATCCATAGATTCATTGGGAAAGAACTGACATCTTGACTTTATCAAGTTTTCTTATCCATGGACATAGGAGATCTCTCCATTTATTTAGTTCTCCTTTGGTTTCATTCATCAGAAATCAGTAGCTTTCCTCATACAGGTCTTGTACATATTTTGTTTTGATTTATAGATTTACATCTAGTAGTTCATGGCTTTTTTGTGCTAATGTTAGCGGTATTTTGTGTTTTCATTTTTCAGTCTCAATTGTTTGTTACTGGTATATAAGAAAACAGTTGAGTTTTGTATACTAAGCTTGCTTCCTGTAACTTTGTTGTAATCACTTATTGGTTTCAAGAGATCTTTTGTTGTTGTTGATTCTTTGGGGTTTTCTACATAGGCAATGATGTCATTTGTGAAAAAGACAGCTTCATTTCTTCATTCTGAATCTGTATTCCTTTTCTTCCCTTGTCTTGTCGCATTAGCTAGGACTTTCAGTGTGATGTTAAATAGGAGTGGTGAGAACTGGCATCCTTACCTTGTTTCTGATCTTAGCAGGAACATATCTAGTTTCTGACCATTAAGTATAATACTGGCTGTAGGTTTCTTCCCCCCTAGGTTTTCTTTATCAAATTAGGAAGGCCTCCTACATTCCTCCTTTGTTGAGAGTTTTTATCATGAATGGAGCTGGGTTTTATTAAATACCTTTTCTGCGTCTACTTTATGTGAGAATGTAATTTTTCTCCTTCAGCCTGTGGATGTGATTTGCTGTTATTGTTTAGTTGCTTAGTTGTGTCCGAATCTTCTGTGACTCCGTGGGCTGTAGGCCGCCAGGCTCCTCTGTCCATGGAGTTTCCCAGGCAAGAGTGCTAGAGTGGGTTTGCCATTCCCTTCTCCAGGGGATCTTCCCCACCCAGGGCCTGAACCCACGTCTCCTGCACAACAGGTGGACTTTTGCCGCTGAGTCACCGGGGAAGCCCCTTGATGTGATAAGTTATATTAACTGATTTTCAAATGTTGAACAAGCTTTGCATACCTGGAATAAATCTCACTTTTTTGAAGTGCATAATCTTTTTATATACTGTTGACTTTCATTTGCTAATATTTTGTTGAATATTTCTACATCTGTGTTCATGAGTGATCTTAGTCTAATTTTCTTTACTTACAGTGTCTTTATCTAGTTTTGGTATTAAGGAAATAAATGAGTTAGGAATATTTACTTCTATTTTTCTGGAAGAGATTGTAGAGAATTTGTACACTTTCTTTCTTAAATGATAGAATTTATCAGGCAACCCATTTGGACCTGGTACTTTTTTGTATTAGAAGAGTATTAATTATTGATTCAGTTTATTTAACAGATATAGGCCTATTTAGATTATATGTTTCCCTTTATGTGAGTTTTGATAGATTGTGTTTCAAGAAATTGGTTCATCTCATCTAAGCTATCAGACTTGTGGGCACAGAATTGCTCCTAGTGTTTGTTATCCTTTTAATGTCCATGAAATTAATAGTGATGTCCCCTCTTTCACTTCTGATATTAGTAATTTGTGTTTTCTCTTAGTTAAGTCTGAGAGTTAACTTGCCCTGAAGTGTATCAATTTTATTGACTTTTGCAAAAAAACAGCTTTGGGGTTTCTTTAATTTTTCTTTTTTTATTAATTTCTTATTTTCCATTTCACTGATTTTTGCTCTAATTTTTAAAAATTAATTTTTATTGAAGGATAATTGCTTTACAGAATTTTGCTGTTTTCTGTCACACCTCAGCATGAATCAGCCATTTAGATATACATAGATCCCCTCCTTTTTGACCCTCCCTCCCTTCTCCCTCCCATCCCACCCCTCCCGGTTGATACAGAGCCCTTGTTTGAGTTTCCTGAGCCATATGACAAATTCCCGTTAGCTATCTATTTTACATACAGTAATGTAAGTTTCCATGGTACTCTTTCCATACATCTCACCCTCTCCTCCCCTCTCCCCATGTCCATAGTCTATTCTCTATGTCTGTTTCTTCATTGTTGCCCTGGAAATAAATTCTTCAGTACCATTTTTTCTAGATTCCATATATATGCATTAGAATACAAGATTTATCTTTCTCTTTCTGACTCACTTCACTCTGCAGAATAGGTTCTAGGTTCATCCACCTCATCAGAACTGACTCAAATGTGTTCTTTTTTATGGCTGAGTAATATTCCATTGTGTATATGTACCACCACTTCTTTATCCATTCATCTGTTGATGGACATCTAGGTTGCTTCCATGTTCTAGCCATTGTAAATAGTGCTGCAATGAACAATGGGATACATGTGTTTCTTTCAAATTTGGTTTCCTCAGGGTATATGCCTAGGAGTGGGATTGCTGGGTCATATGGGGGTTTTATTCCTAGTTTTTAAAGGAATCTCCATACCGTCTTCCATAGTGGCTGTATCAGTTTACATTCCCACCAACAGTGCAAGAGTGTTCCCTTTTCTCCACACCCTCTCCAGCATTTATTATTTGTAGACTTTTTGATGAGGGCCATTCTGACTGGTGTAAAATGATATCTCATTGTAGTTTTGATTTGCATTTCTCTAATAATGAGTGATGTTGAGCATCTTTTCATGTGTTTGTTAGCCATCTGTATGTCTTCTTCTTCTTTTTTAAAATTTATTTTTATTAGTTGGAGGCTAACTACTTTACAATATTGTAGTGGTTTTTGCCATACATTGACATGAATCAGCCATGGATTTACATGTGTTCCCCATCCTGAACCCCCCTCCCACCTCCCTCCCCATCCCATCCCTCTGGGTCATCTCAGTGCACCAGCCATGAGCACTTGTCTCATGCATCCAACCTGGGCTGGTGATCTGTTTCACACTTGATAATATACATGTTTTGATGCTATTCTCTCAGATCATCCCACCCTCGTTTTCTCCCATAGAGTCCAAAAGTCTGTTCTATACCTATGTGTCTCTTTTTCTGACTTGCATAGAGGGTTATCATTACCATCTTTCTAAATTTCATATATATGTGTTAGTATACTGTATTGGTGTTTATCTTTCTGGCTTACTTCACTCTGTATAATGGGCTCCAGTTTTATCCATCTCATTAGAACTGATTCAAATGTATTCTTTTTAATGTATGTCTTCTTTGGAGAAATGTCTGTTTAGGTCTTTCCCCCGTTTTCTGATTGGGTTGTTTGTTTTTCTATTGAGTTGTATGAGTTGCTTGTATATTTTGGAAATTAATCCTTTGTCAGTTGTTTCATTTGCTGTTATTTTCTCCCATTCTGAGGGTTGTCTTTACACCTTGCTTATAGTTTCCTTTGCTGTGCAAAAGCTTTTAAATTTAACCAGGTCCCACTTGTTTACTTGTTTTTATTTTCATTACTCTAGGAGGTGGATTATCTTTATAATCCACTTTGATTATCTTTATAATCCACTTTGATTATCTATAATCTTACTTTGATTTATGTCATCAAGTGTTCTGCCTATGTTTTCCTTTAAGAGTTTTATAGTTTCTAGTTTTACATTTAGGTCTTTAAACCACTTTGAATTTATCTTTGTGAATGGTGTTAGGAAGTGTTCTAATTTCATTCTTTTACATGTAGCTATCCAGTTTTCCTAGCACCATTTATTGAAAAGGCTGTCTTTGCCCCATTGTATATTTTTGCCTCCTTTGTCAAAAATAAGATAGCCATAGTTGCATGGGTTTATTTCTGGGCTTTCTATCTTGTCCCATTGGTCTATATTTCTGGTTTTATTTCTTGATGACTGTAGCTTTGTGGTATAATCTGAAGTCAGGAAGGTTGATTCCTCCAGCTCCATTCTTCTTTTCTCATAGCTTTGGCTATTTGGGATCTTTTGTGTTTCCATATGAATTGTGAAATTTATTGTTCTAGTTCTGTGAAAAATGCCATTGGTAATTTGATAGGGATCACATTAAATCTGTAGATTGCACTTGGTAGTATAGTCATTTTCACAGTATTGTTTCTTCCTACCCAGGAATATGGAATATCTCTCCATCTGCTTATGTTTTGATTTCTTTCACAGCACACATATAAGGAGAAATTGATAGTAACACAATAATAGTAGGAGACTTTAACACCCCACTCACACCAATGGACAGACCATCAAGATGGAAAATTAGTAAGGAAACACATGTCTTAAATGATACATTAGATGAGATGGATCTCATTGATATCTTCAGGACATTCCATCCAAATGCAGAAGAATACACCTTCTTCTCAAATGCACAAGGAACATTCTTCAGGATAGACCACGTCTTGGGTCACAAATCAAGCCTCAGAAAATTTAAGAAAATTGAAATCATATCAAGCATCTTCTCTGACCACAATGCTATGAGACTAGGTATCAATTACAAGAAAAAAAAACTGTAAGAAACACAAACACATGGAGACCAAACAAGCTGTTTCTAAATAACCAACAGGTTACTGAAAAAATCAAAAGGAAAATCGAAAAATTTTTAGAAACAAATGACAATGAACACATGACAACTCAAAACCTATGGGATGCAGCAAAAGCAGTTCTAAGAGGGAAGTTTATAGCAATACAATCCTACCTCAAAAAACAATAAAAACATTGAATAGACAACCTAACTTTACACCTAACACAACTAGAAAAAGAACACCCCCCCCCCAAATTAGTAGAAGGAAAGAAATCATAAAGATCCAAGCAGAAATTAATGAAAAAGAAATGAAAGAAACAATAGTAAAGATTAATAAAACTAAAACTTGGTTCTTTGAGAAGATAAACAAAATTGACAAAGCTTTAGCCAGACTCATCAAGAAAAAAAGAGAGAAGAATCAAATCAACAAAATTAGAAATGAAAAAGGAGAGATTACCATAGACAATGCAGAAATACAAAGGATTATGAGACTATCATGAACAGCTATATGGCAATAAAGTAGATAACCTGGAAGAAATGGACAGATTTTTAGAAAAGCTCAATCTTCCAAGACTGAACTAGGAAGAAATAGAAAATTATGAGCAACCCAATTACAAGCACTGAAATTGAAGCTGTGATTAAAAAAAAAAATCTCCCCCCCCCAAAAAAAACCAAAAGCCCAGGACCAGATGGCTTCACAGGAGAATTCTATCAACCATTTAGAGAAGAGCCAATGCCTATCCTTCTAAAACTCTTCCAAAAAATTGCAGAGGAAGGAACACTTCCAAATTCATTCTACAAGGCCACCATCACCCTGATATCAAAACCAGACAAAGAAAACACAAAAAAAGAAAGCTACAGACCAATATCACTGATGAACATAGATGCAAAAGTCCTCAACAAAATTTTAGCAAACAGAATTCAGCAACACATCAAAAAGCTCATACACCATGATCATGTTGGGTTTATTCCAGGGATTCAAGGATTCTTCAATGTACACAAATCAATCACATGATACACCATATTAACACATTGAAAGATAAAAACCATATGATAATAGAAGCAGAAAAAGGCTTTGACAAAATTCAACACCCATTTATGATTAAAACTCTTCCAAAAAATGAGCATAGAAGGAACCTGCCTCAACATAGTAAAGACCTTATATGATAAGCCTTCAGCAAACATTATTCTCAGTGGCAAAAACCTGAAAGCATTCCCCCTAAGATCAGGAACAAGACAAGGGTGTCCACTTTCACCCTTATTAGTCAACATAGTTCTAGAAGTCCTAGCTACAGCAATCAGAGAAGAAAAAGAAATAAAAGGAATCCAGATCAGAAAAGAAGAAGTAAAGTTCTCAGTGTTTGCAGATGACATGACACTGTACACAGAAAATCCTAAAGATAGTATCAGAAAATTACTAGAGTTAATCAGTGAATTTAGCAAAGTTGCAGGATACAAAATCAATACACAGAAATCACTTGCATTTCTGTATACTAACAATGAAAAATCAGTAAGAGAAATTAAGGAATCAATCCCATTCACCATTGCAACAAAAAGAATTAAATATCTAGGAATAAACTTACCTAAGGAGACAAAAGAACTGTACACAGAAGATTTTTGCTCTAATGTTTATATTTTTTTCTTGGGCTTATTTTGGATTTAACTTGCTCTTCTTTTTCTAGTTTCCTAAGTGGAAGCTTGGATGACTGGTTTCAGATCTTTCTTCTTTTCTAATGTATGCATTCAATGCTATAAATTTCCCTTAAGTACCATTTCCCCTCTATCTTGAAAATTTGTTTAGTTGGATTTTATGTTGATTTAGGTAAAAATATTTTTAAATTTCTCACAAGACTTCTGTTAGACCCACACGCTATTTAGAATCATGTTGTTTAGTCTCCCAGGATTTGGGGGTTTTCCAACTACCTTCTTGTTACAGATCTCTAGTTTGCTTTCCCTGTGAGTTGAGGGCACACGATGTATGATTTCCATTATTTTAAATCTGTTAGAGTGTGTTTCATGGCCCAGAATGTGATCTGTCTTGGTGAATGTTCCTGGTAAGCCTGAGAAGGATGTGTATTCTGATGTTGTTGAATGGCACAGTCTATAAATGTCAATTAGATCCAGTTGATGGATAGTGCTATTCAGCTCAGGGGTGTCTACTAATTACCTGCCTGGTAGATCTGCCAACTGCTCATTGAGGAGTGTTGAAGTCCAACAGAAATAGCAGATTCAGGCTATTTCTCCTTGCAGTTCTGTCAGCTTTTGCCTGATGCATTTTGGGGCGTTGCTGCTATGCACATACATAGTCATGATTGTTATATAGTTTTGAGAATGTGCCATTTAATTATTATGCAGTGCCCCTCTTTATTCTTGATAATTTTCCATGTTATAAAGTCTGCATTGTCTGAAAAAAACTAAGTACTCAAACTTTCTCTTGATTCCTGTTAGCATGACATATCTTTCTTCTTTCCTTCACCTTTAATCTAGCCGTGTCTTTATAAGGTGAGTTTCTTGTAGACATCATATAGCTAGGCCTCGACAGTCTTTGGCTATACCTGGTGTATATTAAGATCATTGATATTTAAAATAGTTACTGATATAATTGGATTAATCTACAGTTTTTGTTACTGTTTTCTATTCATTGCCCTTTATGTGTATTTTTTTTTTTTTTTTGGTTTGATTTTTCATCTTCCAGGCTTGTCTTTTTTTTCTGGTTTTAGTTTATCTTTTTATGTGATTAATTTCATCATCTCTAAGCATAGTAATTGTACTTATTTAAAATAACTTTTCTTAGTGGTAGCCCTTGACTTTGTAATATACATTTAAGACTAATTCATGTCCACTTTCAAAGGACACCTCCCTGCATAGATGTACCCACAAGACAGGCAGGACACAAGGAAAAAGAAAGCAATGAAGCCAAGAGCTCTGGGCTTGCGTCCAAACTGAAGACTGACATTCCTGGGTCCCTTCTGCTCAGGCCTTGGCATCTTAATCTGTAAAATGGGAAAGCTGGCTGAGACAGCCTCTCAAGCCTGACTCTTTTTCTAACACTGAAATTTTAACAAGTCTTTAGGGGAATATGTTGAAGTATAAAAGTGTCCTTTTGAGTAAGTTTTATTTTGCAAAGTTAAAAAAAAAATAACAAAACCAACACTAAACCACTAGTAACACAAGTACCTTATGCCAGAGTACCCTAAATAAATCCTAATGGTCTTTATGTCATTCAATTTATTCATCCATCAGCTATAAAAAATGTACCATTTCTTTTACTATTTTGAGCAAAATGTCATGTGTTAGATCAGTTAGAAATAAAAATAAAAGACTTTATTTTACCTTCAGTTATACCTTCCTTAACACTCTTCTTTATAGAGATTCAGATTTCTAACCTATGGCGTATTTTTCTTTTCTGAAGAATTTATTTTAACATTTCTTGCAAGGCAGAACTATTTGCAACAAATGCCCCCAGTTTTACTTGTCTGAGAAAGCCTTGGATATTGGATGCTAAAATTTCTCGTGTTCTTGGTGTTCCCTCCTCTATTGTCTCTGGTTTTCTCTAGAGATGACTTCTTTTTCTTCTTTAAAGCTTTGAGGTGTGCAGGCCTTTCAGTTTATTTCCCTGTTGTGTCCAGGAGCCCTGCTGATGCGGCAGAGGGGTGTGGGGAGGGGGTTGATAACCTGTAAGAGGGCTCAGCCTTGAGGCCCATGTCCTTGGACTGAACTTTCCAAGTGCTTCCCAGTTTCTTCTTCCCCTCAAGCAGACGGATGGCTGGGGGTGCTGGAGTTGAGTATTTCCCTGCCCCCAGTAGGTCAGGCGACTGTTAATCAGCTCCCCCAGAGGCAGGCCTTAATAGGAACAGAGCACTCTGGAGTGTTTAAAAATGACTTTTTTCTCTCCACCCCTGCTGGAAGTACAAAGGGATTTTCACTATGAGAACCTGGTCACTACTGGAGGTAAAAGTCATGAAAATATGAATACCTCTGGGTCCCCCTTGGAGTTTTTAACCCTTGAATTTGTCCACAATGAACCACCGTCAATTAATAATTACAAATTAGGTTTTCTAGCCCTAGGCCTGGTTCCCAAAATGGTCTCAGCTCCTGGTCTTTTGTCTGGAAAGCTGTGGTTCTCTGCAACAATTGTCTGTCTCTCCAGTTTGGGGGCAATGGTTTGCCCTCTGAGCTCAATTTTCTGATATGTCTAAGTGAGTTTTTGATCTCCAGATTGTTCAGCTTTTTCTTGCTGTGAAGACAAGACTGATGGCTTCCAAGCTCCCCATGTCCTGAATTAGTAACTGGATGCCTAAGGGAAGTCAGGGGGTGGGGTAGAATAACTTGATACTTCTGTAAATATACTGGATTACTTTTTAAAGGACTTGTCAGAGTATAAATCAGATAGACTCCAACATTTACTCAATGTTTGGTAAAGTCCAGGGAAAACAGAACAAATGATTAACCGATCAGCAGATAAGTGATAAAACAGGATTTTCTGTACTTTTTGAAGATCAGGAAAGCCCTGTAGTTGTAGCTTTAATGTTTCACATGGCAGGCTGACTTTCCAGAGATGATAAACTCGAAGCACAAAGCTGGAGATTATCAGCCTGGAGAGTGTAATGACCTTGATGGAATGGGTTGAATCCTCATTCCAAAAAGAGGGGAAGGGGGAGAACAGAGCAAACCGTCCAACACACCTAACTCTGTTTGGCTCCCCAACCTGTGCTCTGCAATCTGACATGCGCTACTTGCCTCTTTGAAACCATCCCTGCACGGTGGGTGCTGTGATTGCCCCCTGCAGACACCTGCATGGCCCGAGCTGACACCAGGCTGGGGAGCCTCCAGCAGGAGCCTGGGAGCTCAGAAGGCCTTTCCTGCTCTGGCCTCCCAGGTCACGGCCACACAAAGCAGCTGCTTCCCCGCTGGGCTAGAATCTCCTCAGCTTTTCTTTCAAAAACCTCACCAGTAACATCGAGTGTTTTTGATGCCCAAGTCACAGGTATTCCTGTTTCTGTGACTGAGCACACGCACACACACACACACACACACACACACACACAAAGGTACAAAACCAGCCAGCCAGGATTCAGGGCTGCTTCTGCTCAGGATGCCGGGTCCAGGGGGCAGGACCAGCCTTTGGGATGCTGATGTCCTTACAGGTAGAACTTGTCCTGCACACCTGCCCTTCCTGGACACTCTCCCCACCTCCAGCTCAAGGGTTCACCCGGGAGGCAGACTCTGCTTCCTACTGGCTGCCTCCATCACCAACTGACTGAGTGTGGGGGGCGTGAAACAGGCCCCAGACCACCAGCTGTCTCAGGTGGAGCCATCCCTCCCGGGGTTTGTGGAGCAGGGGAAGGGGCTTGTGAGCATCAGTGAGGCCAGCTGCACAGCATCCCAAGATGTAGGCAGCTGTTCCTCATCATAAAGATCTGCCCTCCAGACCTGTCAACAAAGCCACCGGAGAGGCACAGCCTTAGGTGCAACCTCACAATCAGCTTAGAAATATGAGATCCAGTCACATGAGGATTTTCCTCGACACCATTGTGAGATGTAGGGGACTGACGCTGTGGCCTGAGGAAGGCATCATGCAGGGTACACCAGTGGTCAGGGGCATGAACAGGAGTGTGGAATGAGCCCAAAGTCCCTGCAGAACTCAAGGACAGCCCTGATGATGAGTTTCTTGCAGTGACAGAGGTGGAGGGTCGGGGGATGTCACAGATACAGGTTCTGCTGAACAACCACCAAACCCACTTTTAAAATGCAGTGACTATGACACCTCTCTGCCAAGAGCCCTCCTATAGCTGCCATTTATACGCCTTTCAGCATCACACTGAGTCTGCCATCTGCTTCACCCACCACCCCAGCATGGCTATCACCAGTGCCCCTTGCATTCCACCTGCAATGCAGGTTACCCCAGTTCCATTCCTAGGTTGGGAAGATCCCCTGGAGAAGGGATGGGCTACCCACTCCAGTGTTCTTGGGCTTTCCTGGTGGCTCAGCTGGTAAAGAACCCGCCTGCAATGTGGGAGACCTGAGTTTGATCCCTGGGTTGGGTAGATCCCTTGGAGAAGGGAAAGGATACCCACTCCAGTATTCTGGAGAATTCCATGAACTGTATAGTCCATGGGGTGGCAAAGAGTCAGACACAACTGAGCAACTTTCACTTTCACTTGCATTCTCAGACCTGTCCTGGTTTGGAACTATTCCATGGTCACCCTACACTTGAGGCCACAGGTGATCTGACCCCTCCTATCCCTTCTCTCACCACTTGCCTGGGTCTGCAGTGAGCAAAACTTGCTGTCGCTCCCAACTGGACAGCTCGAGGTTCTACAAGCCCAGGGTGGACACTCTCACCTTCAGCCCATCTCGGGAAGCATCTTGTTTTCCTTGCTGAGGGAAACATGGAGCCCCTCCACCCATCTAAGCAGAGTTTAGTGCCAAGTCAGGCAGGGGTTCTCACCCAACAGAGCCAGGAGCTGGGCGTGAGGAGGCCCCGGGGAGAGCAGCCCGGGGGCCAGGGCTCCCTCTCCAGGCCAGGCGGAACCAGCAGAAACAAAGCCAGCAGCTCTCAGCAGGAGAAGCTGGTCTTCTAAACCAGGCCCCGGCTTTGGGGTGCAGGTGACAGGTGTTAAATCATGCACGTTTAACACGAACTGGTAACTCAGATCCTTCATCTTTGAGAAAAGCCTGGGCAGAGCGTGTCCTGTGGTGGGCCTGGGGAGGAGGGGCAGTGGGGAAGGAGGGAGGTGGGGTAGGATGCTTCTTGCTGTCTCAGGTCCTCCTCCAAAGTAGATCCAGTCTTGTGGTTGTCATGCCCCCAGTTCTTGCAAGACCAGGGTTCTTCCCTCAGAGCTGGCTGGCAGGGGAGGCAGGCTGAGGTGCCCAGAGGACACTGAGGGGGTGACCGGTCCAGAGAGGAGGAGAAGCGGGGGTGGGGGGAAGAATGAAGTGAGCCAGAGGACAGAGATGCAGAGGCCTTGGGGCTGGGGCTGGGCCTGAACCCCCTGGTGGAGCATGGGGCAGGGATGGGGGAGTGATGTGGAGGGCCCAGGGCGGAGGGACGGCATCTGCTGAGCCCCACTGCCGGTTTTGAGAAGGGTCCCATCTGGCGTTTCTGTCACAAGGCAGCCCTGACCAGTGGCATCAGACACCACACGCAGAGGCTCTGAAAGAGGTGCTGCCTTTTCAATGTCTTGTTCCCGTTATTATTATTATTTTTTTTTAGGGAGAAGAGAAGAAAATGAACAAGCTTAAAGTAAAACAAAATAAAGAACTGTTTTAAACCACATGTTCAGCGGTCCAACACGGTTAGTCACCAGTCAGCATCCAGGGCGTGGGGGGCAGTGCTGGGCCTTTGAGGCCCAGAGACTTGCCCCGGCCTCCAGAGTTCACCGCCCGCAGGGAGACCGCCTCGGCGACGACAGGAAAAGCTGAGCTGTCATCAGTGCTTTGTTCTGGTAAACTCAGCTGGCTGATCACAGAGAACTCACAGAAATAAACACGCATGAAATAAGCAGCGAGCTTTCGCTCAAACGCCTTTATGAGTCAACATAAAGTGAACACGTGGAGTTGGACGCGATGTGACTGCAAAGAGGAAGCTCCCTCAGGCCACGTGCATCCTGAGCCTCTGCCTGGTTGTAACCGAGAGCACTTCGCTGACACCTTTACGGTGCTCATCTCCCAAACACTCACTTCCTGCTTGCATTCTCTGCGCGGGCAGCTCTCCCTGCAGCTTGTAAAACAGGAGACTCGAGGAGCCGGAACCGGAATAGGAGTGGGAGAGGAAACCGGAAGAGGAAACGGAGGCTCGGCCTGGGCAGCGTGGTCAGCCTGCCGGCCTCCGCACAGGGTTGGGGTCGGCGATGTACGTGGGCGGCTGTGGCCAGAACGCGTGGGCGGGCAGGTGTCATGACGTCTGATGCCCTCACCTGGGCGCGGTCCCTGGGAATCTGCAGCTCCACCAGGTGCTTGCCCCACCAGCTGCTTGCAGCCCCACTCTGCACCTCAGGCAGGGTTCACATTTTCTTCCCTTTGAATAATATAAAAAATGTTCCTTTTAATTTTCCCATTTTCCTTACAGTTCTTTTTATGAAATGCTTTTTTGAAAATGCAATTTTAATGCCATCTTCTTAGAATTTAATTCCTAAAAAGATAGAAAAATAAAGTGCTGCATCTCCGGTTGGAGACCAAGACTGGGGACTCAGGAGATGGGTGTGGTGAAGACGAAGCAACAGGGGCCGGGGAGCCCTGCTGGCTCTTCCTCAGGTGTTTACTCAAAGAAGCGTCCCTCAGCGCCAAGAGCTGCCTTCTTTTCTCTTCTCCTAGCTTCTCCACCAAACTGCACGTTTTTGTTGCCTCCCCAAATAAAAGTAGTGTATTCCCACAACTCTCTGGAGACATTTCCCATACTGGAATTCCTTCCTCACTGTCCCTTCCTTAGTAATACTCAAGACCACCCCATCATGAACAAGCCCACCTGGCAGTCACTTCTGCTCTTGTCCCAGACACCGATAGCCCAGAGAAGTGACCATTAAGCTAGGTCTGAATGAGCTTGGTAAAGCTCCATGAAATAAGAAATAATTTAGCAGTAAATTTAGAAACCAATGAAATTGTAACTTATTTTTGAAGTTAAAGTTCATGACACAGTTATAAGATGGCAGAGTAGAAGTACGTATGCTCATCTTCTGCAAGAACTCCAAAACTGCAGCTCGCTGCTGAACATACATCGACAGGAGAATCTTGGATCCCACCAAAAAAAGGTACTTCACACCCAAGGGCAAAGGAGAAGCCCCAACGAGACAGTAGGAGGGGCAAAGCTGCATTTAGGATCAAACCCCATACCCACCAGAGACGCTTGGAGGACTCAAATAAAACCTTGTGCACACCAGGACCCAGAGACCCCACAAGAGACTATGCCAGACCTGCCTTTGAGTGTTTGAGTGCCTCCTGTGGAGGCACAGATCAGCTGTCATCTGCTGCAGGGACAGTGGCTCTGGCTGCAGCAGACCTGGGAACTGTGTCATATGGCATAAACCCTCTTGGAGAAGGTCGCCATTAGCCCCACCATAGAACAACCAAGCAGCCAACCCACAAGCTGGAGAACAATGATATCGAAGAAATTCTTACACTGTTGCAAATGTCTAGGGCCCACAACAGATTCCCCAACTTGGGAATTGGCAGAGGGGCTGAGACTCCCCAGGGAATTTGACTTTGAAGGTCAGTGGGATTTGATTACAGAATTTCCATAGGACTGGGGAAACAGACTCTTGGAGGTACAAACAAAACCATGTGTGAACTAGACCCAGGAGAAAGGAGCCATGACCCCACAAGAGACTGAGCCAGACTTGCCTGTGAGTGTCCAGGAGACTCTGGCAGAGGCATGGGTCAATAGTGGCCTGCCGCGGTGGCCTATAGCAGTCCTGGGCGCCACGGGGCATGCTGGCATAAGTCCTTTTGAAGGATGTCGCCATTACCACCATTACCCCTACCATAGTTTGGCCTGAGGCCAAACTACAGGAAAGGAACACAGCCCCACCCTTCAACAGAAAATTGGATTAAAGATTTACTAAGCATGGCCCCACCAATCAGAGCAAGACCCAGATTCCCCTACAGCCAGTCCCTCAGGAAGTTTCCACAAGCCTCTTTTTCTTATCCATCAGAGGGCAGACAGAATGAAAAACACAGTCACAGAAAACTAACCAAACTGATCATGTGGATCACAGCCTTGTCTAACTCAATGAAACTATGAGCCAGGTCATGTAGGGCCACCCAAGGTGGATGGGTCATTGTGGAGAGTTCTACCAAATCATGGTCCACTGCAGAAGGGAATGGCAAACCACTTCAGTACTCCTGCCTTGAGAACACCATGAACAGTATGAAAAGGCAAGATATGATGCTGAAAGATGAACTTCCCAAGTCAGTAGGTGCCAATATGCTACTGGAGAAGAGTGGAGAAATAGCTCCAGAAAGAATGAAGAGACAGAGCCGAAGAGAAAACAATGCCCAGTCATGAACATGACTGGTGATGGAAGTAAAGTCCTATGCTGTAAAGAGCAATATTGCATAGGAACCTGGAATGGTAGGTCCATGAATCAAGGCAAATTGAAAGTGTTCAAACAGGAGATGGCAAGAATGAACATTGACATTTTAGGAATCAGTGAACTAAAATGGACCAGAATTGGCGAAATTAAATCGGATGACCATTATATCTACTACTGTGGGCAAGAATCCCTTAGAAGAAATAGAGTAGCCTTCATAGTCAACAAAAGAGTCCAAAATGCAGTACTTCTGTGCAATCTCAAAAATGACAGAATGATCTCTGTTTGTTATCAAGGCAAACCATTCAATACCACAGTAATCCAAATCTATGCCCCAACCAACCACTAATGCAGAAAAGGTTGAAGTTGAATGGTTCTATGAAGACCTACAACACTTTCTAGAACTAACACCAAAAAAGACGTCCTCTTCATCATAGGGAACTGAAATGAAAAAGTAGGAAGATGAGATACATGGAGTAACAAACAAGTTTGGCCTTGGAGTACAAAATGAAGCAGGGCAAAGCCTAACAGAATTTTGCCGAGAGAATGTACTGGCATAGCTAACACCCGCTTCCAACAATACTAAAGACAACTCTACACATGGACATCATCAGATGATCAACACCAAAATCAGATTGATTATATTCTTTGTAGTCAAAGATGGAGAAACTCTACACAGTCAGCAAAACAAGACCAGGAGCTGACTCTGGCTCAGATCTTGAACTCCTTATTGCAAAATTCAGACTTATATTGAAGAAAGTAGAGAAAACCACTAGACCATTCAGCCATGACCTAAATCAAATCCCTTATGATTATACAGTGGAAGTGACAAATAGACTCAAGGGATTAGATCTGATAAATAGAGTGCCTGAAGAACCATGAATGAAAGTTCATAACATTGTACAGGAGGCCATGATCAAAACCACCCCTGAGAAAAAGAAACACAAAAAGGCAAAATGGCTGCCTGAGGAGGCCTTACAAATAGCTGAGAAAGTAAGAGAAGTGAAAGACAAAGGAGAAAAGGAAATACACATCCATCTGAATGCCAAGTTCCAACGAATAGCAAGGAGAGATAAGACAGATTTTATAACTGATCAATGAAAAGAAATAGGGGAAAATAATAGCATGGGAAAGACTAGGGATCTCTTCAAGAAAATTAGAGATACCAAGGGAACTTTTCATGCAAATATGGGCACAATGAAGGACAGAAATGGTATGAACCTAACAGAAGCAGAAGAGGTGGCAAGAATACACAGAAGAGCTGTACAAAAAAAGCTTTTCATGACCCAGATAACCACGATGGTGTGATCACTCACCTAGAGCCAGACATCCTGGAATGTTAAGTCAAGTGGGCCTTAGGAAGCATCACTATGAACAAAGCTACTGGATGTGATGGAATTCCCACTGAGCTATTTAAAATCCTAAAAGATGATGCTGTGACAGTGTTGCACTCAATATGCCAGCAAATTTGGAAAATTCAGCAGTGGCCATAGGACTGGAAAAGGTCAGTTTTCTTTCAAATCCCCAAAAAAGGCAATGCCAAAGAATGCTCAAACTACCACACAATTGCACTCATCTCACACACTAGCAAAATAATCCTGAAAATTCTCCAGGCTAGGCTTCAACAGTATGTGAACCGAGAACTTCCAGATGTTCAAGCTGGATTTAGAAAAGGCAGAGGAGCAAAAGATCAAATTACCAACATCTGTTGGAGCATAGAAAAAGCAAGAGTGTTCCAGAAAAATATTTACTTCTGCTTCATTGACTACACTAAACTCTTTAACTGTGTGGATCACAACAAACTGTGGAAAATTCTTCAAGAGATGGGAATAAAAGACCGCTTTACCTGCCTCCTGAGAAATCTGCATGCAGGTCAAGAAGCAACAGTTAGAACTGGACATGGAACAATGGACTGGTTCCACATTGGGAAAGGAGTACGTCAAGGCTGTATATTCTCACCCTGCTTATTTAACTTCTATGCAGAGTACATCGTGTGAAATCCCAGACTGGGTGAAGCACAAGCTGGAATCAAGACTGGAAATATCAATAACCTCAGATACGCAGATGACACCACCCTTATGTCAGACAGTGAAGAGGAACTGACGAGCCTCTTGGTGAAAGTGAAAGAAGAGAGTGAAAAAGCAGGCTTAAAACTCAACATTCAAAAAACTAAGATCATGGCATCTGGTCCGATCACTTCATGGCAAATAGATGGGGAAACAATGAAAATAGTGACAGACTTTATTTTTGGGGGCTCTAAAATCATTGCAGATGGTGGTTGTAGCCATGAAATTAGAAGTTGCTTGCTCCTTGGAATAAAAGCTATGACCAAACTAGACAGCATGTTGAAAAGCAGAGACGTTGCTTTACCAACAAAGGTCTGGCTACTTAAAGCTCCGCTTTTTCCAGTGGTCGTGTATGGGTGTGAGAGCTGGACCATAAAGAAAACTGAGTGCCAAAGAATTGATGCCTTTGAGCTGTGATGTTGGAGGAGACTCTTGAGAGTTCCTTGGACTGCAAGGAGATCAAACTAGTCTATCCTAAAGGAAATCAGTCCTGAATATTCATCGGAAGAACTGATGCTAATGCTGAAGTTCTAATACTGATGTGGCAACATGATGTGAAGAGCTGACTCATGTGAAAAGACCCTGATGCTGGGAAAGATTGAAGGCAGGAGGAGAAGAGGATGACAGAGGATGAGACAGTTGTAGGGCATCACCGACTCAATGGACATGGGTTTGAGTAAACTCTGGGAGTGTATGATGGACACTCCTGAGGCTTATGTCACGTATCACCGAAGGAGCCCAGACAGCAGGGAAGTCTGGTGTGCTGCAGTCCATGGGGTCGCAAAAAGTCAGACACAACTGAGCGACTGAACTGAATGGAAAGTTCATGTAATAATTTTGCTCTTTAAATTTTTATTCACTATATTTTTATATCATCTGCCAATTTGTCCTTAAAAGTCAAATGTGACTTTTTTTTTTTTTTTTTTACTGTTTAAGATCTGGGTTACTATGGTTTCCACCTGGTTCTCCTGGGACACTCCGTTGGGGAACCAGCGAGGGAGGCCATGTGAGGAGTTATCCTGAGCCATCTGCAATGATTTGGGCCTCTGTTCCACATCCAGAGAAACCCCAGGAGTAAGCTCCCACCATGGGTATCTGGCTCCAGGGCCTGTTGGTGGCCAAAGTTGGCCTTCTCTGCCCACTGAATGAGAATGAAAAATACGGAGACCGAGTTTGGAGGAAATAGAAAGGTGGCTTTAGTTCTCAGCGGACCAAGAGGGGAACCCAGCAGGCTCGTGCCTCAAGAACTGTGCCCTGCCATGAGGAGTCCAGGGGCTTAGAGAAGGCAGGGCTCGCAGGCAGGAGTCAGTGATGAGGAACAAAGGGGATAGTATCTTTATTTCTTCCTCTTGCATTGTTTCAAAGACAGTCATAAACTGCCAGTAGTAGCCCAGTAACTGAGTCAGTAAGCCAGTAATTGAGTCTGGCAGTTTGGTGGCTCTGCAACCTTCTTTCTGATGTGGAACTACAAGGGGAAGAGTGTTGTAAGGGTAAACACCAGATAGGGGATGTACTTAGCATAGAGTCAAAGGAAAACAGGTGCGAAGTGTTGCTCCTGCAGAGTTAGGTGGCAGAAAAGCAAATTTAGTTATAGACATGCAGAGTTAGGAGCAGTTAGAGTAAAAAAAGTAGGAGTGTTCAGGCCTACTCACTGTTCTCTTTATATTCTTTGTTCTCGGGAAAGGGAAAAGAAAAGCTCATTCCTTTTTTTTCCTTTTCATTGTGACGGGCCCTCAAACAACTGTGGCCTCAGCTGCCAATGGAGCATAAATACATTAAAGACCCTAAGTGAGAGGTGCACAGCCATGTTCCTACCAAATTCGTGCCCCTCGGTTTTGTGTAAAAGCAACATCAAGTGCTTGTTTGAAGTCCCTAAGGTTTGAAGTAATTCCTTCTGCAAAAGTAGCTAAATCTTAGTGATGTTGAATATCTTGCAGCTGCAAAGAAACTTGACAGATGATGCTTTTCCTCCCCCGACCTTCAGGGAGGAGTCCTGCTAGGGCCACAAACACAGAGCCTGCAGGTGAGCAGGGAGCACAACCCAGCACCTCCATCAGGTCAGCCTCTGATCCAGATGCAGCCCCGAAGATGTCACCCTCATGCCTCAAGCTAGAAATCGTTAAAAAGAAGGCTCGCCTGTAACTAGAGCCATTGGTTGCCAGGGTGTCATTGATCAAGGCCTTCACTGCACCCGTGTATCATGGTCTCTAAGAGGGGAGCTGAGAACCTCGGTCTTTGCTTTGCTGGAGGAACTGACGGAGCCCACAGCTCTCCGACTGGAGGCCCCGCTCAGCTCCCACAATGCCCACTCCTGAGGCTTATGTCACTTATCACAGGAGGAGTGCAGATGGCGGGATGTCACTGAGCCCAGGCAGAGATCTTAATGCCTCTTCTGAGATGAAACCAGTGGTTAGGTGTCTGTTCCCTGCCATATTCTGCACTCAGAAAAGCATGTGGGTGGACAGCGCCCCACCCCACCAGAGCGTGTTCTGGTTACTTACTGCTCTGTAACAAACTGCCACAAAAGGTAGGGCATTAACACAGCTGTTTTCTCTTGCACATGGCTCCGGGTCAGACGTGCAGGAAGGACAAGGCTGCTGTCCGACCCTCTTGGCCAAGGCCAGAGGAGCCACCACTAACACGGCTTCTCACCCGAGTGTCCGGCCTCTCTGTCTCTCTTGGGGTCTCTCCTGCCCACGGCCTCTTCAAGCCCCTGAGCTGGGGGGTGGGCGGTGCTGAGAGTCTTGCCCAGAGGAATGGGTCCACTGGTGCTGCCTGGGGCGGAGAGGAGGGAGGCCAAGATGCTTCCCCCGCAGAAGCTGCTGGCGTTAGATTTGCGTGGGCCTTTCTACAGCCCATCAGGCATGCCCCACAGGTTCATGTCGGCCAGGAGCCTGCTCTTCATTTCTCTTTGCTTCACCAAGGGGATAATCCATGTCAGGCTTGGCACCAGTCCCAGAGGTCACCGCGGGAATATGCTGGGTCACAGGGAGGTTGTGTTTGGACAGCAAGGTGCTCTGGAAATTGGGACAGAAGCTGTTTTCTGAGAGACAGGTGAGGTGAGAGGGAAGCAGAGGCCCCGTGTCTATAAGTCAAGTGCGGTAGCCACGAGCTGTGAACTCCTACACACAGAGACTCTGCGCCCAGCACGCCCATGTGATCTGCCACAGTCACACGCCGACAGGACCACAGATGACCGGGGCAGACGCTCTGTGCTGTCAGACCAGGCTGGGCTGTTTCCAAGCAAGCTCTCAAGGGTGGGTTTCAGCGGTTCAGCATTTATGATCATTTGGACACAGGACGGCTCATTGTCAGCTTATTACCTTAAGAATTTTCAGGGTGACATTCTTGAGCAAGGAAATTCATTTTTGAAACTTTCAGGTAATTTTTGAAAATGAGATGTGTTTGACATCTATTATTTTTCATAGACCATTTTTGTTGAAGGCATAATGATACCACTTTAAAGGCAGAACGTGAAGAGGAACTAAAGAGTCTGTTGAAGGTGAAAGAGGAGAGTGGAAAAACTGGCTTAAAACTCAACATCCAAAAAACTAAGACCATGCCATCCAGTCCCATCACTTCATGGCAAATAGATGGGGAAAAAATGGAAATGGTGTCAGATTTCATTTTCTTGGACTTTAAAATCAATGCAGACAGTGACTGCAGCCATGAAATTAAAAGATGCTTGCTTCTCAGAAGAAAAGCTTTGACAAACCTAGACTACTGGAAAAACCATATCTTTGTTGGCAAAGTGATGCTTCTGCTTTTTAAAGCACTGTGTAGTTTGTCATAGCTTTTCTTCCAAGAAGCAAGCAGCTTTTAATTTCGTGATGTGATCTGAGACAAGATGGACATGAGTTTGAGCAAAATCTGGGAGATGGTAAAGGACATGCAAGCCTGGCCTGCCACAGTCCATGGGGTCACAAAGAGTCAGACGTGACTTAGTGACTGAACAACAGCTTAATGTTATATGACACTATTTTATTTAGAATTAAAACCATGTGTTCTTCACTTGCTTTCAAAAGAGGATACCTAAGTGGCTAATGAGCATATGGAAGTGTGATAAAATTACTTACTCATTATTATTTACCAAAGAAAAGTTCTGTATACTCAAAGAAATGGCTGAAATTAAAAACACCAACAGAACTGAGTCTTAGCAAGGAGGTGGGGTAGGGAACTCACATTGTTTGTTGGTAAGAGCGTAAGTTGGTACAAGCCCTTTGGAAAACCATTTGGAGTAGCTACCGAAGACCAAACCTATGTCTGTGGGTAACCCACTGGCTCCATCCATGGTGACACCCGAGATGAATGTGTGTGTGTGTGCGTGTGTGTGTGTGTGTGTGTGTGTGTGTCCACTGCAGCACATATACAATACTCTTGGTGGTCTTTTAATAGCATCCCTAAATTAAAAGCAATCTCATACTCATCAATAATAGGAGAGATAGGTAACCTGTGCAATTGTTGTGCCCTGGGATAATCTACAGCAACAAAGAGAACTGACATACATGATGTGACAAACGGGGAGGAAAGCAGACCCAAGACTGTCCAGGAAGGATGAGCCTGGAGGCACCAGGCATGAAAACAGACAATGCTCACTGTGGTGACAGAGGTCAGAGTCGAGATCCTTTGAGGGTCGGGGATGTCAGAAAGGTTCTGTGTGCTGATCTGGTAGTTGGATCCAGGGGGATATGTGTGTGTAAAATTCATTGAGTCATGTACTTAAGATTCGCTCAACTTATGTGCATCAGTGTTTCCCGATAAGTTTGAAGTAGGGATTTTTTTTTTATTGCCACACAAAACTGGCTTCATCTCCCAGACCATGGGGTCCACTCAAGGCCACCTGGAGAAGGACTGAGAACTCTAACATTTAACTTTTGGAACACTTTTCAGTCAGTTAATTGGATTTTACATGTGTATGTTTTATATATTCTTTTTAAAAATTTTTTTATTTTTTTCATTTATTTTTATTAGTTGGAGGCTAATTGCTTTACAATATTGTAGTGGTTATTGTCATACATCAACATGAATTAGCCATGGATTTACATGTATTCCCCATCCCGATCCCCCCTCCCACCTCCCTCTCCATCCCATCCCTCTGGGTCTTCCCAGTGCACCAGGCCAGAGCACTTGTCTCATGCATCCAACCTGGGCTGGTGATCTGTTTCACCCTAGATAATATACACATTTCGATGCTGTTCTCTTGAAACATCCCACCCTCACCTTCTCCCACAGAGTCCAAAAGTCTGTTCTGTACATCTGTGTCTCTTTTTCTGTTTTGCACATAGGGTTATCATTACCATCTTTCTAAATTCCATATATATATATGTGTTAGTATACTGTAATAGTCTTTATCTTTCTGGCTTACTTCACTCTGTATAATGGGCTCCAGTTTCATCCATCTCATTAGAACTGATTCAAATGAATTCTTTTTAATGACTGAGTAATATTCCATGGTGTATATGTGCCACAGCTTCCTTATCCATTCGTCTGCTGATGGGCATCTAGGTTGCTTCCATGTCCTGGCTATTATAAACAGTGCTGCAATGAACATTGGGGGGCACGTGTCTCTTTCAGATCTGGTTTCCTCGGTGTGTATGCCCAGAAGTGGGGTTGCTGGGTCATATGGCAGTTCTAATTCCAGTTTTTAAAGGAATCTCCACACTGTTCTCCATAGCGGTTGTACTAGTTTGCATTCCCACCAACAATGTAAGAGGGTTCCCTTTTCTCCACACCCTTTCCAGCATTTACTACTTGTAGACTTTTGGATAGCAGCCATCCTGACTGGCGTGTAATGGTACCTCATTGTGGTTTTGATTTGCATTTCTCTGATAATGAGTGATGCTGAGCATCTTTTCATGTGTTTGTTAGCCATCTGTATGTCTTCTTTGGAGAAATGTCTGTTCAGGTCTTTGGCTCATTTTTTGATTGGGTCATTTATTTTTCTGGAATTGAGCTGCAGGAGTTGCTTGTATATTTTTGAGATTAATCCTTTGTCTGTTGCTTCGTGTGCTATTATTTTCTCCCAACCTGAGGGCTGTCTTTTCACCTTGCTTATAGTTTCCTTTGTTGTGCAAAAGCTTTTAAGTTTCATTAGGTCCTATTTGTTTATTTTTGCTTTTATTTCCAATATTCTGGGAGGTGGGTCATAGAGGATCTTGCTGTGATTTATGTCAGAGAGTGTTTTGCCTATGTTCTCCTCTAGGAGTTTTATAGTTTCTGGTCTTACATTTAGATCTTTAATCCATTTTGAGTTTATTTTTGTGTATGGTGTTAGAAAGTGTTCTAGTTTCATTCTTTTACAAGTGGTTGACCAGTTTTCCCAGCACCACTTGTTGAAGAGGTTGTCTTTTTTCCATTGTATATCCTTGCCTCCTTTGTCAAAGATAAGCTGTCCACAGGTTCGTGGATTTATCTCTGGGCTTTCTATTCTGTTCCATTGATCTATATTTCTGTCTTTGTGCCAGTACCATACTGTCTTGATGACTGTGGCTTTGTAGTATAGTCTGAAGTCAGGCAGGTTGATTCCTCTAGTTCCATTCTTCTTTCTCAAGATTGCTTTGGCTATTCAAGGTTTTTTGTATTTCCATACAAATTGTGAAATTATTTGTTCTAGTTTTGTGAAAAATACCATTGGTAGCTTGATAGGGATTGCATTGAATCTATAGATTGCTTTGGGTAGTATAGCCATTTTGACAATATTGATTCTTCCAATCCATGAACACGGTATATTTCTCCATCTATTTGTGTCCTCTTTGATTTCTTTCATCAGTGTTTTATAGTTTTCTATATATAGGTCTTTTGTTTCTTTAGGTAGATATACTCCTAAGTATTTTATTCTTTTTGTTGCAATGGTGAATGGTATTGTTTCCTTAATTTCTGTTTCTGTTTTCTCATTGTTAGTGTATAGGAATGCAAGGGATTTCTGTGTGTTAATTTTATATCCTGCAAATTTACTATATTTGTTGATTAGCTCTAGTAATTTTCTGGTAGAGTCTTTAGGGTTTTCTATGTAGAAGATCATGTCATCTGCAAACAGTGAGGGTTTTGCTTCTTCTTTTCCTATCTGGATTCCTTTTACTTCTTTTTCTGCTCTGATTGCTGTGGCCAACACTTCCAAAACTATGTTGAATAGTAGTGGTGAGAGTGGGCACCCTTGTCTTGTTCCTGATTTCAGGGGAAATGTTTCAATTTTTCACCATTGAGGGTAATGCTTGCTGTGGGTTTTTTATATATAGCTTTATTATGTTGAGGTATGTTCCTTCTATTCCTGCTTTCTGGAGAGTTTTAATAGTAAATGAGTGTTGAATTTTGTCAAAGGCTTTTTCTGCATCTATTGAGATAACCATATGGTTTTTATCTTTCAATTTGTTAATGTGGTGTATTACATTGATTGATTTGTGGGTATTAAAGAATCCTTGCATTCCTGAGATAAAGCCCACTTGGTCATGGTGTATGATTTTTTTAATATGTTGTTGGATTCTGTTTGCTAGAATTTTGTTAAGGATTTTTGCATCTATGTTCATCAGTGATATTGGCCTGTAGTTTTCTTTTTTTGTGGCATCTTTGTCTGGTTTTGGAATTAGGGTGATGGTGGCCTCATAGAATGAGTTTGGAAGTTTCCCTTCTGCAATTTTCTGGAAGAGTTTGAGTAAGATAGGTGTTAGCTCTTCTCTAAATTTTTGGTAGAATTCAGCTGTGAAGCCATCTGGTCCTGGGCTTTTGTTTCCTGGAAGATTTCTGATTACAGTTTCGATTTCCTCGCTTGTGATGGGTCTGTTAAGATCTTCTATTTCTTTCTGGTTAAGTTTTGGAAAGTTATACTTTTCTAAGAATTTGTCCATTTCTTCCAAGTTGTCCATTTTATTGGCATAGAGCTGCTGGTAGTAGTCTCTTATGATCCTTTGTATTTCAGTGTTGTCTGTTGTGATCTCTCCATTTTCATTTCTAATTTTGTTAATTTGGTTCTTCTCCCTTTGTTTCTTAATGAGTCTTGCTAATGGTTTGTCAATTTTGTTTATTTTCTTCAAAAAACCAGCTTTTAGCTTTGTTGATTTTTGCTATGGTCTCTTTAGTTTCTTTTGCATTTATTTCTGCCCTAATTTTTAAGATTTCTTTCCTTCTACTAACCCTGGAATTCTTCATTTCTTCCTTCTCTAGTAGCTTTAGATGTAGAGTTAGGTTATTTATTTGACTTTTTTTCTTGTTCCTTGAGGTAAGCCTGTAATGCTATGAACCTTCCCCTTAGCACTGCTTTTACAGTGTCCCATAGGTTTTGGGTTGTTGTGTTTTCATTCTCATTCGTTTCTATGCATATTATGATTTCTTTTTTGATTTCTTCTATGATTTGTTGGTTATTCAGAAGCGTGTTATTTAGCCTACATATGTTTGAATTTTTAATAATTTTTTTCCTGTAATTGAGATCTAATCTTACTGCACTGTGGTCAGGAAAGATGACTGGAATGATTTCAATTTTTTTGAATTTACCAAGACTAGATTTATGACCCAGAATGTGATCTATTCTGGAGAAGGTTCCGTGTGCACTTGAGAAAAAGGTGAAGTTGATTGTTTTGGGGTGAAATGTCCTATAGATATCCATTAGGTCTAGCTGGTCCATTGTGTCTTTTAAAGTTTGTGTTTCCTTGTTAATTTTCTGTTTAGTTGATCTGTCCATAGTTGTGAGTGGGGTATTAAAGTCTCCCACTATTATTGTGTTACTATTAATTTCCTCTTTCATACTCGTTAGCATTTGCCTTACATATTGCAGTGCTCCTATGTTGGGTGCATATATATTTATAATTGTTATATCTTCTTCTTGGATTGATCCTTTGATCATTATGTAGTGTCCTTCTTTGTCTCTTTTTACAGCTTTTATTTGAAAGTCTATTTTGTCTGATATGAGTATTGCAACTCCTGCTTTCTTTTGGTCTCCATTTGCATGAAATATTTTTTTCCAGTCCTTCACTTTTAGTCTGTATGTGTCCCTTGTTTTGAGGTGGGCCTCCTGTAGACAGCATATATAGGGGTCTTGTTTTTGTATCCATTCAGCCAGTCTTTGTCTTTTGGTTGGGGCATTCAACCCATTTACATTTAAAGTAATTATTGATAGGTATGGTCCCGTTGTCATTTACTTCATTGTTTTGGGTTCACGTTTATACAGCCTTTCTGTGTTTCCTGTCTAGAGAAGATCCTTTAGCATTTGTTGAAGAGCTGGTTTGGTGGTGCTGAATTCTCTCAACTTTTGCTTGTCTGTAAAGCTTTTGAATTCTCCTTCATATCTGAATGAGATCCTTGCTGGGTACAGTAATCTAGGTTGTAGATTATTTTCTTTCATTACTTTCATTATGTCCTGCCATTCCCTTCTGGCCTGGAGGGTTTCTATTGATAGATCAGCTGTTATCCTTATGGGAATCCCTTTGTGTGTTATTTGTTGTTTCCCCCTTGTTGCTTTTAATATTTGTTCTTTGTGTTTGATCTTTGTTAATTTGATTAATATGTGTCTTGGGGTGTTTCACCTTGGATTTATCCTGTTTGGGACTCTCTGGGTTTCTTGGACTTGGGTGGCTATTTCCTTCCCCATTTTAGGGAAGTTTTCAGCTATTATCTCCTTGAATATCTTCTCATGGCCTTTCTTTTTGTTTTCTTCTTCTGGGACTCCTATGATTCGAATGTTGGGGCATTTCACATTGTCCCAGAGGTCCCTGAGGTTGTCCTCATTTCTTTTGATTCTTTTTTCTTTTTTCCTCTCTGCTTCATTTATTTCCACCATTTTATCTTCTACCTCACTTATCCTATCTTCTGTCTCCATTATTCTACTCTTGGTTCCCTCTAGAGTGTTTTTGATCTCATTTATTGCATTATTCATTTTTAATTGACTCTTTTTTATTTCTTCTAGGTCCTTATTAAACATTTCTTGCATCTTCTCAATCTTTGTCTCCAGGCTATTTATCTGTAACTCCATTTTGTTTTCAAGATTTTGGGTCATTTTTACTATCATTATTCTGAATTCTTTTTCAGGTAGATTCCCTATCTCTTCCTCTTTTGTTTGACTTGTTGGGCGTTTTTCATGTTCCTTTACCTGTTAGGTATTTCTCTGCCTTTTCACCTTGTTTAGATTGCTGTGTCTGGAGTGGGCTTTCTGTATTCTGGAGGTCTGTGGTTCCTTTTTATTGTGGAGGTTTCACCCAGTGGGTGGGGTTGGACGATTGGCTTGTCAAGTTTTCCTGGTTAGGGAAGCTTGCGTCGGTGTTCTGGTGCGTGGAACTGGATTTCTTCTCTGGAGTGCAATGGAGTGTCCAGTAATGAGTTTTGAGATGGGTCTATGTGTTAGGTGTGACTTTGGGCAGCCTGTATGTTGACGCAGGTCTATGTTCCTGTGTTGCTAAAGAATTTGCGTGGTATTTCTTGCCCTGGAACTTATTGGCTCTTGGGTGGTGGTTGGTTTCAGTGTAGGCATGGAGGCTTTTGGACGGTCTCTTATTACTTAATGTTCCATGTAGTCAGGAGTTTTCTGGTGTTCTCAGGTTTTGGGCTTAAGTCTCTTGCCTCTGGATTTCAGTTTTAATCTTCCAGTAGTCTCAAGACATCTCCAACTATACAGCACTGATAATAAAACTTCTAGGTTAATGGTGAAAAGATTCTCCACCGTGAGGGACACCCAGAGAGGTTCACAGAGTTACATGTAAAAGAGGAGAGGGAGGAGGGAGATAGAGATGAGCAGGAGGAGAAAAAGGGGGACTCAAGAGGAGAGAGATAGATCTGCACAGTTCTCTGTTCCCAAAGTGTCCTCCGTAGCCTAGACACCCACAAAGATTCACAGAATTGGATTGGGAAGAGAAGGGGAAAGGAGGAAACAGAGGTGTTCTGAGGTAGAAAATGGACAATCAAAAGTGGGAGAGAGTAATCAACACACTCCTGAATAAAAATGGGAACTGAATACTGGATTCTTAAATGTCCAAAATTTATATCACGTACTGAAAAACAAAGATTAAAAATCTAAAGTAGAGGTTAGACTCTTAAAAATGCAATATTAAAAGCAAAAACAAAAACACAAAAATTTTTAGAAATATATATGAAGTTTGGTTTAAAAATAGGGCTTCTTTTTTTTTTTGCAAGGTTATAGTGAAATGAAAATGAAAATTAAGGAGTAGCAGAGGAGTAATAGAGGTCTTTAAAAGAAAATAAGAGAAAAAACAAGAAAAAAATTTTTTTCCCTAATTAAAAAAATTGTAAACATATATGAAAATGAAAGTTAAGGAGTAATGGGGGAGTAATAGGGAATTTTAAAAGAAAATAAAAGAGAAAAAATAAAAAAGAAAAGAAAAGAAAAAAATTTTTTTTTAATTAAAAAAAAGGTAAAAATATATCTAGGAGTTTCTCTGGAGCTGTTGCGGTCAGTGTGGGTTCGGTTCAGTTTCAGATAGCTCCTCGGTCCAGCTTACACTTCTCGAAATCTATAGGCCCCTTCCGGTGTGGTCGGTGTCACCTACCTGGATTTTAACCTGTTGCACCTGTCCCTTCTGAAGCGGTTCCCTTTGTTTATTTGGTTTGTGTTTGCCATCTCTTCGGTGTCTAGTTTCCGCCCTGACACAGGCGGGCGGAGGTGGTCTCTTGTTCAGGTTCGCTGGTTCAGTCCTGCTGCGGGGAGGGCGGAGCACTGCAGGCAGATACCGCTGTGTGTGGGGAGCACTCACCGTGTTCCGGCCACACTGGGTGTGCCCCGCTCACGGGTGTGTGCTCTCCCCGTCTACACTGCTCAGGCTCCCGGCTGCTCTATATGGAGCGGGCCCTGAGTGCGTGCGGTTCCGGTACTCCACAAAAGCGCGGACTCGGTAGCGCCTGCGTTTTGTGCCTTCCCCGGCCCTAGCAGCTCAGGCAGCCAGGAGCTTGATGGGCGCACTCTCCCTGGGTGTGGTGCGCTTTCTCCTCTCCGCGGCCCCAGCCTCAGTTTCCTCCCGCGCCTGTCGGGTGCCTGCGCCCTGTGTCTCGCCGCGACCCTCCCGGGGAATGTCGACCATCCAGAATCTCAGGAAGTCTTTGGATAGAAACTGGAGGCCTGTTTGCAGTGTGGTAGGGGATGCCGTCTCTGGGGCTGAGCCTGCCCCTTTCCCCTCCCCCCTGCCTCCTGCCTCTGGCTAGGATGGGCCGGTCCGCCGCAGGCTAGCTCTTCTCTGGAGTTTCTCAGTCCCTTTGTTCTGAACAGCCGGCAGTGTGTTCGGCCGTTTAACTTTCTCTCTCTCTTCTACTATCCCACAGTTTAAGCTGCTATCTCACGAGAGCTCCCTCCGATTGCCCCCTGGGCACTCAGGCCTGGTCCTTACCCTAAGCAATGCCGCCCGCTCCTCTCCGTTCCGCCCCCACTTGCTGGTGGCGGATGCAGGCGTCTGGGGTACTTTTCTGCTGGGAGTTGCTTTTAGTCATGTAATCTGTGGGTTTTATTTATTTTTCCTCCCAGTTAGGTTGCCCTCTGAGATTCGAAAACTTCCCCCGGACCCGCCAGTGCAAGGGTTTCCTGGTGTTTGGAAACTTCCTCTATTAAGACTCCCTTCCCGGGACGGATCTCCGTCCCTAGCTCTTTTGTCTCTCTTTTTATCTTTTATATTTTGTCCTGCCTCCTTTCGAAGACAATGGGCTGCTTTTCTGGGCGCCTGATGTCCTCTGCTAGCGGTCAGAAGTTGTTTTGTGAAGCTTGCTCTGGGTTCAATCGTTCTTTTGATGAATTTGTAGGGGAAAAAGTGGTCTCCCCGTCCTACTCCTCTGCCATCTTGGCTCCTCCCCCCTGTTTTATATATTCTTATATCGTCACGTGGCCTTGAGTGACAGTGAAAATGCTACAAAAGCCGATCAATCCAGTCGGTACTGATGAAGCTCTTTGTAGGGCAGGAATAGAGACACGGGCATAGAGCGCAGACTGGCAGGAGGAGAGGGAGGGCCGCACTGCCAGAGTGGCCCTGACATCTACACACGCCCATGTGTGAAATACACAGCCGGCGGAGGCTGCTCCAGGGACACAGAAGCCAAGTGCTCTGTGGCAGCCTAGAGGCGTGAAGATGGGGAGGCTCAAAAGGGAGGCGACATACATACTCACGGCTCACTCACGTTGTGTATGGCAGAAGCCAACACAGTCTTGTAGAGCAATTATCCTCCAATTAAAAATAAGTTTTTTAAAAATTAAAAGCTTTGCGTTAAAAAAAAAACAAAACCCAAAGAACAGTCTTTGAAGAAAATAGCAGGCACTGTTTCTTAACAACACCCTTCTTGCTTCCATCAGGAGGAAATTACAACTTTTTCTCTCTGTCACAAATAACTGCAGCTAACTCTGAGCAGCCAGTTTGTTTGGGAGGTGGCCCCGGAGTTGATGGGGTCATGGGGAGGAGAAACGGGGAAGAGAAGGTCATTAATAAGCAGATCATTGCGGTGAACACCTGGAGTGTGCCCCAGAATTGCCCCGTCCCAGGGGCATGAACGCCAAGGCCTTCATCCTTCAGTTCTCCTGTGCCACCGGAGCTGCCTTGAGGTCCCAGGTGGAGGCTTGGAGTTGCCTGGGGGCAGGGGGCAGCGTATCCAGGGAGAGGTGCTGAGGTCACAGGAGCGCTTCCGATGCACCTGTGTTCAGACACCAGCTGATCATCCAGATTGACCCCTTTCTCTTCATCACTTTTTCTTTAGTCACAGATTAGGTGTTTGAAACTGAAATGAAGTAGAGATAGTTATTCAGATATTTCAGGCAATATTTCTCTACCCCTGATGTAAAAAAGAAAGAGAGTTTGGAGCAAATGCAGTCCTTTCCTGGACATCTCACTTACTGGGGGCAGTGGGGTGTCCGCCTCTTCTCCCCACTCCGGGCCTCCCTTCCACTCAGAGTTCCCAGGGCCTCGTCCAGCAAAGTGAAACCATTAGGACTCAGTGAAGACCTTCTCCCAGGCTCAAGTTTTATTTACTTCCAGGAGAGGGAAACATTTTGAAAATTAAAAAGAATTTTTATTCTGTTTGCTCTTACAACCAGAACTCAGTTCAGGCTGCGTGTACCTGCCATGTGTAGAACATGGCCCCCACTGCAGAAGGTCTGGCAGGACCTGGGCCAAGGGCAATGGCCAAAGTACAAGCCGCTGCTCAAGTTTATCTCTCAGGCCAGTTTCCAGAAGATGTCTGCATGGCTGGAAACTGCAGCAATGCAGCTGTTGGCACTGCTGCCTGTTCCCAAACTGACATCGTCGCGTCCTGGGGTAAACTTAGAGGCAGCACATAAAGCTCCCTTCCATCCACTAAAATGAAACCAAGGATCTGATGCTAACCCTGGTACTTAAGTCTATTTTTCTAGCAATGGAGATGGATTTGCACATGGCCTTTCTTATGGCATTGGCTGTGACTTTCAGTGTCATTGAGAGTCATTTATAAAGATTTTCCCCTGGGAGACAATAGTCTGAAGAGTTGACATTGGGGAGAATCATTGCGTTTGCCTGCTTTGGCAACGGAGTGGAGCATGCCTTTTGGCCCAGAACATAACCTGAGTTTATCCAACACTATCTGGTCCCTGTGTGTTGCCATGTACAAGGCAGTGGTCCTGGGCTGCAAAATGAAAGACAGTAATAATATCATTGACATAGGCTGCTGTGAAGGTCAAATAAAATGAAGCCTAAGTAAGAACGGTCCAGGCACAGAGCAAGGACCGGAGGGAGTCAGCAGTTGCAGACAGGGGTCTAGCTTCTGCTAATAGCCCTGCTCTGTTTCCCCACCTGCATCCTCCCCATCTGCTCCAGGACTTCTGCCTGGATCTTCCTTACGCTGAGCCTTTCCCAAACATCCCTCAACTGGACAAGCTTCAGTCCAACAAAATCTTCAACATCAAGCTCTTAATGGTGGTCACAGTTTAATACCAGCTTCCAAGGCTTTAACCTAGAGCTGCTGCTGCTGCTGCTAAGTCGCTTCAGTCATGTCCGACTCTATGCAACCCCATAGATGGCAGCCCACCAGGCTCCCCCGTCCCTGGGATTCTCCAGGCAAGAACACTGGAGTGGGTTGCTGTTTCCTTCTCCAGTGCATGAAAGTGAAAAGGGAAAGTGAAGTCGCTGAGTTGTGTCTGACTCTTTGCTACCCCATGGACTGCAGCCCACCAGGCTTCTCTGTCCATGGGATTTTCCAGGCAAGAGCACTGGAGTGGGCTGCCATTGCCTTCTCCATAACCTAGAGCAGTGTGTTTTAAAACTTAAAGCCAGAAGAGGAAAGTACGGTAGTCTTGCTCATGTGTTAATCTTCAGGATCTCCCTCCGATCTTGGAAAACTTCCTCCCTACCAGTCCGGCTGAGTCCGAAACAGTCTTTGCTGCAGGGCAGCTTTCTCAGCTTTCAGGCCTGTCGGCCCAGTTGTGCTTGTGGGACGCTGTGCCCTCTGACTCCTTGTCTGTCAGACAAAATGAACAGAGCTGGAACTGGCCCACACATCTGGAGGATGACAGCAAATTATTTCACCTCCCTGGGCCTCATCAACAGAGCAACGGGCTTGGGCCCTGCTGGTTTCCATCTTCCCTGAAAAGCAGTGGATTTCTGGAAGCCTCGTCTAAGCCAGAAACCACTACACACCAAGCCAAAGAAAGTGCTTCTGAACTTCCTTTGGGTGGACTGACACACAGCCAGGATTTATGATTTTATTTTCCAGACAGAAGAAATTCTAGCTTCACCACATTTGTGGATTTTTCATCCAAGAAAGCAGGAGACTCTTGATGTATTGGAGCCAGTCATGGGCACAATTCTGAGCAGGTCATCATGACTTCTGGCTCTTGAGCCTTTCTTCTCAAAGCTTCCCAGGACCCCTGTGCAGGCTGAACTGCCTGCAGCCTTAGGGTGTCCCCACCTGCCCTGAATGTTCCCTCTCATCTCTTGGGGTCCATCACAACTCTCTCCTGCTTAGGAAATTGAGGAGATGGGAACTAGACTATTAAAAGTGAAAGCAAAATCGCTCAGTCGTGTCTGACTCTGTGGCCCCAGGTACTGTAGCCTGTGAGGTTCCTCCATCCATGGAATTTTCCAGGCAACAGTGCTGAAGTGGGTTACTGTTTTCTTCTCCAGGGATCTTCCTGACCCAGGGATTGAACCCTGGTCTCCAGTATTGCAAGCAGATGATTTTACCGTCTGAGCCACCAGGGAAGCTCCTGGTGAGGAAACTGAGGAAATTGAGACTAGTCTACTAAAGCTCTGCAAAAACACTCATTGTTGAGATTTAAGTGTCTGTAGTGACTTACTATCATGGTTTCTGATTGAGCCTCAATGGGCATTGGCCAGAGTGACTTACAGTTTCTCTGCCCGCTTCTTACCATGTTAACATAAGGACATTTGAACCATGACCAGGCAGATCACTCTCGGCCCCCAGGTCTGTCTTGCAGAGGCTGCATCCTTGGCAGGTGCAGCCGAGCACACAGGCGCCCTCCCCCCAGGTCTCAGGCAGGGCTGTGTTTTCCTCCCGGGAGGACGAGTTGTCCTCACCCAGCATCCTCCTCCTGCTCCACGTCACAGAAGCCTCTCCCCCCTTGGCGCCCACCTGGAGGAGGGAAGCCTTCCCCGGCACGGCAGGCTGACCCCGGGGTCCGCACCCCAGCTCCCTCGTTCCCCTCCAGGCTCCCACTTGCAGAGCATGGGTGTTGCTGCAGGAAGAGAAGTCCCCTCTCCGCCCCTGCGCTGGTGCAGCGGGACTGGAGGAAGGCAGAGTACGATGTGGGGGAGTCCTGCCCGTGGGGAACAGGAGCCTGGAGGGCCCCTTGTCAAAGGCGGAGTCAGTAACTATGGGGGTCTGGACAGGGGGAAGCTACCGCGGGGCTGGTAGCTCCTCGGTGTGAGCAAGGTGGCAGAGCTGCCAGAAGCTTCTCAGATGACTCGGAGGGAAGGGGCGAGGCTGGATGTGGCCGAGCCTGGCACGTGTCGTGAGCAGCAGACGTGAAAGCGTTTCCCGGCCACACACAGACCATCACCAGGGCAGGATCACACTGGGACGAGGGTCTTGTGACCAAAACTGACTAAGTTGCTCTGACCCAGGGCAACTCCTAGGGAGCCGGGATTGTGAAGAACGGCAAGCCAGGCCTGGTGGCCTGGAAGCCTATTCATGCCTCCCACTGTGTTCCTCAGGAGAGGTCAGCAAGGAAAAGCACAGGCTGCTGCTCTCTGGATGAACAGGAGGCAGAGAAGGTGAACTTAGTGAACTGCATTAGCTGCCTCCAAGGCCCAGTCATGCAGCATGTTAAAGGGTGAAAAATGTCACTGACTTAAACACAGCCATCAACCAAAAAGTGACCTGGGCTGACCCAGAGGCGAAACTTCCGTAGCCAGACTAGAAGATGGCAGAAATCTGGTTGGAGCTGCTAGTGGCTGCGCTCGATGTTCGGGGGCAAGCTGGTGGGGAGACGGACTTGAGAGAGCTGGTTCACCAAGAACAAGAAAACAGCCAAGCAAACACCACCAGGGGTGAGTCAGTATTCAGAGCTGCTACAGTAGATTATCTGAAATCCTGTTTTCAACCAAAAATTCTGAGATGTGCAACGAATGGGAAAGTGTGGTCCATACACAGGGCAAGAGAAGAAAAGCAGGCAAGGGAAACTGCCTCTGAGGGGCCCAGAGTGTAGACTTAGAGACTTCAATGAAGCTGCAATAAAGATGTTCAAAGAACCAAATGGAACCCTGCCTAAGAAACTCAAGCAGGATGACAATGTCTCATTAAACAGAGAATCTGATTCAAGAGAAATCATTGTAAAGAATAAAGTGAAAATGTTGGCGATGAAAATGATAATAACCAAACGAGAATGTCCCTAGAGGCTCATCAGTAGGTCTGTGCTGGCAGAAGGAAGACCAGGAGCGATCACGCAGACAGGGGATGAAGAGATATTTGAGGCTTGATCAGGTGCATAGCAAATGTGCAGTGGAACCAATAGAGGAGAAGAGAAAGAAAGTGAGATAAGTGTTCAGAGAGATAGTGACAACTTCCCAAACATGATCAAAAATATTGATCTACCCATCAGAAAAATTAAAGGAAAAGAAAGGATAAAAACCAAGAAATCCACATGTAGTTATATCACAGCAAAATGTTGGCAGCCCAAGACAGCCTCAAACTTGAAAGCAGCTTGAGAAATTCTACTCACCCTAAAACATTCAGATACTGCTAACATCTCTTCAGAAACAGTCGAGGCCAGAGGAGGCAAAGTGACACATTCAAAGTGTGGAAACTAAAAATAGTTCAGCAAAGCCAGCTTTAAAATGAAGTCAGGATATAGACCTTGTTAGATAAAGAAAAATAGGCAAAAGACCTGAATAAGACTTTTCTCCAAAAGAACATACAGATGGCCAATAGGCGCATGAAAAGAAGTTCAACCTTGCTAGTTGTTAGAGAAATGCAGAACAAAACTACACTGAGATATCACCTCACACCGGTCAGAAGGGCTATCATCAAAAAAAAATCCACAAACAACAAATGCTGGAGAGGGTATGTAGAGAAGGAAACCCTCCCACACGGTTGGTGAGAATGCACATTGGTACAGCCACTCTGGAGAATGGTGTGGGAATATAAAGGTTGCTACTTTCTCAAGGGGACTGCTCTGTCTTCCCCTTTCCTTATCTACCCTTTCTCATGCTCTTAAGATAGATACCTTGGCTGATACGTCAGCCTCAGCAGATGTTCTGCGTACGGAACAAGCTCCCTTATCTTCAAAGCTTTCCTGCTGCTTTGCTGAGCTCTGCTGCCGAATGCCAGATAAGTTCTCAATGAGCGTGCGCTCAGCGTTTCCCAGGGAGTTGCTCTTGCATGAGTTCTCCCTGTGCTGTCTCTCATGATGCTGTGTGTTTGTGAGAATTAAGTCAGGGTGACATGGCCACACAACAGTATAGAGATTCCTTAAAAAGCTAACAGTGGAGCTACCACATGACCCTATAATTCAACTTCTGGGCATCTATCTGGAGAAAAACATGATCCGAAAGGATACCTGCACCCCAATGTTCATTGCAGCACTGTTTACAGTAGCCAAGGCATGGAAGCCACCTAGATGTTCATCAACAGAGGACTGGATAAAGAAGATGTGGTGTATATACATGATCGAATATTACTCAGCCATTAACAAGGATGAAATAATTTCATTTGCAGCAACATGGATGGACGCAGAGAGTGTCATACTGACTGAAGTAAGTCAGATAGAGGACAAATATTGTCTGACATCCCTTATATACCGAGTCTAAGAAAAATGATACAAATGAACTTACTTATAAAACAGAAAGTCGCAAAGACTTAGAAAATGAACTTATGATTGCTGAGGGGAAGAGACAGTTAGAAAGTTTGGGAAGGTCATGTACACATTGCTATATTTAAAATGGATAACCAACAAGGACCCATTGTGTAGCACATGGAGCTCTACTCAATGTTATGTGCCAGCCTGGATGGGAGCGGGATTTGAGGGAGGCTGGATACATATATGTGTATGGCTGAGTCCCTTTGATGTTCACCTGAAGCTACCACAACAACGCTAATCGGCTATTGTTATTGTTGTTCAGTTGTTATCATGTCTGAGTCTTTGCAGCTCCATGGCCTGCAGCACATCAGGCTTCCCTGTCCTTCACCATCTCTCAGAGTTTGTTCAAACTCATGCCCATTGAGTCTGTGATGCCATCCAACCATCTCATCCTCTGTTGTCCCCTTCTCCTCCTGCCCTCAATCTTTCTCAACATCAAGTTCTTTTCCAGTGAGTCAGCTCTTCACATCAGTTCTGCGCTGCAGTTCAGACTTCTCATGGGGCGGCAGAACGAACCCTCCGCTGCTCAGCAGAGAGGTGACGTGTGTGTGGCGAGACTGACCTCAGAGCCCGTGTTCAGGTTGCAGTTCTGTGAGGACCCACCCCCCACCTCAGTTCTGAGCTGAATTCGGGGTGTAAGAGCAGCGGGTGGGGCAGGGCTGTGATGCTGAAGGACGCGGAGCACTCAGAGCGGAGCCTGCAGGGACCAGCTGGCGTGGGCACCTGGTGTTACTCTGATTCTCCCTGGGATGTCTCAGCCCCAACTCATCCAAGGCCGAGTCCTCACCTGCGCTCTGGGCACCAGGACCCCATCCTGCCCAGCCCGTCTCCCATCACGCACAAGGGTTGCCAGTCCCGCCTCTCTGCCCTCACGGTCTCAGCCTTGCCACAGGGACCCTCGACTTGTCTCCCTGGACTCAGAGCAGAGCTCCCTGCCTGGTTTTCAGGTTCTAAGCCACCCCCACTCTGGATGTGCTTCCCAAAGCAAATCTCTTGTTCTCCGTCTCCTCCGCTTAAATCCTACAGCAACTTTAATCACCTGCAGGGTAAAATCCAAACTCAGCGCCACATGGGAGGACCCTGCCTTTCTCTGAGCCCCAGTCTTAGCTGAGCCCAGGATTCACAACTTACACAACAGGAATGGGCTCCTCGCCTGCCAAGCAAACACCTCCTCATCCTTCAAAATCTATATACTAAGGCCTACAATCTGAGAAGGGGTCCATGAGCTCACCCCACCCAAGACAGACTAGATCACTCCTCTCCTTGAACTGTTCTTTCCTTGGAATGAACCATCTTCATCACGGTTTTGAGGTCAGATTTGTAGAGAAATCATCTTTTTATATTCAGTGTTCAACATCAGACCTCGAACAGCAGCCCCCAACCTCTGGGACCTAATGCCCGATGGTCTGAGTTGGAGCTGACGTAATAATAACAGAAATAAAGTGCATAATAAGTGCAATGGCCTTAAACCATCCTGCAGCCACCCCTACCAACCCAGTTTGTGGAAAAATTGTCTTCCTCAAAACCAGTTCCTGGTGCCAAAAATGTTGGGGGCCACTGACCTAGAGCATAGCAGGTACTTACAACTGAGAAAAATGATTATGAAAATAACTAAAATTAGCACTTCTCAGTAACTGAAGCCATTTTCTACTGTGTTAGGCCTGATCTAGCCCTCCTCTGTATTTCCGTCTCCAGGCTCTCCCCTATTATGACTCTGGAAACTCCCATGTATCTAGGGAAAAGGCTACAGCTTCTGCAGGGTGGGCTCTGGGTTAAGCCCAGGGCCTCCTTCCAAGAGGGGTGGGGGGAGTCCTGCTCCGACCCACACACTAAGCTCCCAGGGCCCCAGAGCCTGGAAGGACTAATGGCAGTTAAGTGAGGCAGGGCTCAGAGGGGGAAGCCTGGAGCCTTTGTTCCCACAGCCGCTGGACTAGCTGCCCCGGGCGGTGGGGCGGGGCGGACGAAGCCCCCCAGGACCAGGCGTCTGCATCACCTCTGCTCACTCGCACCAGCCAGCGGCCCTCCAACAGCCCCAGCTGAGTGTGCAGGCTCTCCCGCAGCTGCATGCTCAGTTAAACTCTGGAGCAAGAGAAGGGGAGGGTTCTGGTGGAAATGGGCTCTGTCTCAAGTTACTTTGGCTGGAGTTACTGAAGAAGTTGACAGTAAATTTAAGATGGGGTATTCACGTTTACCTACAAATGCAGTGCTTTTCATAACAAAGTTCAAAATTACATTCACTTCATCACCCAAGTGAGCATTTTCCTATTTTTGTATACTTGTCAGAAATTCCATGAAAATAACTGTTGTGTCTGTTCTGTTCCTTCACACAAATACCATGACACACAAACCCTGCAGGTCTGTATGTATAACCAGTCATAAGGCAGTCTCGGAGGAGAAAGAGGAAAAGCTAACTAGCTGAGATGATAGCATTGTCTGTGTGGTGATAATTTCCAAAATAGGCCATTTCACACATACCAAGCTCTTTTCATATTTTTTATGACAACAAACATTCCACTTTTTCCTACTCAATTTTTTTAAGTGTCTGCAAGAAACATTTCTGTGGATAAGTTTCAGCATATTTTATATGGAGAGCTGGCTTTCTTCTGGCCCTGTTTTCACAGTTACCTCTAGTAATGGGAGATTATGCTTCAAAGTAAAATTTATAAGCAAAACTTTTTGTGCCTGCATCTCTCAAGCCAGGTTTCCCTTCATGAAATTTCCTTCTTGGAAAAAATGTGAACTTTTGTAACAAATACTTTTCCCATCTGGCAATGTAATGATAAAACCTGTTGGAAGGGTTGAAAAAATGTTTAAATCATCATAATTTTCCTCTGCATCAAACACTTTGGTTTGGTTTCTGACTCTCCAATGGCAAAGATTCCACTGACTGCTTTCCTTGTTGTTTTCCAGTTCTGAGGGATTTTTTGAGTGGTTTTCCACAGCATGATCTGGAAATCCTTCATCTCAGTTCTCAAACTCTTGACAAGTGTGTTAATGCAGAGCACGCCAGAATAAGGTGACTCAGGTGGTAACTCATGGCTTGGACCAGTCCTTGGATGACTTCAATTATCAGAATAATTAAATATTTATCATTCTTTGTAGGGTATTCTCTGATAGCTCAGTTGGTAAAGAATCTGCCTGCAATGTAGGAGACCCTGGTTCTATTCCTGGGTCAGGAAGTTCCGCTGGAGAAGGGATAGGCTAGCCACTCCAGTATTCTCAGGATTCCCTTGTGGCTCAGCTGGTAAAGAATCCACCTGCAATGTGGGAGACCTGGGTTTGATTCCTGGGTTAGGGAGATCCCTTGCAGAAGGGAAAGGCTACCCACTCAATTATCGGACTTCAATTATCAGAATAATTAAATATTTATCAGGTTCATTCTTTGTAAGTTTTCAGCAAATAGAATCCAATCATTTTGCCTTGTTTTCAAGGGCCTGTTCAATCACACACCAACCAAGTCTTCCAGCCACATTCCCCCACTGGTCCTCAACTAGAATCCTGCTGCTTGTTCTACCAGTGTGTTCAGCTATCTGGTCATAAATATGTCTTTAATCTGCTCATTGCTTCGTTCCCTTTTTTTTTTGCATATGTAAATCCTATCACTCATTCAAGGTGAAGCTGAAATTCTTCATCTCTCACTAAAACTTCAAGTAACTCACAGGCCCCTAATTACTTCCTGTGAGTTTTAATATTACTTATGATTTAATGTCACTTATTTGGTAGTCACCAAGTCCCATCTTTTGTTAGGTATTCTTTTAATTAATGCATGTAGATAACCTCCCTGGGGGCATTTTAGGCACAAGTTACAGAAAGCAAGAGAGGTTTAAGTAAGACAGGTCTTTACTGCTCTGCAACACCCTAGAAGTCCAGAAGCAGTCAACTGAACGTTGGCACGATGGTCTACAGGGGCACAGAGCCAGGCTCCTCTCATTCTGCTGTGTTGTCCTGAAGGACTTCCACTGCCAAGGTCACTCCAGTGTCCAAGGTGGCTGAAAGGAGCTCCAGCCATTGCGCCTCTGTTCTAGATAGTAGCATGGGAGAAGCAATGGAAAAGTGTGTGTCCTTTCCTTTCAGGACACTGCCTGGAAATCACACATACATCCCATTGACTAAAGACTACTCAAGCACACCTACCTCTGAGAAAGACTTGAAAAATTAGGTTATATTTTAGGTGGCTGTATACCCATCAAAAGAGACAGATGTTCTATTCATGGAAATTAAAGGGCAAGTGAATATTTATTGTCTCTGTCCCAAAGGGCAAAAATTGTATTTTTTCAGCACTGCAATGTGGCTAATGCAGAATCTTATAACTAATACAATCACCATGCAATACATTTGGAAGTTTCCCAAGTTACATTTAAAAGTTATTTTGGGGGAATTCCACTTTTGTTAGTGGTAGGCTAGGTAATAAGAAAAAGCCTCCTGACAACAACTAGAAAAGCTGGACAAAGATAAAAAATACTTGCTTGAAAGCCTCAGAGAGCCAAAGACATGGGGCCAAGACTGGGAAAAAGGAGGTAATCCAATGATGTTTTTCTATAGGAACACTTTCCTGATTCTGAGACTGCAAAGGCAAATGAAAGACTTCGAAGCTTAGCAGAGCCTTTAAGGGAAAGAGGGGTGAAAATTGGAATATAGTGTCTGCCAAGAAGATGAGAGAAAAAGGGCTGAAGACAGAGTCAAATCCTCTCAATCCTTAGAAATACCTTAGTTAAGGTGCTCTGGAATTGTTACAGCTCTTAATCTAGCTGACTGCTAAAAATAAAGAAAAATTCTCTCAAGAAACATTTCATCCTAGGCCTTAAGCATTCTGGTTTTTTCCCATATAAAGTACACATCCATAAAAATAAACTTGTCTCAAAAAAAAAAAAAATCTTGTCTTAAGGAGACAAATATGTGATTAAAAAAATAAAAGAGGTAATATACAATAACTAGAGACTCATGACTTTAAAATAGCTACGTCATAATAAAATGATAATTAAAGATAAGGTTGATATTTTGGCAGAGAAATGGAAATAAGACTTAACCAAATGGAAATTCTAGAATTAAAAAGTACTATAACCCAAACTAAGAAATTAATGGATGAGATTGTTAATAATCAAAACAGGGCTAAAGAGACAATTACTGGAATTGAAAGATAATTTAGAAAAAATAAAAGAATGAAGAAACAAAAATATGGAATATAGAAAAAAGAGATTAAGAGTCATAAGGAAAATAACAACAACAATAAAAATATAGCATGGCTACAACTGTAATTGTGGAAAGAGAGTGGAGAGAGAATGAGGCAAAAAGAGAACCTAAAAAATATTGCTAAGAATTTTCAAAATATGTTCAGTTCAATTTAGTTCAGTCTCTCAGTCGTGACCAAGTCTTTGTGACCTCATGGACTGCAGCATGCCAGGCCTCCCTGTTCATCACCAACTCTCAGAGCTTACTCAAACTCATGTCCCTTGAGTCAGTGATGCCATCCAATCATCTCATCCTCTGTCGTCCCCTTCTCCTCCCACCTTAAATATTTCCCAGCATCAGGTTCTTTTCAAATGAGTCAGTTCCTCGAATCAGGTGCCCAAAGTATTGGAGGTTTAGCTTCAGCATCAGTCCTTCCAATGAACCCCCAGGTCTGATTTCCTTTAGGATGGACTGGTTGGATTTCCTTGCAGTTGGATTTCTTGAGAGTCCAAGGGACTCTCAAGAGTCTTCTCCAACACTACAGTTCAAAAGCATCAATTCTTCAGTGCTCAGCTTTCTTTATGGTCCAACTCTCACATCCATACCTGACTACTGGAAAAACCATAGCTTTGACTAGTTGAACCTTTGTTGGCAAAGTAATGTCTCTGCTTTTCAATATGCTGCCTAGGTTGCTCATAACTTTTCTTCCAAAGAGCAAGCATCTTTTAATTTCAAGGCTGCAGTCCCCATATGCAGTGATTTTGGAGCCCCCAAAAGAAAGTCTGCCACTGTCTCCACTGTCTCGCCATCTATTTGCCATGAAGTGATCAGACCAGATGCCATGATCTTAGTTTTCTGAATGTTGAGCTTTAAGCCAACTTTTTCACTCTCTTCTTTCACTTTCATCAAGAGGCTCTTTAGTTCTTCACTTTCTGCCATAAGGGTGGTGTCATCTGCATATCTGAGGTTAGTGATATTTCTCCTGGCAATCTTGATTCCAGCTTGTGCTTCCTCCAGCCCAGTGTTTCTCATGATGTACTCTGCATATAAGTTAAATAAGCAGGGTGACAATATACAGCCTTGACTTACTCCTTTTCCTATTTGGAGCCAGTCTGTTGTTCCATGTCCAGTTCTAACTGTTGCTTCCTTATCTGCATACAGATTTCTCAGGAGGAAGGTCAGGTGGCCAGGTATTCCCATCTCTTTCAGAATTTTCCACAGGTTGTTGTGATACAGTCAAAGGCTTTGGCATAGTCAATTAAGCAGAAATAGATGTTTTTCTGGAACTCTCTTGCTTTATCGATGATCCAACGGATGTTGAGAATTTGGTCTCTGCTTCCTCTGCCTTTTCTAAATCCAGCTTGAACATCTGGAAGTTAACGGTTCATGTATTGTTGAAGCCTAGCTTGAAGAATTTTGAGCATTACTTTACTAGCAGGTGAGATGAGTGCAATTTGTCGTAGTTTGAGCATTCTTTGGCATTGCCTTTCTTTGGGATTGGAATGAAAGCTGACATTTTCCAGTCCTGTGGCCACTGCTGAGTTTTCCAAATTTGCTGGCATAGTGAGTGCAGCACTTTCACAGCATCATCTCTTAGGATTTGAAATAGCTCAGCTGGAATTCCATCACCTCCACTAGCTTTGTTCATAGTGATGCTTCCTAAGGCCCACTTGACTTCACACTCCAAGATGTCTGGCTCTAGGTGAGTGATCACACCATTGTGATTATCTGGGTAGTGAAGATCTTTTTGTACAGTTCTGTGTATCCTTGCCACCTCTTCTTATTATCTTCTACTTTTGTTAGGTCCATACCATTTCTGTCCTTTATTGAGCCCATCTTTGCATGAAATTTTCCCTTGGTATCTCTAATTTTCTTGAGGAGATCTCCAGTCTTTTCCATTTTATTTTTTCCTCTATTTCTTTGCATTGATCTCTGAGGAAGTCTTTCTTATCTCTCCTTGCTATTCTTTGGAACTCTGCATTCAAATGAATATATTTTTCCTTTTTGCTTTGCTTTTGACCTCTCTTCTTTTCTCAGCTATTTGTAAGGCCTCCTCAGACAGCCATTTTGCTTTTTTGCATTCCTTTTTCTTGGGGATAGTCTTGATTCCTGTCTCCTGTACACTGTCATAAACCTCCATCCATAGTTCATCAGGCACTCTGTCTATCAGATCTAGTCCCTTGAATCTATTTGTCACTTCCACTGTATAATTCTAAGGGATTTGATTTAGGTCAAACCTGAATGGTCTAGTGGTTTCCCCTACTTTCTTCAATTTAAGTATGAACTTGGCAATAAGGAGTTCATGATTTGAGCGAGTCAGCTCCCGGTCTTGTTTTTGCTGACTGTATAGAGCTTCCCCATCTTTGGCTGCAAAAAGTATAATCAATCTGATTTCGGTGTTGACCATCTGGTGATGTCCATGTGCAGAGTCTTCTCTTGTGTTGTTGGAAGAGGGTGTTTGCTATGACCAGTGTGTTCTCTTGGCAAAACTCTATGTTAAACATATTTTAACAAAATATGTTAAAAGACATGAAATCTTAAATTTGATTCACTATAAATCCCAAGCAAAATCATATTTACACATATTATAGTAAAACTTGTCAAAACTAATGTTAAGAAGAAACCCTCCAGTATTCTTGCCTTGAAAATTTCATAGACAGATGAGCCTGCCAGCTGCAGTCCTTGGGGGTCACATGACTGAGCACACATGCAGGAGGGAGATGAAGGGAGGTGGGTTGGTAGCAGTGAACAGAGGTAGAACAACAACAAAAGAGTCTTTCAAGCAGTAAACTATTGAGACAATATTAAATGGGATGATAATTAGAAGATACTCTACCTCTCAGGAAAGAAAAGTCCAGAGCAAAATTGAGTGCTATTGCTAAGTGCAAAAAGAAATAAAAATTTTATATTCCGTAAAATATTATTTAATAATAAAGAAAATTAAAATTTAAATTATAAATCTAATTTTAAATTTATTTAATTTAAAATAAAAATTAAATATTAAAACTTTGACAAACAAATTTGAGAGATTTTTTATAAGAAGATCTAATTCTCGAAAGGAAATATATACAATCTGTTTAAATATTTTAAGTACAAGTACAGTGATACTAGATAATAGCATCTCAGAAATTCAGGGAGGAATAAAGAATAGTGAAAAAGAGTGTATATGAATGGTAAATCTGCATGAAGATAATTTTAAAAATAACAACAACAGCAATAATGTATGTAGAGTCTCAAAAAAATATATGATATGAACAGCATTTGATTTGTGACGTGGCAAATGAAGTAAAATTATTTAAAGTTCCTTCAAATTTTAAGAGGAAATATACTAATTTAAATTTGAATTTTGTAACTAAAAGATGCTGGTGGTACTCTCAAGTATAATCAGAAAGAGAATAGTAATAGAATTATAATTACTAATAGTTAAAAGGATAAAAGAAAAGAACAAAAAAATAATCAATCTTATGGAACATGAATAGAGAAATAGAGGAATATAAATCATATGTGACAAGTTGAAAGCAATTAATAAGTTGGCAGATTTCAAATAAAATATATCAATAATTACATTACATGTAAATAGAACAAATATTTAATTATAAAATAAAGTTAAAATCCAAAACTTACATGCTTCTTCCAAGAGACATATGTAAAATGTAAAAATAATGCAGGTTGAAAGTAACAGGCTGGGAAAGAATTCGATGCAAGCCTAAACCAAAAGAAAGATTATATAGCTGTATATCAAAGCGGACTTTATGGAAAAATGGGTTACTTGAGATAAAGAGAGGGACTTCTTTTTCTAATCATTTTATTTGTCTGTTCATTTCTTCACTTGCGGCTCTGCTGGGTCTTCGTTGCTACAACAGGCTTTTCTCGGGTAGCAGTGAGCTGGGTGCTCCTCACCGTGGTGCTCGGGCTTCGCGTCTGGTGGATTCCCTTGCAGCGGAGCACGGGGCTCCAGGGCCCACGAGTTTCAGGCGCTGCGGCTCCAGGGCTCCGGAGCGCAGGTTCAGCACCCGTGGCCATGGGCTCAGTTGCTCCGTGGCATGTGGGACATTCCTGGATCTGGGACGGAGCGCATGTCTCCAACCCTGGCAGGTGGGCTCTTTACCACGGAGCCACCAGCGAAGCCCTAGACGTCTTAGTCAAAGTACAGTTCACTGGTTCACTCTGGTAATTACAAATATGAATGCCCCAAATAACATAGATTCAAAATATATAAGGAAAAACCATAGAACTACAAAAGAAAAAGCCCTGAAACCTGTAATAATGTTGGGAAGTTCTCAAATACCTCTCTCAGTTCCTGATAGAAGAAGCAACCTAAAAATAATAGAATATAGTTTAATAAACTAAACCTAATTAACATATGTTAATTAGAAAATATTTCAGACTAAATGAAAATAAAAATAAGACATGTAAAAACTTAAGGGATCTGGCTAAACTGATTGCTAGAGGGAAAATTTCTAGCGTTAAATATCTATATATATATTTAATATCTTATTAGAAAAATAGAAAAAAATCCACCTAGGAAAAGAGAACTTAAAGCACAAAGGAAGACAAAGGAAAAAATATCAAAGCAAAAATCAGTAATATTGAAAACAAAAACAATACAGAAAATCACTGAACTCAAAAAGCTTATACTTTGCAAAAGGTCATTGCAATAGATAAACCTCTAACTGGACTGTTCCACAAATAACAAGAAAAGACACAGATTATCATGATCAAAACTTAATAAAATGATATTACTAAAGAACCTAAAGACATTAAAAGGAAAATAAGGGACTACTATAGACATCTCTATGCCCATAAATTTGACAATTAGGCTAAATAGACCAGTTTATTAAAAGGTACAAACTACCAAAGCTCATTCAAGAAACAGCAGGTAGTCTGTCAACTTGTACTGCCACGTTCAATAGTCCAAAGTATTTGCATTGTTCATCCTTCCCTCCTGAACGGTTACCTCCGTAACCGGCTGAAGCTCCTTTGAGGCAAGGACTAAGGAAATCAGATCCGCGTTCTCTTGCGACAATGTATCCGATTCCTTCCAGCTGGAGGACTGGTGACTCCTTCAGATAATGGGGTTTGGGGTCCCCAAACTGCGGTTCATAAGTGTTCACTGGGGTCATGGACATCCTTGATTTGAGCTCACTATGCCTTTGCTTAGCGCTTCTGTTGACTGTCCGTCTACCTGGTACATGGGGACCCTTCTCTGCCACAAGCCCCTGCAACGTCTGTGAGTCAGGCTCCCCATGATTGCCCCCCAGCTCGCAGGTCCCGAGCACGGCCCTCCGCTCCTAAGGGTGGTATGAAGCCACTTTTGGTGAGAGAGTCAACTCCAAGGCAGGTTGATAAGAAGTCCGGGGGTCCCCAAGGAGAGAGGAGTCTGGAATTCTCAAGGAGGGGGGAGGACAAACTTTTTGTCCTCCACATCCCTTAGGATTATGTAACAATAATGTGTCCTGCCTGAGGAGTTTCTGGAGAAAACCTTCGGGCTCATCCTGTTATCTTGAAATGTAAATTACGGGAGTGGGTCTAGTGAGGTCTTTACAACCTCCAGACATTCTTTTGATTCTCTGTAATAGCTAATTGAAAAGTGTATAACTCCGTCGCTAACACCAGCAGGGGGACACGCTTTCTGCCTCCTTCTGATGTCTTGGTCAGAAGCTTTCTCTGCCTCTTTTATACTTTAATAAAACTTTATTACACAAAAGCTCTGGGCGATAAACCTTGTCTCTGGCCCCGGATTGAACTCTTCTCCTCCGGAGGCCAAGAATCCTGGCATCCTTCATGGTTCAGCAACAACCTTTCACTGGCCTGCACCGTTCAGGGTCCTGTGACCCCACTTCTGCCAGAGCCCAGTTCAGTTGCACCTCTGCTCCCGTCAGCCCCGCCTGCTCAGACGGCCACCACTCTTCCTTCTGCCGGCGGATTCTGCTGTACTTTGGCCGGTGGGGTGCCCTCTGGGCGCCTGTCCGTTGAGCAAGCCCACCTCTCCGAGTCCACCCATCCCTCCTTCACCATCTCTAAGGCAGTTACGGTGTTTGCATCTCCCCTACGACAGAAACGGGCAGAGGGCAATCTGAACTGGGACACAGTCTCAAGAGGCCTCAGCTGATCACACAGAAGATGCTGAGGCTGGGATGGCCCTTTGCAGCGGCCCCTCGTGAGAGACTTTTACCCCCATCTGGATCCATCAGGACTTGTGAGGTGCCCCGGGTGTGCCAGGCCAGCCCTGCACAGATGATGGCTGTGGGCCCTCTGCCAACAGCACTCCCAGTGGCTGGGAGAATCAAAGCAGGAAGGACATCTGAGTGGATCATCACAGCAGACGCTGGTCAAGCCAGCCAATAAGCCAGACCTAAAGGAATGCACGGTGTCCGTCCCACAAGCTTAGAAGCCAGGCAACGCTGGACTGGTGCTCTTGGACCGGGGAGCAGCTGCCTTGTGGGAACAGGGCTGGGGCCGTGTGGGGGCAAGGATCAGGCAACCACCTGGTTTCCACGTGGGTGATACTTCCCTGGACTGCACATCTGTGTTTTGTACATTTTCCCATTTGTGTTCTACTTCAAACAACGTGAAATTATTTGGGAGAGGAGGAGTGTTTCTGAGATCTGGCAAGCACGGTTGTTTGAACTGCGGCTTACCTCTTGTGGATATAGACACAACCTGGAATTTCCTGGGTTGCTGGTTGAGGAATACTTTTCCCAGGTGCAACACATCTGTTCTCACTTTCCGCTCAATGAATTTGGGTGATTCAGATGTTAAATTGGACTCTCTTCCTTTATTTATTTATTTTCTGGTTGACATGAGTAAAGCAATGTGTGGTTGTTTTTAGAATGGAAAGCTTTGGCTAACTGAAACCAAAATTATTCCTTTCAAATCACAGGGCAAGTTGCCTGCATGCTGTAATAAACTTACTAATAAAGTTTGGGTGTGCATCTATGTAGAGTAATTTTGTCTTGGGATGAATCAACATAATGCCTTGTTTCTGATATTTTAGAAAGCTTTTCATAGCAAGAAGGAACTTAATGACTTTGGAACACTAGCAGTGAGTGTAGGATGGTTCAAAATCTTTCAGTTTTGGTAATTCTAAGAATAAGGTTTCTAGTACAAGGGAAACAAAGCCCATGTCAAGTGTTCCCAAGACACCAAGAGAGCCTGAGTTCCCGTGCATTTCAAGGATGTCCATTCTAAGGGTCTGTCTCATTCCTCAAGCAGGCAGAAGAGCATTGCGAGGAGCCCCTTGACACACAGTCTCACCCTAGACTTGATACCTCAAACCACACGATCTGATCCAGACCTTTCATTCCACACCGAGGAAAAATGCTTTAAAAGCCAGTGAACTTGGCAAAGCTAACATGGCAGTTGCTTCTGTGCACAACTTGAAAAATCACAGAAATTGTGCATGTGATGGTACTGTTCAGTTCTATGGAAGAAGTGAAAAAGCAGGGTGACACCAGTAGAAAATATAGATGAGTATCTTCCAGACCTGGACATCTGAAAATGTCATCCTGGACATCCAGCAAAAGAGTTCTTAAATAATCCTAAAGGTATTGTTGATAATAGCAACTCAAGTTACCTTAAGGAAATTGAAAACATCACAGAATGGGAGCAGATATGTGGATCATATAATCAACAAAGGATTAGTATGCAGAATTCCAAGAACCACTTTTTTTTCTTTCATTTTATCCTCTCCCTTCTCTTGTGAGTTTTCTCACTAGCAAAGAGCAGAACTCTGAGAGGCCATACCTTGGAACTGCATCCACACCCAGAGAGGGAGTGACTTTCCTCAGAAATGGAAATCCAGTGGCCCCAAGAACTGTTTTAAATCAATAAGAAAAGGACTAGTTATGTCCAAAAACAGCAGCACTTCATAGAAATGTACACAAAAGACATGAAGGGGAATGCTTAATGTGATAGCAAAAATCTGGAATGACCACCAACAGGAGAAAAGGTAAATTGTCATACATCCAAACAGTGAATTATTTTTAGCACCCCAAATTAGGCAAAATGCTGGGCTGGATGAAGCACAAGCTGGAATCAAGATTGCGGGGAGAAATATCAATAACCTCAGATACAGAGATGACACCACCCTAATGGCAGAAAGTGAAGAGAAACTGAAGAGCCTCTTGATGAAAGTGAAGGAGAGTGAAAAAGTTGGCTTAAAGCTCAACATTCAAAAAACAAAGATCATGGCCTCTGGTCCTATCACTTCATGACAAATAGATGGGGAAACAATGGAAACAGTGACAGACTTTGTTTTCTTGGGCTCCAAAATCACTGAAGATAGTGACTGCCACCATGAAATTAAAAGGTGCTTACTCCTTGGAAGAAATGCTATAACAAATCTAGACAGCATATTAAAAAGCAGAGACATTACTTTGCCAACAAAGGTCCGTCCATCTGATCAAAGCTATGGTTTTTCCAGTTTTCATGTATGGTTATGAGAGTTGGACTATAAAAAAAGCTGAGTGCTGAAGAATTGATGCTTTTGAGCTGTGGTGTTGGAGAAGACTCTTGAGAGTCCCTTGGACAGCAAGGAGATCAAACCAGTCAATTCTAAAGATCTATCCTGAATATTCATTGGAAGGACTGATGCTGAAGCTGAAGCTCCAATCTTTTGACCTCATGATATGAAGAACTGACTCACTTAAAAAGTCCCTGATGCTGGAAAAGATTGAAGGTGGGAGGAGAATGGGATGACAGAGGATGAGATGGTTGGATGGCATCACCTACTCGATGGATATGAGTTTGAGCAAGCTCTGGGAGTTGGTGATGGACAGGGAAGCCTGGCATGCTGCAGTCCATGGGGTTGGAAAGAGTTGGACACAACTGAGTGATTGAACTGAACTGAAATTAGGAACCACAGATCTATGCAAGCAGATGTATGAATTTCAGCAATTTGGTTTTGAGTGCTAAATGAAAATCCCCAAAGAATTAAAAACAAGTAAAACCAAAGTGAAGTGAAGTTGCTCAGTCATGTCTGACTCTTTGCGACTCCATGGACTGTAGCCTACCAGGCTCCTCTGTCCATGAGATTTTCTAGGCAAGAGTACTGGAGTGGGTTGCCATTTCCTTCTCCAAGTAAAGCCACATGCATATAGGCTAGAAACACATGGACAGAAAGGCAAGTAGCACAAGATAACATCTAAGGGGAGGAGTGGATTGGGGGCTGTTAAGGCAGAGGTAGTAGTTTTATAAGGTCGTCATTTTTATTTTGGGTAGTACTTCTCTGGATGTTTGCTAAATTATTTAAGTAAATTAATTTTAAAAAGTAGGCATTGCATAAGCAATAATGAGAATACGTTAGAAACTGAAGTTTCAATTAGAAGGAAAAAAGTAACAGGAAAAGATGACCATGGGATTGAAGTAGTCAAGCAGGGGAAAGTTCATTAATAAGTGGGAAAACAGTGAAAAACAGAAAAGTGTAAGCAGGACAGTGTGAGGTGAGTATAAACTTGGCTCTGATGTTTTGCTGAGGACCAGCCCTGAGACATATGCTCACTCTGGTCAAATTCCAGAGAAGCTATTTTTCTAAACAACTTTGTCTGCTTTTGGGAGCACTTAAAGTTGCAGGTTCCCCTGCAGAGACATGTGCTCCCTGCCTTGCACCTTGGGGTGCAGGTGGCTATGAAATCCTTGAAGAGGTTAAGGTTTTCATCTTGGCTGCTTGCCCAGGACTCCCTTTAACGGGACTAGGAAATGACACTTTCACAGTGTATTTTCTGGAAACTTTCATAAGGTCATAAAATCACTAGAAAAATTCCCACAGCCTGCTCCCTCATAGCCCTTTTGATATAGACATGGGTTTCCATTAATACTTCATGTGAAAATTTTAGTCTAAACATGACACTCTCAAGTACTCTTCAGAGAAATGACCTCTGTCACTAGTGGTGGTGATTTAGGCTCTAAGTCGCGTGGACAGAGGAAGGCAGAAGCCGGGCGAAGCCTTCAGAGCCCGCGGCCGCGGCCCCCCGGCCCTACCCAGGGGCAGTCAGCCCGCCTGCTTGGCCGGGCGGGGACTGGCCGGGACACACAGCTCTGAGTGGCAGGGCCTCAACTCGCCCCGGCCCGTGGCCTCTCAGCTCATTTGGACCGTGTGGAGAGTGGCAGGTTTGCAGAGGGTGTGGCCGCCGCTGCTGCTGAGGGGCCTCTTTGCTGCGGGTAGGTTAGAAGGAACAGCCTAGGCTGGCTGGGGCAATCTGTGTCTCTTCCCGCACCACCAGCACCCCTGTCAGACAGCTCAACTGTTTCTAAAGGCCAAGCTCGACGGCATTTAGGGTGTTCATTTCCCGCGTTCGTGTCCTGTCATCCTCCGTGCTTAGGTCAGATTAACAAGGCAAGAAGCCTTTTTATTCACGTCAAAGGCTTTAAATGCTGGTGATTGCAGCATCCTTTCCAAGCATGTTCATGGACAATTGCTTTTTCATAAATCTTTGTTTAGCTCTGGTTGTAGAATGACAGAGTTATATGTGTTTAAGTATGTCCACTTTGCAATGGACTACTTGTATATTTTTGGTAGCTTGTCTACACTATACTTTCTCTGATTAGATTGATTGAAGTATTACTTTATGCCTCTTCTAGCTATTAAAAACCTGGACTTGATTTTGTTTTTTCTGATAATTTGTTTTCATTGTCTTTTATAAGAGTGTTGGTCTGAATGGCTTGGAAACTGGGAATATAGTCAAGTCTCCCAGAGGTAGGTTGGGAAGCACTTTGGGGTCCCCACAGTGAGCCCTGAGCCCTGAGCACATATCTGGGTCAACAGTCCTGTGAGGTGAGCAGGTTCACAATCTGAACCTCTTGATGCAAGACTTAAGAACTTGGAAAATATCCTTTGGGTGCCCATAAGGGAGCCAGGCCTATCTAGCAATTTAGCTATAAGACAATTCAGGAAACTTCAGCTTATGAGTCCAACCACACAGAACTTTCTTTTAAAGGAATGGGGCTTACCTGACTTTCAAGAGAGAGGCAGATGACATGAAAATAAACTGCTCACCGAGAATGACCAGAGATGTAAGAAGAAGAGTTTAGGCACCTGACTTACACTGACTGACTGGAGACTTGCTAAAACACTTCACGGCATATTTCTTGACAGGCCAGAGGCTAGAGGACTCAGCCGGGGTGGCCACAGCCCCCTCAGGGTCAGCAGGAGAGGCCTGACTGGGGATGTGGGCCGAGGTTGCAGCGCTCAGGTCTCTGGTGGAGAGGGGGCAGGCGAGAGTGGTGAAGGGGACCCAGAGTGGCTGCAGAGAGCCTGTGCCACAGAGGAGTGGCTGGGCCAGGCGGGGCGGGGGGGACGAAGGTGGCCCGAGAGGGCAGTGAGAGAGGGGGAGAAGCCCCTTCGCCATTGATGTAAATTCTACACGAATTTCAAGTTCACACCACTGTGTACATTATACAGTCAGTTCAGTCGCCCAGTCATGTAGCAAAGTCATGTCTTTGCAACCCTATGGACTGCAGCATGCCAGGCCTCCCTGTCTGTCACCAACTCCCGGAGATCACCCAGACTCATGTCCATTGAGTCGGTGACGCCATCCAACCATCTCATCCTCTGTCATCCCCTTCTCCTCCTGCCTTCAATCTTTCCCAGCACCAGGGTCTTTTCCAATGAGTCGGCTCTTCACATCAGGTGACCTAAGTATTGGAGCTTCAGTTTCAGCATCAGTCCTTCCAATGAATAGTCAGGACTGATTTCCTTTAGGATGGACTGGTTGGATCTTACTGTTCAAGGGACCTTCAAGAGTCTTCTCCAACACCACAGTTCAAAAGCATCAATTCTTTGATGCTCAGCTTTCTTTATAGTCCAACTTTCACATTCATTCATGACTACCGGAAAAACCATAGACTTGACTAGACGGACCTTTGTCAGCAAAGTGATGTCTCTGCTTTTTAATATGCTGTCTAAGTTTGTCATAGCTTTTCTTCCAAGGAGCAACCATTTTTTAATTTCATGGCTGCAATCACCATCTGCAGAGATTTTGGAGCCCAAGAAAATAAAGTCTGTCACTGTTTCCATTGTTTCCCCATCTATTTACCATGAAGTGATGGGACTGGATGCCATGATCTTAGTTTTATGAATGCTGAGTTTTAAGCCAACTTTTTCACTCTCCTCTTTCACTTTCATCAAGAGGCTCTTTAGTTCTTCTTCACTTTCTGCCATAAGGGTGGTGTCATCTTTGTACAAGCATTAAGTAATATTATTCATAAATCTGACCTTTGAGAGAACTGGCAATCATTTAGTCCTGCAAACAAGCTCATCAAATACAATAGAAGGAAACACAGAAGCATCTGTGCTGAAGACGGGGGCAGCTACAGTTGCAACACAAGGTTAAGAACTCCTGTAACTCCTCGTTGTGCCCTGGAGACTGGCTTCATATCCTCCTTCCAACACACCCCGGAAGAAAGCCTGGGAGGCTGGAGGGAGCTGGGACAATCTGAGGGTTATTTTATCCCTCCTAAATGCTTGTTTTGCAGTGAACTACAAAACTGGAACAAGAATCTGTAATTAGACCTTCAGTAATGTCAGGATTTGGATCTGGCTTTTATGTGTATTCGAAGGAGACAGGCAAGAAGGAAGGTAAAGAAGCACATTTGATGTAAGAGTTTTAAAAGAATGGTTCTAGAATTCCAGTGTATGGAAGGCGGGAAAGACTGCCTCTTTTTTTAGAGCTGGGAGGCACCCTGGTGAGAGCAAGCCTCCTCCTTACACAGATTTGGGGCACAGAGAGGCTGAGAAACTTTCTAATGTCACACAGATTGTCTCAAAGCAGGGGCCAGCAGCCAGGCCAGCATTTTCTCCATTGAACTGCTTTGGTTTAGATGTCTCGTTTTTAAAAATTTCAGCTTGAAAGCAGCCCCCACACCCATTCCAGCAAGTTTATGAATGTCTCTTCTTTGAGTGCCCCTTCTTGTAAAGAGCTCGGCCAGCAGCAGGCTTCTCCTTGGATGTCCTTGGGAACCAGGGCCGGGGACAAGTGTCTGGTGTGCATCCTCATCCACCCACAGGCTGGGAAACGTGTACCGTGCTCACAGCCGCTAACGGGGAGGCCACGGGGGCTTCCAGCTCTCAGGACCGTGAGCCACGTGTGACCGCTCCACCGATAGCAGACGGTGGAGATAGCCACATTCGCACACAAAGACCTCAAGGCACTTGCGGAGGCTCGCCTGTCCAGCCAGGGATGCTGGCATCCCCGGCCTGTTTTACAGAAAGACGATGCAAAGTGAAGGCTCCAGGGAGCTGGGCACGGGCCACTGCTCCTGTGGGTTCATGATAAATTTTCTCTCCTTAAGGGACTTGCTTAAGGCACTTCTGGCCAGATCATCATCTCAGAGGGCCCACTTTACCAAAGACTTTGGGTTCAATTCCAAGGTCTGTTTTCTTACTAATTTCTTTCTTTAAGGGTTACGGGGATTCTGACATGCACTGACTTGAGGGAATCCAGAGTAAAAGATTTGTGCTCCCAGGCCTTTCAGTGTTGCCTGGAGTCCTGCAGGTGCTGCCGGCCACCCAGACATCATCTGATGGTCTGTGTATCTGGATGGAACAAGGACGGAGCCACACAGACGTGCACTTGCCCAAGGCCACATCAGACAATTACAAACATTTGTGTTTTTCCCATATTTGATCCCCGAAGAGCCTCCGAAACTTGAATTTATACTACAAGTTCTGTCATGAGAATACAGGCACCAGCTAAATCCTCAAAGGGCTTGCAGTTTATCAAGGAGGATAAATAGCAAACTCAGCACCTGGGTCTGGGGAAGGCCTTCTAGAAGAGCCAGCATTAAACTGAGACCCAAGCGACGATAGGGACTTAGACAAGATTATTGCAGACAGCAGAAGGACCCTGCTGCAGCCCAGAGTAGGAAGGGGGATCTGAGAGCTGCAAGCAGCCATGATGCTGGGACGTGGGTGAGGAGGAGAAGACGGGAGGGGCCTGTGGGCAAGACTGAGAATGTGGATTCTGTGCAGGAAATAGGGGCCCTGGGGGAGGGGTACCAGACGGGACCACGCAGCCGTCCTGGTGAGAAGATGGTGCCGTCAGGGGTGGGAAGAAACAGCTAGGTGAGGGAAGCATCAGGGGTTGCATACAGCAGAAGGTGGCGACTGACTGCCATTCTGGGGACCAGTGAGGGGGCTCTGTCACTGGAGTGGGGTCAGGAAAGAGGCCGGGCAGTGCTGCTTGAGGCGGCGTTTCTCCCAGGGTCCTGCATTCCTGATGCCTGGACCCCTTGGGATGCTGGTGAAGATGCTGGTCTTTCTGCTCTAAAGGGTGAAGAGGTGACAGTGAAGACCCCGAGTCCTGGTCAGGCAAGTGGTGAGCCCAGCAGCAGTGTGTGGGGCTGTGGAAGCTGCCAGGAGTTCATTTAGCCCGGGGACCGAGGTGTGTCCACTGGATCTGCCAGCGTGAAACCGTTCTCCCCGACCCTGGCGAGGTCGGACTCAAAGGAGGGGTGCAAGCACAGGCCAGGCCGACTGGTCCGGGAGGTGCATTCCGGATGCTATAATGCACAATGAGTCTGGAGGATGTTCCGTGACCCTTGGTGGGAGTGTCAGCAGCTGGAGGAGATGCGAGGCCTGAGCAACATCAGGGTTTGGGTTTCTGTTTGTTTTTAGCGTGAGAGAAACTTGAATCGTGGTGGGAAGGAGCTCATAGAGAAACAGATTGGAGCTGGTTGGCCAAGTAAGTCCTTTAGAAGGACAGGATCCCCCACACAGGGGGAGAGCAGCCTCACACAGCAGAGGAATCAGAATTGCTCAGTGCTCATCCAGGTTCTTCTTGAACACTTCTGTGCTGAGAAATACCTGATGCGTTTCAACCAAAGGCGACCCAGGCTAGCTTTGATAGCTCTCAGTGAGCCAAAATTCCTTCTTGCATTTTCTCTTCATGGTCCTAACTTAACCCTGGGTCTTCTAGAATAGACACAGTCCTTCTTCCACATTACGAAAATTCAAATACCACATTTCCCTGCATCTTCCCTTTAATGCCCTAAATCCCTTTATTGGTGGCCATTCTGTGCCCTCACTGGGCACCCAGAGCTCAACGTCCTGCCGAGTCTCACTGGCTTCTTCACCCTGAAGCTAACACTCCCAACCTCTATCTGGAGATGTGTGTTGTTTCTGCTTCTGGAAGTGTAACTCCAAATGTTATTTAATATTTGATTACTATAAAATATAATGAAAAGGAAGGAAAATTAGGGCCTCCGCTCCTCATTTAATACTTGATTACTATAAAATAATGAACAAAAGGAAGGAAAATTAGGGCCTCCACTCCAAAATTTGAATGGTATTAAGAGAACTCAGTGACTCTGGACTCACTCAGAATAAATTTTCCAAGCTTGTTTCCTTATTTTTTCAGATTTATGAAAAAAAATACCCATAGATACTATAGCTTGTTGTACAAACAAAAATTTTAAAAACATTAGAGTACTGTATAAACCAGTATTAAAAGTCATTAGGTCATTAGCTTTGTGTATAATCCTGAATGTAAGTGATATTAAGATAAACTGTATACTATGATTTGGCAGCAAAGCATTGTTGATAGAAAAATCTTTGTTCTAAGTACGTGTTTTAAAAGACATCAAAAGGGGCTACAGGTGAACTTTTAACAGTCCACCTTTCCAGTTTTTGCATGTTTCCAGATGTTAATTCCAGAAGAAAAGGTTAATTAATTTGGCCCCGAGAAAGTTTGACTAGTTTGGTTTAAATCTCTTTTACAGATGGGCCTGGGTGGAAAAACCAGAGGGCTGGAAGAGACAAGAAACTGGGGCGGGTTGTCATGAGGCTTCACCCTCTGCCTCCAGTCTATAGGAGACCACTGAAGAACAGTTATCTCCCTCTTCTCTGAAATCCTCAACACCCTCTAGACCTTAAGCATGTGGTTCTTTGCCTGAGGCCTGAGCTGACACCACTGGTAACTGTATTCGCCACAGGGACCACTTTTCCTGTTGTGGGCATTCTCTGATTTTTGACTGACCAGCATCCATCCCTTTCAAGGGTGTCAGACCCTGACTGTCTTTGGGAAAACATCTATTCTCTGCATTTTCCAGGAGTGAGGGGACCCAGCTCTTGCCATTCAAGAGTTGCATCCCCCTGGCTGCGGGCATGTGGTGCTCGGGGACCCGGGAGACCTCCCTCCTGGCTCTGTCACAGCCCACAGGCCAGGGGACACTCCTAGTTTCTGCCACAAGTGTTCAGAGAACGTATGTGAGCCTGAGCTGAGGGCGGAGCTAAGACAGTAGAAGAGAAAGGGAGACAAACTGAGACTGAGTCTTGATTTCGTCGTCACCCACAATCTCTCACGCTGCCAGACTGGTCACTCTGTGCCTCTCAAGCTCAGTTCTGGTCAACTGGATTTAGCTTGATCACTATCATCTGCTGCAGAAGCGTCTGGACTGTGTGTTCTGCTCTGCACTCATGCCGTGGGTCTGGGCTCCAACCTCCCCCACTCAGACGTCCCGCGGCCCCTGGACGTGATGGCTGGCGATGCTCTTCTGAGGTCAACCTTGGCTACTCCTCAGCCTACAGCTTGTATCCCTGTTGGCCTCCGTCTAACTCCGGCTGCTCTGGGTAATGATCAACATGATCCAAGTTTAGCTGGTGTTACTGCTCTGTCGCCCAGGGAACTACAGGCAGACAGAGAAAGTTCACAGCTGCCTTGAGCAAAGTATTCTCATGTCTCTCAGAACCAAAAGAAGTTCTTCTTAATTTCTTAACTAAAACAATCATGGATGGAGACATGCAGTCATCAGTTAAAGGCAGCTTTTCTAAGAAGCGTTTTCTAACATAACACGCTGACCATGTTCTCGTTGTGCGTCAGCCTCTCTTAGTTCTGGCCTCTGAATTTGCCATCCCAGGCCCTCGGCTCCAGTCTAGTTAAGTCAGGGCTCAGTGCTGCATGGTTGAAAAGTCAAGAATTATTCTATCTGCATGCCACACTCCTGCTCAAGAACTCTGAATGTGCCCAATAATGACCAAATTGAGCTGAGGTTCTGCTGAGTTAGGAGGTTATGCCTGGGTTCATAGGTTCTGCCTGGGGTCAGAGGTCCTGCTGGACTTGAAGGTCCTTCACACCTGCCTCCATCCCCAGTTTCCATGTTTTTTGTTGGATGGTCTCCCCCACTATTTTCACCTCTCACCCCCAACCACACCCTTGAAAACTGGGTAAAACTTGTTTCTTCCCATTCACTCAAATGAAGCTGGAACCGACATGAGCCTTGAAGAATAGACCCTAAAATCCTTGTGCTGAACATCATTGCCTAGTTTTAAGAATTAGAAATAGGGGTGCAGAAAGGAGAAGCAGTGACTCCAGATGGTGGGGCTGGAGACCCCCTTCCTCAGGAAGATTGGAGGGGACCCTCCAGGAGCCAGTGAACTTACCTGCCCAGAGGGAGCCACGTGGCAGTGGGCCACACTTCATGGGACCTTGAATCAACAGGGTGCAGATAAAAAGTGGTTTCAACACAGGATTTGTATCAGTTTGTGACATAATTACTATCTGCAAGGGCATGTGCCATGTGGGACTCAGATCCACCATAAGCTTAATATTTAATATATGACTTAAATTGCCATTTTGTCCCCAGGGGTCTGTTTTCAGTCTAAAGATTAGGTTGACCTTGAGACTCTTTCTTGAACCAGTTAACAGAAAGCAAGAAAGATGGTTTGACCTTGAAGTATGACTTTTCTTCTCTGTATTCAGTATCTTTGCTTCAAAGGAAGCTGAGTGTAGCTATCAATGGTTAAGACATTAACAATCTTTTTCAGAGATTTAAAAGATGTGGTCTTCCTTGGATTCAGTAGTCCTTAGTGAGGTAGACCTGGGTACACAACTTAGGAGCAATAATTGCACAAGAACTCAGAAGTGTTTTCTATTATTAATACTAAGTTGATGTATGTCTCAGGATAGGCTCAATTCAAAGTCAATCTAGACTCAAAAAGCTAATAGCTGGCATCTTTGGAGGACATTCTTACTCTTGAACTGGCCAATGGTAGAATTATTCTCTCTGAAGAACAAAAAAGGAAAACTATTATCCCTGCATCATGACTAATTTTAACTGGGGAGATTGGCTTTTTGCAGAACTATTATCCATGGAGAGTTGAATGTCCGTGTAAATGAAAGACCTAAATATAACATCATAAGGTCTTCAGGTGTGGCACTGGTCTTTTCATCTTTGAAGTGAGCAGGGGTGAAATGCAGGCTGCATTTTCCAAACCTGCAAGCCTGCACTTTCTGAGGAGTGGTTCCTGTCTGCATGCGCAGTGGTACCGATGGACCAGCAGTTAAGAGAGTGTCCCTGGTCCAAAATGCAAAGGTAGGAGTGTCTGCAGAAGTCTAACTGTTGATGAAGGAAGGCTCTGTCACTCAAGGTGGTATCAGGCCTGTGTTATCCTGGAATCCCCAAACTGGTTTGGGCTGTTGCTATTGGAATAGTCCTGTGCTGGGGGACAAGTAGGCTTCTTTAGTCATGGATAGCTGTGTGTGGACCCTTGGCCTGTCCCTGATTCACCCTTCTTTGGAGAAGATGAGGACCTGAAAGCCCATGACGTCTACATCCTATTTTCTATTTAATCATCAAGACATTCCTGGAGATCAATGGTTTTAAACCTTAGAAAAAGTTCATGATCCGTGGTCCATTTGAAGTCAGTCTGCCAGGCATGTGATATTGCTGGTGGCTAACAGCACTGGGAAACCTGCTGATTGTTCTGGAGGGACCACAAGCAAGCCATCATCTGTGCTCTCAGGAGGCTGGTTGGGGGCCCGCAGGCCCTCAAAGAGCGTGTGCTCCACGCGCCCAACCCCACCACCTGGGGGTTGGGAAAGCCCGAGAAGTGGGGGCCCCTCTGAGGTGAGCACGTGTTTCAGGGGGTTGGGGCTTCAGGTTCTCTGTGACCAGGGCCTCTGTCTCTGATTCCAATTCCAGGGTGAAAAGAATCTCCTGGAAGTCTTCAGAGAGGTGCATTTCCCACGATCATCTGTCAGCTGTGGGAGTTTTAAATCGTCTCTTTCTCTTCACCTCCAGCCCCAACAAAACTGAGCCCTCTTTCTGCAGACGCAGAGGTGCTGAATGGCCTCTGCACGTGGGAGAAGTGCGGGATGCTGTGCCCGTGACTTCTCGATGAGAAAGTCAATTTTTACATCATTTTACCCTCTTACACCTCAGTCAAGAGGGTAGCTCACATCATATTTTGAGCTGGAGGGTAAAGGCAACCACATTAAAGTAGGATGACAGAAGATGGCGGAGGAGTAGGACGGAGAGACCACTTTCTCTCCTAGAAATTCATCAAAAAAATAACTGAACGCAGAGCAAACTTCACAAAACAACTTCTGATCGCTAGCTGAGGTCATCAGGCGCCCAGAAAAGCAGCCCATTGTCTTCGAAAGGAGGTAGGACAAAATATAAAAGATAAAAAGCGAAACAAAAGAGCTAAGGACTGAGATCCGTCCCGGGAAGGGACTTAATAGAGGACGTTCCCAGACACCGGGAAACCCTCGCACTGGCGGGCCTGGGGGAAGTGTTGGAATCTCAAGAGTTTGAATCTGACTGGGAGGGATAGAATAAATAAAACCCACAGATTACGAGCCTAAAAGCAACTCCCAGCAGAAAAGTACCCCAGACGCCCGCATCCGCCACCAGCAAGTGGGGGCGGAACAGAGAGGGGCGGGCGGCATTACTTGGGGCAGGGTCCGGGCCTGAGCGCCCTGAGGACAATCGGAGGGAGCTTTTGTGAGTTGCCAGCTTGAACTGTGGGACAGCAAAAGAGAGAAAATTAACCCGCCCGAACACACTGCCGGCCGTTCGCAGAACAAAGGGACCGAGATTCTGGGCGGCCGAAGTCCGCCGGGAGGGTCGCGGCGAGACTGAGGGCGCGGGCGCCCGACCGGCGCGGGCGGGAACTGGGGCTGGGGACGCGGAGGGCAGAGGGCGCGCACGCCCGACTGGCGCCGGCGGGGACTGAGACTGGGACCGCGCAGGGCAGAAGACGCGCCGCACCCGGGGAGAGAGCGCCCGTCAGGCGCCTGGCTGCCTGGGCCGCTCGGGCGGCGTGGGGCCGGAGCGCGGGCCCAGCTTTGTGTGCCGCGCTTTTGTGAATCGCCCGAGGGCTGGAGCCGCGCGCAGCGTGGCGCGCGCTTCAGACAGAAGAGCCTGGAGCCTGAGCAGCGCAGACCGAGAAAAGAGCGCAAGCCTCTCCCGGGAGAGCCGGCCCCTCCCCACACAGCCCCTCCCCGCACAGCCCCTCCCCGCACGGCCCCTCCCCGCACGGCCCCTCCCCGCACAGCCCCTCCCCGCACGGCCCCTCCCCGCACAGCCCCTCCCCGCACAGCCCCTCCCCGCAGCGCGACGGAACTAGCTACCTGAATAAGAATCCACCTCCGCCCCCTGTGTCAGGGCGGAAATTAGGCCCGGAAGAGAGACCGGCAACAGAACCCAAATAAAGGGAACCGCTTCAGAAGGGACCGGTGCAACAGATTAAAATCCCTGAAGAAACCACCGACTGACTACACCGGAAGGGCCTGTAGATATCGAGAAGTGTAAGCTGGAACGAGGAGCTATCTGAAGCTGAGCCGAACCCACACTGACCGCAACAGCTCCAGAGAAATTCCTAGATATATTTTTTCTTTTTCTTTTCTTTTTTTTTTTTTTTAAGTAAGGAAAAAAAAAAAAATTTTTTTTTTCTTTTTTCTTGGTTCTCTTTTATTTTCCTTTAAAAATTCCTTATTACTCCCCCATTACTCCTTAACTTTCATAGATTTTTACGATTTTTTTTAATTAGGCAAAACAATTTTTTTTCTCTTTCTTTTTCCTTTTTCTTCTTTTTCTTCTTTTTTTCTGTTCTTTTTTCTTCTTCTCTTCTATTTTCTTTTTCTTTTTCTCTTATTTCTTTTAAAGCCCTCTAGCACTCCTTTTACTGCGCCTTAATTTTCATTTTCAATCCACTATAACCTTACAGAAGAAAGGGAAAAAAAAAAAAAAAAAAAAAGAAGAGAATCCCTATTTTTATACCAAACTTCATATATATTTCTAAAATTTCTTTTGTGTGTTTTGGTTTTTGTTTTTAATATAGTATTTTTAAGAGTCTAACCTCTACTCTAGATTTTTAATTTTTGTTTTTCAGTATATGATATAAATTGTGAACATTTAAGAATCCAATATTCAGCTCCCATTTTTATTCACGAATGTGTTGATTATTCTCTCCCAATCTTGACTCTGTTTTCTACCTCAGAACACCTCTATTTCCTCCTTTCCCCTTCTCTTCCCAATCCAATTCTGTGAATCTTTGTGGGTGTCTGGGCTACGGAGAACACTCTGGGATCAGACAACTTCGTAGATCTGTCTCTCTCCTCTTGAGTCCCCCTCTTTCTCCTCCTGCCCATCTCTATCTCCCTCCTCCCTCTCCTCTTCTCCATGTAACTCGGTGAACCTCTCTGGGTATCCCTAACGGGGGAGAAACTTTCCACCATTAACATAGAAGTTTTATTATCAGTGCTGTATAGTTGGAGAAGTCCTGAGACTACAGGAAGAATAAAACTGAAATCCAGAAGCAGGAGACTTAAGCCCAAAACCTGAGAACACCAGAAAACTCCTGACTACATGGATCTTTAAGTAATAAGTGACCGTACAAAAGCCTCCATACCTGCACCGAAACCAACCACCACCCAAGAGCCAATAAGTTTTAGAGCACGACATACCACGCAAATTCTCCAGCAACGCAGGAACATTGCCCTGAACGTCAACATACAGACAGCCCAAGGTCACACCTAACACATAGACCCATCTCAAAACTCATTACTGGGCACTCCATTGCTATCCAAAGAGAAGAAATCAAGATCCGCACACCAGAACACTGACGCAAGCTTCGCTAATCAGGAAACCTTGACAAGCCAATCGTCTAACCCCACCCACTGGGTAAAACCTCCACAATAAAAGGAACCACAGACCTGCAGAATACAGAAAGCCCACTCCAGACACAGCAATCTAAACAAGATGAAAAGGCAGAGAAATACCCAACAGGTAAAGGAACATGAAAAAAGCCCACCAAGTCAAACAAAAGAGGAGGAGATAGGGAATCTACCTGAAAAAGAATTTAGAATAATGATAATAAAAATGATCCAAAATCTTGAAAGCAAAATAGAGGTACAGATAAATAGCCTGGAGACAAAGATTGAAAAGATGCAAGAAGTGTTTAATAAAGATCTAGAAGAAATAAAAAAGAGTCAATTAAAAATGAATAATGCAATGAATGAGATCAAAAACACTCTGGAGGGAACCAAGAGTAGAATAACGGAGACAGAAGATAGGATAAGTGAGGTAGAAGATAAAATGGTGGAAATAAATGAAGCAGAGAGGAAAAAAGAAAAAAGGATCAAAAGAAATGAGGACAACCTCAGGGACCTCTGGGACAATGTGAAACGCCCCAACATTCGAATCATAGGAGTCCCAGAAGAAGAAGACAAAAAGAAAGGCCATGAGAAAATACTCGAGGAGATAATAGCTGAGAACTTCCCTAAAATGGGGAAGGAAATAGCCACCCAAGTCCAAGAAACCCAGAGAGTCCCAAACAGGATAAACCCAAGGCGAAACACCCCAAGACACATATTAATCAAATTAACAAAGATCAAACACAAAGAACAAATACTAAAAGCAGCAAGGGAGAAACAACAAATAACACACAAAGGGATTCCCATAAGGATAACAGCTGATCTATCAATAGAAACCCTCCAGGCCAGAAGGGAATGGCAGGACATACTGAAAGTAATGAAAGAGAATAACCTACAACCTAGATTACTGTACCCAGCAAGGATCTCATTCAGATATGAAGGAGAATTCAAAAGCTTTACAGACAAGCAAAAGTTGAGAGAATTCAGCACCACCAAACCAGCTCTTCAACAAATGCTAAAGGATCTTCTCTAGACAGGAAATGCAGAAAGGTTGTATAAACGTGAATCCAAAACAACAAAGTAAATGACAACGGGACCACACCTATCAATAATTACCTTAAATGTAAATGGGTTGAATGCCCCAACCAAAAGACAAAGATTGGCTGAATGGATACAAAAACAAGACCCCTATATATGCTGTCTACAAGAGACCCACCTCAAAACAAGGGACACATACAGACTGAAAGTGAAGGGCTGGAAAAAAATATTTCACGCAAACGGAGACCAAAAGAAAGCAGGAGTCGCAATACTCATATCAGATAAAATAGACTTCCAAATAAAGGATGTGAAAAGAGACAAAGAAGGACACTACATAATGATCAAAGGATCAATCCAAGAAGAAGATATAACAATTATAAATATATATGCACCCAACATAGAAGCACCGCAATATGTACGGCAAACACTAACGAGTATGAAAGAGGAAATTAATAGTAACACAATAATAGTGGGAGACTTTAATACCCCACTCACAACCATGGATAGATCAACTAAACAGAAAATCAACAAGGAAACACAAACCTTAAATGATACAATGGACCAGCTAGACCTAATTGATATCTATAGGACATTTCACCCCAAAACAATCAACTTCACCTTTTTCTCAAGTGCACACGGAACCTTCTCCAGAATAGATCACATCCTGGGCCATAAATCTGGTCTTGGAAAATTCAAAAAAATTGAAATCATTCCAGTCATCTTTTCTGACCACAGTGCAGTAAGATTAGATCTCAATTACAGGAAAAAAATTGTTAAAAATTCTAACATATGGAGGCTAAATAACACGCTTCTGAATAACCAACAAATCATAGAAGAAATCAAAAAAGAAATCAAAGTATGTATAGAAATAAATGAAAATGAAAACACAACAACCCAAAACCTATGGGACACTGTAAAAGCAGTGCTAAGGGGAAGGTTCATAGCATTACAGGCACACATCAAGAAACAAGAAAAAAGCCAAATAAATAACCTAACTCTACACCTAAAGCAATTAGAGAAGGAAGAAATGAAGAACCCCAGGGTTAGCAGAAGGAAAGAAATCTTAAAAATTAGGGCAGAAATAAATGCGAAAGAAACTAAAGAGACCATAGCAAAAATCAACAAAGCTAAAAGCTGGTTTTTTGAAAAAATAAACAAAATTGACAAACCATTAGCAAGACTCATTAAGAAACAAAGAGAGAAGAACCAAATTAACAAAATAAGAAATGAAAAGGGTGAGATCACAACAGACAACACTGAAATACAAAGGATCATAAGAGACTACTACCAGCAGCTCTATGCCAATAAAATGGACAACTTGGATGAAATGGACAAATTCTTAGAAAAGTATAACTTTCCAAAACTGAACCAGGAAGAAATAGAAGATCTTAACAGAGTCATCACAAGCAAGGAAATCGAAACTGTAATCAGAAATCTTCCAGCAAACAAAAGCCCAGGACCAGATGGCTTCACAGCTGAATTCTACCAAAAATTTAGAGAAGAGCTAACACCTATCTTACTCAAACTCTTCCAGAAAATTGCAGAAGAAGGTAAACTTCCAAACTCATTCTATGAGGCCACCATCACCCTAATTCCAAAACCAGACAAAGATGCCACAAAAAAAGAAAACTACAGGCCAATATCACTGATGAACATAGATGCAAAAATCCTTAACAAAGTTCTAGCAAACAGAATCCAACAACATATTAAAAAAATCATACACCATGACCAAGTGGGCTTTATCCCAGGAATGCAAGGATTCTTTAATATCCGCAAATCAATCAACGTAATACACCACATTAACAAATTGAAAGATAAAAACCATATGATTATCTCAATAGATGCAGAGAAAGCCTTTGACAAAATTCAACACTCATTTATGATTAAAACTCTCCAGAAAGCAGGAATAGAAGGAACATACCTCAACATAATAAAAGCTATATATGACAAACCCACAGCAAGCATCACCCTCAATGGTGAAAAATTGAAAGCATTTCCTCTGAAATCAGGAACAAGACAAGGATGCCCACTCTCACCACTACTATTCAACATAGTGTTGGAAGTTTTGGCCACAGCAATCAGAGCAGAAAAAGACATAAAAGGAATCCAGATAGGAAAAGAAGAAGTGAAACTCTCGCTCTTTGCAGATGACATGATCCTCTACATAGAAAACCCTAAAGACTCTTCCAGAAAATTACTAGAGCTAATCAATGAATATAGTAAAGTTGCAGGATATAAAATTAACACACAGAAATCCCTTGCATTCCTATACACTAACAATGAAAAAACAGAAAGAGAAATTAAGGAAACAATACCATTCACCATTGCAACAAAAAGAATAAAATACTTAGGAGTATATCTACCTAAAGAAACAAAAGACCTATACATAGAAAACTATAAAACACTGATGAAAGAAATCAAAGAGGACACAAACAGATGGAGAAACATACCGTGTTCATGGATTGGAAGAATCAATATTGTCAAAATGGCTATTCTACCCAAAGCAATCTATAGATTCAATGCAATCCCTATCAAGCTACCAACGGTATTTTTCACAGAACTAGAACAAATAATTTCACAATTTGTATGGAAATACAAAAAACCTCGAATAGCCAAAGTAATCTTGAGAAAGAAGAAAGGAACTGGAGGAATCAACCTGCCTGACTTCAGACTCTACTACAAAGCCACAGTCATCAAGACAGTATGGTACTGGCACAAAGACAGAAATATAGATCAATGGAACAGAATAGAAAGCCCAGAGATAAATCCACGAACCTATGGACACCTCATCTTTGACAAAGGAGGCAAGGATATACAATGGAAAAAAGACAATCTCTTTAACAAGTGGTGCTGGGAAAACTGGTCAACCACTTGTAAAAGAATGAAACTAGAATACTTTCTAACACCATACACAAAAATAAACTCAAAATGGATTAAAGATCTAAATGTAAGACCAGAAACTATAAAACTCCTAGAGGAGAACATAGGCAAAACACTCTCCGACATAAATCACAGCAAGATCTTCTATGACCCACCTCCCAGAATATTGGAAATAAAAGCAAAAATAAACAAATGGGACCTAATGAAAATTAAAAGCTTTTGCACAACAAAGGAAACTATAAGTAAGGTGAAAAGACAGCCCTCAGATTGGGAGAAAATAATAACAAATGAGGAAACAGACAAAGGATTAATCTCAAAAATATACAAGCAACTCCTGAAGCTCAATTCCAGAAAAATAAACGACCCAATCAAAAAATGGGCCAAAGAACTAAACAGACATTTCTCCAAAGAAGACATACAGATGGCTAACAAACACATGAAAAGATGCTCAACATCACTCATCATCAGAGAAATGCAAATCAAAACCACAATGAGGTACCATTACACGCCAGTCAGGATGGCTGCTATCCAAAAGTCTACAAGCAATAAATGCTGGAGAGGGTGTGGAGAAAAGGGAACCCTCTTACACTGTTGGTGGGAATGCAAACTAGTACAGCCACTATGGAAAACAGTGTGGAGATTTCTTAAAAAACTGGAAATAGAACTGCCATATGACCCAGCAATACCACTTCTAGGCATACACACTGAGGAATCCAGATCTGAAAGAGACACGTGCACCCCAATGTTCATCGCAGCACTGTTTATAATAGCCAGGACATGGAAGCAACCCAGATGCCCATCAGCAGATGAATGGATAAGGAAGCTGTGGTACATATACACCATGGAATATTACTCAGCCGTTAAAAAGAATTCATTTGAATCAGTTCTAATGAGATGGATGAAACTGGAGCCCATTATACAGAGTGAAGTAAGCCAGAAAGATAAAGAACATTACAGTATACTAACACATATATACGGAATTTAGATAGATGGTGGCGATAACCCTATATGCAAAACAGAAAAAGAGACACAGAAGTACAGAACAGACTTTTGAACTCTGGGGGAGAACGTGAGGGTGGGATGTTTTGAAAGAACAGCATGTATACTATCTATGGTGAAACGGACCACCAGCCCAGGTGGGATGCATGAGTCAGGTGCTCTTGCCTGGTGCACTGGGAGGACCCAGAGGAGTCGGGTGGGGAGGGAGGTGGGAGGGGGGATCGGGATGGGGAATACGTGTAACTATATGGCTGATTCATGTCAATGTATGACAAAACCCACTGAAATGTTATAAAGTGATTGGCCTCCAACTAATAAAATAATATTAAAAAAATAAATAAATAAATAAATAAATAAAAAAAAAAAAAAAAAAAATAAAGTAGGATGACAAAGAGACTGGTAATATACCAGTGTTGGTACAATTTCACACCTCTGAAATCACCAGACTCCTGATAGGGAGATAATGCATTTCAGTTTTCATGTTTTCCCAAAACAAATTCTGTTTTTAAATGCACCGTTAGCTATGACATCTCAAACAAACAAAGCTAGTAAACATTTCCAACAGGAGGTGCTGCTCCCCACACCTCTGGCGCCGGTTGCAGGTGGGCCTCGGCAGTGTATCGTCCACACCTGGCTCGCATCTTGGAACTTGCTTACAACGTGAGTGATGAGTCTCGGCTTGGGGAGCGGGCGTTTGTCTAGTCGATAGCTTCTTTGCTTTCCTCCTTCTTCAGGACTTCTGCTTTTGCTACTTCTCTGCCAGTTTAGAGGTCCTAACTACACACATTGTAGTAGTTAACCACTTTTCACTAGGTAAGTATGCATTATTTTAAAATTTACATGTGTGGATTAAACAATGCTCCCAGAATGGTGGAGTAAAGGCCTTGAAAATCTGTTCTTCCATAAAAACAATGAGAATACTGGCAAAATTATCAAAATAAACTTTTTCAATAGTTTAGAAATTAACCAGAGCCTTGCAACAATGCAAGGAATTTTTTAAAATTAAAAATTTCTTTTAATTGGAAGTGAATTACTTTACAATATTGTAGTGGCTTTTGCCATACATTGACATGAGTCAGCCTTGGGTGCCCATGTGTTCCCCATCCCGAACCCCCTCCCACACCTCCCTCCCCATCCCCTCCCTCTGGGTCATCCCAGTGCACCAACAAGGAATGTTTTTTCAAGAAAAATGGCTGTGTCTTGGTGAGATCTCTGCGGCGCTGTAACTTTCCCCGTTCTGGCCCTCCTGCCCCAGCTTGGCCATGACGTTGAAACCTCCAGCCTCACAGTGAGGGCAGCTGTGTAGGTACCAGAGGGCCCAGAAGTCTTTGAAGCTCCCCAGACCCTGGGCCCAGATCAGAGCACTCTTTGGCAAGTCTGGCAGTTCTCTGGAAACCTCCACTCAAGGACTTGTCTTTATTTGACCTGGCTCAGAGCTTACTCAGTGTAAACAGTCCTTCCCTGGGGTGTTTGTTGGAAAAAGTCAGTGGCAATTACTTAATATAACAGCCACACGGAGCAGCAATAGCATTTGGGGCAAACAGGAAAATGACCAAAACAACAGCAGGGAAGTCTAAGGAATAATGTGTCCAGAGGGACTTTGGAAAGCTCAACACATCCTGGGACTAAAGCACGTCACCCACACAACGCCCAGGAAAGGCCTGGGAAGGCCCAGTTCCCTCACTGCTTGTCCTCCTCCTCCGCGAGCAGGAGGCGATGGGTGAACCCGTGTTGTAATCGACACAGCACACACACGGCCCACGGCAAAGGCCGGGAGACCTGCTGCCCGAGGCTGTCAGGGCGATTTCAGCTCTGTCATCAGCAGCAACCAAGGCAAGTGACCAGAGGTGTCGGTGCACACGTGTGCCAGAGAACACAGACTTACGTGATGAATTTGAAAGTGAAAGCGAAAGTCGCTTGGTCGTGTCTGACTCTGCGACGCCGTGGACTGTAGCCTGCCAGGCTTCTTTGTCCAGGGGCTTCTCCAGGCCAGAATGCTGCAGACGGTAGCCGTTCCCTTCAGCAGGGGATCTTCCCAACTCAGGGATGGAACTCAGGTCACCCATATTGCAGACAGATTCTTCACCAGCTGAGCCACAAGGGAAGCCCACACGGACGAATTTAGGAAAGTCAAAAACAGCAGTAACAACAAACAAAACAAGGACTCCCTTGGAGCAGTGGAATGGTCTCACTTCCAGAACTGCCATGTTTTATGCTTAGGAAAAAAAGCAACCAAAACAGTTTTCAACAAAAATTTTGGGATATCCAAAAACAGGAAAGTTTGGCCCATACCACAAAAGAATTGCCAATATAAATTCCCTGTGAGTAATCTGAGACATTAAATTTAACAGGCAAAGACATTAAATTAGTTATAGTGACTATGTCTAGGAACTAATATTATGCCTGGTTTGGAGTCTAAAGAACTAAGGAAGAGCATGAGAGTGATGTTATACCAAATAGATAGTATTAATAACAGATGATAGTTCTAAAATAGTACCAAAGAGAACTTCTAAAGTTGAGAAATAGGACTAAAATGGAAAACTTCCATGCAGGAGCTCAGCAACAGTTTGGGCTGGTGGAAGAAAGAGACAGAGAACTTGAAGATAAGTCAAGTGAGACGATCTAGTCTCACTTACTCAAGTGAGAAAAAAAAAAGAAACAGAAAGAAAGAAAAATAAACCCCAACATACACATGGTAGAAGCCTCAAAGAGAGGAGAAACAGAAAGAGGTAGAGATAAAATTTAAGGAAGTAATGTCCCAAACTTCCCAAATTTGATGAAAAGCATTAATCTACACATCTATAAAGCACAAATAAATTCCAAGAAAGAAAAATTCAAAGTGATTTACACCTAAAAACGTAAAACTATCAAAAGTCACAGAGAATCTTGGAAGCAGCAGGAGAGAAGAGACTCATTGTGAACAATGTATCTGCAATAATAGTAAAGCTGATTTTTCATCAGAAACCACATTGATCACAAAACAGTGGGATGACATATTCAAAGCACTGACAGATACACTCTGAAGAGTCAAAAACAGGCATTCAGACAAGGATTTGCACCAGTGTGTTCATTATAGCTCTTTGTGTTCAGCTGCTTCTGTTGTGTCCAGCTGTTTGCAACATGATGGACTGTAGCCCACCAGGCTCCTCTGCCCATGGCATCTTCCAGGCAAGAATACCAGAGTGGGTTGCCACTTCCTCCTGCAGGGAATCCTCCTGACCCAGGCACGGAACCCATGTCTCTTTCATCTCCAGTGTTAGTAGGCAGGTTCTTTACCACTGGTGTCACCTGGGAAGCCTTATAGCTCTATAAGTGAAAGTGAAAGCTGCTGGTCCGCCTCTTTGTGACCCCATGGACTGGAATTCTCCAGGCCAGAACACTGGAGTGCGTAGCCTTTCCCTTCTCCAGGGGATCTTACACAACTGCCAAAATGTAAAAACAACTCAAATTTCCATCAAGAGATGAATGGATAAACAAAATGCAGTCTATTCATATAATGGAATTTTTATAGGGCTAGACAAAAGAAGGAAGTCCTGACATACTACACAGACAAACCGTGAAAACTTTATGCTGAGAAGTCAGACACGAAGGACTGCATATTCTGTGATTCCATTTTCCTTGTCCAGAAAAGGCAGATCCACAGAGATAGAAAGCAGAACAGCGGTGCCAGGAGCTGGGGGATGGGGAGGGAGTGGAGAGTGTGTGCTGAGGGTTAGGAATCTCTCTTAGGGTGGGCATGAAAACCTGCCTGATTAGAAGTGCTGATGGTTAGAAAACCATGCAAACACACCAAAGCTGATTGAACCGTACACTTTAAAATTGTGAATTTTAGATTTTAAGAATAGAATTAAGTCTGGAAAGTATATCTGACCTGAGATTCTATAATTCAAAGGAGACACAAATATTGTCTTTCTCTATAAACTCTGTAGAAAACCAAGAACAATTTATCTAAATTCTTGACCGAAACTTCAACTATACAGAACACAGCTGAGAGCCAAGTGAAAAAAGGCCAAACTACAGCATTCAGTATGCTCACTCAAGCTCACAGACTTGGCTCATCAGGTGTGCTTGCAGTCCTCACTTCTACTCTGCATAACATTTAACAAGTCTGGGGATCTCGTTTCCTAGCAATAAGAAAATTTAGGATAATAAATAAAATAGTAAGTGTTATATGATAATTACATCTCGATAAACAAGAATGTGCAGTTTATCTTCCATGCTATTGTTGTTCAGTTGCTCAGTTGTGTTTGACTCTTTGCAACCCCACAGACTGCAGTAGGACAGGCTTCCCTATCCTTCACTATCTCCTGGAGTTTGTTCAGACCCATGTGCATCCAACCATCTCATCTTCTGTCATCCCCTTCTCCTCCTGCCTTCAATCTTTCCCAACATCAGGGTCTTTTTGAATGAGTCAGTTCTTCGCATCAGGTGACCAAAGTATTGGAGCTTTGGCTTCAGCATCAGTCATTTCAATGAATATACAGGGTTGATTTCCTTTAAGATTGACTGGTTTGAGCTCTTTGCTGTCCAAGGCACTCTCAAGAGTCTTCTGCAACACCACAGTTTGAAAGTGTCAGTTCTTTGGTGCTCAGCCTTCTTTATGGCCCAAGTCTCACATCTGTACATGACTACTGGAAAAGCCACAGCTTTGACTAGACTGAACTTTGGTGGCAAAATAATGTCTCTGCTTTTTAATACACTGTCTAGGTTTGTCACAGTCTTTCTTCCAAGGAGCAAGTGTTTTTTAATTTCATGCCTGAAATCAGTGTCCATAGTGATTTTGGAGCCCAAGAAAATGAAGTCTGCCACTGTTTCCATTGTTTCCCCATCTATTTGCCATGAAGTGATGGGATCGGATACTATGATCTTAGTTTTTTGAATGTTGAGCTTTAAGACAACTTTTTCACTCTCCTCTTTCACTTTCATGAAGAGGCTCTTTAGTTCCCCTTTGTTTTCTGCCATTAGTGTGGTGTCATCTGCATATCTGAGGTTACTGACATCTTCCATAATGACTATCAATGTAAAATATACACCCCATTAATAGAGCACCTATTTAATCAGATCACCATCAGCTCTGGGTATTGTCTTACTCTTTAGTCTTTGCCAATCTGAAAGTTATAAAATAATATATTATTAGCTCAAATGCAACTTATTTGATTGAAATAAAGTGGCACATTTTTTCACATTCACTGGTCAATGTTTCTTTTTCTAATTATTCATTCATATTTGCTGCCATTTTTATGTTATTCATCATATTGTTTTACTCATTTGTAAAGGTTTTTCTTAAATTATTAATTTTACCTCTTTGACTGTCATTTAGGCTGCACTTTTCCTCATATTTTTCTTGTATCAAGTGCAAATCACTAGTTTCTTTGTCATATTTATTAGTTTTTCCATTATAACTTGATCTTGGTATAATATTTAGACTTATCATTTTTAAAGATTGTAAGACATTCTCCTCTACATTCCTTTCATAGATTTTTGAATTTAAGAATTACCTGTCCCCTCTGAATCTGAAAGAACTACAGAATTATGAGTCTTGTTGGTAGGGGATGGAGACATTATAGATATCTGGCAACTTTTCCTCCTAGTTCAGCTGATGCACAACATGTAATTTTAGTTTTAATTCTGACACTTTTTAAGTCTGACAACTGCATAACAGTCAATGCCTGCTATTTTTTAATTTAAACAAAGAAATCCTATCAAAGAGAAGTTGTCACAGCTACAAAAAGGCTACTTATTATAAGCTTTAATAGTTTTAGCACAATATTCAAATATGTAGTGAATTATTGCTTGCACATAATCAGGTAAATTTATGTGCAGATAAGCCAGAACCTTGGAGATTCAAGAAGCACATTTACTATTGTTACTGTCCAGTCACTCAGTCGTGTCCGACTCTTTGTGACCCCATGAACCGCAGTACACTAGACTTCCCTGTCCATCACCAACTCCCAGAGCTTGCTCAAACTCATGTCCATTGAGTTGGTGATGCCAGCCAGCCATCTCATCCTCTCATTCCTTTCTCCTCCTGCCCTCAATCTTTCCCAGAATCGAGGTCTTTTGCAATGAGTCAGCTCTTCACATCAGGTGGTCAAAGTATTGGAGCTTCAGCTTCAGCATCAGTCCTTCCAATGAACACTCAGGACTGATCTCCTTTAGGATGGACTGGTTGGATCTCCTTGCAGTCCAAGGGACTCTGAAGAGTCTTCTCCAGCACCACAGTTCAAAAGCATCTGTTCTTTGGTGTTCAGCCTTCTGAATGGTTCGACTCTCACATCCATACATGGTGGTGGTGGTGGTTTAGTTGCTAAGTTGTGTTTGACTCTTGCAACCCCATAGACTGTAGTCAGCCAGGCTTCTCTGTCCATGGGATTCTCCAGGTAAGAATACTGGAATGGGTTGCCATTTCCTCCTCCATATGTGACTCCATACATCCATACATGACTACTGGAAAAACCGTAGCTTTGATATGGACCTTTGTTGACAAAGCAATGTCTCTGCTTTTTAAGACACCATCTAGGTTTGTCACAGCTTTTCTTCCAAGGGGCTTTCTATGCACTTCTGATACAGAATCATATATAAATGATATAGAGACTTTCAATTTTATGTAAGAGTTGAACATAACTTGATATATCTTAATTTATATGATAGTCATCACAAATTCTCTCTCCACAATAATGGGTGTAAGTTGTAAAATCTATTTCTCTTTCTGTTGGGTACCTGAGCTACCAAATGGGACGAGTTTCCTCTTTGCTGTAGTTACATGTTAAAATCTGTTAATGTAAAAAGAATGTATCACATCAAAATACAACTTAAGAGTTCATTTGGTTTTTATGAATACACACTTATGAGATTTACTCTTTATATTCGGAGTGCTATATGTGACTAAACTATAATAAAGTCCCCTAGGATTCAGTCTCTACTTGTACTTTTTATTGCTGAAAAATAATGGGAACACTTTTTACATGTCAGTTTCAAAATGCTAATAGTATATTCTGAATAGTCATAACTTTGAATAAGAAATTAAAAAGTTACAAATCTATTCATATCTTTATTGAAATTATATTTTTATATTTAAAATCTCTTATTAGTAAGAAATATTGTAGATTTACTAAGTTTGTGTACAAAAAATATTTTCCTTACAACTACCTACTTTGAATTTTAATACCTTCATCTTCTTCCTGTAAATATTTATTTTTGGAAAGAATATTCAGTCAAAATGCATGCTGGGTTTCTTTTAAAACTTCATAGGTCATCAACATTAAATTTGTTGCACATAGCCTGGATGGCTCTGCTCATCTGGTCATCTCTCAACAGGTTTAAACATTTCAATTTACATTTTCTCTCAACCATTATTAACCAACCATCTGATTATAAGATATTCATTCATTTAACAAATACTTAGAGTGTCAGACAGTGCGATAGGCCTTAAACACATAGATGCATAGACCAAAGTCTTCGTTCAATGAACTGTCACATGCTTACATCACCTAATATGCTACTAACAAGGTATGGTTCTGATAATTGAATTAAATAGTTTACATTCTGAGAAGAGAAAGTCTAAAGCACCTGTATTAGTCAGGGTTCTCCAGAGGAAGAAACCTAAGATAGACAGGTGATAGACAGACAGATAGGGAAGAATCTGGCTGTCAAGTCTGATACTGCAGGTCAGGTCACACTGGCAGGCCGGAGAGTCTGGGAAGAGCTGGAGCTGCAGTTAGTCTCAAGTCTGTCTGGAGGCAGAATTTCTTCCTAGGAGAATCTGAGTATCTTTCTCTTAAGACTTTCAGCTGAGTGAGTGAGACCACCCACATTCTGGGGGCCATCTACTTGACTTAAAGTCTGCCGATTCAAATGTCAATCTCACCTAAAAATCCCTTCAGAGCAGCATCTGTGCTGATGTTTGCCCACATTTGCGGTTACTGTGGCTGAGCCACATTGACACATGAAACTAACGACACACCTGAAAGAACAGTGAGTAACATGGCTATTGTTGTCCAGTCTCAGTCCTCTCCAACTCTCTGCGACCCCGTGGACTGCAGCACACCAGGCTTCCCCTTCCCTCACCACCTCCCGGAGCTTGCTCAAACTCATGTTCGTCAAGTCGGTGATGCCGTCCAACCATCTCATCCTCTGTCACCCCTTTCTCCTCCTGCTGTCTATCTTCTCCAGCATCAGGGTCTTGTCCAGTGAGTTGGCCCTTTGCATCAGGTGGCAAAAGTATTTGCATTTCAGCTCCAACATCAGTCCTTCCAAAGAATATTCAGGGTTGAGTTCTTTTAAGATTGACTGGTTTTATTTCCTTGAAGTACAGGGACTCTCAAGCATCTTCTCCAACATCACAGTTCAAAAGCATCAATTCTTCAGTGCTCAGCTTTCTTTATGGTCCAACTCTCACATCCATACATGACCACTGGAAAAACCATAGCTTTGACTAGACTGACCTTTATTGGCAAAGTAATGTCTCTGCTTTTTAATATGCTGTCTAGTTTGGTCATAACTTTTCTTCCAAGGAGCAAGCGTCTTCTAATTTCATGGCTGCAGTCACCATCTGCATTGATTTTGGAGCTCAAGAAAATAAAGTCTGTCACTGTTTCTACTATTTTCCCCTCTATTTGCCATGAAATGATGGGACTGGATGCCATGATCTTAGTTTTTGGAATGTTGCATTTTGAGCCAGCTTTTTCACTCTCCTCTTTCACTTTCATCAAGAGGCTCTTTAGCTCTTTTTAGCTTTTAAGGGTGGTGTTCAGCATATCTGAGGTTACTGATATTTCTCCTAGAAATCTTGATTCCAGCTTGTGCTTCATCCAGCCTGGCATTTCGCATGTTGTATTCTGCATATAAGTTAAATAAGCAGGGTGACAATATACAGCTTTGATGTACTCCTTTCCCAATTTGGAAACAGTTTGTTGTTCCATGTCTGATTCTAACTGCCGCTTCTTAGTCTGTGTACAGATTTCTCAGGAGGAAGGTCAGGTGGTCTGGTATTCTGACTTCTTTAAGAATTTTCCAGTTTGTTATGATCCACACAGTCAAAGGCTTTGGCGTAGTCAATAAAGCAGAAGTAGATGTTTTTGTGGAACTCTCGTGCTTTTTCGATGATCCAATGGATGTTAAGAATTTGATCTCTGGTTCCTCTGCCTTTTCTAAATCCAACTTGAACATCTGGAAGCTCACAGTTCATATATTGCTAAAGCCTGGCTTGGAGAATTTTGAGCATTACTTTGCTAACATGTGAGATGAGTACAATCGTGTGATAGTTTGGACATTCTTTGGTATTGCCTTTCTTTGGGATTGGAAAGAAAACGAACCTTTTCCAGTTCTGTGGCCACTGCAAAGTTTTCCAAATTTGCTGGCATAGTGAGTGCAGCACTTTCACAGCATCATTTTTTAGGATTTGAAATAGCTCAGCTGGAATTCCATCACCTCCACTAGCTTTGCTCACAGTGATGCTTTCTAAAGCCCACCTGACTTCACATTCCAGGATGTCTGGCTCTAGGTGAGTGATCACACCATTGTGATTATCTGGGTCATGAAGATCTTTTTTGTATAGTTCTTCTGTGTATTCTTGCCACCTCTTCTTGATATCTTCTGCTTCTGTTAGGCCCATACCATTTCTGTCCTTTATTGTGCCCATCTTTGCATGAAATATTCCATACTTTGTATGAAATGTTCTCTACAAGGCTCTACTCATCAGCAAAGCCCTCTGGGTCAGGGTCTTCTACAGGTTGATCTGGCTGATCCTGAATCAGTGTAGATGTCAGATTCATTATAGATTCCACCTGGTCTTGAGAGACAATTTTGGTGTTATAATCCAGAACATTACTAAGCACATAACAACTCATGCTTTTTCTGGACTCATTGTCAAAATTCTCAAAGAGTGGGTGAAAATATTTTAACTTCAAGACTGTTAAAATATTGTTGTGTCAATGGGTATCTTCAAAAGTCTGGTGAGTTTATGGTGAAACTGCACTACTGGTAGCAATATATTCATGGCTGAGTTTATTAAATATTTCCACTGTTGCTTCTAGAACTTTATCAACATAGTCCACAAGATCAGGGTAACACTTCATATTGAGATGAATGAGAGAGACTTGTAAAGATGCAACATCCTCTGAAGGCAAGTCTTGTCTAGACTGTATTACTGTAGCCACCTACTGTGAATATATGTCAAGAATTTTAATATCTGTTGGGATTCCAGGTCCATCTTCATGGTGAGCAAATAAAGCTAATCTAGCAATTAAAGAAATGATTATTTTTTCACATTTACATACTGGTGTAACTCAGCACAAGCCCAAAGAAAAGGATTCAAAGTTTGAAGGTGGAATTCTTCGGGGAAAAACCTGAATAATGCACTCCATAAGATATTCCTGAGCCAAAGCATCTCTGCAGTTCACCACTTGCTCCAATATGCTGGTCAAAACAATCTGTAAAGTTCCACATGTATGCCTTCCGGCTGACTAAGGTACACCGAATTTCTTCCTGCTAAAATTCTCAATTCTTGTCTTTCTTGTTCTCTTTTTTCTTTTTCTCAGATCTGTCACTGATGCTGCTTTCAAATCCAGAGCTTGTTCATTTCTGCAAAGCTGAGTAGTACAAAATCCATGGAATCACTGATATTACCAGTTGCTGCTTCAGCTGTCGGCTGTCTTTCTTCAGGTAAGACACCTGTGGTACACTGAAGTAGATAATAGGCATGGCAACTCCCCTAAGCCTGCAGCAAGCAGCACCCATGTGGATCCTCCCACTGTCCTATATTTCTTAAAGGGGCTAGACAAGGTGGTAAAAGTCAGGGCATCAACAATTGCAGTATTTTGAACATACAGTTATTTTTCAGAAGTCACGTTTCAAAAAAATAATTTACTACACATGTTGAACAAAACTCTTATTTCCTAATCATACTTATGTATATATAATAGGCACTGAGACTTTCGTTCCCCAAGTGGAATTGTCCTGATTAATAGAGATATAATATATGATTCCTACAATTTACCAAGTTAAATATTAATGGTTACAAAAGGCCCTTTCATCCTATCTGGGTCTCAAAAATGAGAGGAGACTCCTGCTTCTCGACAAGATGAAATAACAGAGATTATATTTACCATTAAGTCTGAAACAACTGAAAAGCAACCAAAATGTATGAAATAATAATTTTAAGACCCTGGAATCAAGCACTGAAGGACCGTGACCACTGAAAGACGAGAAACAAACATAAGTTGCCCCAGCTCACCCACCAGGGAGGTGGGAGGGGAAACCCAGGCAGAAGCAGGGCATCCCCCGGGGTTCAGGAGATGGAGCTGACTGCTCACCTTAGTGAGTAGATAAACTAGCCATACGGAGCGAGAGAAAAGACAGCAGATACAAACTACCAGCATCAGGAATGAGAGAGGCGACGTTACTACGGATTGTACTGGTAATAAAAGGAAAATAAGGGAGCATTTTGGATTACTTTATCCCAATAAATTGTACATCTTAGATAAAAGGGACAAATTTCCCCCCAAAGTGTGAATTCTTTGGATGACAAAAAAGTAGATTACCTGAACAGCCCTGAATAATGTACCTACTGATGAAACTGAATTTTTAGTGATCAAGCAAACAAAACCTTCTCACAATGGAACCACCCAGCTCAGATGGTATTTTTGGTGATTTCTATCAAATATTTCAGGAAGAAATATTATTTTAAACCTTTTAAAGTAAATAACTTCTAGAAAAAAATAAACAAAAGATCTTGTTTGACCTAAGGTTCTTAGGTATGATATCAAAAGCACGGCCCATTAAAGAAAAAAGTGGATAAATTTAAGCTAATTAACATAAAACATTGATACTGTTTGAAAGACTATTAGGAGAATAAAAACAGAAGCCAGGGAGAAATTATTTGCAAGTCATAAACTTGTACCTAGGCTATATAATGACCATTCAAAGCTCAATAATAAAAAAAAACAAAACAACCAATTACAAAATGGATGAAAGATTTGAACCACAGAAGAAATAAGAGTGGCAAGTAAACACATGAAAGTACTTTCAATACCCTTATTTATTGGTTAAACACAAAGTTAAACCATGGAAGGTTGGCTACAGGTAAAAAGACCAACTGAAACTCTCACTTGGGGGGTGTGCAGGAGGAAGGGGAGGGCAAAATGGTACAGCTGCTTTGGAAGACAATTTGCAGAGTTTCTAAAAGATGAGCTCACAACTTCAGTGTGTTCAATCATTCTACACCTAGGTGTTTACTAGGTAAAATAAAAGCATATGTCAACACAAAGTCATACATGAATGCTCAGGGCAGCTTTATATGTCATAGCCAGAATTGGAAGCACACACGTGTCTATCTATAAGTGAATGGATAACCTGTGATACAGTCCCACAATGGGACGCTACTCAGCAATAAAGAGGAAAGAGGTGCTGACACATGCTGGTAAAATGATGTCTTGATATAATCAGGCTGATGAAACAATCCAGAGAAAAAGTGTACACATTGGATGATTCAACTGATATAAAATTCTAGAAAATGAATGCTACTCAATTGTGACGAAAATGGGGAGGGGAGGCCCACAGGGGAGAGATTAAAAACCAGCAGGAAGAAACTTTTGGAAATGATGGACACATTTATTATCATAATGAGTGGTGGTTTTCTGAGTGAATACAGATGTCAAAATATTAAATTGTACATACTTAATATGTGTATTCATTTTATGTCAATTATGGGGCTTCTGTGGTGGCTCAGACGGTAAAGATTCAGCCTGCAGTGCAGGATGCTTGGGTTGGATCCCTGGGTCGGGAAGATCCTCGGAAGAAGGGAATGGCTACCCGCTCCACTATCTTGCCTGGAGAATTCCATGGACAGAGGAGCCTGGTTGGCTACAGTCCATGGGATGGCAGAGTTAGACACAACAGAGCAACTTACGTTTTCACTTTCACTTTCTTATACCTCTGTAAAACTGCTCAAAACAAACAAACAAACAAACAAAAAATGAATGTGGCTCTATAGCCCTTTCTCTCAGTATCTTGTAAAAACTAGGGTTTGGAGAATAGGATCACAGTCTGTCGTATTGTTGAATGAAACTCAAAATCATGAAATCTTATGTTGGAATAAACCCAAGGACTTTGGTAGATCAATTTCCCAGTCAAACAGAAATTCTTTCTATATCATCTTAGGTTACAGGCTATCTAGTATTTCCTCAGTCTGTTTAACTCCAGAGCATTCATTATTTCATTGTTATTTGTTTGAAAACCTATATTTTGTGAAGAAATCTGCTTCTTCCTGACTTTTCTTTACAGGATATTGTGTTTAATGCCTACTGAGTACATGGTATTTAGTGGTAGGAAAATAATAACTTGATCCCTTGGACAATTTATTTTTATTTTTTGCTAGAAAGGGAACTTATAAACCACTTGCTTTGCCCTTTATTTTACCTGCAGAAAAACTAACACTTGAAAGTGTACACAGCAGGCCCAGTTCTGCCAAGTCAAGGGCTTGGCCCCAGTCCTCCTGTCAGTGTATCCCCAACAACTCTGTGCAGAACCTGCTTGTGTCATGGGAAAAGATAACTTGACCAACACAGTCTAAACAGATGCTCTGTCATAAATGCAGTCCATTCCAACCCCCTATTGTGGAAATGGAGTCACTCCGAGGTAGTCTTTATTCCATCCAGGAATATCTGACACCATGGTGCCTGACTTGCTTTCTTTTAAAATAATTTGTATATATGGAATCTTAGCAGTCATTTCATTATTGTTATATAATGAACTTAATGTTCTTCATTATTTAGAAATAATTTGCATCAGTTCAGTTCAGTCGCTCAGCCATGTCCAACTCTGTCACCCCTTGCACTGCAGCATGCCAGGATTCCCTGTGCATCACCGACTCCTGGAATTCACCCAAACTCAAGTCCCTTGAGTCAGTGATGCCATCCAACCATCTCATCCCTTGTCATCCCCTTCTCCTCCTACCTTCAATGTTTTCCAGCATCAGGGTCTTTCCAAATGAGTCAGCTCTTAACATCAGGTGGCAAAAGTATTGGAGTTTCAGCTTCAGCATCAGTCCTTCCAACGAATATTGGGGACTGATTTCCTTCAGGATGGACTGGTTGGATCTCCTTGCAGTCCAAAGGACTCTCAAGAGTCTTCTCCAACACCACAGTTCAAAAGCATCAATTCTTCAGCACTCAGCTTTCTTTATAGTCCAACTCTCACATCCATACATGACCACTGGAAAAATCATAGCCTTGACTAGATGGACCTTTGTTGGCAAAGTAATGTCTCTGCTTTTTAATATGCTGTCTAGGTTGGTCATAACTTTCCTTCCAAAGAGCAAGCGTCTTTTAATTTCATGGCTGCAATCACCACCTCCAGTGATTTTGAAGCCCAGAGAAATAAAGTCAGCCACTGTTTACACTGTTTCCCCATCTTCCCCATCTATTTGCCATGAAGTGATGGGACTGAATGCCATGATCTTAGTTCTCTGAATATTGAGCTTTAAGTCAACCTTTTCACTCTCCTCTTTCACTTTCATCAAGAGGCTCTTTAGTTCTTTGCTTTCTGCCATAAGGGTGGTGTCATCTGCATATCTGAGGTTATTGATGTTTCTCCCGGCAATCTTGATTCCAGCTTGTGCTTCCTCCAGCCCAGCGTTTCTCATGATGTACTCTGCATATAAGTTAAATAAGCAGGGTGACAATATACAGCTTTGACATACTCCTTTCCTATTTGGAGCCAGTCTGTTGTTCCATGTCCAGTTCTAACTGTTTCTTCCTGACTTGCATACACGTTTCTCAAGATGCAGGTCAGGTGGTCTGGTATTCCCATCTCTTTCAGAATTTTCCACAGTTTATTGTGATCCACATTGTCAAAGGCTTTGGCATAGTCAATAAAGCAGAAATAGATGTTGGCAATTTGATCTCTGGTTCCTCTGTCTTTTCTAAAACCAGCTTGAACATCTGGAAGTTCATGGTTCTGTAATTTGCATAGAAATAATTATAAAACTTACTGTAAACAGAGCATTGTTATGAAAGTAGCTTTCCAAGGCCCCAACTACCAATCCCATCACTGAATTGCACACTTGAATGTTTTACTCCTTTCAAAATATTCTGAACAAACATTGGGGCTTCCCCTGTTATTCCAAGTTAAAATTGTGATTTCCCTTAGCCAGGGACCCATCAAGTATCTATAGCATCACAGTGTCCTTGTGGATGGAAACACTGCCTCACATTTGCATGGTGTCTGTAAAGTGACAACTTTACTTTGTGCACATTATGACTAGTTTTTGGCACCCAGACTAAAAGCATTTCTGAATGGTTTTAGAAGAAGCGTCAGGCCATTGTGACAGAAGGGCTATAAGACATTAAAGAAGAGATCTCACATAATGTCATGAAAAGTTATCTGCTACTAAATGCTCACTAAATTCTATTTTAATAGAAATACAATTTATAATTCTTAGGAGCTTAACTTGCAAAACAATAAGAATTGTCTAAGTCTCTGTCAGTTCTGTCATTAACTAACTTTTCAGGTGTGTTTACTATTTCATGAGATGCAGTAGATGAACTCTCTTACAAATCAGATTTGCAGCATCCCATTACCATGGTGACATCCAACCCATTCAGGACTGTCCAAGGCATCAGATGAGGCCTAAGTTCACTTGCACTGATTGACTCTTCCCAAGTATTTGGATAGAACTTGGCCTCCACATGAGAGTTATATAGTGTTCTTTCCCATTAAAAATTCTGCCATTTTATGTTGTTTAGGCATGCCCAGTGACCTAGGAAAAGTGAATGTAATATACTCCGTAACTAGCCAATTTAGCAGGAATGCTCTTTCAAAGAAATCACTCATGTCCAAAACTAAACTAATTTCCAAGATCTTTCATTTTGATAATCCAACCAAGCTCACTGGAGGCCTCAGCACATGGGGAGGAAGGGAAAGGCAAATGCACTCACGGCAGGACCCTGTTTGTTCTCACTGATCCCACCGCGGGTGACCACTGGCCCTTTCCGAAGGAAGACTCTGAGGATCCTCAGTCCGCCAGGGCAGACGTCACCCCGGGAGGAAAGGAGGGCACCTGCTCCCGGACGCGGAGTCTCAGTCACGTCTCCGGGCAGAGGAGAGGGTCTTCCCTGCCCGCCTTGGCCTTCTCCTGTGTTTCTCTTTAATATCTCTGCGGGGATCCTTCCCAGCTTCCGACGTTTCTCTCAGATATGCAGTGAGGAAGTGATACAGGGTGGGACTGCAATGCTGGCAACAGCGTCGATTCCTCCCGGGTTTCAGGTGTAAACAATATCGAACACTGTCGAAGCAAATTTTAAAAAATTCTGAATGTGTCTCTCCCTGTTTCTTTCCACGATTAGCACATTATGCTCAACTGTGAGCCTACCTGGTAAATTACATGAAGCATGTTCTGCTTCCACTCAGGACTTCTGAAACTTTTTGAAGATTATAAACGTAGTTAATACTCTGACATAACCAAAAATGTTTCTCAAGTTTTGTCTTTAAACAGTGATCATTGCAGTGTTAAATTGTGTAATCCTGTGTACCTGTGTTGAAGAGTATGTCTTTCAGCCCTAAGATCTTCCATACCCAGACCAAAAACTTCAAATCCAAAGCAAGATCCAGTCTAACTGATATTTTGCTGGGACCACAAATGGTAGGCAGTCCAGGAAGCAAGTATTTTTCAACCTGAAAGTCACATTCAAATCAGTCAAAAGAAAAGTCTTGAAGGGCCTTTAATATTTTTAGGGACATTTTCAAATTTGGAAATTCTTCTCTGGTATTGAAGTAAGCATTAAGGTAAATACAGCATTAGAAATTAAATTTTGAAATACATGATGGATTATGATTAGTAAACAACTAGAAAAATTCTAGTAAGCTAGCATTTTCATATGCACTAGAGAATGCATTGTTATTCTAGGAAACTCTGAACTGAAAAAATAAATTCTGTATGTATTATTTATAAATATTTATGATGATTTATGAGTATTATCTTTTCTGGTGGCTCAGTTGGTAAAGAATCTGCCTGCAATGCCTGAGACCCAGGTTCAGTCCCTGGGTCGGGAAGGTCCCCTGGAGAAGGAAGTGGCAGCCCACTCCAGTGTTCTTGCCTGGAGAATCCCATGGACAGAGGAGCCTGGTGGGCTACAGTCCCTGGGGTGGCAAAGGGTCAGACACGACTGAGCATCTGAGCATATGGTTATTTATGTTACATGTGTGTGCGTTCCAAGTCGTTTCAGTTGTGTCTGACTCTTGTGACCCTATAGACTGTAGCCCACCAGGCTCCTCTGATACGTGTGTATGTGCAAATAGAAGATTCGCCCACAACAGTAATATCTTTATTTCATTATTTCATTATAGGCATACAAACAGCAGATGAATGCTGTATTTTATAAAATCTCAAATAATATAAGGGCGACATCTCCCTTGATGAGGGAAAACTGCCTTGTTTGTTTTTGTCTGTGCCATGTGGCTCATGGGATCTGAATTTCTTGACCAGGGATCGATCCCAGGTGACAGGGGTGAAAGTGCCAAGTCCTAACCACTGGACTGCCAGGGAATTTTCCAAAATTGCTTTTTATGACCATAAACTTTTGCATTTGCTGAACCTATCTTCCCATCAGCTCCGCTTTCTCCTGCCTTCATGTCCAGGGGCTGAGGTGTCCTGGGGGGTGGATTTAGGTGCCCACCAGCAGCCAAGGGTGACTCTGGGGGAACTAGGGTCCCTGAGCCCTTGCTTCTTGCTTGTGGAGTCACTCTGCCCCTGTTTCCTGGGAGTTGGCTTCTGCCTAAGGACTTTTGACATGCCCATGTGCAGGTGCGGAGACAGTGAGAGGATTGGCTAAAGTGTATTTAGAAAACCATCCCCGGGCCCTTCTCCAAACACATACACTGCTGATTCACATTCTGAAATTACACCTCTAATTATTTAAGTACCTATGTAGTTAAACTATGTAGCACATTTCACATTGTAAATTACATAAGTCTGGGAAAGACTGAGGGCAAGAGGAGAAGAGGAGAAGAGGGCAAGATGAGATGGTTGGACGGCATCACTGACTCAATGGACTGAGTTTGAGCAAACTCCAGGAGATGGTGAAGGACAGGGAAGCCAGGACTGAGTGCTACAGCTTGTGGGGTCACAAAGAGTTGGACAAGACCTAGAGACTGGACAGCAATAGCATACACAAGTGTAAAATAATATATAGAACTATGTGCACGTGTACATATAAGTATGTGAATATGTAACTACGTTTGCACAAAATGGTAAAATGTGACCAGTGTCTGTGCTTATCCTGCTGTCTAGACTATGAGCTGCATATGTGGAGATCACACCTCTTCTCTTCCGTAGTGTATCTCTGAGTCTACAACAGTGCAGCAGGTGCTCAGCGAGCAGTTGTTGAATGGATTGTTTAGTGAGTGGATGAGAGGCTGCCCAGTGGTGCGCAGCCTTCTTATGCACAGGCTGCACCTCAACTGTTGTGAAGTCTGATATTAGAAAGTCCTTCCTTGCTCCAGGATTCTGTTGGTGGGATTCTTCCATGTGACGGTCCTTCATATTTGTAATGATGGCTGCCCTCTGAGCCCCAGCTATCCCAGCAAACAGAATGAAGGACATACCACATGGGGTTTCCTGCTTCTAACCATGGTGGGGGTGGATTAAGTTGCTGATAGTATTTGGATCAAATTATTTGATGCTGACTTTTCAAGGCTGGGAAATGTACACATTGAGTGATTCTGTATGGTTTTGTTGGAAGAGGGTGTTTGCTATGACCATTGCGTTCTCTTGGCAAAACTCTATTAGCCTTTGCCCTGCTTCATTCGCTACTCCAAAGTCAAATTTGCCTGTTACTCCAGGTGTTTCCTGACTTCCTACTTTTGCATTCCAGTCCCCTATAATGAAAAGGACATCTTTTTTGGGTGTTAATTCTAAAAGGTCTTGTAGGTCTTCATAGAACCGTTCAACGCCAGCTTCTTCAGCATTACTGGTTGGGGCATAGGCTTGGATTACCGTGATATTGAATGGTTTGCCTTGGAAACAAACAGAGATCATTCTGTCATTTTTGAGATTGCATCCAAGTACTGCATTTCAGACTCTTTTGTTGACCATGATGGCTACTCCATTTCTTCTAAGGGATTCCTGCCCACAGTAGTAGATATAATGGTCATTTGAGTTAAATTCACCCATTGAGTCCATTTTAGTTCGCTGATTCCTAGAATGTTGATGTTCACTCTTGTCATCTCCTATTTGACCACTTCCAATTTGCCTTGATTCATGGACCTAACGTTCCAGGTTCCTATGCAACATTGCTCTTTACAGCATCGGACCTTGCTTCTATCACCAGTCACATCCACAACTGGGTATTGTTTTTGCTTTGGCTCCATCCTTTCATTCTTTCTGGAGTTATTTCTCCTCTGATCTCCAGTAGCATATTGGGAACCTACCGACCTGGGGAATTCATCTTTCAGTATCCTATCTTTTTGCTTTTTCATACTGTTCATGGGGCTCTCAAGGCAAGAACACTGAAGTGGTTTGCCATTCCCTTCTCCAGTGGACCACACTCTGTCAGACCTCTCCACCATGACCCGTCCGTCTTGGGTGGCCCCACATGGCATGGCTTAGTTTCACTGAGTTAGACAAGGCGTGGTCTGTGTGATCAGATTGGCTAGTTTTCTGTGACTGTGGTTTCAGTCTGTCTGCCCTCTGATGCCCTCTTGCAACACCTACCATCTTACTTGGGTTTCTCTTACCTTGGTCGTGGGGTATCTCATCACGGCTGCTCCAGCAAAGTGCAGCTGCTACTCCTTACCATGGATGAGGGGTATCTCCTCACAGTCGCCCCTCCTGACCTTGAACGTGGAGTAGCTCCTCTCGGCCCTCCTGTGCCCTCACAGCCTCCGCTCCTCAGGTGTGGGGTAGATCCTCTTGGCTGCTGCCCCTGAGCTTGGGCGTGGGACAACACAAGAGAAGACTCTACACAAGGACATCACCAGATGGTCAACACTTAAATCAGATTGATTATATTCTTTGCAGCTAAAGATGGAGAAGCTCTATACAGTCAGCAAAAACAAGACCAGGAGCTGACTGTGGCTCAGATCATGAACTCCTTATTGCCAAATTCAGACTTAAATTGAAGAAAGTAGGGAAAACCACTGAACCATTCAGGTATGACCTAAATCAAATCTCATACAGTAGAAGTGAGAAATAGACTTAAGGGACTAGATCTGATGAACTATGAGTGCCTGATGAACCATGGATGGAGGTTCATGACATTGTACAGGAGACAGGGATTAAGACCATCCCCATGGAAAAGAAATGCAAAAAAGCAAAATGGCTGTCTATGGAGGCCATACAAATAGCTATGAAAAGAAGAGAAGTGAAAAGCAAAGGAGAAAAAGAAAGATATTCCCATCTGAATGCAGAGTTCCAAAGAATAGCAAGGAGAGATTAAAAAAAAAAAAAAAAAGGCTTCCTCAGTGATCAGTGCAAAGAAATAGAGGAAAACAGCAGAATGGGAAAGACTAGAGATCTCTTCAAGAAAATTAGAGATAACAAGGGAACATTTCATGCAAAGATGGGCTCAATAAAGGACAGAAATGGTATGAACCTAACAGAAGCAGAAGATACTAAGAAGAAGTGGTAAGAATACATAGAAGAACTGTACAAAAAATATCTTCATGACCCAGATAATCACGATGGTGTGATCACTCACTTAGAGCCAGACATCCTGGAATGTGAAGTCAAGTGGGCCTTAGGAAGCATCACTATGAACAAAGCTAGTGGGGGTGACAGAATTCCAGTTGAGCTATTTTAAATCCTGAAAGATGATGCTGTGAATCATCATTATTTGCTGGCACTCAATATGCCAGCAAATTTGAAAAACTCAGCAGTGGCCACAGGACTGGAAAATGTCAGCTTTCATTCCAATCCCAAAGAAAGGCAATGCCAAAGAATGCTCAAACTATCACACAACTGCACTCATCTCAATAACAATTGCACACAATTGCTAGTAAAGTATTGCTGAAAATTCTCCAAGCCAGGCTTCAGTGATACATGAACTGTGAACTTCCAGATGTTCAAGCTGGTTTTAGAAAAGGCAGAGGAACCAGAGATCAAGTTGCCAATATCTGCTGGATCATTGAAAAAGCAAAAGAGTTCCAGAAAAACATATATTTCTGCTTTATTGACTACGCCAAAGCCTTTGACTGTGTGGATCACAATAAACTGTGGAAAATTCTTAAAGAGATGGGAATACCAAACCATCTGACCTGTCTCTTGAGAAACCTGTATGCAGGTCAGGAAACAACAGTTAGAACTGGACATGGAACAACAGATTAGTTCCAAATAGGAAAAGGAGTACGTCAAGGCTGTATATTGTCACCCTGCTTATTTAACTTATATGCAGAGTACATCATGAGAAATGCTGGGCTGGAAGAAGCACAAGCTGGAATCAAGATTGCCTGGAGAATTATCAATGACCTCAGATATGCAGATGACACCACCCTTATGGCAGAAAGTGAAGAAGAACTAAAGAGCCTCTTGATGAAAGTGAAGGAGGAGAGTGAAAAAGTTGGCTTAAAGCTCAACATTCAGAAAACTAAGATCATGGCATCTGGGCAAATAGATGGGGAGACAGTGGAAACAGTGTCAGACTTTATTTTTGGGGGCTCCAAAATCACTGCAGATGGTGATTGCAGCCATGAAATTAAAAGACGCTTACTCCTTGGAAGGAAAGTTATGATCAACCTGGATAATATATTTAAAAGCAGAGACATTACTTTGCCAACAAAGGTCCATCTAGAGAAGGCTATGGTTTTTCCAGTGGTCATGTATGGATGTGAGAGTTGGACTCTAAAGAAAGCTGAGCGCCAAAGAATTGATGCTTTTGAACTGTGGTATTGGAGAAGACTCTTGAGTCTCTTGGACTGCAAGAAGATACAATCAGTCCATCCTAAAGGAGATCAGTCCTGGGTGTTCATTGGAAGGACTGATGTTGAAGCTGAAACTACAATACTTTTGCCACCTCATGAGAAGAGTTGACTCATTGGAAAAGACCCTGATGCTGGGAGGGATTGGGGGCAGGAGGAGAAGGGGATGACAGAGGATGAGATGGCTGGATGGCATCACTGACTCAATGGACATGGGTTTGGGTGGACTCCGGGAGTTGGTGATGGACAGGGAGGCCTGGCGTGCTGCGATTTATGGGGTCACAAAGAGTCAGACATGACTGAGCGACTGAACTGAACTATGGTTTTCTGTGATGCTCTTTCTTGTGGTGACATTTTTAGCCTTAGGAGGCATTTGTCTTGACTGCATTGGGTCTTCTGTTCCTTCATATACATTTTAGAACTGACTTACTAAAGACCACCAAAAAAGAAAAAATGCTCTCAGGATTATGATTGGTATTGAACTAATCTTATAATTTATTTTTATGGAAAATTTAATGATTTTGCCTTCCTACCCTTGAACATAATGCATTTTTGGGTCCTTTGAACATAATGCAGTTTTGGATCCTTTTAATGAATTTTGATTAAATGATATCATTTTCTCCATAAGAATTTTACACATAATTTGTTAGATTTATTTCTAGATAGCTCATAGTTTTATTGCAATTATATATGTAGCTCTTAGAAATTACATTTAACTGTTGTTGGTATTTACAGCAGCAGTAAGTTCTATAAGATGTTGAGTGTAAGCCTGAGGTGTTTCTGAAAATCTTTGTTAGGGTTCTAGTCTTTCTATGAAAGACCGCCTCCACCTGTTCCTCTGCCTCTTAAGTAAGCACTAAAAATATCTCTTGGAATCAAAGTTAAAGAGTGGGTACATGTTTTGAACTTAAAAACAATGAAACTAATTTATGACCATGGCTATCAAATCTGAGAAAGTAGTCGAAATATGGAACTAGGAAAAACATCTGGAGTTGTGCATGTGTTCAAAGGCTGTGTTCTGGAATATAGCAGGGCCCTTGGGAATAGCACAAGGAAAACCTCTACTATTTTTCAGTGACTGTCTCAGTTCCAAGTCACTTAAACTCACAGTAGCATCTTATTTATTGGCATAATTGCAGCAAATTTAGAAAACAAAGACAAAGAAGAAAACAGTCTTCAGTAACTGGGCAAACTCTGGAGAACCACTGATAACTTACATGCTTTTCTATCAGTTAGCAACTGGTGTTTGAAACAGAAACGTTCACTTCCTGTAGCATATTATTGACTGAAAGTCAATAGATTTTGGCTGTTCAGTGGGTTCAGAGTTACAGGTGGGTCCAGCTAGGCTCTAGCTATCTCTTGACCCGCCGTGAGCTGGCTGGGTCAACACTTCCCCTGCAATGACAGAAGCCTGGACGACAAGCCCCACATCAAGCCTCTGGTACCATCATCTCTGCTGCAGTCCTACTGGCCAGCAGGAGGCACTGACCAAGGCCAACAGCCATGTGGAGAAAGTGCACCTGCCTCTAACGTAAGGAGCTGCAAAGTCCCCTGGCAGAGAGTGCGCATACAGAAGGAGGTGGCGGTTTGGAGCCACAGTTCAATCTACCACAGTGTATTTGTGATTTCTAGTCCAACAGTAGAATGCTATCATACAGTAATGTTGGTTTGAACGCATATAGTCTCACCATTTCAGTGTTCTACTGATGGATGGGGCAGGAACACGGGTACATTTTTAAATTCCATTTGGTTGACTGATGTACCTGTATATTTGCCTGTAGATTGGGCCGACTCCTCAAGTCCTGTGGAGGCTCCATAAATGATTTTACTTGCTGTTTGTCGAGTGAAAATAACCGTCTACTTGTATATCTGAGCACTTTTTGCAGATGTAAGATTTCTCACCAAGTGCACCATCTGATATGCTGTCTGAAATCCCATCCATTCTGGCCTCATTATTTTGGATCTTAAGCATTTCTAGATACTGCAAGTCTTTAGGTCCTAAGCTGCTGACACCCTGATGATGAGAAGTGGCTTTGGAGGAGCTGACGGCAGCCCCAGGGAGGCTGGGCTTCCTACTCTGTCTCATGCTGGGCGGGCTTGTCCCATTTCATCTTGAAGAAGCACACCTTTCTCCGGAGAGCTGCTCTCTGTTGTGTGTACAAATCAGTAGGCCAATATGAAGAATTGGGGTTTAAAAAATAATTGTGGATTCTTAATTGGAACAAGTGCTAGAAGGTGACAAGGTCACTCAGCTGGGAAACGCGGAGCGGATCCCGCTGCAGAGAAGTTGCAGGATTCGTCCTGCCCAAGCGCTAGTCTGAGCTGAATCATCGTGTCATCCTTCCCATGACTTCGCCACTCTCTGATGATGATAAAGGAAGCAGGATGGTTTGAAATACCAGCAGCACTAATGAGGCATCCCTGACATGAACAAGATAATACCGTCTCAAAATCACCGCGGAGGGGAATTAATAGAAGTCAGATGACTTCGTGTGGGCTGCGTCCAAGCTGATTGGGACAACCGAGTCCTTCCAGATGTCAAGTGATTAATAAATAAAGCAAGGCTGACGGAGTCCAGGCTGTGACTGAGGAACTGGTAATCTGGCAGAGAGTCTGGTCTCACATGATCGCTTACGGATGTGATTTTTAAGTGACCCCGGGAAACACTTAGGAGTTAAGCAACGGTTTATGCGCTGGAAGCTTCTGCGCTGTTCTCAGCCCCGAAAGGGCGGGCGCGGGCAGGAGGCGGCGCTGGGCCGCGAGGGGAGGGGACGGGAAGCCGCAGATCCGCAGAGCAGCACGTTCAACAGGAAGAGCTCTCTGTTTTAACAAATCCACATCACATTATATTTGAAACCATCTTCTCAGCAGATTGTGTAATTGTAAACTCGTTTGCTCTGCTCAGGATCGTGTCCCGGAGGCCGGCAGGGCTCCGGGGGTCAGCCGCGACCCGCACCAAGGCCAGGCGCAAGCGGCTGCCGTGGGCGCGCGGGGCGCAGGGGGCGGCTTCACGGCCTCTCGGGTCCCTTTCAGCTCGGTCTTGCCTGAAGGGGCAGTGGGCTGGGACGAATAGCCATAAAATAAAACAAAGCGATAAAATAAAAACAAAAATAAGCGAGGAGATTGCTTCGGTCTGCGCGGACAGGAGCGGAGGTCTGGAAGCGGGGAACCAGCGGGGCTGCTCGTCTGTTCCAGGCTCACGGTCACACACGTGCCCTCCCACCCCAAGTGATGAGCCCTCTGACCTCTTATTTACTCACGGGGCCGTCACCCTTCACTCCCCGGATCACCCAGGCACCCAGGTTACAGCGCACGATGGCAAAGTTACCCCTGTAATCCAAGTCAGCGGGAATTTGAAGGAGTTCTTGTTTTAACTCAGGGAACCCAGAAAGTTTTTTGCAGTCCAACCAAAAATCTTAAAAAGTTTACCTGATTGCTTCTCTGCCTTACTTTTAAAAGTATAACACATTTGAATTGTATTTTATTTTTGAGAAATAGTTTTATTCACTAAAGAGAATGCTTATGTGTTTTAGCAAAAGAACATTTACACAAAACACAAATCCTGACTGTATTACTCAAACTTATAAAAAAAATGTGTCACTGACAAATGCCACAGCTTATGAGCTTTCTTAATGATGTTTTACATTTCCAAACAAACAACATAACTAAAAACCAACCAAAGCAGGAAACAAAGCAACTCATTTCCCCCCAAACATTCTCTCTTACTCCTTTGAGAAGTCTGCATTGCATGATTTGACCCGGAGCAAACCTGTGAAGTAGCTGAAGCTCTATTTCCATCTTTCAGCTGAGCCACAAGGGAAGCCCCATTTCCATCTTTCAGAAGAAGAGCAGGAACAAATTTCTAGAACCGACCAAAGACTCGCCACTGAGGCTCTGCATGGGAGTAGGACCCTGGTTTTAAATTCCTGGTCCAGCCTACTGTGGTTTCTAATAATTGAAGTTGAAAGTTATGGGGTTGAATGAATTCCTCTCACTAAAATGCGAGGTCAATAGTGAGATGTCTCCTGGAAACATCTCTTTACTTTTAAAACAAAGAATTCCTACAGTGATTTTTTTCTTACAGTCATTATTTCTAATTCAGGTTAATGAAAGAACTTGAGTATCTACATTTTTGACTGTGTACATTTAAGAACTTTTTTTTTTTTTTAAATAAAGGGATCTTTTGTGTTCATAGCTAGCAATCAAGCTAAGCCTAGAGAGTAATATGAGAGCCAGTTACCTTAAAGAAGTGACTTTTTGTTTCCTTAAATGATGATTAGGAACATAGAGAAAAATTGTAAACAAAATCATTTACGCAGGCCAAGTAGCTGAAACTCATGACGATGAGCACACATGTGGAGAGCAGCCCAGAGTCCCCACGAGAGGCTATCAGTGTCCCTTCTTAGAGGGCTATCTTGAAAGAATCTACAGCCTCCTGCTAAATAGCAGAGTCAGTCCTTTCACTGCTTGTGGGGCCTCTGTATTCTGCTTCTGCAGGTGTGAACTGACTCTTCCCCGGGGCTGCTGTGGGCCCCACTTCTCAGCGTTGAGTTAATCCCAGCACACAATGTCCTGAGTGAGCAGTTCTAGAGTTGTCTGAGACAAAATGCAAACATGTTGAGTGAGGGGAAGGAGAAGGAAAAGGTGGGCCAAAAGGTGAGGAAATACATTGATTGAGAAAAATATGGAGTTAAGAGTAGAACCAAATTTTTCAACACTTACTTGGAAGTGTCAGAGGAGAGGAAACTTCTCTTTCAGCTTTTCTGCTACCATCTCTAATTGCATAGCCTCTCAAAGAGACCTTCTTAGAAAATCCCACTTCACAGAGAAATTAGCATCTCCATGACTTATCCCATTGTTTATATGAAGAAGAGTAATGAATATTGTTGAATAATAATACAAAAGTGATGGGTAATATTTACTGAGCACTTATCATGTGCAAGATACTATGCCAGATAGTTCTCTTGCACCATCTGTATCATTTAATTCCTACAATAATTATAAGAGGTAGACATCATCATCCCCACATCAGGGACAGAATAAATAGAATTCTGGAATTCAGACCATGGCTGATCTGGCTCCAAAGGTTGCTATTTTCTCTATATATGAATGCTGCCCAAACTGTTGGGTAAGGGCCAGGGGTGAACAATGATGTACAGGGGCTGTGCATTAAGGCAGGTACATCTTGAAAGGGCAATTCTCTTGAAGGATTTGGTGAAAAGGTTTTGAATTTTTGAGCTCTTCAAGTACAACCTAGACAGCACATTAAAAAACAGAGACATTACTTTGCCAACAAAGGTCCATCTAGTCAAGGTTATGGTTTTTCCAGTAGTCATGTATGGATGTGAGAGTTGGACTGTGAAGAAAGCTGAGCACCAAAGAATTGATGCTTTTGAACTGTGGTGTTGGAGAAGACTCTTGAGAGTCTCTTGGACTTAAAGGAGATCCAACCAATCCATCCTAAAGGAGATCAGTCCTGGGTGTTCATTGGAAGGACTGATGCTGAAGCTGAAACTCAAATACTTTGGGCACCTGATGCAAGAGCTGACTCATTTGAAAAGACCCTCATTTGAGAAAACCCTGACCCTGAAAAGATTGAAGGCAGGAGGAGAAGGGGATGACAGAGGATGAGATAGTTGGATAGCATCACCAACTCAATGGACATGAGTTTGAGCAAGCTCCGGCAGTTGGTGGTGGTCAGGGAAGCCTGGCATGCTGCAGTCCATGGGGTTGCAAAGAGTCAGACATGACTGAGCAACTGAACTGAACTGAACTGAAAGTGCAAGTGTTGCAAGTGTTAGTCGCTCAGTCATACCCGACTCTTTATGACTCCGTGGACTGCAGCCCACCAGGCTCCTCTGTCCATGGGACTTTCCAGGCATGGATACTGGAGTGGGTTGCCATTTCCTTCTCCAGGGGATCTTCCTGACCCAGGGATTGAAGCCAGGTCTTCTTCACTGCAGGCAGATTCTTTACCATCTGAGCTATGAGGGAAGCCTTGAGCTCTTAAAAAAGTTGTCAAATAAGTTGAAAACAAAATCACAAGTCTTGCCTTGACAGGTGGCTGAACACATTTTGTCTAATAAGACTCAGGGGATTGAAAATTTTATGTTCAGCAGTCACAAAATTGGCTTTTCCAGTTTGTTAATTTGGTAGTAGCTGTGGTAAGAGCATGTTCAAGAGGTTAGAAAGACTTGTTGACTAGTCAGTCCACTGAAATACATGAGCATAAACTGAAATCCTTGGCAAATTTGGCCAAAATTAAGTGTTTATTTTCTCAAAAGTGTCGAGTTTTCCTTTTGCAAAAGAGTGGGACTTTCTTCTTTTATTAAACATTGGTTCCCAATGGAATATAATCTCCCTGAGAGCACAAACTTGTCTGTTTTGTTTCACTACTCTATCCTCAGAACATTTTCCAGAGTGCACCACATGTTTGATAGACATATGCTGAATGAATTAAATGGATTAAAATTACACGAAATGTTAGCAGTTCAACTTCCTGCCACAGCTGTGTTCCACCAAATAATTTGTTTGTAAACAGATACTATATCTAATTTTACTTCTGTTTGCAAGGAGTTTCCTGATACCAAAAGACAAAAAATATGGGGTAGGAACTCTACAGTCTGTTTTCATTTACCTCATCTAGTTGAACTTTAAACTGGAAAAATGGATCAGTGTTTGAAGGCAGGAAATTTGAATGTGAGAAATTGGTGAAAATATACAACATAATAAGAAACGTTCAGAAGATTCTAACAACACAGGAAGTGAAGATATAAATATATAGATATAACAATTTCCCTTGGATTCTCCACAATGAACCCCCACACCCTAACTTTAACTAGCTATCAAGGTCGTGAGCAGCATTAGTTAATCCAAAACTGTGTGACGTATCAACACAGGAGGATGGGGAAATTACTGTTTTTGAATCATGAGCTGTTCAACCAGAGTGCCAAGACCATTCAATTGGGAATGTTCTTTCAACAAATCGTGTTGGGAAGACCTGATACACACATGCAAAAAAAAATGAAGCTTGACCCCTACAGGATACAACAGAAAAAAATTAACTCAGAATGGATCAGAATATTAAACATAAGTACCAAAACTATAAAGCTCTCAGAGGAAAACATAGGGAGAAAGATTCACGACAATTGATTTGACAATGATTCTTTGGACAGCAAAGGCACAGGCAACCTAAGAAAAATAGACAAGGTGGACTCCATCAAAATTAAAAACTTATATACAGCAAAGGATATGATCAGCAGAGTAAAATGGCAACCCATAGCAAGGGAGAAAATATTTGCAAATTATTTTTCTAAAAAGGAATTGATATCCAAAATATATAAAGAAGTTGTACAACAAAATGTTTAAAAACAGGCAAAGGATTTGAATAAAAATTTCTCCAGAGAAGGTATATCAATGGCCACTAAGTAGGTAAAAAGATATTCAACATCACTTGTCTCTGGGGAAATGCAAGTCAAAACCTCAATGAGACAACACGTTACACCATTTGGCTAGGTATTATCAAAAACCAGAAAATGCAAGTGTTGGGAAGGATGAGGAGAAATCCAAAATCTGGGGCATTACTGTGACAATGCAGAATGGTGCAGCTGCTGTGAAAAATGATATGCATGCACGTGTGTTCAGTCGTGTCTAACTCTGCAACCCCATGGACTGCAGGCCACTAGGCTCCTCTGTCCATGGGATTATCCAGGCAAGACTACTGGAGTGGGTTGATATTTCTTACTCCAGGGGATCTTTCTGACCCGGGGATCAAACACACATCTTTTGCATCTCCTGCACTGGCAGATGGATTCTTTACCACCTGGGAAACCCCCATGTAAAGTGATATGGCAATTCCTCAAATAATTCAACATAGAATTATTGATCTATGATATGAGCATAGCAATTGATCATATATGATCCAGCAATTCCCATCCTGCGGTTATAGCCCAAAGAAATGAAAGCAGAGACCAGAACAGCTATTTGAACACCTATGTTCATAAGCAACATTATTCACAGTAGCCAAAATGTGGAAGCAACTCATGTGCCCATCAGTTGGATGACAGATAAGCAACATGTAGGACATACATACCAAGGAACATTATACTATGAATAAATGATGTGAGATTCAAACAAGTCTTGTTGTGGATATAGGTTTTGAATTCTCTTTCTTCAGTACCAGGAGGGGAATACCTAAATCATTGGATAAGTTATGTTTTTAATTTTATAAGAAACTGCTGCCCTTCTCCTAAAACTGACCTCAGAATTTTGTACTTCATGAGCAATGTATGAAAGAACTAGAAGCCTCACTTCTCAATGCAAGGGCATGCTTGATTTTTAGATTATTGCCTATTTTTATGGGTGTGAAGTGATACTGCATTGTGATTTTTGATTGTCTTCAATGACTAATGGTGACAAGCAAGTTGTTATATGCTTACTGGCCATTCATATATCTTATGTTGTGAAATGTCTGCTCCAATTTTTACTCATTTTAGTCCAATTGTTTGTCTTTTTGTTACAGATTGATTGCAGTTTCTTATATATTTTAGAGTACTTTGTTAGCTATATGCATTGTAAATATTTTCTTCCAGTCTGTTTTATCTTTACATTCTCTTAAAGTGCATTTTTATGAACAGAAGTTGTTGACTTTGATGAACTTGAGTTTATCACATTTCATTTTGTGGTTGATAGATTTTTTTTTATTGTTGCTTCGTTTTTGTTTCATGTCTAGAGACATTTTTGCCTACCTCAAGTTCAGAAAGATATATTTTCTATGTTTTCTTCTAGAAGATTTAGAGCTTTATGGTTTTATGTTTAGGTGTAAAATCTATCTTGTATGACCATAAGACTTGGGTAAGGAATCAGAAGACAGAAAGCACAGAACACAGGTGAGGAGTCACAAAACTGAGTGATGGGCGGTTTGCAAAGTTTTCTGGGTTACTCAGGCTCCTTCCGAAGTCCTTATAATGGGTTAGTGAGAGGAATGAAGACAGGGGTGGGGGTCAGCTTCTCAGGCTTTTGGAAGACAGTGATTACCAGTCCCCATCGCAGAGGGTCCCCATCCTTACTGCCTGTGGAAGTGGTCCCAGTTTTAAAAACAGCCGTGAACACCCCAGAGGCTGGGACACAAATGGCACGGCGGGTGGTGCACGACCTCCCCCTTCTTGTGGGCTCGGGGGTGTGGAGCGGGCGCCGCTAAGGAGGGACAGGCGAGAATCTGAGGCCTCAGTCTGCAGGCCAGAGCCGGCAGAGTGACCTCGCCCTCGGGACTGTAGACGAGGAAAAATCTTCCCAGGGGAGGGCTTCCTGGCTGGGGAAGCAGGCTCTGAGCCTGAGAACCGCGTGGAGGGGCGGAGAGAGGGTACCGGCCGCCACCACGGGCTTTAGGGCTTCCCTGGAGGCAGCGGCAGCCCTCGTGGTCTTCGGGTGGGCCCAGGGCCGGGGCTGTGGCCTCGATTCCAGGGCGGTAACGGCCCGACCCAAAGTCAGTGGGGCTGCTCCACACCACCTTTAGATCCAGCCTCTGGATTTGACTCGACCAGCCAGAATGTTTCCAAAATTTGTCTGTGCCCCCAAATAGGGGAATGTCCACCCCGACGAAGCACCAAATAAACAAACTGCAGGATGTCAGCTGGACTTTGTTTACTGCCGTGACTTCTACTGGGCGGAGTGGGGAGCACGAAATGCTCTGTTTCTGCGGAGTTTGAGCCTAAGGAGGATTTCAGTCTTGAGTGTTACGTAACAGCCTGGAAGCTAGTCCCGGAAAGAGCTGGCGCCCTGTCCCAGGCAGCTCAGCGTCCGAGCATCGCTCTGTTTAGCCTCAGACCTGGACATTCCAAAGGGGGGCCGCTTTACTCATCTTTGCACTCCTCCTGCCTGGCACGTTCTCAAACTCGGTAGATATTTGAGCTCATTAATCAAAGGATGACTAAACAGTCAGGTGACTGCCAGACTTGCGTGCTAATTAAGAATGTGCTTTGAGACCTTTCAGAGTCTTCTTTCTTTAGAAGTTATTACATGAGGAAAGTCTCTCCAGATCCCCCTGACCCTGGGGACCATTAGTTGGCTTTTGAGAAGAGCTGACCACCTCTCAGTGAGCACACAAGTTCATCCTGGTCCTCTTTTCTTGGACTGTGACCATAAATGCTTTGCAGACTGTGACCTCATTTGGAAAGATGCTAATTTTAGAAATAAATCTATTTCTCCATAAACTTGAGTTTTGGTTCTGGAGGATGTTTTGGCCAAAATCTCCATTTGCTTAGGCACTTTTTTGGCTATAGCTTTTTGGCTTTGGTGATTCAGTAATGAGACATGAGATGCTGGGGACAGACCTGCATTCAGACTTGGCAGACATGGGAGAACTGCTTTGTCTGAGTGATAAACAGGGAGAAGGAGACTCATTCCGACTCTTGAGTTTGGACATCTCAAAGCATAAACATTCAGCACTATCCCTGGCAGGCCCTAGGCCTGGGGCATGAGAAGTCTGTAAACAAGTCTGCAATGGAGAGAGACAGCTCACCGCTCCCGTGATGCTGACAACCGCCACACGGCTCACAGGCCTCTGCCTCCAGACGGCGTGTGGCCGCCCTCAGCACTTCGCAGGGCACGGGGCAGTGGGCTGGGGCTCTCCCAGAATCACCCAGGATCCTGACTGAGCCCAGACCTGACTCGGGCAAGAGGCAAATCCACTCTCAATGTTTTCTCTCCACTTTCACTTCTCCAAAGAATTGTTAATATTACACCACCTTATATTTTTTGCAAGCTTTATAATTTATTTAGCACTGTCACATGTTGCACATTAATATTTTGAAACTATTAAACTGATGGTCCTTTTAAAACCTCTTCTCTTCCACAAAGACTGTCCTCCAGATGTCATTCTGTTTTCATGGAATCAGGTAAGGGAGGTACGCAAATGCTTTGGGGAGGAGATAGCAGAGAAATGCCGCTCTGCATGAGAGAACGCGAGCAGGGCCTCTGGCCGGGACGGAGGAGGAGGAGGAGCATGAAGTCAGCCAGCATCTTGGCTTCTGTTTCTCACTCAGTTCGAGTTGAAATGCCAGAAGCTAGGGGAGGGGATTAGAGAGGTTGTGGATAAAGCCAGATGCTTCAGGATGTGTGCTCCAACCCTCCTCAGGACTCTGAGAGTATTCATTCCCCTTGTTGGCAGGCCCCAGCCAGTGTGAGTGACCTCCAGCAGGAAGAGCTGGGGTAGTCGGCACTTACCTCCTATGGCCATTGTGTGCTATAGAAAGAACCAGAAACAGGCACACAGCCTTGGGGACACAGAAAGTAACTGAGCTAGAATGCAGTGGGCTTCCAGTGCAGAGACAGTCATAGACCTCAACCGGCACTCTTTCTTCCGTGGTTGTGCCGTGGCAGAAGCTGCCCAACATGGGCACTCTGAGAACAGGAAGGATATGTGCCTTGGATGCCCTTGGTCTGGCCAAGTGAGCTATGGCCAAATATGGAAGCAAATATGGAAGCAAATATGGAAGGAATAGCCTTCACTACTCTCAGGCGCTCCCCAGGAGAACCTCCCACCTGTGGGGCTCCATGTTCTTTTTTCTTCTAATGGGAAAATGTCAACACTATGAGCAAAGTTGGAAGCCAAGTGTTAAAGGAGATGAGGTGACAGAGTGCCCATCGGTCAGTCTTTGAGCTGATTATTCACATGATTAACTGCATGTTAAATGTTAGAGCACATCATGGGACATGCCAGGCTGGACTAAGCACAAGCTGGAATCAAGATTGCGGGAGAAATATCAACAACCTCAGACACACAAGTGACACCACCCTTATGGCAGAAAGCAAAGAAGATCTAAAGAGACTCTTGATGAAAGTGAAAGAGGAGAGTGAAAAAGTTGGCTTAAAACTCAACATTCAGAAAACTAAGATCATGTCATCCGGTCCCATCACTTCCTGGCAAATAGACGGGGAAACAATGAGACTATTTTTAGGGGCTCCAAAATCACTGCAAATGGTGACTGCAGCCATGAAATTAAAAGACGCTTGCTCCTTGGAAGAAAAACTATGACCAACCTAGACAGTTTATTAAAAGGCAGAGGCATTACTTTGTCAACAAAAGTCCATCTAGTCCTATGGTTTTTCCAGTAGTCATGTATGGACATGATAGTTGGATAAAGAAGATTGAGCACCGAAGAATTGATGCTTTTGAACTGTGGTGTTGGAGAAGACTCTTCAGAGCTCTTTGGACTGCAAGGAGATCAAACTAGTCAATCCTAAAGGAAATCAGCCCTGAATATTCACTGGAAGGACTGATGCTGAAGCTGAAACTCCAATACTTTGGCCACCCAATGCGAAGAACTGACTCACTGGAAAAGACCCTGATACTGGGAAAGATTGAAGGCAGAATGAGAAGGGGACGACAGAGGATGAGATGGTTGGATGGCATCACTGACTCAAGGGGCATCAGTTTGAGTAAGCTCTGAGAGTTGGGGATGGTCAGGGAGGCCTGGCGTGCTTCAGTCCATGGGGTGGCAAAAAGTCATACACAATTGAGTGACTGAACTGCATGTTAAAGACACCCTTTTCCTGATGGCCAGGGACCCACTTAGTTATCTGTTAATTTCAGTTAAAAATAAAATTTCATTGTTTTAAAGTGCTGGCATTTTGTGGTTTATTTGTGATAGTACCCAGCATTACCTTAACTAATACAACCAGGCACTAATCATGCCTTTTGGTTTCAAAGATTAACAAATAGCAGAGCTACGCTCAAAGAACACAGCCTAATGAGGAGGACAAGCAGATAAGTAAACAGCTTTTTCTATAGTGCGTCAAGTATAGTGAAACAACTGTGAAGAGGGTGGTGGCAGGTTGCCCAAGAGGGAAATCTAACAGAACTGGGAGTTGCCAGCCTGGGAAGAAGCACAGAGACTGGTGGAGGAGGTCTAAAGCATGCATGGGAATTCAGCACGAAGCACCCAGGGCACAAACAACATGGAAAAGGTTTAGATGCTCCGCTCTAGATGAAAGAAGTCAGATTAAGGCTCAGTTTTCTATAACTCTTCTAATATGACACCTGCAGTAGGCAAATTGCCAAATAGAGACAGATAAATTTTGACCAGGGTCTAGGGATACAGGAAGGTGTTGACTACAAAGGACCATGAAGGAATTTTGGAAATGTTCCTACAAATGTTGATGGAAATGTTCTACATCTGTTATTGATAGTGGTTACATGTCAGTATGTACTTGTCAAAGTTCATAGAAATGTATACTTAAATGGGTGAATTTAAATTATTATAACTCAATTTTTAAAATGCTCTGCAAAAAGGAAAATTTCATGTCTTTTTTTAAAATAAAAAAGTAAAAATTATACCATGCAAACACTAATCAAAAGCAATCTGAATCAGCAATTTTAATATCAAAATAGACCTCAGAAAAGAAAACACTATCAGGTAAAAAGTGAGATATTTCATAATGACAAATAAGATCATTTCATATAGAATATCCAGCCTAGATAAGTGTTCATGAAACAAAGCTTCAGAATATGTGCAGCAAAATCTAAAAGAGCTTAATGACAAATAAATGTCGTCAAAAATAACTCTCCAACCATGAGAAACTTAAAAAGTAAGAGAAATTAAACACACACTAATCAGAGAAAGAAAAAATTAAAATAGCAGAAATCAGTGAAGTAGAAATAAAACAAAAGAGAAAGTTAAAATAAGAAATTTGACTCTTTGAAATGAGCAATAAAGTAATAAACCTCTAGCCACATGGGTAAGGAAAAGCAACCAAAAAGCAGATTACCCACTGGGGAACAGACGGGACAACACTGCAGATGCTATATATATAAAAGATTAACAAGGGACACTGTGAATGCTCATCAATTTGAAAGCAAGTGGACAAACTCTTTGAAAAACATAAATTACTAAAATTTGCTCAATGTATGACTTTGATATCCAACTATCTATTAAAATTGGAGAAAATTGAATTCATGGTAAAAATACTATAAAAAAGAAAAACCCCATCCCAGTCCCTAGTAAACTCTACCAAACAGTGAAAAAAAACATAAAAACCCTTCTACACAACCCCTTCCAGAAAAGGGAAGAGGAAAGAACACTTAACTACTGCTTTGTGAGAACAGCATTATCCTAACACCAAAAGCAAATTGAAACATCACTATAAAACTATAGAAAACAATATCTCTCATGAACATAGATAGAAAAGTCCTCATCAAAATATAAGCAAAGTGAATAAGCAGTACATAAAAGGGAAAATTTGCTATGACTAACTAGAGTCTTCCCAAGTTATGCAAGCTTGTTTTAACAGTCAAAACTCAGGGAATGTAGTTCACCATATTGAGAGACTAAAAAGAAAAAAAACAAACCAAAACTCACAATAGAATGAAAAGGCACAGATAACATTTTTTTCTTCCCACAAAATTCAACATCAGTGCAATGTAGCTAATCATAAATTGAAGGAAATTTTGGAAACACCTACAGCTAACACTCTACTGAACAGTGATAGGTAATTATTTCCCCTTTAAGGTCAGGACTAAGGCAATTTAGTCACCTTTGTCACCACTTCTCTTCAGTATTGCGTGACGGCCCTTTCCAGAGCATTAAGGGGGGAAAAAATTAACCCATACGGATTCAAAAGAAATTAGTAGAACTGACTTTTTTCACAAACAACGTTAACTGTCTATCCATTGTTGTTATTCACTCACCAAGTTGTGTCTGATTCTTCGTGACCCCATGGACTGCAGCACACCAGGCTTTCCTGTCCTTCACCATCTCCCAGAGTTTGCCCAAGTTCATGTCCATTCAAGCAGTGATGCCATCCAACCATCTCATCCTCTGTTGTCCCCTTCTCCTGCCTTCAACCTTTCCCAGCATCAGGGTCTTTTCCAACGAGCTGGTTCTTCTCATCAGGTGGCCAGAGTATTTGATCTTCAGCTTCAGCATCAGTCCTTCCAAAGAGTATTCAGGGTTGATCTTTAAGATGGACTGGTTTGATTTCTTTGCTTTCCAAGGGACTCTTAGGAGTCTTCTCCAGCACCACAGTACAAAAGCATCAATTCTTCAGCACTCTGCCTTCTCTATTGTCCAGTTCTCACATCTGTATATGACTACTGGGAAGACCATAGCTTTAATTATACAGACCTTTGTCGGCAAAGTGATGTCTTTGCTTTTTAACACTCTGTCTAGATTTATAATAGCTTTTCTTCCAAGGAGCAATTGTATTCTAATTTCATGACTGCAGTCACCATCTGCAGTGATTTTAAGAGCCAAGATAAGGAAATCTGTCACCACACCCACCTTCCCCCTTCTATTTGCCATGAAGTCATGGGACTGGATACCATGATCTTAGTGTTTTTTTAATATTGAATTTTAAGCTTTTTTTTTTTTTTTCCCACTCTCCTCCTTTACCCTAAATAAGAGGCTCTTTAGTTCCTCTTCACTTTCTGCCATTAGAGTGGTATCATCTGCATTATCTAAGGTTGCTGATATTTCTCCCAACAATCTTGATTTCAGCTTGTAATTCATCCAGCCCAACATTTTGCATGATGTGCCCTGCATTGTGGTGAAGGGGCTTGCATAACTCAGTGAAGCTATGAACCATGCCATGTAGGGCCACTCAAGACAGACGGGTCATAATGGAGAGTTCTGACAAAATGTGATCCACTGGAATGGCAAACCACTCCAGTAGAGTAGCCATGAGGACCCCATGTACTATATATAAAAAATAAAAACTATCTATCTAGTGTATCTTAAAAAATCAATTTTAAAAGTTAATATAATTAAAAAGTAAGCTTAGGAATATCTTAGGGTTAGTTAGTTAGTTAGTTCATTCACTCAGTCGTGTTCGACTCTTTGCGACCCCATGAATCGCAGCACGCCAGGCCTTTCTGTCCATCACCTACTCCCGGAGTCCACCCAAATCCATGTCCATTGAGTCAGTGATGCCATTCAGCCATCTCATTCTCTGTCATCCCCTTCTCCTCCTGCCCCCAATCCTTCCCAGCATCAGGGTCTTTTCCAATGAGTCAACTCTTCGTTCGCATGAGGTGGCCAAAGTGTTGGAGCTTCAGCTTCAACGTCAGTCCTTCCACTGAACACCCAGGACTGATCTCCTTGAGTTTGGACTGGTTGGATCTCCTTGCAGTCCAAGGGACTCCAAAGAGTCTTCTCCAACACCACAGTTCAAAAGCATCAATTCTTTGGCGCTCAGCTTTCTTCACCATCCAACTCTCACATCCATACATGACCACTGGAAAAACCATAGCCTTCACTAGACGGACCTTTGTTGGCAAAGTAATGTCTCTGTTTTTTAATATGCTGTCTAGGTTGGTTATAACTTTCCTCCCAAGGAGTAAGTATCTTTTAATTTCATGGCTGCAATCACCAACTGCAGTGATTTTGGAGCCCCCCAAAATAAAGTCTGACACTGTTTCCACTGTTTCCCCATCTATTTGCCATGAAGTGATGGGACCAGATGCCATGATCTTAGTTTTCTGAATGTTGAACTTTAAGCCAACTTTTTCACTCTCCTCCTTCACTTTCATCAAGAGGCTTTTTAGTTCCTCTTCACTTTCTGCCATAAGGGTGGTGTCGTCTGCATATCTGAGGTTATTGATATTTCTCCTGGCAATCTTGGGGTACAAGGTCAATATTAAAAAATCAATTGTGTATTTACATACTAAAAATAAACAATTGGAAATTAAAATAGAAATGATAACATCAAATGTAATAGCATAGTAAAACATAAACTACACAAGGACAGATTTAATGAAGTATCACAACATCTATACACTGAAAACAGCAGACATTACTGAAAGAATTTAAAGAAGACTTAAATAAATAGATACCATGTCAATTCATTGAAAGTCTTATTGTGAAAAAGTCAGTTATTTTCAAAGCGGTTTTGAGATTCAATAAGATTCCAATCAAAATTCCAAGAGAGTATTTTGTATAATTTTATAAACTGATTATAAAATTTCACATTAGTTTAAAAGGTATAGACAGCCAAAACAATTTTGACAAATTTAAAATTTGAAGAATTTAAAATACATGACTTAAAAATGCATAATAAAATTATACTAATCAAGACAATGAGATTTTACTATAAGGATAGCTATACAGACCAATATGGAGTCCAGAAGTAAATCCACATAATTTATTTTGACAAAGGAGCTAAGGTAATTTTACAGAGAAAAGATTATCTTTTTGACATATATTATAAAAAATATTGAGTGTCTATATGGATAAAAACAATATTTACCCTTATTTCACACCATATAGTAAAAAATTTAACTGGAAATGCATCATAGAAGTAAACTTTAACATAAAGCTATAAAACTTCTGCACAAAAAGTAGGAGTAAATCTTTGTGACCTTGGTGGGAAAGATAAACAAGATATTATACCAAAAGAACAAATCATAACAGAAATAATTGATAGTTGGGCATTCTTCAAAATTAAAATACTTTACCCTTTCAAAGATACTCTTTAAAAATACTGAAAAGGCAAGGTTCAGACTGGGAGAAAAATATATCTGATAAAGCACTTGTATCCAGACTATGTAAAGAACTCTCAAAAGTCTTTAATAAGACATGCAATCTGATTTAAAATATTTGTGGAAGATTTGAACAGGCACTTTAACATAAAAAGATATTTGCATTAGAAAAATGAATATGAAAATGAAAAACAGAAGCAGAAACAATTACCTAAATAATAGAATACCTAAAATGGAAAAGACTGGTAGAACTGAGTATTGAAGAGGATATGAATAAATGGAAATTTGCATATTTTGCTGTTGGGAATGCACAATGGTGCATTTAAAAAAATAGTTTAAGAATTTCTTACAAAACTGAAAGCACACTTACCATTTAACTCAGCAATTCTACTCCAGGTTTTTACAAAGTCCTGTGTAAAAATTTCACAATAGCTTTTTTCACAATTGCCAAACCTGGAAACAGTTAAATGTCTTTCACTTGGTAAATGAATAAGCAAAATATGGTATATCTGTATAATGTTATATGATTAAGCAATAAAAGGGAGTGAACTCAAAATAGATTAAGGATCTAAATGTAAGACCAGAAACTATAAAACTCTTAGAGGAAAACATAGGCAGAACAGTATCTGAATAAATCACAGCAAGATCCTCTATGACCCACCTCCCAAAGTAATGGAAATAAAAACAAAAATAAGCAAATGGGACATAATTAAACTTAAAAGCTTTTGCACAATTAAAGAAACTATAAGTAAGGTGAAGAGGCAGCCTTCAGAATGGGAGAAAATAATAGCAAATGAAGCACTGACAAAGAATTAATCTCCAAAATATACAAGCAGCTCATGCAGCTCAATATCAGAAAAATAAAGGACCCAAGCAAAAAGTGGGCCAAAGAACTAAACAGACATTTCTCCAAAGAAGACATACAGATGGCTCACAAACACATGAAAAATGCTCAACATAAGCCATTATCAGAAAAATGCAAATCAAAACCAACAATGAGGTACCATCTCACACTGGTCAGAATACCTGCCATCAAAAAGTCTACAAACAATAAATGCTGGAGAGGGTGTGGAGGAAAGGGAACCCTCCCACACTTGATATCCATTTGGAAAGAAACTTTTTTTTTTTTTTTAACATAGCAAAGTTAACTCCAAACAGATGAGAGATATAAATGCAAAGAATCAAACCATATAAATATCAGATGAAAACATGGATACATTTTCTTATAGTCTAGAACTGAGGAAAGCCTTTGTAACTCTGTCTCTGAATCCAGAAACAAAGACATGTGACTATATATAAAAACAGATAAATGTCACATGGCAAACAAAACAAAGCACCATAAACAACATAAGATAAATGACAAACTGGAAGAATATATTTACAACTCACACCACAGATAAAGGGCCCATCTTTGCAAAATGTAAAGAACTCTTTACATAGACCCACTAATCGCACTTGTAGGACAGGTCCTAAAGATGTTGTTGGTGGGTGCTCACTAAGCTGTGTCTGACTCTTTGTGACCCTGTGGACTGTGACTTGCCAGGTTCCTTTGTCCATGGGCTTCCCAAACAAGAATACTTGAGTGGGTTGCCATTCTGTCTCCAAAAATAAAAAGAAGGATAAGCAAAAAAGAAAAGAAAAACATAAAGAGATACAATTACCTAAATAATAGAATACCTAAAGTGGAAAAGAGTGGCAAAACTGAGTATTGAAGACGATATGAACAAATGGGAACTTGCATATTTTGCTGCTGGGAATGCAAAATGGTGCAGTCACTTTGAAAAACAGTTTAGGAATTTCTTACAAAATTGAAAGTACACTTACCATTTAACCCAGCAATTCTACTCCAGGTTTTTACAACGTCTTGTGTAAAAATTTCATAGTAGCTTTTCTGATAATTGCCAAACTTGGAAACAGCTAAAAGTCTTTCACTTGGTAAATGAATAAGCAGAATATGGTATATCTGTATAATGTTATATGATGAAGCAATAAAAGGGAGTGAACTCATAAACACAGCAGTGTGAACGAATGAGTCTCAAAAGTACGTGTTACATGAAGAAGAAAAAACAAAGACTACTTAATGTATGATCCCAGTAACATGGCATTCTAGAAAAGGCAAAATTAGATCAGGAAGCAGGCCTGTGGCTGCCTGAAGAAGGTATGATGGTGAAAAGCAAGGACAGGTTTGAGAGGTGGTGGACATGGGCTCTATCTTGATGGTGCCAGTGTTGACACGACTGCATACAGTTTGCAAAACTCATTGAATCTCATACTTCAAATAAGTGAATTTTATTGTGTTCACACTAAAGAGCAATGCAACAGGTTATAAAAGAAAGAACATACACTCCTGTAGGAAACAAGAGTATATATTTGCTTCTCTTAAATGAAAATAATCTGAAAAAATTTCTAACAATTTGATGCATAATCTTCTGGATTGCCAACGAAGGTCTGAAAGGTTGTTGCTGAATGATAAGACGCCAGGATTCTTGGCCTCCGGAAGAGACGATTTCAATCCAGGGCCAGAGACGAGGCTGGATCGCTCAGAGCTTTTGTGTAATCAAGTTTTATTAAAGTATAAAGGAGATAGAGAAAGCTTCTGACATAGGCATCAGAAGGGGGCAAAGAGTACCCCCCTCCTAGTCTTTAGCTGTATGTTATAGAGTCACTCACAGTCTATTAATGAAAAGAAAGGAATGCCATAAAATTTAGAATGGCACCAGATAATTCATCCCTGGCCACAAAATGATTGACTTGAATCTTGTAGAAGGGCAGAATACCAACAAATAGCTTCATTTACATAGACTAGGGAATAATATCTGAGTAAGTAAGTTAGGCAGTTTGGCGGAACCAACTAGAAGATGGAGTCTGGGGTATATTAACATAGCTTAAGGCAACATTTCCATAAGAAAAAGAAATGTATTGGTTAACTCAAGGTTTGAGAGTAGTTAGCTTCAGGTGAAACCAGGTGTCATGGCAACACCACACTTTAAGAGAAACCTCCTTTTAAATTTGTATAGAGAAGGAAAAACATATCGCTGGTTTGTTTCTTCCTGCCGCTTAAGAGAGATAAAAATGTCTGGCACTTGCAGCCTCTTTCCTCCATTTGGAGACCCCTGGCCTTCCTGCCTTTTACTTTCTCAGGTCCATCTAGTCAAAGCCATGGTCTTTCCAGTAGTCATGTACGGATATGAGAGTTGGACCATGAAGAAGGCTGAGCGCTGTAGAATTGATGCTTTTGAACTGTGGTGTTGGAGAAGACTCTTGAGAGTCCCTTGGACTGCAAGGAGATCAAACCAGTCCATCCTAAAGGAAATCAATCCTGAATTGGAAATATTGATGAGCTGAAGCTCCAGTACTTTGGCTATCCGATGCAAAGAACCAACTCATTGGGAAAGACCCTGATGCTGGGAAAAATTGAAGGCAGGAGGAGAAGGGGATGACAGAGGATGGGATGGTTGTGTCATGCGAGTGTATGCTCCTCGGTTCTTTGTCTCGTCACAACAAAAATTTGGAGTGACGGACATTAAAGCCCCTTGGCGGGTCACAGCTCTAGGAGGACAGACCGTATTATAGCTCTCAGGTCTCGAACGGGCCGTGTTATAGCTCTTAAATAAATCAGTGCTATAGCTCAGTGTTACAGCTCTATTTATTTAGATAATAACAGGAAAATCCATCTTCGAGGCATGAGGGCACGTCGATCCAAAGACGCGAAGAGAAGATCGCCTCATCGCGCGGTGGGGGGGGGGGGGAGAGAGAGAGAGAGAGAGAGAGAGAGAGAGAGAGAGAGAGAGAGAAAGAGGCGAAGAGGGCTTTGGCTCCTCTTTTTATATGTTTCTCTGTCCCTGGGCCTGTCTTATGTAAATTGGGCCAGCCAGGAGTGTTGTTTGTTTTACCTGAGGTTCTCACTCCGGTGCTCAGACCTTCCCTTGTTCTATTTTCGCGGGCTTTCCCTTCCAGGTCTTTTAGCCACCACCATTTTGGACTCTTTTTCCCTATTCTAACTACCTAACATTCCCCCCCACCCCCAGAAGATGGGAGGCCCAATTCTTTGGGAATAGGGGCGTCGAGGTCTCTCTGGCTACTTCCTGCTGAACTGGGACGGCGTGGGGCATTGGGCCTCCCCCTCTTGCTAGTCTCAGGCTTCAGAGTCCTTATAGCAGTGTCCATCTAAGGGTGACTGATGTTTTCTGTGGTTGGCTGTAGTTTTATCTTTGTTAAACTGGCGCTGCATGTCATAGCTTAACTTGGGCAGAGACAAGACAGGTTAGATAATTGACAGTACATGGAACAATCATTAGCAGCATCAGTATGGCATAACAAGGACTAGTAGGGGTATTAGCCAATTTTAAATTCACATCGCCAGGATAGCTCAAGTCCCTCCTTGTTCAGGGATCAGAATATCTATCTCCTGTCTGTTTTGGAGTACAATCTCTGCCAAGCTGTGTTGGCTCTTTAGAGCTATCTTGAGAAATCTTATCCTCAGAGGCCAGATTTGGGGGTTGTTTATTAGAAGGGCACTCATTTGTAGTTCTGAATAGGTATCTGAGATCTCCCAGGGGCTCACAGGTGTATTGAGTGTCCTCTTCTGTTTTCTTCTGTTAGGGGAAGTACACTGACTGAAACCGCCCACCCTGGCCAGGCACCACAGTAACCATTTGCATGAGTTGTTTTATGACAGGAGATCCTGACAAGGAATACGGAACTAATAAGCCACCACCAACCAGAAGAGCTCGGGAAAGGTCTAAAGGAGACACCGCGTGTCCATCCACTTCCCAGAATCCCTCTTGCTAGCATCCATCTTGGCTGAGGGATGCGTGCGCCACTAGAAAAGACTCTGAATTAGAATGATTGGCCAAAGACTACCCGGAAACTAATCCCATCACCATAAAACCCAAGACTTCGAGCCACGCGGCAGAGCAGTTCTCCTGGGTTCCCTTAACCTCCTGCTCTCCACCCGGGTGCCCTTTCCCAATAAAATCTCTTGCTTTGTCAGCATGTGTCTCCTCGGACAATTCATTTCCGAGTGTTAGACAAGAACCCAGTTTCGGGCCCTGGAAGGGGTCCCCCTTCCTGCAACACTTCCATGACTTGACTCGTAAGTAGTGAATCCAGGAGTCATGTCCTGGCACCTTGACCACTGTGGGAGTAGAAAGTATTACAGGGTAGGGGCCCTTCCATGTGGGCTGGAGTTGAGCCTTTGGGGACCCATCTTTCCAGACCTTAATTAGGGCTGGAGTCCCTGGAGCATATAGTGGCGAGTCTTTAGAGTCTTTTGGGTCCTGGTTTATACCCCACAAGCGTATATGCTGTTGGGATTGCCCATTGGCCATGGTATAAGACTGGAGGGTCTGAACCTCTGGATCTAGGAAGAGATCATTGACATAAACAAAAGGTCTCCCATATAGCATATCATAAGGACTGAAACCAACCTGTTCATTAGGGGCAATACGGGTACAGAGGAGAGCTATTGGTAAAGCCTCCTTCCATCCCAGGGAGGTCTCCTGGGTTATCTTTTTTAATGCTGATTTTAAGAATTGGTTGGCTCTTTCTACTTTTCCTGAAGACTGAGACCTCCAGGCACAATGGAGATAATAAGTAATGCCCAATGATTTAGAGGTTCCTTGGGTGATCTTAGAAGTAAATGATGTCCCATTGTCACTTTGTAATGACCTGGGCAGACCAAACCTTGGAATGATTTCATGGAGCAGTCTTTTTATTACCTCCTCAGCCTTCTCAGTCCGGGTGGGAAAGCCTTCAATCCATCCTGTGAATGTATCTATCATGACTAATAGGTATTTATACCCTTGAGAAGCTGGCATCTGGGTGAAGTCCATCTGCCAGTCTTCTCCTGGATAAGCCCCACGTCGCTGGACGGGCTGGGCCAGCTGGGATCTTTGAGCTCCTTGGGGGTTGTTTAATTGGCAGGTGGAACAAGAGGAGACCACTTGTCTTATAGTTGTTTGGAAGCCTGTTCCTCTGAAAGAGCTTTCTAGTAATCTTTGGAGGGCCTTTTTTCCTAAATGAGTGGTGGCATGTAAGGAGTTAACCAACTTCCATTGGAGGTTCCCAGGCAGAAAAAGGAGCTCCTCCTTTTGGAACCACCCCATATGATCTTCTTGAAATCCCTTACTCTTAGCTTTAAGAGTTTCACCTTCAGTATATGAAGGAATTTCTGGCAAGTTAGTCTGTGGAACTAAGGTGGCAACCCCTATTAGGTCATGGTTCTGTAACGCTGCTCTCTTTGCTGCCTGATCGGCTGCTTGGTTCCCTCGTGCCACTTCCGTGCTCCCTTTTTGGTGTCCTTTACAGTGGGAGACTGAAACCTCAGTGAGCAGATGGACTGCCTCCAAGAGTCTAAGGATTTGATCACCATATTTGATTGGGGACCCTCGGGTGGTCAAATGGCCCCTTTCTTTCCAAATAGCTGCATGTGCATGTAGCAACAGAAAGGCATACTTGAAGTCAATATAAATGGCTATTCTTTTTCCTTTTCCCAGCTCTAAAGCTTGAGTCAGAGCTATGAGCTCAGCTAATTGGGCTGAAGTACCTGGTGGCAAAGGCTTAGCCTCTATGATCTCAAAATTGGAGACTACTGCATATCCGGCTCTTCTTTTTCCATCCAAGACAAAACTGCTTCCATCAGTGTACCAGATTTCTTCAGGATTGATCAGAGGATCTTCTGACAACCCCTCTCGGGGTTTTGTCCAGTGGTCCAAGGTTTCTATACAGGAGTGAAAGGGGAGAGAGCCCTCGAAGGTAGGCAGGAGGGTGGCTGGGTTAAGAACCTCACAAGGGGATATAGTGAGGCCTGGATTTTCCATCAATATTACTTGATATCTGAGGATTCTTTGATCAGACATCCATAAATGGTCTCTCCCATTTAGGAGTTATTTTACTTGGTGGCTGGTAAAAATAGTTTGCCCCCAAAGGAGAGTTTTAAAGCCTCTTCTATCATGATTGCAATAGCTGCAATTTTCGAAGGCAGGGGGGCCAGCCTTGGGCGGTTGGATCAAGTCTCTTGGATAAGTAAGCTACAGGCTGGGGCTCAGATCCCAACCTTTGAGTTAACACTCCCAAGGCTATTCCCTCTCTTTCATGGACATAAAGTTGAAATGCTTTTTTTGGATCTGGCAACATCAAGGCAGGTGCCTGAGTTAAGGCCTGTTTTAGTGTAGCCTCCGCCTTCTTTTGAGGAGTTCCCCACACTAGTGGGGTTGAATCATCTCGTCCCTTTAAGCTTTTATATAAGGGCTGGGCAATTAGACCATAGTTGGGTATCCAGATTCTACAGTACCCAGTTAGCCCCAGGAAAGCTCACAATTGTTTTCAAGTCATGGGGGAGGGCAACTGGAGGATTCCTTGTACCTGATCAGAGGGCAGCCTCCTGGACCCATGTGTAATCTGAGCTCCCAGGTAAGTGACGTTTGTCTCGACCATTTGTGCCTTAGCACGGGATTTATATCCCCTTTCTGCCAAAAAGCTTAGAACCTGAATTGCATGTTGTTGGGCACTTTTTTCATCTGGAGAGCAGATTAGTAGGTCATCTGCATGACCTATATTGTAATATTCTCCCATTAGGTCGCAGGTCCAGATCAAGGACATCCCGGCTAAGGGCCTGTCCAAACAAGTGGGGGCTGTCTCTGAACCCATGAGATAATACTGTTCAAGTCATCTGTTGGTGTTTTTCTCCTGGGGCCTCCCACTCAAAGGCAAAAAGATATTGGGATTCTTTAGTCAGTGGTATGCAAAAAAATGCATCTTTGAGATCCAAGACTGTAAACCACTTGGCACTGGGTGGGATTTCTCCCAAGATTACATAGGGACTGGGTACTGTGGGATGGAGGGGGACTACAGCTTCATTTATGATCTGGAGATCTTGACCATCCGCCAGGTTCCATCCTTTTTCTTTACTGAGAGGATTGGAGTGTTACATGGCGAACTGGTGGGGACCAATAGCCCACAAGCAAGGAATTTATTTATTAAAGGCTGTAGTCCCTCCAGAGCCTCTCTTTTGAGAGGATATTGTTTCCAGTTAGGAAACCGAGTGGGATCTCGGAGAACAATGATGACCGGTTCGGCTTGGTGGGCTCGCCCAGGAATCCCCTGGTCCCACACCTGGGGTTAATTTTGTCCTCCCATAGTCTTTGCTCTCTCTCTATTGGAGAAGGTATGATGGGTTCCTCAGTAGTAACCAGAAGCTGTAGGGCCCTAGGGGCTAAGGGTGGTCCCCAGTTTAGTGAGTATGTCTCTTCGCATTAAGGGAGTAGGACACTCAGGGACCACCAGAAACTGGTGTGAGAGTATCTCTCCATCCCAGCAATAAAGAAGTGCTTGGGTGAATCTTTTGGTAGTTGCTTTTCCTGTAGCACCCAAAATGGTACAGGTTTGGGAGAAGAAGGCTCCGGAGAAGGAGATCAAGACAGAGTAGGTAGCCCCTGTGTCAACCAAGGACCTACCTGCCACATCCAGTTGAACCCTTGGCTCCAGCCCTGTGATGGTTATCTGTGACAGGCGGGCTGGCTGAAGCGGGCCGCTTCAGTCCTTTTGAACCATCGTGAGGGAAGGCTTGGCATTTGACCTTGAGGCTCTTGGGTCCCGAGGGCAGAGTGCCGCCCAATGTCCCAGTTGATGGCGTTTGTGGCAAGCTGTTCTAGGAGACTTGTCACGGTTAGGACACTCTTTGGCCCAATGCCCCGCGTGTCTACAGATTAGGCATTTGCCTCATGCCTTGTCATTCAAGGGCTCGGGGTGTGCCATAGGGCTTCCCTGGAGGGCGGCCAGCATCTGGGCATGCCTTTCTCTACCTCTCCTGGGCCTTGGCCTCTTTCTCCTGTTCTCTGTTATAAAAGGTATTGGTGGCTGTCTGGATCATCTCATCTAGAGAGGCAGCAGAGTCCTGCTGCTGTAGCTGTTGTAACTTAATTGTGATATCTGATGCACATTGGGACAGGAATTTGTCCCTTAAAATCACCTGTCCTTCGTCAGAGTCTAAGTCCAAATTGGTAAACTTTTGGAGGGCCTCTTTTAGCCTTTCCAGAAAGGCAATGGGGTTCTCATTGGACTCCTGAGTTATTGCTGAGACCCGGGCATAGCTGATTACTTTTTGCTGGGCTGCTTTCAGTCCTGCCTTTATACAGATTAGAAAATGATCTCTTTCCCAGATGTGCTCAGGGTCATTATAATTCCAGTTAGAATCGGAGGAGGGGACTGCAGTTTCCCCTACTCGGTATCTATCGCTTGACATGTGAAACCCTGTTGCGTACCTCCGGGCTTCCTTTAAGGCCCTAGTATGTTCAGGGTCATCTAGTTATCAAGGATGCATCTCAAGGGCGTCTGCCGGGAAGTGGATTGGTTATTTCCCATCTGAAAAACAGTCATGTTAGGGAGGAAAAGGAAAAGAAAAAGCGAATAGGCTTTTTGAAGATTATCCTACCCAATACTGTCACAACCCCGGGTCAGGTCAGGATGCAGCTCTCCAGGCAGGCTGAGGCGTGACAGCCTCCTAGAGATTGAATTCCTGGGCAGGTCGAGGCGTGACGACCTCCTGGGACCCTTGGGACTAGAGAGAGCATCCCCGAAAGGCTGAGGCGTGACAACCTTTCAAGGACCAGATCCCTAGACAGGTCAAGGCGTGATGACCTCCTGGGACCCCCGGACTGGAGTTTGGGCGTCCCCAAGATCTCCAGTGTGACCAATACTAGATAGGACTAAGGGGTTGGATATTACACAGTTCTTTCCTCCCAAGGCCAGCTATTTTCTGGTTATCCCTCTAGTAGATTGTAGAGGCAACATTGTGGGCCCAGATGGGGCTGAGGAAAGGAGCATGAAACAGGAAGGAAGTGGGGCAGAGCACAACCTTTGGAAGAATGACATAGCACCAGAGCATAACGTAAATGGATTAAAGTCAATTGGGTCCAATCAAGCAAACTTTAATCCCCATTCTGTAAGCCAATGGCTGGGATGGTCCTCCCACTCATTAGCATATGAATTCACCCCCTCGCAAAACTCGGTTAGGCCACATTCCAGGGCCGGTACCCTGTAGAATGGGCGCTTCTCTCCGAATCCTAGCAAATCCACCTCCCGCTCATCGCTGTGTCTCTCACTGAATGTTTGCAACAAGACCTCAGAGCCTGAGCCGGGCATCCTGGGTTATGGTTGGGCTTGCGTCCCGGGAGAAAGAGCTGAAGGAAAAGAGGGAAAAACCGTGGGAAAAACGTGCTAAGGAATCCCCTTCATAGCCTACTGGAAAATTTGCTAGATATCTGACCGGTGCTCACAGTTTTTATTGGCCTGATTTTTGGCACAAAGAGTAAGGACAGGAGAACCCCCACCGGCTTAGGTAACTGCTACTGGGGCTCAGCAGTAGTGCCTTTGGGACATACTGAAGAATAGCCTCTCCAGAGTCCCTCTGGCGCCCACTGCAGCCTGCCTGTTCTCGGGGGTGGTTCAAGGAAACGAGAAATGAGAGATTGTAATTGTTAGGCATGTCCTTCCAGCCATAGGAGCGAAGACCTCCTACCTTAACTGGAGGTCTTCTGGAATCTGAGGCTGAGAAGATCGCCCCATCGCGCGGGGGGAGAGAGAGAGAGAGAGAGAGAGAGAGAGAGAGAGAAAGGAGCGAAGAGGGCTTTGGCTCCTCTCTTTATATGTTTCTCTGTCCCTGGGCCTGTCTTATGTAAATTGGGCCAGCCAGGAGTGTTGTTTGTTTTACCTGAGGTTCTCACTCAGGTCCTTGGACCTTCCTTTGTTCTATTTTCGCCGGCTTTCCCTTCCAGGTTTTTAGCCACCGCCATTTTGGACTCTTTTTCCCTATTCTAACTACCTGACAGTTGGATGGCATCACCGACTCAGTGGACATGAGTTTGAGTAAGCTCTGGGAGTTGGTGATGGACAGGGAGGCCTGCAGTGCTGCAGTCCATGGGGTCACAAAGAGCCGGACCCGACTGAGCAACTGAACAACAAAAACAACAACAGCAAGCTTCTGGATTGCTATTTATCGACATGTACTAAGTATATTTCTTCATAAACTTTTTCATATGATTGCAGATTGTGAACATCTTTATATGTCAATAAATGCTTCCTGTACTATCTTTTTAAAGTTCATTTTGTAAACAAGTATTTAACAAATCACCCATGTTTGGATAATTGAGTAATTTTTCATTTTTCAGTGTTAAAGACTATGTTATAGTTTCAAATACTCTGATTTTAGTGCAGTAATTTTGGTCAGATTTAGCTTACAGTTTCGTGAGCTTGATAATGGCTATGAAAAGTTTGGCAGAGGAATGGTGAAAGTCCTGTTTGGGTCATGGGGCTGACTCATGGATTTCAAAGTGAGATTACAGACAACTATGGTTGTCAATGGAAGACACATTCTTGGTTAATGAAGATTTTTATATTCTTCTATAGACCAATGTGTAGAAGTGACCACTTCAACCCTGGCTTGTGAAGGCAACTCTAACAGAGAGAGACCTTACTACCAGTTGACATTTGAATATAAGCCAGTCTTGCTGGGAGATGAAGGTCCATAGAGTTACAAGTCCTCATCTTCAGCCCCACCCTTTACAACTAGAAGATCACATTGTGATAAAGGAACCAGGTTTTCAGCAGTGATGTTCAGGAGATTCTGAGTTTTATTCCTCTGTCTCTGGTCATTAGATGGTAACAACACCTGACATCCCTATGCCCGAGTTCACTAAGGACTTTTGTGTCCATCAATTCCTCCACTACTTGTTACAACCAACCCATGAACAAATGAGGAACCCAAAGCAGAAGCGAATGAGACTCATGCTCAGGTCACTAGCTCATGGATGAAGGAGCCAGGGTGAGCACTGCAGATTTCTTATGTCAGACTGATAGTCCTGATTGTAAGCATTCCCGGTGAGCATGATTGCCTGTGGGTAGAATTTACCACCGTTCACTGTGAGGCAATGGTTACATGAATCTGCACTTTGGATAAAAGGACTTTGGGCGGTATACATACGTGCCTGTGCCCATTGTCCTGGCTTTGACATTTGCTACAACACACAGGACCTCTCTGTACCCTCTGTGCAACTGCTTATGAATCTAAAGTTATTTAAAATTTTTTTCAAAATCAGTAGCAAGTAGAATTACTATGAAATGAAGAATAAATAAAAAACAATTCTTTAAAAATATCCAGCCATTCTATACCCAATTCAGGTTTCCCAGGTGGCTCAGTGGTAGAGAATATGCCTTCCAATGCAGGAGTCCCAGGAGACGTAGGTTTGATCCCTCAGTTGGGAAGATGTCCTGGAGGAGGAAATGGTAACCCACTCTAGTGTTCTTGTCTGGATAATCCCTTGGACAAAGGAGTCTGGCCGGTTACAGTCCATGGGGTCACAGAGAGTCAGATACAACCGATACAACTGAGCATGTACACACAGACACACGCCCAATTCAGGGGCCCAGAAACTCGAATCACTGCTCTTAGTTTCGTTGAAACTGTTAAAACTGAAAGCAGTTCTATTTAAGTGAAAACCTTTATGGGTCACCGTTTTGTTTCAAGATGGTCAATTTACTCACATGATGCTTTTAGATACATTTATCTGCCTTTTATTCCAATTTAAGTTCAAGGAGTTTGTTTAAGATTTGGAATGAGGAGAGTATATCATCGCATCTACCCTTGTGATAACCCCAAGATGTACTCCAATCTTACTACCAGATTACAGGTGGATAAACTACTCATTTAAGGAAAAATTTCCACACTATTCCAGTTTTTACACAAATCTGGGGTGGTATTCTAGCGATTTCAATCTAATTTTATTCAAAGCCCATATTGTCTTTCAAGGAACCAACTCAGGCAATTTCAGTACTGGTGGCTCAGAGGAACAAAACGTTTATTTTGGACTTGTATTGTCCTGAAGGCTTGGCATGCCAGATCACATGCACGCATTTGAAACAGCAGTGCAATCATCAGTGGGGATCCGCTCCTCCTTCCCAGGGAAGGGGCAGCTCAAAGCTTGCCCTTGAGTAGAAGAGTGGATGGCAGTAAAGGTGAGCTTAGATCATTTTGTTCAACAAATTTGAGGAGTCATGGCCTTTCTGGCTGCCAGGCAGGGACAGATGGGAAATTTGCACATAAACCTACAATTCAGTCAACTTCTCAGAGGACAGAAGAGGAAACTTTTGGGCAGCCAACCCAAGATTCTGAGGCATTAGTGCTGACCCCAAATCCTGGCTGTTCGTTGTTCTTGTCACAGGAGACAGAGCAGTTGGCCCACAGAAGCGAAGTTCCTTCCCACAGACCTGTAGCCTGCTTTGCCTGGGAGAACTTCAGACAAGATCCCATTTTCCCCAAGAGGTTCACTGTCTGCTTTGTCCTGTGGTTGCCCTGTAAAATAAATCACAAAACATGATTGTTCCATAGGATTCTCACATCTTGCATATTTATGAATCATCTAGACAGCAAATCTGAAGGGAACCTGGAGTGGGTAGCCAGATACAGGCTCTACATTTACTTATTGAAAATAAAAAGGAAAAAGTCAGCTTACGTTTACAACAGAGAAGAACCATGAAAAAACTTTTTTACTTGTTGAGTTTGCAAATGTCTTTATTGTAGTCTTTTCCTTTGACAAGAGGAATTAGCACTCAAATGTTAGCTGAGCCTCACTTCTGATAAAAGAAAAAAGCAAAAGCCATAAACTAGGCAAATCAAATTATGTTTTAATCTATCAAAACCAGAACTTTACTGAAACAAGTGATTGCATTTGGCAATAAGATGTAAAATCAAAAATGATTGATTTTTTCCTTAACTTACTGCTTTAGTCATTGATTTTCAACTGCAAGTTTTGATTCTCATCATATAAACAATGAGAAAAAAGTCTTCCAGAAAAACTGTGAAAAAAACAAAGCTAGAAGTAAACTCTCTCTTTTGTTCACTCAACTGCAAGCACACATTCAAACACAATAAACCAATATGACATTCCCTCTATGAGTTTGAAGTTCATGATTTAGAGATATCCATTGTAACTCAGACCGGAAATGAAACAGAATCTACTCTGGAAAAACAATGGTTCTCCTGAGATAATCATTTACTCTGCAGAGAGTGCAAAGTCAGATAAAAGACTCCCTTTCTGGAAAGGCTACGGTGAGTTAAGTGAAACTCTGGCAGCCTGATTTGAGAAAGAATGCTCTGTTTTCATTCTGGAGAGAGAACTAGAGCACCCTTGCTTGTAAGCTATAGAATGTCTTAGTTTTCAAACACATCAGCTCCATTTCTGCTTAAATAGCCTGAACAAAACTTCCAGTGTACCTCAAGGTATCTTTTGGGCTCCAAGTATTTATGACTGGCACAAGTAAGATTGGGTGATGACTGACCTTAAAAATATTTAAAGACATAATAATGGTAGGGCTGCAAGAAACTTTTCCAAGTAAATCAACTTGAACTTCATTGACCACATTTAATTTATTTTGTCTCTGTGTATTCATGGCTAGGAAACTGAATACTCATGGAATACTTGTTTCTATTTCATTTTTCCATGAGATCCTATTGTTTGCCACATTGTTTTCCCATATAGCCATAATTTGTGTAGGTGCTACACCGTGAATAATTGGTCATGGGTTAGGAATAATGCATAAACTGTGTTTAGACTTGGATGATGAAAGAATCAATGTATAACATTTGAACCATGCATATGTGTTTTGTCTATACAAATCTAAGTGTTATTACCAGTATGTTTTGGTAAATTATACTTCCTGTTTAAAAATTAAATAGTAAAAACAAAAGTGAGTTGGTGTGTTCTAAAGTTCAAATAGTATATCCTTCTTATTATGAAACATGCTAAGCCCTACCTAGCTAAACTTTTCTCTAACACTTGGCTTCAGCTCCATCTCTTTGTATTATTCCTGGATGTCCATATGATTTGCCAACCAGTTTTTTTTTCTCCAGGTCTATGGCTGGCTTGTCTTCTTAATCCTTACCACATTTCTGAATTTCCACTCTCAAAATAGAGACACACAATGCTCTCAATCTGCTAGTTTCTCGTGATTCATCTGGAACCTCTTTCTCCTAGGAAATTGAGCATCCGTTTTATTGCTCTGTCTCTTTAAGGAGCTAGACCATTTTCTCCTAAATATTCTAAGCAACCCAACATAACACAACAGTTTATAAATAGGATTAGTGGCCTCTTTGTATGAATGTGATATTATTATTTGCAGACTTTATGCCCCAAGTTTTTGTCCCACTCTATTACCAACGGTGGACACCCCACCTGACTCCTGTAGGTTTGTGTCCAGTCATTGAACTGACTCTTGTCAATGTTATCCTTTTGCTAAATCATGCTAAATAATGACCCCCCTTTTGCTAAATCCACTAGTCACCTCCTTGTCTCCAGCTGTTACTCAGCCTCTCAGCAAGGTTCAACACCATTGGCCACTCTGTCCTTTTATATTTTCTCTCCACTTAAAGCATTTTCTTCTTAACAACACGATCTTTGGGGACTTCCTCTGGCCTCACTGGCTGTGCCATCGCAGTATCCTTGCCTAGATTCTTCTCCTCCATAGCGGTTAGAGAGCACCAGAGCGTGTCATGTGCACCCACCTCTGTCTTCCCTGCCTGCAGGGTCTCTCCAGAAATTCTCATCCAAGGGTGTGATATCAAGTGACACGGAAGTGTTTATTAAATCTGTGCCTCCACCTCGTCTGAGAGCCTAGGCTTGACCACCAGATGTGTATCAGATTCCCAGTGTGGCCCGTCCTAGGGAGAATGCTCACTCCCTCCACAGCCTGCTCTTCTCCCTGGCCCCCTGGTGATTCTTGGTGCCAGCACCCTCTAAGCTCCTTGACCTAGAAATATGGAAATTACCCTTGGTTCTTATTCCCATCCTACGTGGCATCCAACCTTGCAGCAAATTCCATCATCTCCACTGGCAGACACACCCCTGGTCCTTCCACTCACCTCCCCTCCCCTCCTGGCCTGGGCCATGACCCCTTAGCTCACCTTGATCATTCAAAGTCTTCAAGCTGTCTTCCTATAAACAAACAAACCTATGTTTGCTACTTAATCCTGTTTTCTACAGTACAAAGTGACCTTTTGAAAACACAAGATAGCAGTCACAACAACTTGATTCTCTGTTCCCTAACCCAAACAACGCCCTAAGTGAGCCGTTTACCTGTGTCTGCTCTGGGAACACAAGTGACTCCCATCGCCTGACACAGACCTCTGGGCTTTGCTTGTTCTTTTCAGCCATTTTGGCCACTTTGCTATAAAGTTTGGTACCACCACCTGGTCCCTGCCATTCTGGAACCCTGTACTCTTAAATGATACAAGAAAACCCAATTCAGCTTCATCTCATACTGTCAACCCCAGACTTCAGTATTCACACCACATTACCATATGATGCCAGCATCTCTTTATCAATAGACTTGTTAGCCTTATGGAAGGGGATGCTCTCCATTGTGTCTCAAAGGAGTATATTGGTATCACGTGATAAATCTCCTTTAATATTCCTGTCTCTCCAAAACTATGGTCTTTCCTCAACACTTGAGCAAGGTCGATCTGCCATCTCTGCTCTTTCCTGGAGGCTGTCAGTGCTCTGGGAGCCACCCTCACAACCCTCAAGAACCAGCCACAGGGGTTCTTGGCTGGGTTGCTAATTCCTAGGCCAATCACTTTCTGTTTTTCAAGTTTCCCAAGCAGTTGACATAAGCCAAGCCCTGTCCATGATCATTTCCCTTATGTTATTCCTAAATTGTCTAACTCCCAGAGCCCAATAAGGCCTGTGTTTCAACTGCTTCCATTCCACTTACCAAGGAAGAGTCCTAGTAGGGATGCGAGTGCATGGCCTCTGCTAACAGCTCAGCTGGTAAAGAATCCGCCTGCAGTGCAGGAGACCCCGGTTTGATTCCTGGGTTGGGAAGATCCCCTGAAGAAGGGAACAGCTACCCACTCCAGTATTCTTGGGCTTCCCTGGTGGTTCAGCTGGTAAAGAATCCTCCTACAATGCAGGAGACCTGGGTTCGACCCCTGGAGAAGGGGAAGACCACCCACTCCAGTATTCTGGCCTGGAGAATCCCACGGATTGTGTAGTCTGTGGGGTCGCAAAGAGTCAGACACGACTTAGCCACTTTCACTTCCCTCTGCTCGCAATGGGGTCCTCATTGCTGTTAGACCTGGCTCCAAAATCTCCCATTTTAAGGGCCCATTTTAGTCTGCGCTTTCTCAAAACAGAACCAAAGGCAAGATTTTACATGCAAACTACCTCAGAAGTGACTTTGGAAGCAGAAATGAAAGACCAAGGAAAGTGAAGCGGGAAAGCAGGGATAGTTTACACAAGAGGGCAGTATCTGTTGGCCACTAGGACCTTCTGCAGTGCATATAAAATGCCTCCCCAAATCAGCTGCTGAAGAGGTGAAGGCAAGGGGCATCAGCTCCTTCCCTGCTCGCACTGGCAGGGAGATGGCCTCCCTGCACTTACGGCTTGTGTGTGCATGAACGCAGGGCAGGCATCAAGAGGCCTCAAGGTGGAAAGTGTAGCTCAAGCCTGAGCCGAGGCACAGGCCTCAGGCGAGCAGCACTGTGGAGACGACCTAATGCTCTAAGGTGGGGCTGGGTGTGAGGTCTGTCGGCGGAACAGCCGGGCCTGGGCAAAGGCAGTCCGCCAGCAGCGGGAGGGACGTCGGATCCTTTCTGCTATGACCCTTCAGACAGTCGCTAAAGTTCCCTGGCCCTTCCTCAGCTTATTCATTTGTAAAATGTGAAATGTGGGCTAAATTTGTGGCTCCAAAACCTATCTTTAGAACAGAGCCACCTCGGGAATTCTTAAAGTCACATGAATTTGGGCCCCAGAAATCCTGTTTCAGGGAGTCCTGGCTATAGTACAAGAAATCCTGTTTCATAAGCCCCCAGAGTGATTCCAGGGTAGTTGGTCTCTATAATCACTTTTAGGGTCCCTTTTCATCCTGTGACTTGGTGGATTATTTAGCCATTAGATAAATGATGTTTGAATTTCAAGATAAATATAGCATGGTATTATTTAATTTACAGGTCTTTCATTTGGATGAGATTTACACAAAAGAGGCAATAAGTTAGTAACATAAGACAATATCCACCCAGATGTTGCAGATCACACACAACTTTCACCTGTGGAGGTAGTGTTTTTAGCAATTATCAAACTGTTATCTTCATTCTTTTTAAACCAAAGTAATAAATACTTGCTAAACACATTCTATCTAGTAGATTGTCCTGTTTGTTGATATTGATTTGGTGCTATTATAAAAAGACAAATAAGACAATGTCCTTGTCTGAAAGAAGTGTGTTACAATACGACAGATAAAGAATTAAGGCAGAATGAGATGTCATGGTCAGGGGGTGGGGTGAGATACAAAGCCTGTAGATTTTTCCAAGAAGCAAGCAATCACTTTTTACCAAATAAAGAATGCAAGACTTTTTGGCTATAGTCTATTAATTTCTCCAGCTATGTTCAGCAACCAAGGACAGCACACTACTGCTGCTGCTGCTAAGTCGCATCAGTCATGTCCAATTCTGTGCGACCCCAAGGACAGCAGCCCACCCGGCTCCTCTGTCCTTTGGATTCTCCAGGCAAGAATACTGGAGTGGGTCAAGGCCAGCATAGAAGAAAGCAGAATTTGAGGAAGATGGACATGGAAGTAAAGACAGTTTAGGGTCCTCAGGGCCGCCAAGAACATCGGTGCCCTGAGTTGGAAGCCAGTGAAGTTAGAGTCAGAGGACATGGAATGCCCTGGAGAGATGAAGAAACAAAATATCATGGTGCGGGGAAGTGAGCACAAGTCTAAGGTACAGTGAGAGACAGATTTCAACAAAGTTCTGGGTGTGAATGAGGAATTTACAGTTCGCAAGCTTGAATGGTTGGCAGCTTCAAATAATGGGTGTGGTCTGAAGGTTGCCCTAGACCATGGTCGAGGCTGCCTGAGGGGCAGGAACCATCCTACTGATGTGGACCTGACAGATGTGACTTCAGGAGGGTGCACGCTAGGCCAACCAGACGCGGGCTTCAGGAGTAAGAGGCTTCTCGTCCTCACTCTATCTTACGATACCATTAGAATGCAGGCTATGAATTGAAAGTCAAGGACAATCTCTGACACCAGGACTTAGAGGTTTCTAATTTTCAGTGGCAGAAGCATTGAGTGCAGTTCATTTGTTTGCTCCACTTAACTGAAATCCTCAGCGACCCGGCCTCTTGACCCCACACTCCCAGTGGCCCTTAGGACGCTGCCACGCCAGCAACTCTCAGCTAGGGACCTCCAGACGAGTGGGCCTGCTCACTCGTTCGGCCCCAGCTAAGGGGCAAGTGTGACCGCTGGTCTTTTGCACCCCCGCACACACCTCTCCTCCTGAGATCTGGGTTTTAGGACTGGTCAGTGCAGACTCTGCTGCAGGCATGCACACTTGGCTTCTGTTTCCAAGCACCCAGAGCAACTTGGTGACCCTGAGGGACCCAAAAAGTGTCTGTTAATTACTTGGCAGCCAGCGGCCCTGACCCTGATGAACAGCAGAGGGTGGCCAGGCTGTTCCGGGAAGCCTGGCCTCTGTTTGGAACACTGGAGATCACAAATGCTCTCCATGTGCAAGCCCTCCAGTTCACTCCATCAACTGGAGAATAACTGCCCTCAAACTGTCACTCCTCTTCCTGAATCATCAATTTTCTTGGAAAAAATAATTAGACCCATAAGAAGGAGAAAAGAAAAGAAAACAGTATGAAAGGCAAGATAAGCCAAAATGAGCAAACTATTTCCAGTCAAAGGGAAGGGAAAGTAAGGCTTGTCAGCAACTCCTCAGAAATAATATGATTATGTTTTATTGTCCCCTCCTTTTTTTCCTGGCATTTCTGTGTAAATACTTTGTATACATTAGAGATGTTGTAAAAAAAAAAAAAATTCAGAGTTCTGTAGCTTCCTACTGGGGACAATGTAAGTCTAATCTCGCCAGCAGGCAACATACAGATTACTACACATACTCCAAGCTTTCTGTGGCACTTAAACATAGTGCCACAGAGAAAGGTTTCTGAACGCTTCTTCTCAGGAACATGAGAAATGTAGAGAGGGAGGTGGGAGGGGGGATCGGGATTGGGAATAAATGTAAATCCATGGCTGATTCATGTCAATGTATGACAAAACCCACTATAATATTGTAAAGTAATTAGCCTCTAACTAATAAAAATAAATGGAAAAAAAGAGAAAGAAATGTTGAAATCATTATGTGATCATTCAAAATATAGGCTGCCATGTAATCCAAATTAATAGAATTTGCTTTGTTATTTCATTTTTAAGGTATAACCAGCATAAATATATTCTACTCTAATGACTTTGTGTTGCTATAAATAAAAGGCATAAGTAGGAATTTTGGAAACAGTGTGTTTTCACTTGGTTAAAACAAAGGAAGAGTCCCAAATGTGAAAATGAACTAAATAAAAATTGAGATTGATCTCTTCATGAAAAAAAGGATGAATATGTTTGTGAATTTAAAAATGAGCTGACAGATTATTAAAGACTTTCATATTTATCATTATCTTCTGGATAATAAGTGCAGAATTAAATTTAATTCCTATAACATACAAATTTACTGTAAAGGGAAGGCATTAATAAGAGAAATAATATCACACAGAATATCTCAGATAAACAAGTTTGATGGTTGCAGATTATAGCTTATGTTGAGGTTCTTTTGTCTTAGAAATCTGTCAGGCTTTCTCTACTCAAAAGACACTGCCGATGTGGAGAAAGCTCTAGGTACTGTGCTCTGGGAAGTATTCCATTTAAGGAATGGAGCAAGGAGCAATGGAGAAGTGGATTCCAGGAGCGGGTCTCCTGTGTGCTCTGCACATTGAGGGCTTGGGGGAAACCTGTCTGCCACAGTTCCCATCAGCAACACACACCTTTTAGACATTTTTGACAGACACCAGACACCATGTGAGAAAACCGGAAAGGACGTCTCCACAGGGCCTGGCATTCATGAATTCACCTAATGATGAAAGGCAGAACTGTCTACAGATAAAGGGATCAAGGTGTTGACAAGTGGTAGATGTGGAGAAAAGAGAGACAGAAGATTTGGGGTCAAACAGGAGGCAGGAGAAGAGCCCGGAGACAACAAAAGTTGCTGCTCTGAATCCTGTGAGCTCTGCTGGACTCAGGGACTTGGAGTCAAATGAAAGATCCGTCTGGTGAGTTTTGTTTTGAAAAGCCAGATCTAAGGTTTCAATTCCAACTCACACTGATGAATTAGATTATACATATTTTTATATTGTCCACAGTTTCAAGTAATAAAAATTAAAAAAATACTTACAGGAGCCATTGGCTGAGCACTCATTTTGCGCTTTGTATCAGCTTTAAAACCTGTTCTCCCAGCAATCACATCATCACATTTTGTACGGAGAACTGAGGGCTAAGAGAAGGAATACCTTGCCCAGTGTCGTGCGGGAATATTAATACCAAAATCGAGTTTGAACCCAGTTCTTCCTGACTCTGAAGACCACATAATTAAGTGTGACATTATGCCAAATTATTTCAGTTCACAAATTAAAAAATAATGCTATTTTTGGTCCTAAATTCAACCTGATTCAAGTCTCCAGCAATTTATTCAGAATGACTGTATTCCAGGTGTGTGCATTATACTCTCTCTCTCACACACACACATACAGAAGCCTAATTGCTCATCTTCTGATATCTGCCTACACTCTTGTAATTGAGCGAACTATCTACAATCTGATTTTTTAAAATAAAGAATATCCCACAGAAGAACAATAGTGATCATTTTCCATATAAAATTTGATAGAGTTAGGTTTACTCCATGGTGTGGTAAAGGAAGATGTCTTGTTCTTTTCGTAAATTGCTCTCCAGTGTTCAGGCATCCTGCCTGCAGCTTACCCTCAGATAACACCTCTCAGATCTTTATCTGTCACAGTATTATTATGGCACTCCTTATTTATAATCAATTAGGGGAAAATGTAGAGAATGATATGCTTCAAATGTTTTTTGAAGTAGCGCCAAATCTTCACCTATGTTCCTGGCAGATTAATCCTCTCTGCAGAAGGGTATCAGCACACGAGACTTCCCCATGTGACAAACTCAGTCCCACTCTACTTTCCTGCTAACTAAAAGAGACCAAATGACTACTTTTGGCCTCACAACTACCGAATCTACAATTGAGTGCAGAGTACCCTTATTTTCTGATGCTGCTTTCAAGAAATCGAGGGCCTTGAAGAGAGTTCACTCAAGGCTGAAAGTCTTTCTCAGCTGTGAGATGGGGCTGTCACTCATCACAGAATTGCTGTGCCCTCTCAAACTCTTGCAAGGAGTTGTGTCCCCTAAATCTGCCACCAAACTCACAGAGGCTTCATTCTTACAAAATAAAATGTAAACCGTTTGGGAAAATGATGAATCTGTTACTCCCTGAATGTGTCTTCACCATTAACACAGAAGTGTTTCCGACTCAACCATCCTAGTGCACCCTTCCTCCAAAAATGACAATTCCATTTTGGTAGGTCAACTGAGCCCAAATGGTCATTCACCAGCTACTAACAATTGTCTATGTATGTGGAAGCTATGATATCTGATAATTATTGCTGGAACTCTTGATAGAAAAATTTAAAATGCCTAGACATTTCTGAGAAAAATAGGTATCAATAAGTTCAGATATAAAAGACCTAAAGAGATGCTTCCCAAAAGTAGACACACAAATTGCAAATAGGTCTATGAGAAGATGCTAAACATCATTAGTCATCAAGGAAATGCAAATTAAATCCATGAAATTCTACTTTTACATGCTTTAAATTGGCTAAAATAAAAAAGACAATACAAATCTTGGTGAGAATATGGAGCACCTGGAACTCTCATGCACTGCTGATGTAAAATGGTGCCACTATTTAGCAAAACAGTTTAGCAGTTTCTTTAAAAGTTAACATACTCCTCAGTTCAGTTCAGTCACTCAGTCATGTCTGACTCTTTGTGACCCCATAGACTGTACCACGCCAGGCTTCCCTGTCCATCACCAACTCCCAGAGTTTACTCACACACGTGTCCATCACGTCAGTGATGCCATCCAACCATTGCATTCTCTGTTGTCCCCTTCTCTTCCCACGTTCAATCTTTCCCAGTATCATGGTCTTTTAAAATGAATTAGTTCTTCCCATCAGGTGGCCTAAGTATTGGAGCTTCAGCTTCAGCATCAGTCCTCCCAATGAACACCCAGGACTGATTTCCTTTAGGATGGACTGGTTGGATCTCTTGCAGTCCAAGGAACTCTCATGAGTCTTCTTCAACACCACAGTTCAAAAGCATCGATTCTTCAGTGCTCAGCTTTCTTTATTGTCCAACTCTCACATCCATACCTGACTACTGGAAAAACCATAGTCTTGACTAGATGGACCTTTGTCAGCAAGGTAATGTCTCTGCTTTTTAATATGCTGTCTAGGTTTGTCATAGCTTTTCTTCCAAGAAACAAGTGTCTTTTAATTTCATGGCTGCAGTCAGCATCTGCAGTGATTTTGGAGCCCAAGAAAATGAAGTCTCTGACTGTTTCCATTGTTTCCTACTATACAGCAGAAATATTCCACTCTTGGAGTTTTAATCTAATACACACACACACACACACACACACACACACACACACACACACACATATATGTCATACATGACTGCTCATTCCAGGATTTTTGTTTTTGTTTTTGGCAATAGCTTCAAACTAGAAGCAATGCAAAAGCCCATAAACAGGTGAATGGGAAGCAAATTGCTTTACTTCATACAGTGGAATGCTCTCCAGCAATAAAATGAAGTGAATCATTGATAGATGGTACCACATGGATAAATCCACAAAACCACTAAGCTGAATGAAAAAAGTGAAACAAAATGAGTACATACTGCATGGTGCACTTACAAAATATCTATAAAATGCAAATTATAACTCCCCTAGAGGATATTTGTGGAGGACAGTGTTCCTAACACTTACGCAGAACCAAGAGAATGCCCAAACACCCTAACATGTCACATGCAGAAAAGGCATTTGTTGAAATATAAGGCCCATTCATTATTTGTAAAGTATATTTTAAACAACTCCAGTTTCACCATCCCAAATATTACTCATCTTTCAAGCTCCAATCAAGCCTAGAATTCTTTTCTAACCTGTGGGGCCCCATGCGTCTGCCACTCTGAGTAAGCCAAGGGCACATGAAAACCACACAGACTTTTGGACTCCCTTCCCTGCAGCTCTGTGCTCTTCCTTCCCTAAGTCACAGCCATTTAGCACTGAGTTCCGGCCTCCATTTTTCTGTCCAGAGAGCCTGTGGTCTCCATGTGGGCTCCAACCCCTGCGCTAGAGTCTGGAAGATGCTCTCAGGGAGAAGCAAGGATGAACGTGAGGCTCTTCTCTCAGATGTGTGCTTCTTTTCTCTCAGGGACCACAGCCTGTGCTTGCTCTCAAAAGCCTGCAAAGAGCAGCTTTGCATATTTTATTTGGCTTTTTCACTTGTTAGTGGCAGGATAATAAACCCAATATCATCCATTCCATCATGGGCAGAGCATGGTGAGATTTTTTTTTATGTTGAGACTATCACACTTTAAACCTAGCTGTAGAAATAATTTGTGTCTTAGGAAGACACTGTCTTCTCTCTCAGGGGTATTTTTTTGTTTGCTCAGCCATATGTCAGGTTTCCAGGGCTGGGCTGGGTCACAGCTAGGTGGTGGTAACAATTTCAGTCAGCTAGTTACTTCCATGTCCCCTTGTTCCTGCAGGACTGATGCTGTAACCCTCTGACCCCTGGACATCAGTGTCCCCTCCAGCCCAGGGGCTCAGCCCAGGGGAAGAAAGGGCCCAGAACCTGGGCATGTCTCGGGATCCCATCCTCTCAGAGAAGTTGTGTATATCAACCTACATGTACATCAAATGTATACATCAACTCAGCTTTTCTTCTCATCTTCAACAGGGGATTGTCCAGTGATCTAGACCAAGGGTTGGTCTAGAGTGGAGTGGCCAGGTGGTGCACACGTGAGCCTGTGGACGTACTCTGCACCACTCCCCTCGGCCGTACTGCGCAGGACCAACGCAGCACAGAAATGCGTGAGTGCATCTGTGCTCCAACAGACCATCACGGGTGTTCAGGCGCGGGCCAGAGGCCAGTGTTCCCTCATCCAGGTGGTTGTTACCAAGGTCCCACTTCCTACCTCGTTTGTTGGTATGGCCTCCTCATCTGTGAATTAGTTGAGGAATGAACCCTGTTTCCTGTTTCTCTGGCATCTCCTTTAAGCTGAATTCAGGATGACACAGGCCATCTCTTATGAACACTGTTAACTGTTCAGGAAGATGGGAAGGTACAGGTGTCCAGTTGTGGTTAGAATCTAAACTGAGAAAAGTGTGTGTGATGGGAAATCAAGTTTTAAATGGTCAAGGCAAGATCTTTTTCAAGTTTTTGAAAGCTCAGGGATTAAAACTCTCAAGGAGTAATCCTGTTCTTTAGATTTGAACCAATTAAACTTCAAGAAGGAAGAGTAGGCATTAAAATGTACTCTAAAGGTTTCTTATCAGAAGGTTTGAAACACATGTAGTCATACATTTACCTTCAGTTGTTTGTAGTTTACTGGTTTAGGAGTTATCAGCTCCAATCAAATACCAATTACATTTCTAAAGACTGAAATGCTTCCAGAACTACATTATAAGTGTGAATAATGTCCGTACTTCTTTCCTTGGATAAATTCAGTGGTTAAAATACATTCAGACTACAAAATTGGATAGAAAAGATACTGTTAGTACTGCTTATAAAGTGAAAGAGGACTAATGTGCAACATTTTCAAATGGAACCCGATAAAGTGGGTAAAATTGATATATCTTTGAATCCAAAAAATGTTTACAAGATTTAAAAGCATTGAGCTAGCTTGGTATTGAAATATTTGCCTAAATAAAAAGAGCTATAATGTAGTGAAAATTCTTGAATTAATATGAATCATTTTTTCTTGTCATCATAGTGATGAGGCAGAACACAGCTTGAAACCTAAATGCATTTTCAAACTCTAAATCCTTGCTATTTATCTTAATTTGTTTTTACTTAGTTTTGCTATTTCTATTTTGTAGCTTAAAATAAGGCTATTGAAAATGTTAGAAGTGTTGGCTTTAATGTTTCTTGTTTTTGGCTATGAAAATGGAAAATATTGGAATAAAGTAATATCCAGCATTAGCGTTTGAGTGAACACTCTGACACATGGATGTAATCTTTCTGCAGAACAATTTGTTAGGGCATAGCAAAAGTCTTAAAAAAAATCGTAGGCTCTTTAACCCAAATTTATTATTTCTAGGCATATATCCTAAGGAAACATCAAGAAAATTTAATTTAAATAATAATAATTTACAACCATAAAATGAAATCATAGAGGTGTGCTTAATAACCTGAACAGACCTTGTGTGGGTTAGCTCACTCTACATCACCCTATGCTTTTATTATTAGATACAGAAATGAGAAATCAGTTAGATGTCCAGACTCCTTTGCAGCTAGGGACCCACATATAACCTAAAGTCTGCCAAGAAAGTCCACCCATCCTGAACTGGATGTAGGAGGGAGTGATGGGAAGGGACACAATGAAATGTCATCAGCGTTGACACTTGCTTGTCTCTGAATCTGTGTGGCTGGCTGACTTCATAGGCAGCTTACAGAGTATGGTCAAGATCATCTCCATTCCAACTACGGGAAACAGTGTCCATGAAACACGTGGTAATCCACATAGTCTGCAATTCTTTTGATTGAAGTCAATGCCAGATTCCAATAGCACATCGGATAACAGAATTAGACCGTTGCACCTCCGGGAAGGCTGCACCAGTGACTCAGTCAGGAGGTAGAAAGTGGATAACTGACCAGCTGTGCCCCATGGGCCTAAGTCATATGAACAGTTCCGAGTCACCAGCTGGTGACAGCTTTCTCTTCAAGTTTACAAAGTGGAGTCAAAGTTTAAACCAGAACAGGAGGAGGGTGCGGCAGTGCTCAGGAGAGGAAGAATTCATGACAGACTCTAGTCACCAGCAAGTGACCTGGCAGCTCCCCACCTGCTGCAGTACGTGATGCAAACCCTCTGCCTAGGCACCCAGCCCATGTGTGCCTGAGTGTGCGTGAGCATGCACGCGTGTGTGTGTGTGGGGGTTTGTGCACATGCACCCAGGCTCAATTTGAGAAATGGTTTTCAACACTAAACTGTTATAAATCTGGCCAGAGTTTCAGTTAATGATTTTTCTCTAGAGGGCCCTTCTGATAACTGACAATTTCTCAGAATACCACCCTCCTTACTGGGAAATGATGCAGTATGGAGGTGTTTCCTCTTCATTATGAAAACTGGATTTTTAAAAATAATAATACTGTATATAAAACAGATAGCTAGTAAGGATCTACTGTATAGCACAGGGAACTCTACTTAACATTCTGTAACAGCTTATATGGGAAAAGAATCTAAAAACTAGTGGATATGTGTATGTTGTTGTTGTTCAGTTGCTAAGTTATGCCTGACTCTTTGTGACCCCATGAATTGCAGTACTCCAGGCCTCCCTGTCCATCACCATCTCCTGGAGCTTGCTCAAACTCATGTCCATTGAGTCAGTTGATGCCATCCAACCATCTCATCCTCTGTCATCCCCTTCTCCTCCTGCCTTCAATTTTCCCAGCATCAAGGTCTTTTCTAAAGAGTCAGCTCTTTGCACCAGGTGGCCAAAGTATTGGAGCTTCAGCATCAGTCCTTCCAATGAATATTCATGATTGATTTCCTTTATGATTAATTGGTTTGATCTCCTTGCAGTCCAAGGGACTCTCAAGAGTCCTCTCCAGCACCACAGTTCAAAAGCTTCGATTTTTCAACACTCAACCTCCTTTATGGTCCAACTCTCACATCCATACATGACTACTGGAAAGACCATCACTTTGACTATACAGACCTTTGTTGGCAAAGTGATATCTGTGCTTTTTAATACACTAAGTTGGTCATAGCTTTTCTTCCAAGCAGCAAGCGTCTTTTAATTTCACAGCTGCAGTCACTGACTGCAGTGATTTTTGAGCCCAAGAAAATAAAATCTGTTATTTCTTCCACTTTTTCCCCTCCTATTTGCCATGAAGTGATGGGACTGGTTGCCATGATCATCCTTTTTTTAATGTTGAGTTTCACGCAAACTTTTTCATTCTCCTCTTCTATGCTCATCAAGATGTTCTTCAGTTTCTCTTCACTTTCTGGCATTAGGGTGATATCATCTGCATATCTGAAGTTGTTGACATTTCTTACAGTGATCTTAATTCCAGCTTGTGGTTCATCCAGTCCAATATTTTGCATGATGTACTCTGCATATAAGTTATATAAGCAGGTATACATATTATAACTGATTCACTGTTCTATACAGCAGAAAGTCACACAATATTGTGAATCAACTATACCACAATAAAAAGTTAAAATAATAATGATACTTAACAGTTATCAAATGGATCCTTTGTATCTGAAGATGTTCCAAGTGCATACCTAATAATTTCTGCAGCATTAATAACAGACTTGAAGTAAGTAGCATTATTACTCCCCTCCAGATGAGAAAGGCCCTGCCTGAGGTCCCAGGCTTACCAAAGAGCAAGGCTAGCTTCCTCCCACCTCTGGAAGGCACACTGCTCACTGTGACTATGCCCAAGCAGGACGTGAAGGAAGCCTCGCAGACCCCACATGTTCCTTGTAGAGCCGTTTCCACTCCCAAGACCCAGACAGCCTTTCTCACAAGTTCTTCCGACACATCCTGAGATCCTAATTGGAGCTGGCCCCCCTCCTCGTTTCTAGAAGGAACAGGGAGCGGCTCACCAGGCCCTCCCATCCCCAGGTCACTGGGCTCCCCTCCTCTGACTCTAGGTAACCCTGACCTGGTAGACGTCAGGCTGCAATGTGCCGAGTGGTCTCACTCCACCTCTGCCACAAACCATATGCGTTCTCCACCCCCAAGGCCACCGTCACCCCCCTTCTGCCTCAGGACTCCACCACACCCTTTCCTGGGCCAGACCCAAGCAATGCCTTACTTTTATTTCACAAATGAAACAAGAGCAATCAGACTGGAAGCTTATCTTCCAACCAAGAAATCTGCCATCTGGTTATACCCAAGCCCACATGGCCAACCTGTGTCCAGTCTCAGCGGATGAACTGTGTGTCCCTTCAAGACAGCAAGCTCCACACACCTGCTCAAGGACGTAACCACACTCCCTCCCACATCTTCTCATCATCAACCATCGACTTTTTCCTTTTGGTAATTGTGTACCCAGGTGCTCCGGCCAAAAACATTTCCCCAAATAAGGGAAAAGCAGCTCCCCTCCTGGCTCCCCATCAGGTCCTGGGGTGGTGTCTCCAGAGCCTGGTTTGGTCAGGTCACTTCTAAGCAGTTGCTTCTCTGCCTGGATTGTGGAGAAGCCTCCTCACTGTGTGTCCTGTCTCCCCCAGGGTGCCCCAAACCACCTTCTTGAAGCTGGCATCACAGCCCAGCTCTGCCCTGTCAGACCTCTAAATGCTCTCTCTGGAACACTGAGGATAAAAACACACTCTACGCTGAAGCCTGGCCCGACGTCTGGCTTCCTCCCACCCCAGCCCCTGAGGCCCTGTTCCTGGCCTTAGAACTCTCCCCAAGATCACCTTCTCACACCCAGGGTCTCCTCGGCAGTCTCAGTGATCCTGCCCGACCCAGGGTCGTTTCTCCACAGCACTTATTCTGATGTGCAATTCTACTATTTATTTCCTTCTTTGCTAGTATGTCTCCTTCACTAGAACAAAACCTTCACAGCAGGGGCCGCCCAGTCTGTCTGTTCACCACCGTGTCTTCAGTGAGCACACAGTAAGAGCTCAATAAATGCTGGTTTGAATTAGTTAATTCATCTGTTTCAGAGCTGTGTCCACTACCACTGCAGGCTTGACATGGGGAACCCTGGGAGAGAAAGTGCATTTCCCAAGAGGAGTCCATGTGCCTAGGGAGTTACTATGTGCTGAACTTCTCTGTCGTATATATTTTTGCATCAGGAGACAAGGCCAAAATTTTTTTTAAGGTATTTACAACCAATTTATCTTGAAAGTTATAAAGCTTGAAATAATGTACTTTCTCTAAATGGCAATCCACTCCAGCATTCTTGCCTGGAGAATCCCATGGATGGAGGAGCCTAGCAGGCTATTGTCCATAGGGTTGAAAAGAGTTGGACATGACCGAGCACTTTGAGACACATAGAACTAATTTTGCAGCTGATGCAGACTATGGAGGCATTTTGAAAGCAAATTATTATCCTGGAATTAGTTCTTTGTTTTTGGTTAATAAAAATTTATATTTTACATTTCCAACAAGCTTTAGATTGGAACTCCCCCAAAAGACATAAACAAATTAAATCTCACACATAACCTGGGTTCTTGAGAACCAACCCAGTATCAGAGCATGACATGCCCACCCCCAGAACATGGTTCTACGGGTGATGCTTCAAAGCAACAGTCTCCCCGGGTCTTTATTCACAGTGCCCAGCCTCATTGCATCATCTTAGGTATTTATGGTTCATTTTTCATGGACATTAAATTAGGAGTGAGTTGTTTGGGGGGAAATAGGCAGCTATATTATTGTATTATTTATGATAAGAATTTTTTGTTTAACAGCAAATTCCTCTTCTACATAAGAGAATTTTCCAAAAAACCAGAGCATATTTCCACTCATGTACATGCAAGTCTTCTCCATCAGAGAATACTGATCACACTTTGAACTTTCCTTATAGCTCACAGTCATTATAATTTAAATTTTTAATAAAGCTATAATTTTATTTTTTATAACTTTTAATTAGGCATTGAGTATTAATAAAATGCAAACTTAATTAACTCTTTAGTTTAGTTGAATGGTGAGACCCTTTCCATTGATATAGTTGCTGTAGCAAGTCTCAACTGAGAGAGAAAAGCTAGGAACAGGCAGGAGGAGCTTAGACTCTGGACATGGAGAATGAAGAGGATGTAGTGCAATCCAGGAAAATGTCACCAGCTTAAAATTTGCTTCAGGTGGGTGGGGTGAGAGGGGTTCATAAAAGAACCCAGAGAGGAGGCAGGTTGCAGATCAAGCAGTGTCACTGTCAAATTCTCCAAGGATCTAAAAGAGTTTCTGTTTCCAAGATGGGCACATTTCCCCTGAACTAGAGCCTTCATTCACTCGATGGTGCAGTTAGTTTCTTCCACGTTAGTTATTCCATGACCTGCCCATTGTTAGATATGTACAAAAAGTTACATAAAGCCAAAAAACAGGAGCTTGGGCAACAATAGTGGCATCCTATATTTAAATGGGATTTACATACTTTAAATGCATTTTAGTAAAATCATGAGCTTCCTATTTCCTAAACTCTAACTAGTAAGCATGAAAAACTGCAACATGATAGAACATCTTTGTAACTGAGAAGCTAATCACACTATCTATACTGCATAAAATGCTGTACTGTTCTAGAGTGTATGAAAATTAATGATGCAAAAAATGAAGCTCTTCCTTCAAATAGCTTGTGACTGACTTCATTGATGAAATAACAGAGAGAAGAAAGCAAAAAGGCATAATTAATAGATTAGTTTACGGTAAGTTCTGTGGGGACCGTCTTAGGATGAGCTTCCTCCAGAAGCAACCCGGAGACAAACGGGTGTGTGAGCAATGTGTTTGGAACATGTTCACAGGAACCCCAGGTGGGAGGGGCAAAGTGAAAAGTGGGCGGGAAGAAGAGCCTCTGCGGGACTTTGGGAGCTGCTACAGAGCGGCTCCCCGCTCGCAGACAAGGTGCTGCAGCTGGAGCATTCACCCTAGCTCAAGCCACTTCTGGAGCTGTGCCCAGGACTGCTGGAGGGATCCCAGAAGCCAGACAAACGCTCTGGGGACGGCGAGGACCCACAGGGTCTGCCTCCAGGTGCTCCTTAACAAAGAAAAAGTATCTCAGAGCTTGGATCATTGAGGAAGTCTTCTTGGGGACTTACACCTTAAAAAACAGTCCAGATTCTGAGCAGAAAGAAGAGCGAGGACAACAGTTTGGACCGCTGGCTGGTGAGAGCCAAAGTCGGCAGCAGCAGGCAGCATCTTACCAGGGTTTTCGTGGAGTGCAGAAGGAACTGAGGGGACCTGGAGGAACCTGAGTTCACATGTGTCTGTGGGCAACTTAAAGACTGAAAGTAGACCCCCAGCTCCTGCACTGGGACACTGGCAGAACTGCTGATATGCCTTATTCAGGGAATGAGACTACATCAGGGATTATTTTACGGTTGAGTTGTTTTCAAAATTCTCAGACTACAGGGGCTGGCAATGGGCCTTGCAGTGCTGGGTACTACCTTTTAGAGGTACTAGGCCATGAGTCTGAGAGGCCTATATGTTTTTAAAGTGCCTTTTAGTGATAGATGTATGTCTGAGGGTCTTCCCAGGTGCCACTAGTAGTAAAGAACCTGCCTGCCAATGCAGGAGACATGAGACGTGGGTTTGATCCCTGGGTCGGGAAGATCCCCTGGAGGAGGGCAGGGCAACCCACTCCAGTGGTCCTGCCTGGAGAATCCCACGGACAGAGGAGCCTGGCGGGCTACAGTCCACGGGGTCGCACAGAGTGGGACACGGCTGAAGCAACTAAGCACACACACATGTCTGAGAATTCAGGAGCACTAGGAATCTGAGTTGGAAATCTGTTTAAATACACTAGCAGAGGGCTGTCTTTAGCCTCTAGGACGAAAAGAGAAGCAGAGGCTGGGGGTAGGGAACTTTCCCAGGCTCAGCCCAACATCTCCATCCACAGCGTACCCCAGAAACAAGCAGTGACCATGACTTAAGCCTCCAGATCTGCCCCTATTTTCTTTACATTAATTTTTGTTTTTGTAGTGTTTGTTTTTTCCCTTGTAGCAACTGGATTGACTGTGGGAAGCAGTTATTTTTAGAGCATCACAAGGTTTTCTTTGGAGCCAATTCAGTGACTTGAAGTTCCCCAGTATCCAAATCAGGAGGAAAAAATCTGCTTCTCTTTGTTGGGGGCACCTGCTGAGAGGCCAGCTCCACCTCCTTGGATTATATCTCTACCATACTCTCTTCTGGCTGACTCACCCCAGAGGTGGAAGCCTCCAATCCGTATGCCTCTGGGGTCTGAGCTACTGAGGCCCTTGGCACACAGCTGAGCTAGAAGAAGGTTGCAGGGGCCCCAATCTCATTTGCCCCCTGCTGTGACCTCGGCACAGTCCCGGGCATGGTTGTCAGCCAGACTGGATGAAGCACAAGCTGGAATCAAGATTGCCGGGAGAAATATCAATAACCTCAGATACGCAGATAACACCACCCTTATGGCAGAAAGCAAAGAAGAACTAAAGAGCCTCTTGATGAAAGTGAAAAAAGAGAGTGAAAAAGTTGGCTTAAAGCTCAACATTCAGAAAACTAAGATCATGGTATCCGGTCCCATCACTTCATGGCAAATAGATGGGGAAACAAAGGAAACAGTGAGAGACTTTATTTTCTTGAGCTCCAAAATCACTGGAGATGGTGACTGCAGTCATGAAATTAAAAGATACTTCCTCCTTGGAAGAAAAGCTATGACAAACCTAGACAGCATATTAAAAAGCAGACACATTACTTTGTTGACAAAGGTCCATCTAGTCAAAGTTATGGCTTTTCCAGTAGTCATGTATGGATGTGAGAGTTGAACCATAAAGAAAGCTGAGCACTGAAGAATTGATGCTTTTGAACTGTGGTGTTGGAGAAGACTCTTGAGAGTCCCTTGGACTGCAAGGAGATCCAACCAGTCCATCCTAAAGGAAATCAGTCCTGGATATTCATTGGAAGGACTGATGCTGAAGCTGATACTCCAATACTTTGGCTGCCTGATGGGAAGAACTGACTCATTGGAAAAGACCCTGATGTTGGGCAAGATCGAAGGCAGGAGGAGAAGGGGATGACAGAGGATAAGATGGTTGAATGGCATCACCCACTCGATGGACATGAGTTTGAGCAAACTCCGGGAGTTGGCGATGGACAGGGAAGCCTGGCATGCTGGAATCCATAGGGTCACAAAGAGTCGGACATGACTGAGCAACTTAACTGAACTGAACTGATGAATGGGAACATGGTCTGTGTGAGGACAGAGATAAGGAAAGAGGTCTTAGGACATGGAACCTGAGCCAAGGACCCCAGTGAGATGATTTATCCAGGAAGGATTCTGGGAGTGAGGGAGCAGGGCAGGGTGAGAGGTCAGGGAAGCTCAGAACATGACAGGCCAGTTGGGCTCAGAGCAGGTCCTGCCTCTGGGCAAAAGCACTGGCGTCTTGTTCCTTCCCTCACATCAGATGGTGCTTGGTGTAGGGAGGAGGTAAGTGTAAATTCCCAGAAGAGCTTTCTTCTTTGGGTGATGCAGCTTCACACCAGGAACATCTTCTGAGTGAACAGCCACAGCACCCAGGGCTGGACAAGCAGGGTCTTCAGGGGCCTGGGCGGGGTGAGCAGTTCTGCTTGGAGCTTCTGTTTAGAATTGTTGGGGATTTATTGAAGTATAGTTCATGTGCCTATTACATTAGCTTCAGGTGCACGTAGACACTCACTGTATGTCGATTACTGCTTTACGTCTAGTAACAACTGACTCCCATACAGTCCTTACCGCATTACTGACTCTGCCTCATGCTGTATATTCTACCCCTGTGACTTGCTTATATGCTAACTGTAAATTCATATCTCTTCATCTTCTTCACTTATTTCATGTCCCAGCCTTCCTCCTGTGTATGATCTTGCCTCCTTTGTTGTGGATTAATTAGCCATGTACCTGTGCATTTATTTTTCGGCTCCCTAGTCTGCTCCATTGTGGTCTCTTTTGCTCCAGTGATAGAGTGTCTTGACTACTGTAACTTTGCAGTATAGGCTGAAGTCAGGGCTCTTGGTACTCCCAGCTGTGCTCTTCTTTCTCAACATTGTTTTGGTTATTCAGGGTCTTTTGTGCCTATTCTAAATCTTTTAGAATTACTTGCTCCAGTTCTATGAAAAATGCCATTGCTATTTTGATAGGAATTGCATTGAATCTGCAGATTTCCTTGGGTAGTATGGTCATATTAATTCTTCCAATCCACCAGCATAGTTTATCTTTCCCTTTATTTTTGTCATCTTCAAGTCCTTTCATCAGGTCTTATAGACATGTCTTATAGTCATAGAGTACAAGTCTTTTAGCTCTTTGGTTAGATTTATTCCTAGGTGTTTTCTTCTTTTTGATGCAACTGTAAATGAAATTATTTTCTTAATTTCTCTTTCAGATAGTTTGTTATTACTGTATAGAAATATTACAGATTTCCATGTATTAATCTTGTATCCTGAAACTTTATTGAGTTCATTTATTAATTCTAATAGGTTTTTTTGGTGGGGTCTTTAAGATTCTATATATGTTGTTGTTCAGTCACTGAGTTTTGTCTGACTCTTTGAGACCCAGTGGACTGTGGCAAGCAAAACTTCCCTGTCCTGCACCATCTCCTGGAGTTTGCTCAGACTCCTGTCCATGGAATCAGTGCTGCCATCCAGCCATCTCATCCTCTGTCGTCCCCTTCTCCTTCTGCCCTCAATCTTTCCCAGCATCAGAGTCTTTTCCAATGAGCCTGCTCTGTGTGTGTGCATGTGTGTGGTATATTGTCATCTACAAGCAATGACAGTGTTATTTTTTCCTTTCCAATTTGGATTCATTTTACTTCTATCTTTTTTTTTTTTTGGTCTGATTGCTGTGACTAGCACATCTAGTACTATGTTGAATAAAAGTGGTGAGAATGGGCATCCTTGTCTTGTCCACAGTCTTAGAGGAAATGTTTTCAGCTTTTCACCATTGATGATGTTTGCTGTGGGTTTGTCATATATTGTTTTTATTATGCTGAGGTTTGTTCCTTCTATACATAGTTTCTTGATAATTTTTGTAATAAATAGATGTAGAATTTTGTCAGAAGTTTTTCTTGCATCTATTATATGATCATATGATTTTTATTCTTTAATTTGTTAATTGAGTGTATCTCACTGATTGATTTATAGATAAACCTGCATCTCTGAGATAAATGTCATTTGATCATGGTATATGATCCTTTTAATGTATTGTTGAATTTAGTATGTTAATATTTTGTTAAGAACTTTTCAAGTGAACACTGATGCACCTGTATTCATCAGTATTATTAGTCTGTAATTTTCTTTTTTCCTTTCTTTTTTGGTGTCTTTGTCTAGTTTTGGTATCAGTGTTATGACAGCCTCACAAATGAGCTTGGAAGCATTCCTTGCTCTTCAATTTTTCTGAACTAGTTTGAGAAGGACAAGTGATAACTCTTCATTAAGTATTTTGTAGTATTTAACTGTGAGGTCATCTGGTCCTGGACTTTTGCTTGTTGGGAGTTTTTTGATTATTGACTCAATGTCATTACCAGTAATTGGTCTGTCCATGTTTTCTCTTTCTTCCTGAGTAAGTGGGAGACTACACATATCTAGAAATTTATCTATTCCTTGCAGGTTGTCCATTTTATTGGCATATTTGTATTTCTGTGATGTCAGCTGTAACTTCTCTTCTTTCATTTCTAATCAGCTGCCCAAGACATTGGATAACAGTGGGGCAAACAACAGGCTGACCAGAAGCATGAAAGGAAAAGCGGCCCATGAGAGGCCCACAGGGGCTTTCTGAAGCTCTGTGAGGACCTTCCTGGGGATCTAGAAGGCCACACACATGCCCAGGGCTGTGGACATGCTCAGAGTGAACCTGAGCCTCTGAGCCAGTGGGAGGTGAAGCCACGGTGGAGTTCCTGGCTGCCTGGCTGAGGGCTTGCCACTGCACAGAACCTTTGCAGGGCCTAGAGACTTTGAGGTTCCAGGTGTTCAAGAAAACTGGTCCAGTTGTTTTTGACCACTAAGCTAGCTGGGCAGAGACTTTAGTGGCCACACAAGAGTGAGAAAATAGATTCACAGGATTAGTTCAGAAAAGTCACTAGAAAAACAAACAACAATGAAAAGTTCTACTACTGCACAAAAGGCAGCAACAACAAATGCTGTGGAGGGGATGAACCTGACCCCAGTGTTTCCACGTTATATTGCTTAAATGCCAGTCTATAAGACGTGCAAAGAAGCGAGAAAGTACAGCCGATACACAGGGAAAATAGCACTCCACAGAAACTCCTGGAGGATGCCCATGGTAGAATTACTAGTCAAAGACTTAAGTCAGATATTTTAAATATATTAAAAAAATAAAGAAAACCATGCCTAAACAACTAAAGTATGACCATCATGTCTCACCACAATGGAGAATATCAATAGTGAGATTGAAATTGTAAATATATTTTTAAACTTTAAATTGTATGTTTAAAAGCTTTTTAAATTTGAAAGTTAATATAAAATATAAAAATACATATTAAATACGTGAAAGAATATATGTTTCAAAATAGAAATTCTGGACTTAAAAGCACAATAACTGAAATGAAAAATAATAAACATCTTGCACATAAATCCTCACAATTTATCGTTGCTTTGCCTCAAGCTAGAGGCAACTTCTAACTTCAACAGTTAGAAGTTCATTTATTTTTTGTGATATATTCACTTTTTAAAGTGTAAACACTCGGAGCCGGTTAAGCCACCCGTCAGCCCTGCCATATGCGTGACTCAGCTTCTGCAGCGCACCGAGGCTGAGGGCCCTGGGACTCGGCGCTGGGGGGACGCGAGGGAGGGGGTGAGGGGATTCTCGGTGCAGAAGGCCCTCTCCCGAGGACTCCAGCCACTAACCGCTCCAGGAACAGGAGGACACACAGAGGGAAACTGAGCCGTAAAGCGGGAAAGAGCACAAGGAGTCAGCGCTGGAGCACCAGGGAGAGGAACAAGTCTGCAGAAGCCGTGGTAGTTAGACCGTGTGAGCTCACATTTAGCTCCATTAGTGTAAAGTAAACACAAGGAGAACAGACATCCATAAACATAAAGTAGTCTCTTCCCCAAATATAGCATAAGGCAAATGTTTAACGTCTCCAGCTAGAAGTGCTGTGCCCTGCCATGGAGAGGTGGGCTTGGGTCACAGGTGGGCTGGGTGACGACAAGGCATTCTGAGAGGCCGACCTTCACTTTCTGACCTTGGAGCCCTCAGCGTTTCTAAGCATTACAGATGGGTGAGCCTAACAGAGCCGGTAGAGTGTGTTTGTGGAGAAAAGCCAAAGCCGAATCCTGAGAGCAGCTTATTTATATGTCATAGGTGAATACCTATGCTCTGTATTTGTTTCACTGTTGACAACCTCCTGCCGAAAGACAGTAGATTACAGAGGTTGAACGCTTGATTCAGTTCTGACCTTCGTCAGCTGTGTGCCGTAGGCACACTAATCAAGGCTTCTGAGTGTCTATTTTCCCATCCACCCCCCAAAAGAAATACTCATTTCCTAAGGTTCTTATAAAATAAGAACTTAAATGATATGTTGTTTAAAAAGAACGTAGGCCAGAGGCTGGTGTAAATACAGACTCAAGACTGATGATGCTGTTACTGTTCAGAATGGCGTATCCACCAGTTTTCCCTGAGTGCCTGAGACATGCAATGCCACAGAGCTACTGTTCTGGGCCTGTACGCTTTTCCCCAGAATTTCTGTTTTAAAATATAAATAAGTTTAGGAGGTGATAATTTATCTAGCCAGTTTAATTAGTAATACCTTGGTATTTCTTAATAGCTGAAAGTTTGGTCTCCAATTATTTAGTAAAAAACCAAGCTCTGGAAAAATATAAACACAAGCCCAATAAGCTTTTATGGAAGTGAAATCTGTTTTGACCATCTCCTGCCTAGGAGATGGGACCAGATTGTGATAACTTGGACAGTTAGGGACCAGTGTGGAAATGCTGATATCCTGGAGTGGAAGGCGGATGAAGATGGAGCAAGGGGTGGTGTATCCATCCCTTTGTAGCTCTGGAAGCCCATGGTCATGGAGCAAATCTTGCATAAGATGGAACATGGGTTTAATAAAATTGAAGATTCACAGAGTGTGAGTCCAGAGAGTACAAGAAATTACACAAAGCAACAGAAGACAGAGACAGACCAAGAGAAAGAGAAACCAAACTCACAGTCACATCTCAGAAAACCAATGGCAGTCAGTGGAAACCCGCCTGAGGGTGAGGGGACTCTGTGTGGTCTGTGACTCAGTGGACTCCATCTGGACTTCAGCCAAGTCTTGAAATGCAGACACACTCAAGTTATAGCTCTTGACCCAGGCTGAACTCCAGAGCATTACCCAGTGTTGAACTGACAAGCTCAAGTCCTGCTTGAACAGATCAGTTTTCCCTTGTCCATTCTCATGACCTTGCCCTCATGAATCTGAGGCTTTGGGTAGCGAGGTCATCCTGTCCAGGGCTTGTCCCACCGCTGGTCTCTGTGCAGTTGGGCCTCCGTGCTCCTCGCTGACGACCTCCCCCCGCCCCCGCCCCGAGTCCCACTTTGTTGGTCACTCTGCAAGCACCGGTGTGGAGAAGCTCATCTCTGCCGTGAAGTCAGGACCACCAGCCAGCAGCAAGCTTGGGTTAGCACTGCCATGTCTCACAGTCTCTCCACCTGAAAATATCAGTTCCTGCATCTGCCTTCCTCATTAGAGATGTGTCCTAAGGGGGTTGTGAATGTCATCTTGCCATTATTTAGAAGCGTATCAAAGCACAGATAGTCTGTAGAAGCAATTTTGTCGTTGAGTCACCATTGAGCACTGCCCTTTAATCAGTGGACTCTGGCGGGAATACGCAGAGTGAGGTAGAAAGCACAGACCGTGAGGTCAGAGCAAAGACAAAGCGAGAAAACCTGCAAAGCAGCAAGAGGGTAAACATGTTTGAGCAGAGTCGTTTCTCTCACTCACCGTCCATGGGTTTAGCTTTTCTCCATTTGAAAGTTCTCTCAAAGCAAGGGCATGCTGTCACACACACCAGGAATCTAACCTGACTGCTCGTGTGCTCTGCTCCACAAATTTGTAAATCTTCTGTATCATTTTTACAGACACTTCAGCCTAGAATATTTAAAATGTCTCAACAGTTGCCTTCAAGCAAGTGAAACCTTTCCTCTGTCTGGGCATTTCCCACTTCCTTGCTTTGTAAGATCTAGAGAAATTGAATGCAAAAATAAGTAACCTGGACTGCTCAAGTGTTGACTGTAAGTCATAGCGTTCAGGTCAGTTCAGTTTCTCAGTCATGTCCAACTCTTTGAGACCCCATGGACCTCAGCACACCAGGCCTCCCTGTCCATCACCAACTCCTAGAGTTTACTCAAACTCATGTTCATTGAGTCGGTGATGCCATCCAACCATCTCATCCTCTGTCGTCCCCTTCTCCTCCTGCCTTCAATCTTTCCCAGTATCAGGGTCTTTTCCAGTGAGTTGGTTCTTCTCATCAGGTGGCCAAACTATTGGAGTTTCAGCCTCACCATCAGTCCTTCCAATGAACACCCAGGACCAATTTCCTTTAGGGTGGACTGGTCTCCTTGCAGTCCAAGGGACTCAAGAGTCTTCTCCAGCACCACAGTTCAAAAGAACCAATTCTTTGGCAACAGACAGAGTGCCTGAAGAACTATGGATACAGGTTTGTGACATTGTACAGGAGGCAGGGATTAAGACCATCCCCAAGAAAAAGAAATGCAAAAAGGCAAAATGGTTGTCTGACGAATTCTTATAAACAGCTGAGAAAAGAAGAGGAGTGAAAGGCAAAGGAGCGAAGGGAAAATATACCCATTTGAATGCAGAGTTCCAAAGAACAGCAAGGAGAGATAAGAAAGCCTTCCTCAGTGATCAGTGCACAGAAATAGAGAAAAACAATAGAACGGGAAAGACTAGAGATGTCTTCAAGAAAATTAGAGATACCAAGGGAACATTTCATGCAAAGTTGAGTACAATAAAGGATAGAAATGGTACGGACCTAACCTATTAAGAAGAGGTGGCAAGAATACACAGAAGAACTTTACAAAAAAGATCTTCATGACCTAGATAACCACAATGTTGTGATCACTCACCTAGAGCCAGACATCCTGGAAGTCGAAGTCAAGGGGGCCTTAGGAAGTATTACTATGAACAAAGCTAGTGGAGGTGATGGAAATCCAGTAGAGCTATTTCAAATCCTAAAAGATGATGCCGTGAATGTGCTGCACTCAATATGTCAGCAAATTTGGAGAACTCAGCAGTGGCCATAGGACTGGACAAGGTGAGTTTTCATTCCAATCCCAAAGAAAGGCAATGCCAAAGAATGTTCACATTACTGCACAATTGCACTCATCTCATACGCTAGCAAAGTAATGCTGTTGTCATACATCTGCATATATTCAATGTATCTATATTGTTTATATGGATATTTCTATAAATTAAAATGAAAATACCTGTCAATAGCAACTGGAATTGCAAAGCCGTGTAAAATTGCCTGTCTTTTGGCAGATTTTCACTTGGTTTCATTATTTGCAATACTTAAGCTAGACAATGGTGGTGTTGGCTGTGATTGGTAATCTGTGACTGTCTGTCATTTTAATGAAGCTCAGAAAAACATATTATGACAAAAATAGAACCCAACTAAAAAACACTGATATAGATTTATGACTGTAGCTATTTATAACTGAAATAATTATAACTATATTTATAACTGATATAATTTATAACTGTAGCTGAGTCACAAATTATAACTTAGAGAAGGCTAGAACTGAATTTCACTATCATTGTGAAAGTGGAAAATGTTTTATTTTCCCAATAATTTGCTTGACATTCATCAGTCAAAGCTAATGAACATCTATTAATAGCACTCTGTGGCCAGGAATTGTGGGAAATTCAATGTCTGAACATCAGAGTCTTGGGTTTTAGGCCAGTTTGGTCACTGACCATTTGTGCAGACCTTGCAAAGCCTTCCTCTGTGATGATCTGCTCACCATGTTTTCACAACCAAAATAAAACACAGTAAAGGAACTCCCAAATAATTATGTTTAAAAATAAAAGATAAAAAAGTAAAGCTGCAAGATTGTGGTTTCCAAACACTGCCTTAAGAAATCTTCAGGGTTGGGGGGAGAGGAAGTGTTTGGGCCCCAGTTAGTGCCAACAGCTTCCACTCCGCTCACCACCCGCTTCTCCGCAGCCCCACCCTAGGCCTGCTCACGGTGTTCTTCCTCTGTGGTTTTCACAGTGCACACTGCCCTCTCTCTTTATGGTCAGTCAAAAATTATTGCACATAAGTAGTAAACAGAGAGCATTTTCTCTCCACATTGAAAAAGTTTCTGTCTACTTGGGTATGCAAAGGCTTTTGTTACATGAACTGATTACAGAGGATGAGATAGATGGTTAGATAGCACTAGTGACTCAATGGACATTGACCAAACTCCGGGAGACGGGAGAACAGAAGGGCCTGCTGTGCTGCAGTCCATGGCATTGCAAAGAGTTGAACACAACTTAGTGATTGAGCATGTACAGAGTAGACGGACAGAACTGTCTCCCCACATTGAAGGGGGCTTCTGTCTTCTTGGCAATGCAAAGGCTTTTAATTACAGAGTCTTTAAATGCTAAACCTGTCAGATCTGAAAGTTCAGACAAAGAAGGATGAAGACAGGCTGGAATACTTGGGCGACTGGTGCTGGAACAATGTGGTTTGAGATGAGGAAAGTCGGTGGAGAAAGCCGCACTCTGAGTCAGGACAGCATGCCCCACCCTGGAGAAGCCTTTCTCAGGACCTGCTGCCCCTGCTGGGGGAGTAGGAGTCCCTGCATGCCCTGCCATTCTGGACCAGCTTCCTTAATTGTGGAAGGTCAACTTTCTCATGCCCCTTCTCTGAAGACTCTAACCAGTTAGGTTGACTTACTTGCCTTTTAGCAAGATAAATCAACACCTAAATAACACATTTTTCTTAGCTCACTTGAGAGGAAAAGTAAGTACGTATCCCAAGAAGCTGGGGCACAGAGCCAAAGGTCCTGACGTGGCACCTAAGTCAAAACATCTTAATATTGATGCTTTATCTTTAAAGACGATGAAAAATAAACTTGCTCTGTTGCTCTCCCCCAGATAGCCATGCACACACCTTGCTCCCCCTTCACTGGGTCTTGGTTCAAATGCCACCTTCTCAGAAGGCCTCCGGCCTGGCGTTTATGTGCAGGGCCGCCCCTTGTATGCAGGCCCCTGAGCCTGTATCACTTTGTGGGAATTCCTTCCTACCACCCACTGGTTCTTCCTGCCTCACACTATTTGCACAAAGCGGACACTCGGTGTTTGTTAATTAAATAGGTTTTACTCTGTGATATGTATGGCTTTCTTTTTAAACAAATATAGCAGAATTTTGGTAGTGAACTTTTATCTACCCAGTGCATATCTGAAGGAACCTGACAGTCCTAGAGCACGTGTCTGTTGACCCTATGGTTTTGTGACCTTCTGCACCCCGTGCTCCTATCCCGAGCGGCCCAGGGCTCAGGCTGCACCTGTGAAGCACAGCTTAGGACCTGTGGGTGAGCTCTGTGAGGCCCTGGGATGCCTGGGGGTGCCATCCTGCTGGACGCTAGGTGCCCCCGGGGGCAGGACTGAGCTGGCGCCCGCCTCTATCCGGCTGCGTCTTCCATCTCCCTCCTCCCTCTGCTGACGTGTGGGTTTCCCATCACCCGGGGTGGCCTCACACCTTGACAGGGATGTGGCTGAGGACTCAATCCACCTCACCAGCTCGTCACAACCATCTGGGAGGTTTCTCTGAGGCCGCCTTCTCCTTCCGGGTGGAGAGTCACCACGTAGGTGATTTCAGCTCTAGTAAAGCCACTCTGGGGGCTTCCCAGGTGGCTCAGCGATAAAGAATCTTCCTGCAATATCGGAGCTGCAGGAATTGCAAGTTCAATGCCTCGGTCGGAAAGATCCCCTGGAGGAGGGCGTGGCAACCCTCTCCAGCATTCTTGCCTGGAGAGTCCCAGGGACAGAGCCTGGCGGGCTGCAGTCCACGGGGTCGAAATGAGTCAGATAGGACTGAGCACGCACGCAAAGCCACTCTGGGGACCTGGTGGAGGCCCCTCAGACCTCAGCACAGCTCAGCCACCAACTGCCAGTAAAACTATAGGCAACTACTTATTTTGAGCTTTGAGCTCTTCGCTTGCAGAATTAGGGAATGCTTTAGATGAACATATCTGTTCCGCAGGTATTTCTTGACCTACTTTTAGGTTTCAGGCCCGTTCCAGGGTTGTCTCCGCCTCTCGAATTCTGACCCCGCCCTCCCCTCCCGTCCTGATCCCTCTGTCTACAGCAAGGGCCCTGAGAAGCTCCCAGGGCCACATCGGGCCAGCACGTGTCTCTGCAGGGGGCGCCCGCATGCCGCTTGTCCTCGCTGAAGGACTGAACTTTGGTGCTTTGTTGCTCTGAACTCAAACCCAAGGCTTTGGCTCGTCTGCCTCACGCCGTCTCAACAGCAGCAGCTGGATCAGGTCTTCCTTGCAGCAGGTGCAGGACGGGCTTGCTGGGCTCTGCCTGGGTCCAGAAATCCAGCCCCGACCCTGGGGGTCCTCCTAGCCCCCGACTAACTAATGTGATGCAGCCAGTGATTATAAATCACTGTGGAAGATGTGAAGCTCTGGTTTCACAGAGGACAGAATTAAAGAGCAGAATGTGAGTTCCGAGAAGCTAGATGGAGAAGCCAAGATGGGTCTGGGAGGAAGCGACCGTGTGTACACAGGATGTGAGCGCTGCCTGACCGAGGACCCCCGGGGGCCTCCAGGAGCACTCAAGCTGCCGATGACCTGCAAATTCAGCCCTCCAGCCCTGCTGGTGAAAGGTCAGTTACTCCCAGAAGTAGCACTCTGGCTACTTCTCTTCTGTGGTTATGGATTCTTGTTACATTCTCTTCTGACCAGGACTATTTTGCATGGTTTTCATACTGTTCAGTCAGTTCAGTTCAGTTCAATCACTCAGTCATGTCCGACTCTTCCCGACCCCATGGACTGCAGCACACCAGGCCTCCCTGTCCATCACAAACTCCCGGAGTTTACTCAGACTCAATCCATTGAGTCTGTGATGCAATCCAACCATCTCATCCTCTGTCGTCACCTTTTCCTCCTGCCCTTAATCTTTCCCAACATCAGGGTGTTTTCAAATGACTCAGCTCTTCGCATCAGATGGTCAAAGTTTGGAGTTTCAGCTCAACATCAGTCCTTCCAATGAACACCCAGGACTGATCTCTTTTAGGTTGGGCTGGTTGGATCTCCTTGCAGTCCAAGGGACTCTCAAGAGTCTTCTCCAACACCACAGTTCAAAAGCATCAATTCTTCAGTGCTCAGCTTTCTTTATAGTCCAACTCTCACAGCCATACATGACTACTGGAAAAACCATAGCCTTGACTAGATGGATCTTTGTTGGTAAAGTCATATCTCTGCTTTTTAATATGCTTTCGAGGTTGGTCATAACTTACCTTCCAAGGAGTAAGCATCTTTTAATTTCATGGCTGCAATCACCATCTGCAGTGATTTTGGAGCCCCCCAAAATAAAGTCAGTCACTGTTTCCACTGTTTCCCATCTATTTGCCATGAAGTGATGGGACCAGATGCCATGATCTTAGTTTTCTGAATGTTGAGCTTTAAGCCAACTTTTTCACTCTCCTCTTTCACTTTCATCAAGAGACTCTTTAATTCTTCTTCACTTTCTGCCATAAGGATGGTGTCATCTGCATATCTGAGGTTATTGATATTTCTACCGGCAATCTTGATTCCAGCTGTGTTTCCTCCAGTCCAACATTCCTCATGATGTACTCTGCATATAAGTTAAATAAGCAGGGTGATAATATACAGCCTTGATGCACTCCTTTCCCAATTTGGAACCAGTCTGTTGTTCCATGTCCAGTTCTAACTGTTGCTTCCTGACCTGCATACAGATTTCTCAAGAGTCAGGTCAGGGGGTATGATAATCCCATCTCCTTCAGAATATCCCACAGTTTATTGTGATCTACACAGTCAAAGGCTTTGGCATAGTCATTTAAGTAGAAATCGATATTTTTCTGGAACTCTCTTGCTTTTTCGATGATCCATCAGATGTTGGCAATTTGATCTCTGGTTCCTCTGCCTTTTCTAAAACCAGCTTGAACATTAAGAGTTCATGGTTCATGTATTGTTGAAGCCTGGCTTGGAGAATTTTGAGGATTACTTTGCTAGCATGTGAGATGAGTGCAATTGCGCAGTAGTTTGAGCATTCTTTGGCATTGCCTTTCTTTGGGATTAGAATGAAAACTCACCTTTTCCAGTCCTGTGGCCACTGCTCACTTTTCCAAATTTGCTGGCATGTTGAGTGCAACACTTTCACAGCATCATCTTTTAGGATTTGAAACAGCTCAACTGGAATTCCATCACCTCCACTAGCTTTGTTCATAGTGATGCTTCCTAAGGTCCCCTTGATTTCACATTCCAGGATGCCTGGCTCTAGGTGACTGATCACATCATCATGATTATCTGGGTCGTGAAGATCTTTTTTGTATAATTCTCCTGTGTATTTTTGCCACCTCTTTTTAATATCTTCTGCTTCTGTTAGGTTCATATCATTTCTGTCCTTTATTGTGCCCATCGTTGCATGAAATGTTCCCTTGGTATCTCTAATTTTCTTGAAGAGATCTCTTGTCTTTCCTATTCTATTGTTTTCCTCTATTTATTTGCATTGACTTCTCTGCTTGTTATTCTTTGGAATTCTGCATTCAAATGAGTAGATCTTTCCTTTCCTCTTTTGCTTTTGGCTTTCTTCTTTTCACAGCTATTAGTAAGGCCTTCTCAGGCAGCCATTTTGCTTTTTTGCATTCCTTTTTCTTGGGGATGATCTTGATCCCTGTCTCCTGTACAATGTCATGAACCTCTGTCCATAGTTCATCAGGTACTCTGTCTATCAGATCTAGTCCCTTAAATCTATTTGTCACTTCCACTGTATAATCGTAAGGGATTTGATTTAGGTTATACCTGAATGGTCTAGTAATTTTCCCCACTTTCTTCAATTTAAGTCTGAATCTGGCAATAAGGAGTTCATGATCTGAGCCACAGTCAGCTCCTGGTCTTGTTTTTGCTGACTGTATAGAGCTTCCCCATCTTTGGCTGCAAAGAATATAATCAATCTGATTTCAGTATTGACCATCTGGTGATGTCCATGTGTAGAGTCTTCTTTTGTGTTGTTGGAAGAGGGTGTTTGCTATGACTAGTGCATTCTCTTGGCAGACCTCTATTAGCATTTGCCCTGCTTCATTCTGTACTCCGAGGCTAAACTTGCCTGTTACTCCAGGTGTTCCCTGACTTCCTACTTTTGCATTCCAGTCCCCTATAATGAAAAGGACATCTTTTTTGGGTATTTGTTCTAGAAAGTCTTATAGGTTTTCACAGAACCATTCAACTTCAGCTTCTTCAGCATTACTGGTTGGGGCATAGACTTGGATTACCATGATATTGAATGGTTTGCCTTGGAAACGAACAGAGATCATTTTGTCGTTTTTGAGATTGCATCCAAGTACTGCATATCTGACTCTTTTGTTGACTATGATGGTTACTCCATTTCTTGTAAGGGATTCTTGCCCACAGTAATAGATATAATGGTCATCTGAGTTAAATTCACCCATTCCAATCCATTTTAGTTCACTGATTCCTAAAATGTCGATATTCACTCTTGTCATCTCCTGTTTGACCACTTCCAAGTTTCCTTGATTCATGGACCTAACATTCCAGGTTCTTATGCAATATTGCTCTTTACAGCATCGGACTTTACTTCCATCACCAGTCACATGCATAACTGGGTGTTGTTTTTGCTTTGGCTCCATCCCATCATTCTTCCTGGAGTTATTTCTCCACTGATCTCCAGTAGCATATTGAGAACCTACCGACCTGGGGAGTTCATCTTTCAGTGTCCTATCTTTTTGCCTTTTCATACTGTTCATGGGGTTCTCAAGGCAAGAATGCTGAAGTGGTTTGCCATTCCCTTCTCCAGGGGACCACATTTTTTCAGAACTCTCCACCAAAACCTGTCTGTCTTGGGTGGCCCTACACGGCATGGCTTAGTTTCATTGAGTTAGACAAGGCTGTGGTTCATGTGATCAGATTTGCTAGTTTTCCATGGTTGTGGTTTCAGCGTGTCTGCCCTCTCATGACCTCTCTCAGTGCCTACCATCTTACTGGGGTTTCTCTCACCTTGGACGTGGGGTATCTCCTCTCCACCACTTGACACTCCAGCGCTTGACACTCCAGCGCTTGACACAAATTCTTTCTGAAAATAAATGGGCTATAAGTCATAGTTTTTTCCTAATTAAACCTGAATATATTCAATTATGATCTATTAGCTCTAAGATCAACCTGAGAATTTTAAAAGCATATTAATAATTTAGCAGTTTCCAAATATTTTTTTTTATCAACAAAGTCATACTTGTAATAGTCTATGAAAATAATCTGTAGATACTGAATGAGCCAGGTTTTAACTCAGGAAGAGCTGGCTTTGTGTCAGGGTTGTGCTAATGTTTATTAACTGTCGCCCTCATGTGGCCATTTCTACACAGCATTCTGCAGAATTGGTTACCACTTCATGGCTGGCTCAGATGGTAAAGCGTCTGCCTGCAGTGTGGAAAATCTGGGTTCGATCCCTGGGTTGGGAAGATTCCCTGGAGAAGGAAATGGCAACCACTCCAGTACTCTTGCCTGGAAAGTCCCCCGGATGGAGGAGCTGGTGGCCTACAGTCCATGGGGTCGCAAAGAGTGGGACACGACTGAGAGATTTCACTTTCACCTTTTCACTTTTCAGGGCTCACACTGTAAAGAATCTGCCTGCAGAGCAGGAGACCTGGGTTCCATCCCTGGGTTGGGAAGATGCCCTGGAGAAGGGATGGCATCCCGTTCCAGTTTCTTCACTGGAGAATTTCGCCGACAGAGCAGCCTGGGGGGCTACAGTCCATGGGCTCGAAGAGTCAGAAGTGACAAAGCGACTAACACTTTCACATTTCACCTTTTCACCATCAAATTGAAAGGAGGATAATAACAGGGCTGATCTCTGGATCTCCTGGCTCCTAAAGCTCATCATGCAGCTTATGAAATGTGCTGCGTGTTAGTCACTCAGTCATGTGCGGCTCTCTGCGACGCCGTGGACCGCAGCCCACCAGGGCCCAGGGCCGCAGTAGGCTCCAGGCGAGAATGCTGGAGTGGATTCCCGCTGACTTCCCCAATTCATGAAATGGCCATATTCAGATTCAGAGTGCCTCTTTGCTAGCAACATTGCATATTTTGATTGATATATATTTTAATTAAGATTTTAAAACTTAGCGTTCCAATTTGAAGCGTCTCCAAACTTCTAAAGGATATAATAAATATGCCAACTATTTAGAGAGAGTGAAGTTCATAGACTAAGCTCATGGGTTCCATAGTCAAATGATCTGGGTTTGAATAATGGCTCTGCTGCTTCCAGTTGGGCCTCAGATTTCTGATCGGTAAAATGTAGATAATAGTACCTATCTCAGGAAAATAACTTGAAGATTAAATGAGGAAGTACACTTCCAATACTTAGAAAGGAATGTGTCTGGTGGCTAGTGGATAAGACTCCACACTGTTGACACAGGGAGCCCAAGTTTGGTCCATGGTCAGGGAACTAGACTCCACATGCTGAGCCCCTGAATTGGAAAGTTGACTCTATAAGTAAACTAGTGTATTTAAAATAGAAAAACAGTAAAATATATATATATATATATATATATATATATAAAATGAACACAAAATATAAAAAATTAAAGCTAAAAACCAAAAAAAAAAAAAAAAAAAAAAAAGAAAAGGAGAATAAAAAGGCAACGGAGAGAGAAAAGGAGCTGAAGAAAGGAATCCAAAGTTGCAGCGGGCCTAATGGCTTTCTGAAGGAACTTGCTTTGGACCATCACCAACGGCCTTGAAGAAAGAAAAGCAAGGCCTCGGAGAAATGCAGTTCAGCAGCCAGGAACCCAGAGCCAGGGGCCAGTGGTAGGTGCAACAGAGAGAGAAAGACCCCCTAGAAGGCAGATGTGAAGGCAGAGCATTCATCTAAACTCCTGGATGATGTCAAAGGTGGTGTGGGCTGCAGGGTGGACGCAGCGGGTGAAGGCTGGCAGAGGAAGGGGGCAGGGGAGAGAGTGAAAGACCGTCAGAGCCTGGCTGTGGATGCCACTCTGCTTCCAAGGGAGATACGAGTCACTCAGATGCTATGATTAGAGAACCAGTTAAAGCAGATGAGTTATCACAGGGAGAAAGCTAACGGGAGGCAGAGAGGCTGCAGCCAGAGGGCGGTCAGGAGCCCAGCAAGAGCACCCAGTGAGAGGAGCCCAGACTGAACTCAGGAGGTGGAGAGCTGGAGGGAGGAAGCCCACAGAGCAGTCCTGGAGGAGGAGAAGGAGGAGGCAGGACAGCAGGAACATGGAGAGAAGCTCCTACAGAGGCTGAGAATCCTCGTTGTTTTGTGATGAAGGGAAGCTCAGAGAAGTCAGTCCCTGAAGGAGGAAAGACTTGAGCTCTAATCTCTGTCCAGTGTTTCCCCAGATGCTACTCTCCGTCAGTTCCCCAATGAAGGCTGCATTTTAAAACTAACACGAGTTACATTACTGTAACCCAGTTATCATCATCACAAAAGCTATGAAAGTGTTTAAAAGCTTGATCATTAAAAATGGAAATAAACAAGTGACCAAACTGAGATAAAATAATGGGCAAATGACTGCACCATTATTCACAATAACCAAATTGTCCATTGAGAGATGAATGCAGAAAGATAAGGTGTATACACACGTATTCCCTGATAGCTCAGTTGGTAAAGAATCACCTGCAATGCAGGAGAGCCCAGCTTGATCCCTGTGTTGGGAAGATCCACTGGAGAAGGGAAAGGCTACCCCCTCCAGTATTCTTGGGCTTCCCTTGTGGCTCAGTTGGTAAAGAATCCACCTGCAATGCAGGAGACCTGGGTTCAATCCCTGGGTTGCGAAGATCCCCTGAAGGAAACAGCTACCCACTCCAGTATTCTTGCTGGGAGCATTCCATGGACTGCATAGTCCATGGGGTCTCAAAGAGTTGGACACGTCTGAGTGACTTTCACTTCATTTTACTTCATACACACGTATATTGAAATATTATTCAGTTTTCAAAAAGAAGTCAATCCTGCTCTTTGCAGGGACATGTATGAACCAGGAAGGACATTATGCTAAGTGAACAAAGCCAGAGGCAGAAAGAGAAATCCTGTGTAATGTCACCTGTACAATGAATAAAATAGTCAAACTCATCGATGCAGAGAGTAGATTGTGGTTGCCGGGGGCAGGAGAAGGAAAATGGGGAGCTGCTGTTCACCACGTAAGACGTTTCAGTTCTGCAAGATACACACCTTCTGGAGATGTGCTGTATATACTTTGTCTATAACTAATGACACTATGTTGTTGTGTAGTCACTCAGTCATGTCCGAGTCTGTGACCCCATGGACCATAGCCCACCAGGATCCTCTGTTATGGGGTTTCCCAGGCAAAAATACTGGGTTGGGTTGCCACTTCCCTCTCCAGGGTGTCTTCCCAATCCAGGGACTGAACTGAAGTCTCCTGCACCGGCAGGCAGATTCTTCACCATGAGCACCAGGGAAGCCCCAGTGACACTATGTTCTACACTTAGAAATTTGTTCAGAGTGTAGATTTCACTAGACTACTGATGAATGTTCTCACTACAACTTAAATACAATATCCACAGAAGATCTGAAAGGACTTACTTCAATAGACATTTCTCTAAGAAGATATGCAAATGGCCAGCAAGCACAGAGAAGAATGCTCAATGCAAATAAAACTCACAATGAGATACCAGCTCTTACCCATTAGGATGGCAATTATCAAAAGACAGAAATAAGATGTGTTGGTGAGAATATAGGTGAAAATTGAATCTTGTGCAGAGTTCCTGACAATATAGTATAGTACAGCCACTGTAGAAAACACCATGGCCATTCCTTTAAAAATTGGAATAAAAATTACCACAGAATCCATGAATTCCACTTCTGGGTGTATATTCAAAAGAACTGAAAGCAGAAGTTTGAACAGATATTTGTGCAGCAAGCTTCATAGCTGCATGATGCACAATAGCCCACAGGTGGAAGGAACCCAAGTGTCCAGTAACAGATGACTGGGTAAACAGAATGTGGTGTATGCATAACCTGGAATATTGTTCAGACTGAAAACATAAAGGGAACTTTGGCACAGGCTACAGCGTGGGTGAACTTTGAGGACATCATGCTAAATGAAATAAGCCAGACACAAAAGGCCAAACACTTAACGTTCATTTATAAAAGGTACCCAGGGAGTGAAAGTCTCAGTCGTGTCTGACTCTGAGACCCCATGGCCTGAATTCTCCAGGCCAGAATACTGGAGTGAGTAGACTTTCCCTTCTCCAGGGGAGCTTCCTAACCCAGAGTTGAACCCACGTCGTCCACATTGCAGGGGGATTCTTTACTGGCTGAGCCACATGAGAAGCCCATGAGGTATCTAGAGTACTTAATGACTCAAAGTAGTCAAATTTATAGACACAGAAAGTGGAATAGTGGTGGGCAGAGGCTGGGAATAGGGAAATGGGGACTGGTTCAGTGGGTGCAGAGTTCGAGTTTTGCAAGAAGAGTTCTGGAGCTGGGTTACACAATAATGTGAATGCACAGGTCACTGATGAACTGGCCACTTAAAGTGGCTAAGAGGCTAAATTTTAGGTTATGTGTATTTTATCTCAATTTTAATATATAAATAATTACTTACTCATCTTGTTCCATGTTCAGTTCTAACTGTTGTTTCCTGACCTGCATACAGGTTTCTCAAGAGACAGGTCAGATGGTTTGGTATTCCCATCTCTAAGAATTTTCCACAGTTTATTGTGATCCACACAGTCAAAGGCTTTGGCATAGTCAATAAAGCAGAAACATGTTTTTCTGGAACTCTCTTGCTTTTTTGATAATCGTGGATGTTGGCAACTTGATCTTTGGTTCCTCTGCCTTTTCTAAATCCAGCTTGAATATCTGGAAGTTCATGGTTCCTGTTCTATTGAAACCTGGCTTGGAGAATTTTGAGCATTACTTTGCTAGTGAGTGAGATGAGTGCAGTTGTGCAGTAGTTTGAGCATTCTTTGGCATTGCCTTTTTTGGAATTAGAATGAAAACGGACCTTTTCCAGTCCTGTGGTCACTGCTGAGTTTTCCAAATTTGCTGGCATGTTGAGTGCAGCACTTTCACAGCATCATCTTTTAGGATTTGAAATAGCTCAACTGGAAATCCATCACTTCCACTAACTTTGTTCATAGTGATACTTCCTAAGGCCCACTTGACTTCACATTTCAGGATGTCTGGCTCTACGTGAGTGATCACACCATCGTGGTTATCTTGGTCATGAAGGTCTTTTTTGTACAGTTCTTTGTACTCTTGCCACCTCTTCTTAATATCTTCTGCTTCTGTTAGGTCCATATCATTTCTGTCCTTTATTGAGCCCATCTTTGCATGAAATGTTCCCTTGGTATCTCTAATTTTCTTGAAGAGATCTCTAGTCTTTCCCATTCTATTGCACCAAGGGCAACGAATATTTAAATATTTCTAAACACATTCATCATATCTTTAAAAATCTTTTGGATAGCTTTAATCTTGGATATTTTCCAGCTTTTCTCTTGGGAATCAGTGTGACTTTTCCTTTCAGAGAGCATTGTTTGATATGCTTGGTCTTTTCCCACAGATCTTCTCTCCAGGGTTAATTAGTAGAATCAGATAGTGAGTCACCTTTTTCATCTGATGAAATGTGGATAAGAAAGAAATTTGTTTTAACATTAATATTTGTGCACAGAGTGTAGAGTCCTAGTCACCAAGCTTCTCACTTCTTTCCAACTCAACATGCAACAGACTCTTGTCGTAGCCACCCAGCTCCCAGGGACAGCTATGCCCCTGAGTTCTGGCCAGGCTAAATTGAGTAGAAGTTCCATTGGCTCTAAACAGGCCTGGCCTCTGAAAATGTCCCACAAGGCATCCTTTCCCCTTTCTAGCTGAGCGGAATAGACCCAGTGCCAGGGCCAGATTTGAAACCACAGGTTGTTGATGACAAACCTATAACTCAAAGGTGCCATGGCCCCTGAATCCTTTTGTTGAAAGGAAATCAACAAGCACAGTCACTTGACATTTGAAAGCCTATGTTCAAGTAAAGGTAAGATTTTATGATGTTCATGCAGCTGATATTTTCTTGTTTATATGCTACAGTGAGTAACTTTAACTTATAGAATTATGGAATAAAAAATAAAAATTCTTTCAAATTCTGAAATAGAAAGCATTTTTTGAATATTTGAAAAGATAAAAAATACATTTGTTTATTTAAAAAACATTCAGCATGCTCTTTCAAGCATTGGTTTGGAATTTCAAGATGTACATTTGTGCTCACATGCTAAGTCACTTCAGTCATGTCCGATTATGTGTGACCCTATGGACTGTAGCCCGCCAGGTTCCTCTGTCCATGGGATTCTCCAGGCAAGAATACTGGAGTGGGTTACTGTGCCCTCCTCCAGGGGATCTTCCTGACCTTGGAATCAAACCCGTATATCTTACAACTCCTGCATTGGCAGGTGGGTTCTTTTACCACTAGAGTCACCAAGATGTACATACACCAAGATGTATATGCATTAAATGTAATCCCATAATTTTGCTTTCAGACATTTTACAGTCAGTATAAAAATACAAAAGTGGCCACCACTCCTGCTTTAGATAATTGAAGCTGTCGTGTGGTGGACATGGGTGGAGAGGCAGGAGGTGTGGCTCATCTTTGTTTTTGGGAACACTCTTAGTTCTGGCTTTTGACAACAGGATCTTTATAAGCAGCAACTTTTGAAACATCCTGGAAGGTTGACCATATGGCTGGGTAGGTGGGAGCATTTGTTTCTTTTGTTTGGTTGCTAAGTTATGTTCAAATCTCTGCGACCTTGTGGACTGTAGCCTGCTAGGCTCCTCTGTCCATGGGATTTCCCAGGCAAGGATACTGGAGTGGGTTGCCATCTTCTTCTCCAGGGGGTCTTCCTGACCCAGAGATCGAACCTGCCTCTCCTGCACTGGCAGGTTGATTCTTTACCATTGAGACATCAGGGAGACCCAGTAATTGTTATCTTTGTAACTGTGTTGCTTGCAGTTATTTTTAGTTATTATATCATTAAAAACTCTGAATAATATTTCTCAATCCCAAGAGCATCTCATTGAAGACCAAGAAGAAACAGCTTCTATATCCAGAATTTTCTAAATCCACCTGGAGCCAAGAAACTTCTCAGCCGAATCTGTGAAGCCTTAATCCACAATCTGTAGCAACCAACCGAGAAAGCCCAGTCACAACCCCTGCAGGGTTAAACCTCAATAGTCAGACTTTAATCACTGACTGACAGCTTCCTTATTTTTAATCATCCTTCCTATTTAGAACCAAAAGGGGGAAACCAAATCTGTCCCTCAAACTCACGTAGAGGAGGACCATCTTCTATGCAGTCCTCCTCCAACTTTCCTGCATCACAATCTCTGATCACAATATGCTTCCTTTTCTCTACCAGAAAACCATCCCATGCCTATGCCTGACTCTGGGAGATAGCAAAGGATAGAAAGGCCTGGTGTCCTGCAGGCCATGGGATCGCAAGGAGTTGGACACAACTTAGTGACTGAACAACAGCAACCACAATGCCCGAGTCTCTGCCGAAGAAAAGGGGTGGTAACTGAGTCCTTCACATGATGGAGCAAGAGTGCAATAAGCAGTGCTCGTTCACTCTAGGGTGATTTTTGTTTGCCTACAGATGTTAGAAGAGAGAACCAAATAAAAGTCAGAACAATATGTGCTGCTTCTGTTAAATCTTAAAAAAAAAGGAATCCTTTATCTATCACAATTTTTAAGTTGAAATCTAATTCACATAAAATTTATCCTGTAAAATGTACAACTGAATGATCTACCATCTGTTTACAAAGTTGTGCAACTATCACCACTACCTAAATCAGAGAATTTCATCTCCTCACAAACAAAGCCACCATCCATTCAACAGTCACTTCCCCTCCCACCTTCCCCCAACTTCTGACAATCTGTGTGCTTTTTGTCCTCATTGACTTGCCTGTTCTGCATGTTTAAAGTGCACGGGTTTGTACAACAGCAGCCATGCATGCTGGTTTCTTACACGTGGTGCTATGTCTTTGAGACTCATCTATGGTTTAGCACAGGATTCATTCCTCTGTTTGACTTGAGAATTTTCCTTTCTAGGCCATTATAATACACACACACACACACACACACACACACACACACAACCAAGTTCTTTTCTTTTTAATTGTGACAAACTCACAGAATATAACATTACCATTATGGCAGTGGTGCGTGCTCAGCCCACGTCACTAAGAACTGTCCTTGTGCAGGGACCCTCTTTGCCGCACCGGCCCTGAGCCACCAGCGAGCAGAGCGCACCAGCCCGGCCATGACACCCCGTCTCGGGGCCTCCGTACCACCCCCCGAACAGGACTCCACACAGGCCTCCCCACGGCGGCCTAAGGAGAGAACTCCATGGGGGGGCAGTGGTGGCGAAGGAGAGAGAGACCCAGGAGAAGGACAGGAGAGGCGGGCGGAAGAGCCTCCCATGCTGAGCTCCCAAGGCTCAGTAGCATGCTGGCCAGACCAGCCGTGCTTAACTGCTGGGATCAGAAACGGTCAGACGGGTGGGGGAAGTGTGACCGTGGATGCCAGCAGCTTCAGCCAGACACCCCGACAGTCTACACTACAAACCTGCCAGGCCCAGCTTCAGTCCCCGGGCCAGTTGCAGAGCCCCAGAGCCCCAGCCTCATGTGGGGGGCTATGCCAGCCACACCCTCCAGAGCTCCACATTCCCAGCTCTCAGGAGAGTCCTCTGAGCTCCCAGGAGATTGTGTCCACTCAGGATGTATGACAAGTGGCATTAGGCTGGGACCAGTTGGAAGTGGCCACAGTGAGACCAAGTTTCTCTGTATCTCTTCTGCTCCTGAAGCGCCCACTTTCTCTGACTCGCTCATGCCCTGCTTTGTCCAGGCGTCCCCCCAAACACAGCCAGGCTGCAGGCAGGGGTTTCAGGGCAGAGCAAGAGCTGCAGTGTCTCATGGTGAGCAGGGCTGGCCACAACGCACCTTCGACTCTGGGAGAGCATCACTGTGGGTCAGAAAGTGACCCTCTGAAGTCACAGGCGCCTGCGCCTGGGTCACACAGGGGCCTTAGAGTTAGGTGTGTCTTGTGCCTTCTCCAGCTGTCTCTAAAGGATGGACCATCTAGCGAGGAGACAAACTGACCCCTGGTGATCACAGTCAGATTGGTTACAGACAAAGGGCGTGTGGTGGGCGGTGGGAACGGGAGTGGGACCTGCCTGCTTCCGTTGGTTTCCAACCCCCCACTCCCCTGACCTTCTCCTCCTCAAGATCATAACCCGTATTGGGCTTTCTTGGCCCAGACACAGCAGAAGTGATCATTCAGTTACTCAATATTCAGTGGAAACGTCATGTAAAAAGAAATAAAACTGAACATAAAATCCATCCAGACAGGTAATGTTTTAGATGAGGTTAGTGTCAGAGAAGACCCTTGGGCTCTGGGTAAAGGTCCCCCTGAAACTCTGGCCCTGGAAGGAGGGAGAAGAAGATGACACCTTTGGTGAATGTGACCTAAGCCTGGTTTGTGTTTAACCAGCTCATTGATTTGATCATTTGTCATCATCACATTTTCTGAGCCCCATTCTGCATTGTCAAGGTTCTCACAAGGCTCACAAGCTTGAGAGCTCATAAAAGTGTGGTTAAAGACTTGAGGGGCCCTGGGTGAAGCAGGAAATGGTGTGGGCAGAGCAGGGGATGGAGAAAGGCATCATGGACCAGGTGAGGTCAGAGCTGGGTCTCCAAGGGTGAGTGATCAGTTAGCTAGGGCCTGGCTCTGAGCAGGACTCAAATACACGATGAATGACTAAATGAATGAAAGTGGACATCTTCCCGAGAGAGCAAGAGTGCCAGCTCTTCTGTAACTGAGTCCAAGCTTGTACTGCTCACCTCATGACAGGCCAATTAATTGAGAGATGAGCTGTTGGGGCAGGAACAGCAGCTTTATTCCGAAACCTGGCACTCTTGCCCCTAGGGCCCGTCTTACCTGAGTTAGAATTCAGGCTTCTTTCATTTTTATACTAAAAGGTGTGGGGGAGGGGGAGGAAAGTCAAATATTTCCTCATTCCAGTCAGCCTCCAGAGGGGATGGGTTCATTTCTGCCTCCCTGCTGTGACTCACAGGAGAGTCTGGTCAGGAGGTTTCCTGTGAACTGAACAAAGTTATTTTAGCTTGGTGCCCATTACCTGGGATTCAGGGCTCCCAGAGATGGAACTTTACGTATAAGCTTTTAGGCAATATTCCTTTAGCTGCTGCCTCATAGTAGGCAGACTATGAAGGGTCCTTGTCTATGGCGCATTCCGGCCAAAGCTCGGAACTGCAGGCACACGGGGGCAGTGGGGGGAGGCCCCGCGGGGTGCCCACTCCACCGCTCACCTTCTTGCTGAGGAAGCAGCCTGTGTCTTGACTCCCCGGGGCACCTGTCTGCGCTCTTCTCTGGGACAGGGATGTCAGAAGCAGCACTCAGCCGTGCTCCTCCCTGATCAGGCCTGAGGACACCAGCTGCCTCACCTGAAAGGGGTCAGGCTCTGAGTCATGTTTGAAGCTTTGCGACCCCATGAACCCCACCAGGCTCCTCTGTCCATGGGATTCTCCAGGCAAGGATACTGGAGTGGGTTGTCATTTCCTTCTCCAGGGGATCTTCTTGACTCAGAAGTCAAACCCAGGTCTCCTACATTACAGACATATTCTTTACCATCTGAGCTACCACAGACATGCATAAGAAACTGCTACCTCCCAAAACTGGGGTCAGAAGCCTGGGTGTATGGTTCAGGCTCTACGAGGCATTTCACATCCTCCTAGTATCTCCTCTCATCTCCCTAAGAAACTCATGTTTCAGGACACCTCTAACCAATACTCTGCTTTTGGTGGGATCTAGTGCTCAGAGGTTAATATCTTCAGCCCAGAGAGACACAGCCTATGCTTTAGACATGAGAAACCCTCCCATCTAACCCCAATCCATCCAGATCTTTCCCGTTCCCCAGACCCCACAGCCAGCAGGCAGTCCCTGAGTCTGTTCAGCAGACAAGCTCCCACAGTGTCTGGCGCTGAGGCTCCTCCCGCCCCCGTGTCCCCTCGGCCCTGCACGATGAGCCCACAGTCTTGGGAATGGAGGGCCCCCCCTGAGCTTCTTCTGGGGCTGCTGTTGGGCCTTCTTCCTTCTTCAACCAGAGCAGGGAGCTGGGCTCGTCCACGCCCGGGAGTGGGGGGGTAGGAGGGGACGAGCGGTCAGTCCCTCTGTCTCCTGTGGCCCACGCTCCTGCCAGAGGAGGTGCTGGGGGCGGAGGGCGGACGGGGCTTGGCCTGCTCAGTGGTCAGGACTCAGGGCGCAGTCGGGGGAGGCTGAACCTACTGGGGAATGTTGATGGTGACAAGCTCTTTCCATCTCTGTAGGAGCTGGTCCAGCTCACCAAGTTCTCTGAAAACTAGCACCCGTATATAAACACTCTGGCAACATGGTGTGGGCTGAGTAATTTCCAGGAAACTCTTCTCTAACCTCTGGGAAACATTCTGACAGGGTCTCTGATGAATCAGCAGAGGTCCGCTTTGGTTAAGAATCAACAAGGATTCACTGTTTGGCCCATGCATCCCCATGCTATGTAGCAGCCTTGATGGGAGGGGAGTTTGGGGGAGAAAGGACACATGGATGTGAACGGCTGAATTGCTACCTTTGGTGTTCACTTGAAACTATCACAGCACTGTTTGCTAAAGGGCTATACCTCAAATAAAAACTAAAAGTTAGAAAGACAACAACATGTGACCAAACACTCACGAAAAGAAGACACTGGATGATTTGGACATTGGCTTCAAAAGTACATTTTGGTAACACAGAAAACCACAGTGTTTTAAAATCCTAGTTTATGATTTAGAATCTATGATATTTAGATGACTGATCAATTGTTTAATACAGGCACTGATAAAAACACAAGCTAAAGGCTAACCGGTTTTAATATCATTTTTTGTTTTCATAAAATTTTCACTATAGACTAAAGCCAGGGCACATGATATCTGTTTATGTGTCTCCCTCCCTCCTTCTCCCTCTTGCTGTAGTTTTAAGATTTATGTAACTAGTGAGTTTGCTCCTGCAACACACGCCTTCATCTGTAAGAGAAGTGATAACACTCGCTTGCACTCGTGTAAGTGAGGAGGTGACGCGCGGTGACGGAAGGAAGGAGACTGGTGGGAGACCCGGCCTGGCCTCAGCCTGGGGGCTTTACCCAGACACTCGCTCCCCAGTTCCCTGCTGACCCGTAACAGGGGCCTGGAAAAGCCTGTGAGGACCCCTGGCGAGGAACCTTCATGCACGTGTCACCATTTACATCGTGAGCGTGGAGTTCCCAAAGATCTTCAGATTGCTGATTTTTTCTGATTTCTTTAGTCTTCATTAGTCTTCTCACCAGGGGTGTCGCTAACCAAATCAGCCTATATATTATGAATATTAGCATATATTATTGGTTTATAGATATTATTATAATAAAATAATAATAGTACATGACATTTAATATTTACTTGCATTATATATACATATGTTTATATAGCATTATATTAAAATAAATTGAATTAATAAATATAAATAAACTAGCACAACAATATGAGAATATATTACTCCTCAGAGGCAGGCCTCTCCCTTTGGTATGGTCAGCTCTTCCTACTGACCATATTTTCTTTGCCAGAAAGCAATGAGGACTGAGGCCAGAGTGAACGTGAGGGGAAGGCAGGCAGAGCAGACGCGTCCTGAAATCACAGGGGAGACACAGCTGAATCACTCAGGTGAAAGGAGTGTGCTCCCGAGACCCACCTGCACTGCGGGCTCAGTGAGGGCAGCGGGTGCGGCCCCTCACCCGGCCCCTCGGCCCCTCCTGGGGAGGCCGAGCAGGAGGAAGCCTCCTCCAGGGGTCTCCCCTCGGCTCCTCCCCGGGCCCTCTCATCCTCCCCAGCCTCTGCTGCAGCCTTTGTCCTTTGCTGCCAGCAGGCCCTCCACTGC